>NW_027362762.1:176812010-177507010 GCF_046119375.1 Phyllobates terribilis
TATGTTTGTCTGCCATTATAAATTTTAAATATATTTAATAAAAGTTATGTTTCAAGTCCACAATTCTTCTGTTTCTGACCTTAAGTTTCTCTGTTTCGCCTTAAGTTTAGTCAAGTTCATGTGAGAGTGGCCCTTTTCACCACAATATATGCAAAGTTTTTCAATAAAGAGATAGGATCTTTTGGATCTTTAGGATCTCCTCCAAAATGGGCAGGAGTAGACAAATATAGAGATATTCCCTGAAAAGAATGTTCTGGATAAAAAAAATGTCTGTGGCAGAGCCAGAAGTGTAACAGCAGGAGTTTGAGCCAGTGCGTTGATGTGACCTGTAAGGTGATGCACAGCCTGTACAACCTCCCTTTGGCTTACAGCAAGCAGCATAACTAGTCTAGATAAGTCTTCCATATTCAACGACAATGGTGTTGATGCTGCTGCACCTTTGGAATCCATAGTCTGAGTATTCTTTTACGGGTTCACCTGGTACAGCGGATTCTCTAAGTTGTAGGTCATGGTAAGCAACCAGACCATAGGTATTGGTGCAGCAGAGTAGATGTTCTTGAAACTCATTTGGATCAACAAGGATAAGGACAACAATACAACAGCAAGCAAAAAAGTGGAGCAGGAAGCAGATGAGTAGGAGCCACATTTGTAGATAAACACAGGACTCAGAGATGTATATACAATCTGATCTCTTCCAGCAGTTAATCACAGGGATAGCAAAGAGGTATATGCTGTCTGATAATAGCAAAGAGGTATATACAAACTAGAGCTTGCAGTCAAGATGAGGTACTCTGATTGCTGAATTTGTAATTGTGAACTTCACCTACAGATGATGGACTGAGCTTGGAAGTAAACCCAAGAAGTTGATTAGCAGTCAGGAGTTAGTTAGGAGATAATTATACAGCTGACTGAAGCTGATCTAAATGGAAAATGTTAATGCCTGACAACACATGGTAACCAAACTAAATTCTCAAACAGTTGTCTTATACCTAAGCACACATGAAAAGGCTTTGGGTGATGATATAAGACATGTTTCCCAGGTTACCATAGAACCCAGCATAGTTAGAACAGAGGGGATTGGCCATAGGAGGTAGGAAGGTAAAGTACTGGAGCCACGACAGGAGAATAAGACCAGTGTCACACGAGAGTATGTTTTCTCATGCGAGAGAATCGGGCCCAATTATGCAAATGAAACTAATCTCAAACTCTGTCGGAGTTTGAGCCGAGTATCAATGCACTGTGCTCCAATTCTCTCACATGAAAGTACTCCAACTCCTCCATTGCAGCGTTCGCAGCACCCTCGGATGACTTCTCTCTCTTTTTATGTTTTTCAGGTTTCCATTTGTGGACTATGTCGGACCTGCATGTTTTTTTTATCAGTTGGTGAACTAGGGGAATGTTTTTTCAAATAATGTTTTTTTAGTGTATGTGTATTTTTTTTTATTACTGGATTAGTAATAGGGGTGTCTGATAGAAACCTCTCCATTACTAACACCAGGGCATGATTCCAGCTGTGATTTTTAACAAATCACAGTTGACATCAACCCCATGCCCCATTACCCTGATTACCAATGCACTAGGGCAATTGTGAAGAGCAAAGGTGAAGCACCAGGATTGGCACATCTAATATGATGTGCCACTTCTGGGGCAGCTGCGGGCTGGGAAGAGCTCAATAACCAGGGACATTCCCAGCCTGATATCAGCTCACAGCTGTCTGCTTTACCTTTGCTGATTATCAAAAATCTAACTAGACATCTATCTACCCCATAGCTATCTATCTATCTATCTATCTATCTATCTATCTATCTATCTATCATTTATTTACCTCATACAGTATCTATCTCTTTGCACATCTTTAAAACCTAAACATCTGTAATTTCTATTCCGCATTGTATTTCGGTACGTGTCACACGGATGGTGCACACGGACAGCACATGGACGGCACTTGTATGATGCACATGTACACATGGATAATACTGCTACTGGTAAAATCAGGTTGTGTGAAGGGGATTTAATGTACCATCTGATTTTAAAATGCTCCACAAAGTCCTCTCTGAAAAACAATATGCCCCAAAATATGTTCTTAAATAAAAATTGGCATACAAAGTGCGCCTGAATAAAATATTAATTGGTGCAAAAGGAGCTCAGTATTGAGTGCATTTACTGAACATACATTTCAGTAGGCCAACATTTTGTATTTTAAAAACATTTTTCAAGCTGTTGTTATAAAGTATTCTAATTTAATGAGATAATGATTTTTGTGTTTTCATTGGCTGTAATCCATAATCATCAACATTAACAGACATAAACATTTGAAATAGATCACTCTGTTTGTAATGACTCTATATAATATGAGTTTCTCTTTTTGTATTGAAGAACTGAAATAAGTTGAATATTTGATGATATTCTAATTTTGTGAGAAGCACCTGTATGAGAATATACATCTCATGACAGTGTATCTCAAACTAATATAGATTTTTTAAAGCTGGTCATATTTTGCCACACAAACTGTAGTGGGATATGTCAAGCCAAGAGCAAAAGTCTATTCCACCATATTGTTACTAAAGAGATCAATATTACCACTATAGAAGGCCAGAAGAATACTTTCACATCATGACCATATGTTATCATTACATAGTGACTAAATAATACAGCTATGTTACTAAATAAAACACTGTACAATATTACCATCATATAGAGACCATATAGTGGTGGACACCAGTTCAGCATACCATATAAGTGATTAAAGTTATATATAGTGGCTCATAGGTGACGTCCATTCAGATGGGAGTCGTTCACGTTTTACACATTCTTCCAGACATTACTCATGTACAGAGTTTTGCAACATAGAAACATTTCATTCCTCACATTACCATCACTGTCCCATCTAATTCCAAACTACATAAACTCCCCAACCTGCTGATACACCAATTCTATGGCTGTTGTTTACCTGCATACTTGAAGATAGCAATATTCCATGAGTACGCCCCTAAAAAGTAATAGTGTACACTTAATTAACAGATAATGCCCAGAGTTCAACACAGACACATTTGACTTATCACATTCCCAACCTACACAAGCTCTCCACCCCGCTGACACCCCCTGATCTGTGCTTGTTGTCCTGCCCACTAGAAAATAATAATTTTTCTTGAGTAAGCTCTTAACAGGTAATGCCCAGCTTGTTCTCCTAATACTGTCTAGAGTTTTTATTGAAAGTTGTAATGCACCAGAAAAAGGAACAAAATACTTGTTCCCCTAAATTTGAATCTTTGATCTTGCCAGAGTCCTCTTCTGCAAAATTATTAGCTATTGGTGACTGCATCTGAATACTGACGTCTCACGTGAGTCCACTGTCCTGTGGGCCACAAGTATAAATGCTCTTGCAACTTAAAAAAATTGAATGGTACCGGTGAGCTTGGTGCATTAATACAGGATCAGAGTCCTGTGGGTGCCAATAAAGCAAAAAGTAGCACCCTCCTAGGGTCCAAGTTGACCTTACTATGTGAGTACCGCCACGGTAGCCACTTGTACCTACCAATAGCTATGCTACAGCATAAGGTGTTGTCACCATAAATGTATAAGATCTAAGGTATGATTCAAAGAAACACAGTAAGCATCCTTGTCAGCAGGGCTGATCATTTGTGCTTATTCTAATCTAATCAACAAGGCTAAAATCTGAAGGATTCTATGACCAATTTGTCTTTACATAGAAACCTCAATTAAAGTAACAGTAAAAAACACCCTATATAGTATTTCACCCTAATTCACAGAACCAGTGGTCTTTTGATCTTTTAATGCAATACTAATTGTATCCACTATAAGGCAGCATAGCCTTGTATTTTTACTCAAGCACCCTTGGAAGTGATCCCTCATCTTCCTGAACACCTTGTCTGAACACCTTGTCAATTTGTATCTAACTGTGATATATCTAAAATGTGAAATATCTTAAAGCGATGAATGACTGCATTGCAAACGAAGAGTAAAATATATAAATAGGCTATAAATCTTTAGATTTCATACCACTGTAATCTCCAGAATTCCACCAAATATGAGAAGAGTGATCAGTGCCTATTCAAGTGTATGTGAGACGGAAACAGCCGTGTGGGAAATACAGAATCATTAAAGGATATAGCATAAATATTATGATACAATACAGAAATAAAAACCCTCTGAGTCTCTATGGCTCACATCTGAACTGAAAGGTAGATTCAAATGGATTTTGCTATTTTCAGCTAAAGCCATAGCTTCAAACACACCTGGATCCAGCGGGACTGTCCTGATGTTCGGGGAGATCAAGGCTGTGTGCCAAATTCCACTCACTCTGTGCGATGTCTTCTCTCATGCTTTCTTCATTACTCCGTAGCTCCTCTTCCTCCTTGGCGGCCGGGCCAGCTTCTTTGCTTTCTACATTCAATTAAAGGGAATCTTTCAGTAGGATCAACCCTCCTAAATCATATTCAGTATAAGGGTATGCAGGACATAGGAAGCCAAATAAAATGATTTTTGATATCTACGATGAGATATCTTATTCCAGAGAAATCCAAGTTTTCTTATAGCTGTTAAGAAATATGGGCAGAATGCTGATCTGAAAGAGAATCTGCCTCCACAGCTTGTTTTTAATAAAAGGGAGAGCTATCATTGGGAGACATGTAACTAACACAGAACAGTAGAACTAAGCTTTGTCTCCTTACAAACACATTTGCTGCAGCTCTCACAGCTCTGCTGTATTGCAACACTGACTCAATGTGAGATGGAAGCTGAAGCTGAAAGGAACCTGCAGATGTGTCAGTTATCATCACACACAGATCTGCAGTGAGATCAGGAGAGCAGAGAGCAACTATATATCACACTAGTAATGCCCCCTTTCATTTATAATAATCTCTGGAGGCTGATTCTCTTGCATATCAGTGTCGGCCTATAGTTCTGAACAGCTCATTTACACATAAGAAAAACATGGATTTTTCTTGAATAAGACATCGGATTGCAGATATCAAGGTATCATTTTATTTAACTTTCTATGACTTACAGCACATATAGATGGAGAGTTGATCCTACTGGCAGATTCCCATTAAATAATTCTTTTCTTTCTTGAGATCTGATGTTACCAAAATACGAACACCCAACCTGCATCATAGTAGCAATAGCAAAAGCTATGAGAAACTGCTTGCACTGACTGGAATAGGACAATGTAGTATACTTAATAATGCATTGTAGTCTCTGAAATTACAGGCAGATTGTACCGATACATAACGATACATCTCTATATACCAGTGCATTTCTATGTACCTGTATTCTGGAGGGAAAATGAAAGTCATTTTTATTATTCCTATAAAATTACTAAAAATAGTGAAAAACAATTGCAAAGTGTAATTTTAATGCATAAACATAGCAGCGACTTTATACGCACAAATAGGTGGAGTTTTCATAAAATCACATCCACTTTTCTTTAACATTCAGGCTGTGTTCACATGTAAAAACCTGGGAGTCTGAACTGAAACGTAAATTGATGTGCATGCAAAACGTAAATGCATGTTCACACAAGGCCACTAGACAGAGAAAAACCAAAGACAAGCAAAATACCCAAATAACTGGAAGTAAATGAATAAATCGCAAGTGCATAAAAATAATGATAAATAATAAAGGGTATTTAGTTAACATAATTTTGATCAAAATAATGTAAAAGCCATCCGCCACGTCACGGCAACCCTAATGGGACAGTCCTAACTCTAATATTAAAACCTTACCATTTGTCAAGTGACATACATATGGATAAGGGCAGAGAGACTGAACCCCTAGTAGAAGCATGGACCTGAGAGGCAGAATGAACCTTTCAGCTCAGACAAAGGGCGGCCACACACTTATATGCACTGAAGCACACTAAACTACAAAGAAAAAACCTGGGAGTCTGAACTGAAACGTAAATTGATGTGCATGCAAAATGTAAATGCATGTTCACACAAGGGCACTAGACGGAGAAAAACCAAAGACAAGCAAAATACCCAAATGACTTGAAGTAAATGAATAAATCGCCAGTGCATAAAAATAATGATAAAAAATAAAGGGTATTTAGTTAACATAATTTTAATCAAAATAATGTAAAAGCCATCCCGCAATGTCACGGCAACCCTTATGGGACAGTCCTAACTCTAATATTTAAACCTTACCATTTGTCAAGTGACATATTCACATGTAGTATAAATGTTGCAGTTTTTTTCTGCTGCTTTTTTTCCCAGAAATTCTGAAACGTTTAACTCTCCAAGCAAAGTGGATGGTATTTCATGAAAACACCACCCACTTTTGGTCTAAAGATGCTGCTGAGCTGTGTGTTTTTTTTCTTCTCTATAGGAAGTCTGAAAAAAATGCATGTAAATAAAACTCAGTTGCTTTTTAAAATGCAGAATCAAACCTATTTAAACCAAATACACAAGAAACAAAAACAGATGCCAATTTGATGGTAAAAGGTAGACATTTCAGAAGTGTGACATTTGCCATCTTGAAAAAATAAATCCATGAAAAAATAGTGGCAGATAAATAGTGCTGCAAAAAATAACTGTGTCAAACAGACGGTGTCTATACTGTAATAGTGGAGGTAATAGTGCAACCAACAATAAAAATACCATCTTTTTTTACCTTGATTGGTAATACTCATCCATAGAGTATTACGTGCTTTGTGTTACTTTTCAGTGTTATATAACACTACAAAAAAGTGTTGAAAAATGTTTATGGATTCAATTACTCACCCCTAGAGTATTATGTGTTTTGTGGTACATTTCAGTGTTATACAACACTCCAAAAAAGCATAGAATTTTTTTTTCTGGATTCAATTACTCACCCATAGAATATTACGTGCTTTGCATACATTATATAATATAATCTTTTTATTTATACAGTATAGCACCAACATATTCCACAGCGCTTTACAATTCAGACAATTTACAGACATTATCCTCACTGTCTCCATTGGGGCTCACAATCTACATTCCCTCTCAGTATGATGTCTTTGGAATGTGGGCAGAAACTGGAGAACCCAGAGGAAACCCATGCAAACACGGGGAGAACATACAAACTCCTTGCAGATGCTGTCCTTGGGGGGATTTGAACCCAGGACCCCAGCGCTGCAAGGCTTCACTGCTAACCACTGAGCCACTGTGCTGCTACATTTATATAACACTCAAAAAAAGTGGTGAGATTTTTTTCGCAATTCAATCTGTCATTCCTACAGTATTACGTGTTTTGTGGTACATTTCGGTGGTATATAGCCCTCCAAAAAAGCACTGAAATTTTTTTCTGGATTCAGTTACTCATCCAGAGTATTATGTGCACTTCTGGATTGAATCTGTCATCCATACACTTTTACCTGCTTTGTATTATTTTACGGTGGTATTAAATTCCAAAAAACTGCGTTGAGTGCTGCAGGTGACCTTTTTTTTTTTGATTAAAAATAAATTTGGTTTCAAGAGACCCAGCAATTAGAAAATACGTAAGGTGTGCAGTAAGGGATGAGGAAGTGGAAGTGCAGATGATGGTGCACACAGACGCCGAGGACGTGGGGCAGGTGGCACTATGCATGTTGCTCGAGCACAAGAAATTACTGTCACTTGGAATTGTGTCCGCTTTTCTATTTGGTTGTTTGTTCCCACTTTTCTATTTTAATATTCTTGATCAATAAAATTATATTTTAATATTCATATTTACCATACACTCTTTTTGTCGGTTTTCCCTTTTTTTGAGCTTTTGTAATTTTTCAATGAGTTTTTAATCGGTCTGGAGTACACATGCGGTGGTAGTAGGGAATTTCTCCCAACATTCATGAATGTTCATTAATAGAATATATATATTCTACCTTCTAGTGTATTAATCCGTTACTTTGAATTTTTTTATGTTAATCATTTATATTGTGTTTTGCACAGGTTCTTATCAAAGGTCATGGATCTAAAAGTTAAGGAACAATCCTGGCTTGGTCAAGTCAACCAATTATTTGGTAGCGGTGGGTCAAATGCCAGTAGCTCTGGTGGTCAGAGCTCTACTAATTTTAATTCTTCTATAAAAAATTAATTACACAAGAGAACTAAATTGTGATGGAATAGAGCCTTCCTGGAAAATTATTTGACTAAAAATCTCATTCCAAGAGGACTACGTATACGCGTCATACCCTCATTTCCGATTGACAACAATGATTTCATCAAAAATTGGGAGGAAATTTACAACAGTAGCTCCAAAAAATTCATGGAACTACTCATTAATTTGAATACTAAAACCTTGGTAAATATTGACCAATGTTTATACATACTCACTAGCCAAATCTGAACTATCACCATAAAATTTCCAATACATTAACTCAACTATGGATAAACAGCTAGATGTTTGGGTTAAAAATATTCATGATAGCCACATTACTAAATTGGCCCATGATACAAAAGATCTACAATAGTGATGAGCGAGCACTAAAATCCTCCGGTGCTCATTGCTCGGGTCGAGCAAATTGTAATGCTCGAGTGCTCGACCCAAATAACGAGCCCGATGTAAGTCAATGGGAAACTCGAGCATTTTTCCAGTGGCTACCCCTCCGTAAGTCTGGAGAGGGCCTAAAAATTGGTCAAATCGATGGGAACAGTGCTCAAATGACATGGGAACAGCATGGGGAAGACCTCTGGAAGCATCTCAGACTCCAGGTCACTGCTGTGAACAATGTTGTCAAAGTATTACGCCACTTTTACGGACTGACAATAAAACATGCAAAAACTAAGCTAAAATGGATTTTCCTGGAAAAAATGTTAAGAAACATTCTTTCCAGGGTAATAACTTTTATATAAGGCAAAATAAATAACCAAAAAGAAAAATGCTCCTCCACACCTTGGGCTATGTTCACAAGTAGAGTTTTTGATGCTTTTTTGCACTTTTGCATTTCTTTCAACGGTGAAAAATACATTAACAAGTAAATGTACTTTTAAGATTTTACTACCATATCTGGCTATGTGATGTGTGAGACATGATCAGACACATCCAGAATGAACACTCATTTCCAGCTGATAATACCATCAATCCAGCATTATCAATAGGGAATTTAACCGGCTCCGAAGAGGTTTTTTTGGTACGTTGCACCACCAAACTGAAGGAACGCAAGTAACCCTGTCTGCTTTCATCATTTTCTAATTACAGATCACCGTTCAAAATTAGGAATCGGTCAACGAATGCATGGAAGGAATCTATCAAGTTATAGATTGTTGTAGGGATGTATGTGACCAGAATGAACACTCATTTCCAGCTGATAATACCATCAATCCAGCGCTATCAATAGGGAATATAATTTTTTTTCTCTGCACGAAGTATAATACAATAATCCCTGACTAGATGCCTGTAAGACTCTATCCCAACTGCTATAAGTCACCCTTACACTAATCTCAGATAAGAGAGGAAATATAGTAAAATAGAAAATAGTATTTAACCAGCTCTGAAGAGGTTTTTTTGGTACGTTGCACCACCAAACTGTGAACGCTTGGAACCAAAACAAATGAAGTCCAGCGGAGGAACCCTTATTTCTGCATTTTTCTTAAAATTCTTAAAATCTTTTTATCCTTCAACAGTGCTTAAAAGAACAACATTCCTTTTCAGACCAGGTATGTACATACAGTGGGCACTTTATGGCAGTGTAGAAGACACAGCTGTCTAGGAACAGACTATGCGTTTCAACCGTATAGGTCTTCTTTTAGGTCTCAAACTGTGAAGGAACGCAAGCAACCTTGTCTGTTTTCAATAATTTCTAATTACAGATCACCTTTAAAAATTATGAATCGGTCAACGAGTGCATGGAAGATATCAAGTAATGCACTGTGAAAGAGATGTACAGTATTTGACGACAATAAACAACACTCATCTCCAGCTGATGATACCTTGCACCTGTTCCTTTTGTAAATGCAGCTAACAGTGGTATCAATAGGGAATAGAATAGATTTTTTTTTTTTCCGCAGCAGCAGCAGCAGTACGCATTATAAGGCAATAATAACTGTCTGTATTGGTGTAATACGTAGTGTTGAGCGAGCATGCTTGACACTGCTCGTTAATTGCCCGAGCATCTCACTACTCAGGATGTTCGGCGAGCACCGAGCATTTCCGGGTTCCTCGGGCGGGAGCTCGGGTCTCCGCCCTGCACGTTTGGCGCTCTTTACAGAGCCAATGAACATGCAGGGATTGCCAGCCAGTCACTGTAATGCCGCAGTCATGTTGATTGTGGGCATTACAGTGATTGGCTGGCCGCACAGCGTCACCTCGAGTATTTAAAACCGGGCGCCGCAATCTTGGACACAGTCGCTCCGGATCAGACAGTGTAGAGAGGGTGCTGCTGAGTTAGGGAGAGATATATAGTGCGAAATAGGTAGTGTAGGGTCTCTAATATCCATCCCAGATATCAGGCAGGCAGGCTGTATAGGAGACGCAGTGGTTATACCAGCAAACGCTGCATTACAGTCCTTTGTGCTCCTGTTGGTCAAATTGCTAGACTTATCCCCTGGTCTCAGGGGCCAGGAAATCCTGTATTTTTTTTTCCCTCAGTCAGACTGTACAAATACGCGTCGTATTAACCTTTTGGTATCCCCCCCCCCCAAAAAAAAAAATTTAGTGTGTCTGTGACTGTTCAGACACCAATATATCTGTTTAAAAGAGTCTGGTGTAGGCCAGAGAAGTAGAACTTTGGTTTTGCAGTTCCACGGGTCAAATCTCTGTATTATCCTTGTTTTGGCATTTTTTGCCGTAAAAAAAAACATTAATAGTGTCTCCCTGACTGGTCAGACACCAATATATCTGTTTAAAAGAGTCTGGTGTAGGCCAGAGAAATAGAACTGTGGTTTTCCTCTTCCACGGTTCTAATCTCCTTTTTATTACCCTTTTTCCATTGAAAATCACACTACAACACCAGTATTGCGAACTGATCAGTGTGAACAGATCATTAATTGGATAGCAGATAATACTTCCAGTTACCAGGGGCACTACCACCTCCGGTCTGTCTTCCACACGGTCAAGTTTTAGTAGCCATGAGTCTCGACCGCATACTCCTCCTCACCCTGATGCTCCTTCCTCCCACCATGCCGAGTGTTGTCAGACAGCAACTGATCCCACACTTGGACACTCTGAAGAGCTGTTCATTGGTCCATTTCCATATTTGTGCCCCTCGCCTGCTCTGCTTGAAGTGGTGGAAGAGGAGATCCCATGTAGCGATGCCCAAATATTTGAACAGCCACGGCCACAGGAAGTCGACACTGGCAATTTGTCACAAGAGGTGGACGATGACGAAACCCAATTGCCACGAAGTGAGGAGGTGGATCGTGGTGCGCAAGTGGAAGAGGAGGAGGTGGTGGATGATCTAGTAACTGACCCAACGTGGCAGGAGGACACGCAGAGTGAGGCCAGCAGCACACAGGGGGAGGAAGGCAGAGTCCCCTAACAGGCAGGAAGAAGCAGTGTGGTAGCCGCACACAGAAGGCGGGCAACAGTTCCCCGTAACACCAACACGAGGGACGTTGCCAGTACAACCGGTAGGTCTTCCAGAGTCGGGAATTTTTTTAAAGACTCTGCTGATAACCCCAAAAAGGCCATTTGTACCACCTGCCATGCCAGCATCATCAGGGATGACAAAACTACCAGCCTGACCACCACCAGCATGATCAGGCACATGTCAGCAAAGCACCCAACTTTGTGGGGCGAACCCCAGGGTCCATGACCAGTGTCAGTGGGTGTCACCACTGCTTCTTCCGCTGTTGTGCGTGTAATAGAACCCCCTGTTGTGCGTGCAAGGCAATCCCCTGTCCATACTGCATGCAAAGATGCCCCCTCCTCTCAGTCTTCACTTTTTATGGCAGTATTTCAAGAAACAGCATCAACATCCACATCCACGTCCCACTGCAGCATTCAATTGTCCATATCCCAGAGCTTTGAACGAAAGCGCAAATTCGCAGCCAACGCCCCACGGGCCACAGTCCTAACTTAGCACATTTCACGACTGCTTGCGTTGGAAATGCTGCCTTTTAGGCTGGTGGAGACGGAATCCTTCCGCGACCTTATGGCGGTGGCCATCCCTCGGCACTCGGTCCCCAGCCGACACTATTTTGCTCGGTGTGCCATCCCTGCAGTACACAAGCACGTGTCCCAAAACATCTGCCGTGCCCTCAACAACGCAGTTACTGGGAGAGTCCACCTGACAATGGACACGTGGACAAGTGCTTGTGGCCAGGGACGGTACATCTCCCTGACGGCACACTGGGTAAACATAGTGGAAGCCGGGACCCAGTCGGACCTTGGGACGGAACACATCCTCCCCACACCGAGGATTGCCCTATGTCAGTCAGAGTTGCCCCCACAGTGCACAGCTCCTGCGCATCATCCTCCTCCTCCTCCTCATGTTCAGCCTCCATCTCAGATATCACCACATCAGTTACAAGCTGGAAGCACTGCAGTACTGCCTCAGCCAAGCGGCAACAGGCTGTGCTGAAACTTATAAGCTTAGGTGATAAACCTCACACTGCTTGTGAATTGTGGACAGCTGTGAAAGAGCAGGCAGATCTGTGGCTGAGACCACTGAACCTACATCCAGGCATGTTCGTGTGTGACAATGGCCGTAACCTGGTGGCGGCTCTGAGGCGAGGCGAGGCGAGATCACACACGTACCATGCCTGGCTCATGTGCTTAACCTCGTGGTTCAGTAGTTTCTTAAATCGTTGCCAGATCTGCTCGTCAAAGTACACCGCCTGTCAGCTCATTTTCGGAAGTCGGCTACAGCTTCCGCCGCCCTTGCTGTGTTGCAGCAGCGTTTGCAGCTTCCAGCACACCAACTGGTGTGTGATGTCCCCACGTGTTGGAACTCTACCCTCCACATGTTGCAAAGGATTTGTGAGCAGAAGAGTGCAGTTGTGGAGTACCAGCTGCAACAAGGCCATCAATATTCAGGTCAGACTCCACACATAAGACCTCAGGAGTGGAACTAGATGTCTGACATATGTACCATCCTGACAAACTTTGTTGAGTCCACCAAGATGGTGAGTGGTGATGACGCCATCATTAGCGTCAGCATCCCACTTGTCTGTCTTTTGCAACGCTCTCTGCAGAAAGTTTCAAAAGATTGTGAGGGAGTACCAGCATCCTCCTTGATTCCTCTGAGCCTTTTAATTATTGGGTATCCAAGCTGGACACTTGGAATGAACTCGCACTGTACGCCTTGGAGGTCCTGACCTGCCCTGCCGTTAGCGTGTTATCGGAGCGTGTTTTTAGTGCCGCTGGGGGAATTATAACTGATAAGCGAACTCGCCTGTCAACTGACAATGCTGACAAGCTGACCCTTATCAAAATGAACAAGGGCTAGACTGGGCCAGACTTCTCATCACCACCAAATAACAGCAGAGTAACATAAAGTCAAATCCACTGTGTTATTTCGGGAGGTGTATTCCCATGCACCGCTTCATACCCACACATGGGTATACGCTTCCTCATTTTGGCTGTATTTTGCTCTTCTCCTTATCCTCAGCCTCCACCACCACTATACCACCAGGGTGGCCGTGGTCCTCCGTCTTAATTTTTGTCAGCTTTTGCTTGGAAGGCATAGGCAAAGACTATGGGAGTCCCACTCCCCAATAATGGGAATAATGGGAATAATGTTTTTAATGTTTTTAATATGCTGTACTGCATGGCTCTTGTAAGGGGCATGAAAACCGTCTTGTTAAGCTACTGCGACCTCCCCCACTTTTCCAAGGGGCATTGATATTGTCTTTTTATTCCACTGCGACCTCCACGTCTCTTCCAAGGGGCATTAAAACCGTCTTGTTAAGCTACTGCGACCTCCACGTCTCTTCCAAGGGGCAATAAAACCGTCTTGTTAAACTACTGCGACCTCCACCACTTTTCCAAGGGGCATTAAAACTGTCTTGTTAAGCTACTGCGACCTCCACCACTTTTCCAAGGGGCATTAAAACCATCTTGTTAAGCTACTGCGACCTCCACCACTTTTCCAAGGTTCATTAAAACTGTCTTGTTAAGCTACTGCGACCTCCACCACTTTTTCAAGGGGCATTGATGTTGTCTTTTTATTCCACTGCGACCTCCACCATTCTTCCAAGGGGCATTAAAACCGTCTTGTTAAGCTACTGCGACCTCCACCACTTTTCCAAGGGGCATTGATATTGTCTTTTTATTCCACTGCGACCTCCACGTCTCTTCCAAGGGGCATTAAAACCGTCTTGTTAAGCTACTGCAACCTCCACGTCTCTTCCAAGGGGCATTAAAACCATCTTGTTAAGCTACTGCGACCTCCACCACTTTTCCAAGGGGCATTAAAACCGTCTTGTTAAGCTACTGCGACCTCCACGTCTCTTCCAAGGGGCATTAAAACCGTCTTGTTAATCTACTGCGACCTCCACCACTTTTCCAAGGGGCATTGATATTGTCTTTTTATTCCACTGCGACCTCCACGTCTCTTCCAAGGGACATTAAAACATTCTTGTTAAGCTACTGCGACCTCCACCACTTTTCCAAGGGGCATTAAAACCGTCTTGTTAAGCTACTGCGACCTCCACAATTCTACCAAGGGGCATTGTATTTCCTCCTTATTATAGTCAGCTTTTGCTTTTCAATGCATAGGCGAACACTAAGGGAGACCCACTCCCCAATAATGGGTATAAGGTTTTTAGTATGCTGTAATCCACGTCTGTTTCAAGGGGCATTGCAGTTCTTCATAATTTTTGGAAAGCCTTCCATTCACTGCTTAGGCCAACAGTGCACAGGAGACCCAGTTGATATAAATAGAAAAAACGGTTTAGTTAAGGCCCTCTGACCTCCATGTCACTTCCAAGGGGCATTGGAGTGCCTCGAAATTTTTGGTAGGTATTGCACTCACTGCATGACCTATAACTGTGTAGTTGAACCGCTCCTTTTGGTACAGAAACATATCCTACAAGACATGTGTGGTTGACTGGCCTGACATTGATGTGAATGGTCCCTGTTCCTCCTGCTCTTTCTCCTTTGCCACCACCTCATCCATCATTCATCACCTGAAGCATTGTTTTAACAGAAGTCATAGAACTGGGATAGTAGCAGGAAAACATCCAGAAATCCTCGGAGGAGGTAAGATATGCGCCAAAACGCTGACCACCTCAGGCCTAGCCGCTACTACATACATGCGCTTGCATTCCAAGAAAACAAAGCAGATGCTAATTCTATCATCATCATCATGCTCCTCACCTTGGCACTCTCAACTCCCCTGATGGAGAAGCCAGGGCCCACCGGAGGAGTCTGGTTCTCTGGTGGGCTCGTCCAATGCTGCCCGAAAGCAAGCCAGGCTAAGAAAAGTGTGGGGGAACTTCCAAGGAGAAATAGGGGTGGCTGGGGACCATTTGCGGACACCCGGCCGCCCCCAGGCGGCTGGGGACCGTGTGTGGACACCCGGTCGTGGGGCCACTGGGGATCGAGTATGGACACCCGGCCACCCCCTGGCGGCTGGGGACCGAGGGTGGACACCCGGCCGCCGGGTGGCTGGGGACTGAGTATGGATACCTCGCTGCCGAAGCAGCCATGAGGTAGTGGCCAGCTTCGGCCTCCTCCAAACTAAAAGACCCCATTTCAAGTGCAAGTTAGCAGTATGGTATTGCAGCCTGGGGGTGGGTGGGTGGTCTCCATACTTGCGCTTGCATTGCAAGGAATGGGGGAGGTACAATTGAACACTGCCCTGGGTCAAGGACTTGCATGGGATATAGTTGCAAGTCTGCATCTTCTGATGCGGAAAGGATCACTTCTGATGGGCACACTTTTAGCTTTTAGGCAGTGACCAGGGTGTCAGAGATGCTTCCAGGGGTCTTCCCCATGCTGTTCCCATGTCTTTTCAGCACTGTATGCATGTGTCACACAGCACATGGCCAGATAAGATTGTAAAATGTTAAAATGACATTTCCCGGTGAATGCATTTGTCACGGTTGAAAGCAATACAAAAGTGCAAAAAAGCATAAAAAATGCTACTTGTGAACATAGCCCAAGGTGTGGAGGAGTATTTTTGTTTTTGGCTATTTATTTTAACTTATACACAAGTCTTTACCCTGGAAAGGAAGTTCCTTAACATATTTCACAGGAAAACCATTTCACTTTCGTTTTTGAACGTTTTATTGTGAGCCCGTAAAAGTGGCTTAATACCTGTGACCACGTTGTTGACAGCAGTGACCTGGGGATCAGAAATGCTTCCTGGGGCGATGCCCATGCTGTCCCCATGTCTTTTGAGCACTGTCACTATCGTTTTTGGCACTTTTTAGGCTTTCCACAGACTGCCGGGGGTGCCGCCGCAAAAATGCTTGGGTCTCCCATAGTCTAACATTGGGCTCATTGCTCGGGTCGAGCACCCGAGTATCACGGTGAGCTCGGCCCGAGCTTTAAGCACCCGAGCATTTTAGTGCTCGCTCAACACTAGTAATACGCTATCCATACTGCGATAGCTCACCAGTAAACGAATTTCAGATAAGAGAGGTAATATTGTAGAATATTTAATCTATTGGCCTTCCCATTAATAAGGAGTGCGTACTCATATATTGTTATTGCATATATGTTATAATACCTCGGTGGCACTAAAAACCATCTCTTCCCAAACACTAGCGGCCAGGATCTCCAATGGTAGTCCTTCAGCATCTTCCAAAACTTTTCCCTCCTTGTCACAGTAACCCATGCATCAGGGCCTGGGCACTGGGAGGATCTGAGAAAACTGTCTCAGACCTTTGACAGTGTACCTCTGCCTCTACTGCATCTGCTTCGTTTCTCCCTCGCCTGTACTCCTTGGTTGTCCAAGAAATTGTGACCTCTGCCACCAGCGTTGTCAGATGGGATTTTTTTAAATAGTTCTTCAACAAGGGCCATTTGGTACTGCAACATACAACATAGGAGTGGGTCTTCTATACTGTTATTGCACATACAGCAAGTTCAGGGGTTGCTCAAAATTAGGACGCACTCCAATCTCCAAAGTGAGATGGGGCGATAGCTAAACATAGAATGGGTCAAGGGAGGGCTTTTAGAGGATGGGTGTGATTGAGGTATGTTTGAATCATGATGGGAAGATGACAGTTATTAGTGACAGGTTGAAAAGGAGTGTTAGGCTTGGGATGAAGATTGTGGTATGGTTTGTGTGATATGCAGAAGTAGTGCTGTTGCTTCAAAAGCATCCAGCAACTATAAGAGTTAACACAGTCACAAGATACAGGAAGTTTGTGCTTCAGAAGCATCCAGCAACTAAAGGGGTTAACACAGTCACAAGAGACAGGGAGTGTTTTGCAGAGCCCCAGGGGGATTGGGGGGAACTTGTAATTAGTCAGGCTGGAGCCTAAGAGAAAGGTGGTGTGTGATCTGTATCTCACAGAAGTCAAGTGAACAAAATTCAGGTTAGGGGGGAAGCTAAACACGGGTCAGATAGACTCCCTGAATTAACAGTGCAGAGGATTATCGGGCATAAAGATAAGGACTGGAAGGAATCGTGTCATAGGGATGATCTCCCTCATCAAACCCCCCCCTCCATCTCCATGCAGGGTAAGGAATGCTGTGTACTATTGAGTCCTTATGAAGGAAAAGCCTGTTGTTGTGTATGCATAGAAGTGTGCCGCTAAGAGATCTCATCTGTGCTGAATTATGGTACTGAAGAGACTGACGTTACAGTGCCTGCTTTATTAACCTTATTGCACTGGCTGTGCTTCAGATCAAATTTCACTGTTAAACTGTTAAAAAAAGACTCTTGTCAGATGTGTCTGGTCAGTAACTGAATCTATCGTGTGCCTGAGAGAAGCTGCAGCCTATGGTTGCCCTGAGTGACTTTTCCCCCAGGATTCCAACGAAATTCATGAAACCTGTCTCGCCCTATCTGAACCTAGCGGCGTGCGTGTAACATTGGTGGCCCGTATGGGGAGTCCTGAGTGGGAATTAGCGTGTAGAGGGAGAAGAGGAAAAGTGTCTGGAAAAACACAGCAGCACAGCACCTCAACTCAACTCTGCTACACCAGTTAAAGGGTATCAGCCCTAAAGAAAACTCACTAGCAGCAATGGATGTGGAAATAGAAATGGACAGAATTAGTGAGCTGCTTCTTCAGTTAACCTGTGAAGAATTGAGGACAGTAGCAGAACATAAAAAGATGTCAGAAGAACAGATTTCTAAAGCACATAACCGCCGGAAACTGTTAGCTGCCATTATTGCAAAAATGGATGAGCTGGGGGAGAAAGAAGCTGAAGACGTCATGGGGATGTTCCTCCAGGAGCTAACAAAGTTTCTAACCAGGTTGAAGTTGGAGGATGGAGGCACCAATTACCAAAAGCGGGAATCTCCGTCCGTAGGCAGAACTACAGGAATTGAAAGAATAATTCAAAGCCCTAACAACAGCCCTGCAGGAATCGAGCAAAACCTCTGAACGAGTGACAGACTCAGAAAGAACCTTTAACCTGCTCGGGTTAGATAAATCAGGAAGACAGTCCTCTCTAACACCACAAATCATCATAAGGAAAGAATTCAAGATTCTGGGACAGATTGGAGAGTGTGAACAGAAAGAGAAACTGTCTTATATGAACTTGTTACACCAGATCAATGCAGGCTTACAGAAAGGCTACCAGCCAGATGAGATCGTTGAGGGGGTGTTGAAAGTGATCAGCCAAGGACTGAACCTCCGTAGTATGCTAGAAATGAAGAGTCAATTGACCTTGCAACAGCTGAAGATGATTTTAAAAGGGCACTATAAAGAAGAGAGTACTTCAGAAGTGTTCTACTGACTCATTAACCTCTCACAGAAAAATAATGAATCGCCCCAAAGTTTCTTGTTCAGAGCAATTGAACTGAGGGATAGACTGTTGTTTGCATCCAGAGATGAAAAAGCAGAGGAGAAGTTTGATGCTGGACTAGTCCAGAAGAAGTTCTTGAGATCATTGGGAGCGGAGTTAATCAGCAAAGACATCAAGTTGCAGCTGAAACAGTACCTAGAAGACCCTGGCATTCTGGACGAAGTCCTAATTGAAACAATGAATGAGGCAGCTAGTTTGGAGTCAGAGAGCAAACAAAAGCTAAAGAAAGGCTCTGCTCCTAAAAGTCAGCTGAAGTTGGAGACCCCCAGTGGCCAGTCTGAAGATCATCATGGAAACCCTCCAGTGCCACCTCCGAGAGAAAACCTTAAAGCACCAACAAAAGAGAGGACTGCCAGAGCTGACTGGGAGGAAATAATAGGAGAACTGCGAGCCGAGTTGATTGAGGTGAAAAAGTTGATTAGTTTCTGGCCAGAACCTGTATCCCTCAGACACAGGGGTGGGTTCCAAAGCAGAAGATACCCAGCTTGTGAAGCGTGCCGTTCTTCAAATCAGAGTACGGTGTGTGTCCACTGTCTAAGATGTGGTGAGGAAGGACATTATGCCAAGGAATTCCAATGGTCATGGTCGTTTGGGTTAAAAGACAGGAGGTTGCCAGTGCGGGGCGACTGGTAACCGCGACACGGAGGAGGCCCCAGAAGCAAATCCAAATCTCACCAAACCCCAGAACGGCGCATGAGGCAAAACGGCTGCATCAGTACTATCCCTAAGTGTGTTGCCGTCTACAACAGCTGCAAGAGAGACAGAGGCATCAGTTACTTAATGCCCAGTGCAGAGGTCAAATGATGTACTCCTGGGAGGAGGATTCCTCGGTTAGTAAAGATAGCCTCTTCAGTCTAATTGGTGAAAGGTGCTTTATACAGTTTCAGCTAGATGGACTCCTGGTAAAAACACTGTGGGACACAGGAGCCCAAGCAAGCCTTTAAATGAAGAATGGAGAAGGCGCTACCAGCCACATACCTGCCTTCGGTCGCTAAAAGAACTCTTAGGACAAGTGGAACTCCACGGCAAAGCTGTCAACCAGACCTAAATCCCTTTCATAGGCTAGGTGGAAGTGACTTTCCAACTGAGGGCCATGAAGAACAGCAACACCATTGAGTTTTTGGTACCCTTTCTTGTAACCAGTGATCAAAATGTGGCAGAGGATCCTATCCTGGGTTACAATGTAATCAGTGAGGTGATCACGAAACACAAGTCAGGGACGCTGGTGGTGGATGCAATTGCCACATCACTTGCCATACCCAACGCCGTGGCGGAAAATGTGATTCATAGAAAAGCAAAGAAAGCACAGAATACAATGGACCTAAAAGAAGTCAAGGTAGGCTGGCGCCCAACGATCATCCCTGCAAACCAAATGGTGGGGGGTGAGGTGTGGAGTCCAGGTAGAACCGGGAAGAAAAGTCCAGAAAAGACTGTTCGTGCCAAAAGACTCCTCAGATCTTCCGGAAGGCCTAGTTCAAGGTGAGACTGTGCCTGCGATTCCTACTGGTGGGTTTGCTCGAGTGACAATACCGGCGATGAATAGTACGAAACACAAAATTAGACTGGATCCAAAGACTGTGTAAGGTCACGTTGAAACCGTTAAAACGGTATATCCAGCCAGTGTGAGACCAGCTCAGGGGTCTACCGTGAATTCAGTCTCCCCATCAAGGAACAGGAGTTGCCCAGGGAGGAAATTGCACAACCCACCTTGGGGTCCTGGGTTCTCCCAGTACCCCTGGAACACTTGTGTGCTGAAGATCGCGCGGTACCAAAACAGATGCTGAGAGAAGAGTGTCATGCATTCTCCAAAGATTACTCTGATATAGGCTGTATCCCATAGACACGACCCCAGTAATCAGAAGTTACACGTCTGTGCCGAAACCATTACACCGTGAAGTGAAAGAATATTTACAAGACCTAATCAACAGAGGTTGGGTCCAAAAGTCGAAGTCGTATTATTCCTCTCCTATTGTTTGTGTTAGGAAGAAGGACGGTACATTGAGACTCTGCTGTGATTACCGGGAACCAAACCGAAAATCAGTACCTGATAGGCACCGGATACCAAAGATTCAAGATATGCTGGATAGCCTAGCAGGAAGTACCTGGTTCTCTGACCTCGATCAGGGTAAAGCATACCATCAAGAGTTTGTTGAAGAGTCCAGTAGACCTTTGACAGCATTCATCACACCGTGGGGGTTATATGAGTGGATTTTCATACCGTTTGGGCTCAGTTCAGCTCCAGCAGAATTCCAGAAGAGCATGGAGACATGTTTAGAAGGATTGAGGGATGATATCTGCCAACCGTTCTTGGATGGCAATGTGGTACACAGCAAAACCTTCCAGGAGCATGTGGAACACGTGAGGATCATATTACAGCGGTATCAACAACACAGAGTTAATTTAACCCCAAAGAAGTGTGAACTGTTCAAAAGGCAAGTCCAATTTCTACGGAAAATTGTATCCGGAGGATATACTATGGACCCAGCAGAAATCGCTCCGGTACTGGCCTTAAAAGACAAGCGGCCCTCTAGTGTCGGGGAGTTGAGGCAGATATTAGGATTCCTCTCCTACTATCGTACTTACATTCGGAACTTCTCCAGGATTGCCGCCCCACTATACCTCCTCTTGGGGGAGGCGAAAGAGTTAACAACACCCACGGAGAAAAAGGAGAACACGGGCAGGACCGGGCGTAAATGAAACAACGCCGTTTCATCCCAACAGCCCATTCTCTGGACAGCAGACCACCAGGAGGTATTGGAAAAACTAATAGACTATCTGGCAAAAACACTCATCTTGGGATGTCCTGATTTCAACTTACCGTTTGTTCTTCATTGTGATGCTTCTCAAGTTGGACTGGGAGCTGCTCTGTATCAGCATCAAGATGGAAAATTGAGTCATCGGTTACGGTTCTCGAACATTGACAGACGCCGAGAAGAATTTACATCTACATTCCGGAAAATTGGAGTTCCTGGCATTGAAATGGGCTATCTGTGAACAATTTAGAGATAATCTCTACTACAGCAAAGAGTTTGAGGTATACACTGACAACAACCCTTTGACCTATGTCCTCACTACAGCCAAACTGAATGCAATGGGTCAGAGATGGGTCGCTGAACTAGCTGACTTTAATTTCAGCATCAAATACAGGCCAGGAAAATGCAATGCGGATGCTGACGGATTGTCGAGAATGCCACTAGAGCCTGAGGAGTTCATGCAAGAATGCTCGGAGGAAGTCAGTCTGGAAGCAATTGAGAGCACTGCCCAAGCAGTACAAGCTTATCAAGAGGAAGACACACCATTGTGGTGTCCGTTGACAGTGGAAACCACCTTAAAAGCGAGAGAACAAGATCACCCCCTGTCTATTCAACAACTATCAAAAGGAAAAATCCAGAGAGCACAACGGGAAGATCAGATAATTGGTAGAATACTACTTTGTGTTGACCAAAATCAGTTTCCAAGTAAAAGGGAGAGAGATAATGAGTCACCAGCAGTATCTGTAATAGTTAAAGAATGAACAAAGCTCTACCTCAGTGAAGACGGTATCCTGTATCGTAAAGGTGCACAAAACCGGCAGTAGGTACTACCCAGAGTATTCCGTAGGTTGGTCTTCAAAGAACTCCATGAAAACATGGGACACCTGGGAGTGGAAAGGACAACAAACTTGATCCGTGAATGTTTCTTCTGGCCGTACATTCAGAGAGATATTGAGAGGTACGTGACCAGGGAGTGTGGGTGTCTGAAAGATAGACATCCCAACACATCAACACGGGCACCTATGGGCAGCATCCAAACTACGTATCTATTTGAGATGGTCTCAATAAACTTTCTACATCTTGAGATGTGCAAGGGTGGTTCCGAATACATCTTGGTGGTGATGGACCATTTTACTTGATTTGCTCAAGCATATGCCACCACCAATAAAGTGGGTCGAACAGCGGCAGAGAAGATCTTCAATGATTTTGCTTTGAGGTTTGGGTTCCCTATGAGGTTACACCATGACCAAGGAAGAGAATTTGAGAACCAGCTCTTTGCCAAGCTAGGAAAGTACTGTAGAATTCAAAGATCCCACACAACGCCCTATTACCCAGAGGGTAATGGACAAGTGGAAAGTTTTAACCGGACATTATTGTCGATGTTGCGCACTTTAACAGCTGACGAGAAAAAAGACTGGAAGAGTTCTCTGTCTAAAGTGGTACATGCCTATAACTGTACAAAGTGCGATGCAACGGGTTACTCACCCTTCTTCCTATTGAATGGACGATCTCCAAGACTGCCAATCGACATCAAGTTCGATACTCCGGTGTCAGAGACTTACAGAACGTATCCGGAGTACGTTCGGAAATGGAAGGAATGGATGGCAGAGGCATACAACATAGCGTCCAAAGTGGTTACGCAAGGACAGAGCAAGAGTAAGGAGTACTATGACCAAAAATGTTATGGAGCAGAGTTGGCACCAGGAAGCCGGGTGCTAGACAAGAACGTACGTAAGAAAGGCGGTCCAGGAAACTTCATTCATACTGGAAGACAAGGTGTATGTGGTTGTAAGGAGGAAAGCCAATGACAGTCCAGTGTATGAAATCCAATTGGAAACGGGAGACAAGAAAAACGGAATAGTCCATCGGAATTTACTACTACCCTGTGATTATCTACCACCACAGCAAGACTTTCCAGAAGTGGACCAACATCGTCCGAGATCGACTAAGGGACCACCACAGACTGAAGCTCCGAAGGTGGATAGTGACCTTGAAAGTTCCGATGAGGAAGAGCACACCGTTGTATTTCTCGGATTGTCAAGGAGAGGGACGTACCATCCTCAGGAGACTGAACTAAGTCCTGAGGCTCCAGAGTTTGTACCAAGGAGTACAGAAGAAGTCCAATTCAGATCTGATGATCGAACACTGGTCACTGAAGAGACCGATCGACACTTAGGAGTAGCAGAATTGCCACACCAGGTGGAAACAACCGATTCAAGAGAAGAACAGGAATTTACAGAGGCAGTTCCAAGTTCATCTGAGGAAGTATGAGAAATGAGTGTGGCAGAAGAAACTCCTGCAACCGAGGAACCCGTGGTATCTGAGGAACAACCTACCAGGAGGATGTCAACTCGAGAAGTGAGGAGGCCTGTGATGCTGACGTATGAGACACTTGGTGAACCGAGCCAAGTGACAAGGACTGTCGATTGGAAACAAGTATCTCTGCCTACGGACCTGGTAAGCCCACTTGAATGGTATTCATCACCGAGAGACAGTATGGACAATGTTACCTGGTGGAAAGACTTGTTTTGGCCTAGTCAGAGAGAGAGCTGGTTGAAGACGTATGAAAAGCTCCAGCTGAAGAGACATTAATTGTGTTAATTGTTTATTTCTTACAGGAGTACTACAAGAAAAAGGTCATAAGAATAGGTTGTTATCAATGATAATGAATGTTATACCAATTTGACAATGCCAATTTGTATATAAAGTTACTCAACTTTCACCACTGTCTCAGAATTGGTCAGATCGACCAATTAAGGCAAATTTCGAGGACGACATTCAAAAAGGAGGGAAGACTGTGACATGCAGAAGTAGCGCTGTTGCTTCAAAAGCATCCAGCAGCTATAAGAGTTAACACAGTCACAAGAGACAGGAAGTGTTGTGCTTCAGAAGCATCCAGCAACTAGAGGAGTTAACATAGTCACAAGAAACAAGGAGTGTTTTGCAGAGCCCCAGGGGATCGCGGGATTGTGGGGAACTTGTTTATTAGTCAGGCTGGAGCCTAAGAGAAAGGTGGTGTGTGATCTGTATCTCACAGAAGGCAAGTGAACAGAATTCAGGTCAGGAGGGAAGCTAAACATGGGTCAGATAGACTCTCTGAACAAACAGTGCAGAAAATTATCAGGCAGAAAGATAAGGACTGGAAGGAATCATGTCATAGGGATCATCTCCCTCATCACCCCCCCCTCCAACTCCATGCAGGATAAAGAATGCTGTGTATTATTGAGTCCTTTTGTAGGAAAAGCCTGTGGTTGTGTATGCATAGAAGTGTGCTGCTAAGAGATCTCATCTGTGCTGAATTATGCTACTGAAGAGACTGACGTTACTGTGTCTGCTTTATTAACCTGTACTGTAATGAAGATTGTGGCTGTAATATCCCTGAATTGCACTGGCCATGCTTCAGATTAAATTCCACTGTTAAACTGTTAAAAAAGACTCTTGTCAGATGTGTCTGGTCAGCAACTGAATCTATCGTGTGCCTGAGAGAAGCTGCAGCCTATGGTCGCCCTGAGTGACTTTTCCCTCAGGATTCCAACGAATTCATGAAACCCGTCTTTCCCTATTTGAACCTAGTGGCGTGCGTGCAACATCTGGAATGAGGTGGGATGGTATTGGGTCACGTTCACAGGTGGTGAGATGTGATTTGGAGAGTAAAGATAATCTTCCGTGATGGCAGAGAAGCTGGTTTTGGAGGAGGAGAGTTGAGTCATTATGAGAAGGGGCTGTTGGAACTTTAAGCAAAAGCTTTGCCCTATGTTGTCAATCGTCTGCTAATATACAACAGGGGTCGGAGAATTAAACTACTACAGCTAAGGTTGGAGAATGAAACAAATACACACCAGAACATGGATAACTAAACTAATAGAAAACAGGGGTTTGAGAACTAAACTAATAAGACAACAGGGGTTGGAAAACTAACCTACTAAACAGCTAGGGTTGGAAAACTAAACCACTACACACCAGAGGATGGGGAATTAAACTACTAGACACCAAGGTGTCACTAGACAGCAAGTGTTGGAATCCCCAAGGGTTGCGGGACAAACCTCTGTATCTAACACTTACTCCAGTGCTTCTGCTTCCCCACCTCCTCTAGGGCCTCCATCTGCGCCCTCAACCTTTGCCTTAATTAGACACATGTTCCAACAGAGAATCATCCCCACCTCCGTACTGTGCAGCCAGGGCTCACCGCAATCAAGCAGTGTTAAAATTAATATGCCTTGCAGATCACAGTCATACAGCTGAAGAGTTGTGGACAGCTCTCTAGGCCGAGTTTGAGCAATGGCTGTCTCCACTGAATCTGGAGCAAGGGAAGGCCTTGTGTGATAACGGTGCAAACCCGGTGGCAGCCCTACGCCGGGGCAACCTCAGACACGTGCCTTGCATGGCTCGCATCCTCAACCTGATGGCACAGCAATTTCTCCGCCTGGATGCGCTGATGTGCTGATGCGCTGCTGCAGAATCCACGGTCTACTAGACAACGAGCAAACTCCTTCATGATGATAGAGGCCACCGTCTCCTTAGCTTGCTGGTACTTTTCTGTGGGAATGAGCTTGTCTCCAACCAGCCACAAATAACCAGTGAATGGCATGCCACGGTTTGGTATTAGTACCCAGTACCAGAAGTGAAGCCATCCACAATTTCAGTACCTCAGAAATTTTATTTGGTAGACTGGCTGAGCAAACATTAGTAACTCACAAAGGAGTTGAAGACACTGAGTGGCAGTAGGTGCAAGTTTCTCCAACATGATCTGTTTGTTATTGTTAGATATCAGAGGGAGAAAATAACTGGGCTTTGCCAAGGTGCCATATTGCATCTAAGCGTTATAGACCCTGCACTTGCGGCCTTACATTCTACAGGATGGTGGGGAAGGAGACAGTAGGTTGTGGAATTGCATTAGCTCCGGTGGTGTTCAGGTGGTAGTGAGGCAATGTCAGGCTGTAGGCTGTCTTAAAAAGATGGGTTTTCAGGTTGTGTCTGAAGGATCCGAATGTGGTGGCTAATCAGACGTGTTGAGGTACAGTATTCCAGAGGATGGGGTATATTTGGCAGAAGTATTGGAGGCGATTGGGTGAGGAACAAATAATTGTGGAGAGAAGGAGGTCTTGGGAGGACCGGAGATTACAGAAGGGAATATATCGGCAGATTAGTTCAGAGATGTACGGAGAAGAAAGTTTATGGATGGCTTTGTATGTCACTGTTAGTAGTTTGAACTGGATACGCTGGGCAATGGGGAGCCAGTGAAGGAATCTTATAGATTGCAATCTTATGGATTGCTGGAGCCAGTCTACAGTAAAAAAGCTGCCGTAGAGTGTCTGGCAACCTTCACACAGACTTTTCTTAGCCATGGCTGCTTCTATGCAGGGTTGGATGGGCCCACCAGAGAACCAGAGACTGGCTTCTCCATCAGGAGCATTCATAGTGCAAACCTTGCAGGTTGTGATGATGATAAGGCCATCCATCTCCCTACTTTTCTGTTACTTGGCATGCAAGCGCAAGTATGCAGCCAACCACCCACCCACAGGCCCCAATACTAAACTGCCACATTTCTGGACAGTTGCTTGCACTTGAAATGTTGCCTTTTAGACTCGTGGAGGCGGAAGCTTTTCACAACCTCATGGCCGCGGCAGCCTGGTCTCGGTCCCTAGCCCCCACTATTTCTCATGGTGTCGCCCCTGCCTTCCACAAGCATGGGTTCCAGAACATTATTGATGGTACTTTTTAGTGGGAATCTGCTAGGCTCCTACAAGCCTGGAATATTTCCAGTGAGCTATGGCACGACGCCATGGTATTAGTAGTGACCCCAGTACCAGTAGTGAAGCCATCCTCAATTTCGTTCTCAGGAATTTTATTTGGTAGACAGAATGGTTGCCTAAATACATTAGTTTTTCCCAAAGGAACTGAAGATACAGAGTGGCAGTAGGTGCAAGTTTCTCCAGCATGTTAGATATCAGAATGAGAACGGCAGCATAGTGGCTTAGTGGTTAGCACTGAAGCCTTGCAGCGCTGGGATCCTTGGTTCAAATCCCAGCAAGGACAACATCTGCAAGAATTTTGTATGTTCTCCCCGTGTTTGCATGGGTTTCTCCCTCAGTAAAAAAACAGCCATAGAGTGTCCAGGAACCTTCACACAGACTTTTTTTAGCCAGAGCTGCTTCTCGGCAGGGTTGGACCGGCCCACCAGAGAACTGGAGAATTTTCCGGTGGGCCCTGGCTTCTCCTTCAGGAGAGCTCATAGCACAAACCTTGCAGCTGCTATGGGGCTCTTTAGCGGAGGAGAAAGGTGGTCCCTCAGAGTCAAATCCTCTGGTAGAGCCAATGTTCTTCAGTCTGACACAGCTTCTCGGTGAGAGTTGTATTTCACCACAGCCATATTCTTTAGCTTGGTGAAAGGACTGGCATAGAGGAAAACCGTATCTACTCCGGCTGTCATTTCTCTCAGGAAGTCCTCTAATGCAGCTTGCTGCATAAGCAATGGCAGCCAATCAAAAATCAGCTCACACTTCTCGGTGTTGCTTAGTTACAGACAAAGATCTTTCTTTATGCCTTGAATTTAATCACTACAGAGTTGGACAATGGCCTGATCTGCAATGCATTTTGAGAAATAATGTGCATAAGCAAAGCCACGGTTTAGGCCACTGAAGGTCATTAAGCGAAACTCGTACAGTTTTCCAACTGACTGAAAGAGGGGTATCAAGACTTCCAAGACAGTCAAGAGTTCCCTGTCCTCACCAAGAAGATGACTGTCCATGTTCTCCTCCTCATCCTCCGCCTCCTCATTATCACTCAATTCGCGTTGAGATAAGATGAGGCTGGGCTTCATAGTTCCTTGCTCCGCCTGCAATGCCTCCCTTTAAAAATGTGAGCAGCGAGAGTTTCAGTAGACAGAGAAGCAGGATGGTGACGCTAATTATGGTGTCATCGCCGCTCACCATCTTGGTGGAGTCCTCAAAGTTTTGGAGGATGGCACAGATGTCAGACATCCATGCCCACTCATCAGCTGTTATGTGCTGAGGCTGACATGAATGCCGATGGGCATGTTGAAGCTGGCACTCAACAACTGCCTTCTGCTGCTCACAAATCCTTCCCAACATTTGCAACGTTGATTTCCAACATGTGGTGACCTCGCACAACAGTCGGTGAGCCGGAAGCTGCAAACGGTGCTGAAGCACTGCCATAGTGGCAGAAGATATAGCTGACTTTCTGAAATGGGAACACACGCATTGTAGTTTCACAAGCAGCTCTGGCAGATCTGGGTAGGTTTTGAGAAACCGCTGAGCCACTAAGTTGAGCACGTTTAGTGCTCTCTCATTACTAATGTGTACCCCTGTATGAAGAACAATATCAGCACCAAAGTATTAAAAGATGAAACATAGCCTGCTTTATATACCACGGTACTAAGTAAACCAATTTCGATTACATCTTGTGCACCCCTGTGACAAAAATATCTGCACCAAAGAATTAATTTCAGTAGAGTAGAACTAGTATAATGGTGACTGACAACTCTTCCACTACAACCAACCCAGTAGATGGAGACCCTATCAGGGTTCCCCACATTTCCAAAAATTAGTGGCAGACACAAGCAAAGTGGCATCAATTTCAGTACAGTAGATATTGTAGAATTAGGAATGGCAGCTCTTCCACTACAGCCAACCCAGGAGATGGAAACCTAACCTTGAGTGGTCATGTTTCCCTAAATTAGGGCCTAACATCAGCAAAGTGGCATCAATTTCAGTAGAGTAGAAATTGTAGAATTAGGAACGACACCTCTTCCTGTGCAGCCAATCCAGTAGATGGAGACCTTATAAGGATTCCCCACATTTCCAAAAATTAGTGGCAGACACCAGCAAAGAGGCATCAATTTCACTACAGTAGAAATCGTAGAATTAGGAACGACACCTCTCCCATTACAGCCAACCCAGCAGATGGAGACTCAATCAGGAGTGCAGCATCCTCTCCAGTCGTTCACCAAGTGTCAGACTTGTACTCTGTTGTATAGGTGCACAATCTGGTCTAAAAAATATGTGAAAGGACTCACAGAGATTGCTTCTGCTACTTACACTACTGCTGTTGCTACTATTTTAGCGTTGACGAATTGATCTGCAATAGGTTGGAAGTGTAGAGCTGGGATGAACTCTGCCTCACTGCTGGCTTGGGGAAAACCTATGTTAAGGTTGTGTAAAAGCATGTTTCAATACTCCAGCATTTCCTTTCCAGGGTGGGAAGCATCTAGCAAAATTTACTCTTAAAACATGGATCTAACAGAGTGGCAACCCAGTAGTCAGCACTATTTCGAATCATAACTATACAGTGATGATGTTGCAGATAGTGCAGCAAAAACGCACTCAAATGTCAGACTCTTTCATGAGGTTAAAGCCCATGCTGTGTTAGTGGCTGGGTAATTCTGATGCTTGTTTCCTCTGTCCCCTCCCGTCAAACACAAACAGAGAGGGGATGATTACCCTCTTCATGTTCTGACTGTTGCTTGCCCATCACCTTTTACCTTTTCCTCTTCCATTTGTTCCTCGCATTCCCTAACACCTTCACTAACAGTTCACAGTGAACCACCCTCCCTTGGCACCCTGAGATGTCCCCTAGTGTATGACATTAGTAACAGAAGAAAGTATTTTTTCTAGTGTGGATGAGGCCTGTATAACAAAGGAGATATGCTAAGAACATTTTCAAACTGAGATGTCCCCTACTGTATCACATTAGTAACAGAAGAAAGTATTTTTTTTTATTGTGGATGAGGCCTGTATAACATATAAGATATTCTCCAAACTAATTCAAACTGAGATATGTCCTGCTGTATAACGATAGGAATCAAAGAAAGTATTTTTTGACAGTGGTTGAGGCCTGTATAACATAGAATATATGCTCCAAGATATCTAAAACTCATATCTAGCCTGCTGTATCACATTAGTCACAGTAAAAAATAGATTTTTTTACTCTGCATGAGCTCTGCATACAGCTGAATTTCACCGCCACTAAAATAGTAGGTGGCTTTTAGCAAAGTGTCTCACTTTTGCGACACAAAAAAATCTTTTGTGGACTCTGCCTACAAAAAGAAAAAATATATTTGTTCACCCACCACAAAAATGACAAACTGGGCTAACACAGCTTGCACTATCACATTAGCAAATGAAAAAAAAGGGTTTTGTGCTCTGCACTCAGAAGTTCTGCACTGACAAGCTCTGCAGATAGTTGAATTTCAACCCCACAAAATCAAAAAGTGGCCAAATAGGGCTTGCTTGCTTGCTTTATCACATTAGCAAGTGCAAAAATAGATTGAAGGTATACTCCTGCATGGAGCACAATGCAACCGGCGCCCTGCACTGTTCTATGGCATGGGCCCTGCTCTTTCTATCAGAATCTCAGTAATTGCACAAGAAAAAAAAAGTGCTGCAAGGTCAATTGAACAGGTACATGGCACAGGACTTATCTACACTATCTAACTTCCACACAAGCGCCCATCTATCTAGCTAATATCTCTTAGTACACAGGCGCACACTCAGCAGCGGCTGTCTCCAGCAGTGACATGCATAAAATGGCGCTGAGGGATCATGGTTGCTTTTTATATAGAGAGGACATGTGATTTCAGCAGCCCTTGTGTCTTGACAGTGTGGATGCTTCCTGCACTCTGATTGGCTAGCTGCGCTTTCCTAACTTAAAGTTACCGCCTAAAGGAAGAAAAAAAATTACAAGCACACTGCTGATCTGACCTGTTCTGAGCTATCACCAGTCTCCCCACTCATCTACCATATTCTCCTGCTCATCATACACAAGCACTATGCTAGCAAAACTGTTAAAAATGCTGCAGTTGCCCTGCAATCACGTTCCTGCATTTATTTGCCGAACGTTGCTGATTTTTCCCAAATTTAAGAAATTTTGCTCGCATTTCCAATCACTAATCCGAATGTGCCATATTCGTGTCGAATTTAAGTTGTAAGTTCTGATTTTGAACAAATTCGCTCATCATCACTAATAGGGATAACTGAACGCTGCGCTGGGCAAGGGCGTGGATGTGGTTGTTGTCGGTGATGGTTGCATGTGTGCAACAACAGGTGCAGGATGGGAGGCATGTTTGCCTGCATCATGGACAGAGGTTGGCGTGCACGTAAAACCGGTGAAGAGGTAGTAGTGTCACATGTAGACACTGTTTCTGGACCCTGGCGTTCGGCCCCACTAGTCGGGTGCTTTGCTGTCATGTGCCTGAACATACTGGTGCTGGTAAGGCTGGTAGTTTTGCTGCCCCTGCTGATGCTAGCATGGCAGATGTTGCAAATGGCCTTTTTTTGGGTTAACTGGACAGTCTTTAAAAAAGAGCCAGACTCATATTCCTCAATGAGAAGGGGAGCGTGAATGTGGTCCACGGGTTCCCAGGAACGATCCTCAGATCCGTGGCCCCTCCAGTGTACGAGGTAATGCTTTTTCCCATTGACCATCTTGGACCCCACAATCGCCTGCACCTCAAAATCATCCCCCCTGATGTCAGGAGCAGGTTGGGGTTCCGAGAATTTTGACAGGCGAATCGGCTTAAGAAGTGACACATGAAATGTGTCGTGAATCCTCATGTGTGGCTAAAATTCTGAATGGACAAATGAAACGGGGGGGCAAACTTAGCGGATTCTCCACGTACTCTGATATTCCGACCTGCGAGCCACACTTTGTCACCCGGCGAGAATACGGGGGCCGGACGGCGATGAGTGTCAGCCGACTCTCTCATCCGATTCTTGGAAGCCAATATAGCCTCCTGGGTATGATCCCAAACCTCCTGCGCCTCCAGAGCCCAATCTCTGACCCCAGGTTCCACAGAGGAAACCGGCATAGGGACCGGATGTTGTCCATTATTTAGGAGGAACGGAGTCTGACCTGTGGAATCCACCACAGCGTTGTTCAGGGCAAACTCAGCCCAGGGTAGCAATAATGACCAGTCATTCTGGTTGGCCGAAACGAACTGACGCAAGTATGTCACAAGCGTCTGGTTAGTGCGTTCCACCAGGCCATTAGTCTCCGGGTGATAGGCAGTAGAGAGATTCAGTTCAATGGAGAGCAAGTTGCACAACTCTCTCCAGAACCGGGAGGAAAACTGTGGACCCCGGTCACAGACAATCCTATCAGGCATTCCGTGGAGATGGAAAATGTGACGAATGAACAGTGATGCCAGAACCCGGGAAGAAGGAACCCTGGGCAGAGGAACCAGGTGAACCATCTTAGAGAAATGGTCAGACACCACCCATATTGTCGTGATTCCCCGGGACTTAGGTAACTCAACAATAAAGTCCATCCCTACCAGCTCCCAAGGTCTATCCGCCACGGGTAACGGATGAAGAAGACCAGCTGGCCTCTGACGGGACGGTTTATTTCTCGCACAGGAGACACATGCTTGGACATATTCCTTAATGTCTTGGGACAATCGAGGCCACCAATACGACCATTGGAGAAGCTCCGTGGTACGTCTGACCCCAAAATGACCTCCGATCTTAGAGGCATGTGCCCAAGACAGTACTTCATTCTGTAAATTAGGAGGAACGAACGTCCTCCCAGGAGGAACCTGGTTTAAGGACACTGGATCCACCGCCCGCATACATTCTGGCGGAACAATAAGCCGGGGCTCGTCCTCGTCCTCAGCTGTATCCATAGACCGGGACAATGCATCCGCCCGAGGATTCTTTTCCCCTTTTAAAAAATGAATGGAAAAACTGAACCGGGAAAAGAAAAGAGACCACCTGGCCTGCCTCGGGTTAAGACGCTGCGCCGTCTGTAGGTACGAAAGGTTTTTATGATCGGAATATACCACGAAAGGATGTTTAGCTCCCTCCAAGAGGTACCTCCATTCCGAAAAAGCCATCTTAATAGCCAGTAATTCTTTGTCACCAATCGTATAATTTTTCTCTGCTGGAGAGAAGGTCTTGGAGAAATAAAAACATGGCCTTGTCCGACCCTGTTCATTCTTTTGAGAGAGAACCACTCCTGCTCCGACCGAGGAGGCATCGACCTCCAGAAAGAATGGCTTATTCACATCCGGGCGATGGAGAATGGGAGCTTTAGAGAAATAGGATTTAATCTCCCGGAACGCCTCGGATGTCTACTTAGACCAAATCTTGGGATTGGCACCCTTCCGGGTTAAAGCGGCCAAGGGAGCCACCAGTGTGGAAAAATGTGGTATGAACTGCCGGTAATAATTAATAAAGCCCATGAAGCGTTGTACCGCTTTAAGAGAATGAGGCTCCTGCCAGTTCTGTACCGCTACCAATTTTTGTGGATCCCTAGCCAATCCCTTACTGGATATGATGTAGCCCAGGAACGGTAACGACTCTCGTTCAAACTGACACTTCTCCAGCTTACAATATAAAGAATTTGCTCGCAAACGTTCAAAAACACTGCGAACATCCTCTCTGTGTGTGGAGAGGTCCGGGGAAAAAATAAGGATATCATCGAGATAGACTACCACGGAAGATAGCAGAAAATCCCGAAAGATATCATTGACAAAATCTTGAAAAACCGCCGGGGCATTGCATAATCCGAAGGGCATAACAAGATACTCATAATGACCATCACGAGTATTAAAGGCAGTTTTCCACTCGTCATCACCTTCACGGATTCGCACAAGATTATACGCCCCTCGTAGGTCCAATTTAGTGAAGATGTTAGCCCCTCGCAACCTGTCAAATAGTTCAGAAATCAGGGGTAGAGGGTATTTATTCTTGATGGTGATAGCATTTAGTCCTCTATAATCTATGCAGGGACATAAATCACACTCTTTCTTCTGAACGAAGAAAAACCCTGCTCCCGCAGGAGAGACTGATTTTCTGATAAACCCCCTAGCCAAGTTCTCTTTGATGTAGTCAGACATGGCCTGGGTCTCAGGTACAGACGGGGTAGACCCTACCGCGAGGAGGCTGCGCACCAGAAACCAAATCAATAGGGCAGTCATACTGTCGGTGAGGAGGAAGAGTCTCAGCAGCCTTTTTGGAAAAGACGTCCGCGAAACTTCGATATTGCTCAGGTAGAGCGGACAAGTCAGGAGACGGTTCTGAGACTACCACCCGAGCAGCTGTAACCATGCATTGGGGCGCACAATCCTTACCCCAGGAAGAAATTTTCCCTGTATTCCAATTAATATGTGGAGAATGGCGACGTAGCCATGGCAGGCCCAATAGCACCTCATCTAATCCCCCGGGGATAATAAAGAAGGAAATAACCTCCCGGTGACCCTGAGGAAACGACATGGTGAGGGGGGCTGACTGGTGAGTGATTTATGTGACCAGCAGAGATCCGTTGACCACCCCGATGTTCATTGCCCTGGGCAGTAACTCCAGGGGAATGGCATGCCTCTGGGCCAATGTAGATGACAAGAAATTGCCATCGGCTCCAGAATCCACCCACGCCTTGGCAGTAATCATGGTGTTTCCGAAGGACAATGTCACCTCATACAGTAATCTGGAGGACGAAACCCCTGAATCTAACATACCTCCTCCAGCGGTGGTTAGACACCCTCCCGACTGCTTGGAAACCTTATTAACGGGGTACTCCAAGGGATGTGCAAGTCGGGAATGAGAGGGCTTAGACTTAGTCTGGGATATGTCCATAGCCTCAGGCTCTGGGTTGGGAACCACGGGTTTGGAGATAGGCCTAGAGAAAGCGGGTGCCAACCAAAACCGAGGTCTGGAACCCTCCAGCTCTAGCTTACGTTCTGCATGACACAGATCTAATCGGTTAGCAAGTGTAATTAACTCTTCCAGAGAGGTTGGGATCTCCCTGGCAGCTAGGGCATCTTTAATATGCCCAGCCAGCCCCCTTTAAAACACCGGAATTAGCGACCGCTCTGGCCAATCCAATTCAGCCGCAAAGGTTCTGAACTGAATGGCATAGTGGCTGGCGGTGGCCGAACCCTGGGTCAACGCAAGCAGCTTAAGAGCCATATCATGCGTGACCTGAGGCCCCAGAAAAACACTTTTTAAGGTCCTAAGAAAAAGACCTGCATTAGCCACGACCGGGTCATTCCGCTCCCACAGTGGAGTAGCCCACTCCAGAGCCCTGTGGAAGAGCAACGAGATGATATAACCCACTTTGGCTCTCTCGGAGGGAAAACGTGCCTCCATCATCTCCAAGTGCCAAGTGTTTGGAGCATAAATTAACAAAATCCCTGCAAAATTTACTGTCCCCAGAAAATTTCTCTGGGAGAGCAAAGCGGGGTAATGGAGCACTTGCAGTGGTGGCAGCCGAGTTAATCATATTGGCTGCTAGTGAAGCTGCCTGGGTAGCTACTGCAGTGGTATCAGCAACTGGGGCAGCTTGTTCCAGAGACCTAAGTCTGGTCTCCAGTTGCTGTATATAGCGCTGCAGCTGCTGATTGTCGGCCATGTTCGGCAAGACCCTGGAGCTCAGATACTGTTAGGAGGGTGGTTGCAGACAACTTTATTAAAATGGAACGCAACCGACCCCGGGGTCGGCGATGCAGCCTGGAGGACTGCTGCCGAACACTTTCCGGGTGCAAAGTAAAGTAACAAACTTAAATGTTAAACCCTTCCATGTTACGGCACACAGGAACGGGTATAGCGGTTCGCTCTATCTCCGTTAACTGCACGGGAGAAGAGTGACCGCGATAGCACCTACTTATCTGAAGAACCACTCCGTGTTAATGCACATGGAGCGGGCTTCAGCGGTGCACACAATCCCCAAGAACCGCAGGGAGACGTGCGACCGAGGGAAAAGCAGTAGCCATGTCTTCGAAACAGGCGCTACGCTGTAGGGCTTGGCGCTAAGATGCTTGTGACTCACGCCGACGGGTAAGTGCCCTCTGCCGGCGTGCTACAGGACAGAGGAGTGTTTCTCCACGTGGTCCTGCAGGCTGCTCGGGGTGTAAGGCGACCCCCACTGACAGAGCCAGTCTGCAAGGCGAAGCTACCTGCCTACTTTCACTAGCCTGCCTCTATGGAGCTAACCTGCCTAGCAGAAACTACACGTGGAGCACAGACGTCCACACACCAGCATCATACTCTATGATCTGAGCGCGCCGCCATGTTTGTGGGTGGGCCTTTTAAAGATTAAGCCCTGCCCCACTGCCGCACCTTTGGTGACGTCACCTGTGACTAATCAGGTGGTGCAAGGTCACCGGATCAGCTGGTTCCCGAACCACCAATCACGGTCCGCCATGTCACGGGCATGCTCAGTGTGACGCATCTTGGACTTAGGCTGCCGGAGCCCTGACTCCCTCCGCAACCTATACTTCATAGCGCTGAGCACAAACACCTGAGATACAACTTGCACATCTTGAGCATTGGCTAGGCGTTGGGACTGATGGTGATGCTGTGCAGCATCAGCCCTGGCTGGACCTGAATGGGAGACCACCGAATCCACTGATGATTCTGAACCAATTTCAGATCCAGCAATGGCCCAGTGCCTAACACCCCCAATACCAGCTGCCCAGTCAACATTACTTCTCTAAGAAAGCTGTGCCTGTGCTACACCAGCATGTTGCAGACAACATCACTTGTTCCTTGAAAAAATCGATATCTGCCAGTGTGCACCTGGATGAGCAATCATGGCCAGGAGTGTTACATGAACCTGGAACCAGGGAAGGCGGTGTGCAATAACTTCATTCTCTGCTTTAAAGAAGAATTGTCCACACTGTTTTCCCAGCTCTTCGAGCTCTCAGTAAGAGACTTTCTTACAAATGGCGAGCCAGCCTGGAGGACCGGCTCAGGAGAGCTAGCTCCAGAAGAACCAAAGAAGAGGATTGTGGATGAGAGCTACAGACTAGAAGGGTGAAAAAGGCATGGCTCCGTGTGTAAATCGCTCAAAGTAAGCCAGCCGAAAAAAGGACTTCTCCTGCGCGCTTCCAGCCTACCTGATTTTTTAAGAAAACTGCGAAAGACTATAAAAATATATGTGCAACCAAGAAGAAACCTCTACGTGAGTTATCTACAAGGACGTGAAGAAAACGTTGTGAGCCCGGTAGCAAGGAGGCTTTAAAAGGTGGAGGGAGACCCCAGGCAAGTGTAAGGAGAAAGGCTGGAAATGCGGTCACACCTCTTTTGGTCGACTCAAGCTGGCAAAAGGGTCTTCCAGAGAGTTGTGAGTATCTAACTTTTGCTTAAATTGCACATGTTAATACCAGAACAGAGAAAATGCGTCCTTGTAGTCTTCCAGTATGGAGTGGTTATGAAAGCAGGCAGATAAGCATACTGGCACACCCCAGCTGGAGGGGGTTAATGTTGAATACACTTGGCTAATTTGTGTGCAGTGGTTAACAAAATAAAGCAGGGAACTAGATGAGAAAAGGGCTTTAGGGAAAGATAGTAGCCAAACAGTGGCTTTGTGTTAGAGTTATTGTTTTCGATCAGTGCATTGATAGATTTCCGCAAGACAGCATGTTAATGTGATCACCCAGGGAGGGGCAGCATTCAGATAGAGAGTAGAAAAGCTGGGTGAAACTCTAAAGCAAGCAGAGATAGTACAGAGAGATGGGTATGGGCTTTGCAAATAGTCATTGATGAGATGGGAGGGGTAGCAGAGGAGCAGGAAGTTGACAGGGATAAGATTGAGGAATAGAGACTTAGAATAGAAAAATGGACCGGAGAACATTTAGAGAAAGAAAATGTGGTGACAAGACATCTTGAAAGCATTGAGGAACATTTTAGAAAAGAGTTTATGCAATTACAGAATAGTTTTTAAAGAAAACACCCTTAGAGGGGGCTTTCAAGTCAGGAGTCTTGCAGAATGGTGAATCTATTGATGATGTTGTAGAGACTTAGTTAACCAATGATCTCCTTATCCTGTGAATGATTGTGACGCAAGGTGTGGGAAAGACTTAGTGCAACACAAAGGTAAGAGGGAAGGGGAGCCCAGACTCTAGGGAAAGGGAGGAAAGTGGAGACCTCCTTGGTTGATCTAGCATCACCTTGTCTCCCCTAACGTCCCTGTATTGGCTCTTAACCAATCACCGCATGCAAACCTTGCCCTGTCTGTCCCTGGCTTTTGGCTCGAGCTAGGGAATGGAGGAGATGAGCACTAGTCGATCTCCACTAAACACTATAGACAACAAGGAAGGACAAACAGGGGAAAAGTGCTTAAGTTTAGATGACTCCAGACTAGTGATGAGTGAGCATGGTCGCTACTGCTCGGTGCTCGCCCGAGCATCTCACTGCTCGAGATGCTCGGCGCTCGCCGAGTATTTCCGGGGTTGCTCGGCAGGAGCTCAGGTCTCCTCCATGCATGTTTGGCTTTCTTTACAGAGCCAATGAACATGCAGGGATTGCCTGCCACTCATTGTAAAGCCGTAGCCATGTTGGTTGTGGCATTACAGTGATTGGCTGGCCGCACAGCGTCATCAAGTCTGTATCAGACCTGGCGCCGCCATGCTCGTCACAGTCACTCCGGAATCAGGCAGTGTAGGGAGATGTGCTGCTGAGCGAGGGAAAGATTTGCTTGTTTCTAGTTAGTGTAGGTGTACCAAACTATATTAGAGACACATATCCATCTCAACAAACAGTCCTTCTAAGGACTAATCCATCTGCAGAGATATCAGGCAGCCAGTGTATATAGGCAGGCAGGCAAGGTATATAGCAGACTGCAGTGCACATAGCACAAGAGGCTCCATTCCAGTTTTGTCTGCTGCTGCTGTTAGATATTAATTTTTTTTTTAATCTTAATGCTCATTATTTGCTTAAAAAGTAATCCAGAGAACACCATTTTTCTGCGCCATTTGCTTGTTGGCACTGCAGAATACAGCCAGGTCCTTTCCATATTACAGTGCTAAAAATCCAGATATTTAAAAATGTGGTTTGTCCGTCACATGGATCACATATAATTGCGCTGAAAATACTGCCATTTCTGGCCTCCATTAAAAATTTATTTCAGTGTGTCAGTGAAGCAATTGACACCAGTTTGCTGTTAAAAATAGTTACCTAGAGGTCAGGTATTTAAAACTGTGTTTTCTCCGTCACACGGATCACCTATACGTTTTCAGATAATACTGCCATTTCTGACCTCCATTAAAAATTTGTTTCAGTGTGTCAGTGAAGAAATTGACACCAGTTTGCTGTTCAAAATAGTTACCTACAGGCCAGGTATTTAAAACTGTATTTTCTCCGTCACACAGATCACATATATGTTTTCAGAAAATACTGCCATTTCTGGCCTCCATTAAAAATTAGTTTCAGTGTGTCAGTGAAGCAATTGACAACAGTTTGCTGTTCAAAATAGTTACCCACAGGCCAACTATTTAAAACTGTGTTTTCTCCGTCACACGGATCACATATAGGTTTTCACAAAATACTGCCATTTCTGGCCTCCAATAAAAATTTGTTTCAGTGTGTCAGTGAAGCAATTGACACCACTTTGCTGTTTAAAATAGTTACCTGCAGGCTACTATTTAAAAGTGTGTTTTCTCTATCACCCGGATCACATATAGGTTTTCAGAAAATACTGCTGTGTCACCCTGGCCTGGATGCCACAAGTGTAATTAAAGCTGTGTCTGAGAGCAAGGGGGAGGTTCTCTAGTCAGGGGAACATTAGCATGCAATGCCTCCTGTCTCAGGCCAGTAGGGGGAGCAGGCTGCCCCTATAAAAGCTGGTGCTGGGGGCAGGGTTAGAGAGAACTTGAAGGCCTGTCTCAGGACTGAGACTTGTCCCAGAGCAGAGCAGGGACAGACAGTTGTATTGCACCTAAGAGGAAGTGTGGCAGGAGGAGAGCCACAAGCCAGAGACAAGAGGCGAAGAGAGCCTGTCTTGGCAGATAAAAGACTTACTTTACCAGACTTTGGTGTCTGAGGCTGGGAGGATTCTACATCCTCCAGCAGATAACCAGTCCGCAAGGGACTGTATATTCCTTGGCCTAAGAAGCCTGGAGGCCCTGCCACAACAGAAGGGACCAGCAAAGCCGTACAAGGCTGGGAGCAGAAAGGAACCCACGTCGCAGGCCATACAGACGAGAATACACGGAAAGCTCGGAAACGTGGGCTGTTACCCTATAACGAGGAGATAGCCAGAAGGAGCACAGAAAGCACGGTAGGCCTACACCCTCACCCTGACCAGGGCCAATTTCCCCGTTGCTCTCAGACATCCAGGTCCCCTCCTAGCTGGGACTGTTTGTGGGTCAATTTACCTGTTCTAGTAAAGACCCTGGACTGCAACCTGTTGTCTGTGTGCTCCTTGCTCCTCCAGCACTATCAGCACTGGGACTCTCACTACCATCACTCCCACCATCCATTATACTGCCCTGGGGCCGCACTCTTCCCGTGGGGAGTCACACTACCCTAGCTGCACACCTCATCAGCCCCAGCGGTCTGCATACAGCAGCGGTTCCTAATAACCGCAATCCACGGGTGGCGTAGTCGGACATTATCAGCAGAACGTAGCAGACTACCATTGGCCTGACCACCCTGAGCCACGGAACCGGGTCGCCACTACTACCCCCATCGTCTCCCTATTGCCCGGATCCGAGTGTCCCACGGCCCAGGGGGCGAGTCACTGCCATTTCAGACCTCCATTAAAAATTTGTTTCAGTGTGTCAGTGAAGCAATTGACATCAGTTTACTGTTCAAAATAGTTACCTACAGGCCAGGTATTTAAAACTGTATTTTGTCCGTCACACGGACCACATATACGTTTTCCAAAAATACTGCCATTTCTGACCTCCATTAAAATTTGTTTCAGTGTGTCAGTGAAGAAATTGATACCAGTTTGCTGTTCAAAATAATTACCTACAGGCCAGGTATTTAAAACTGTATTTTCTCCGTCACACAGATCACATATATGTTTTCAGAAAATACTGCCATTTCTGGCCTCCATTAAAAATTTATTTCAGTGTGTCAGTGAAGCAATTGACACCAGTTTCCTGTTCAAAATAGTTACCTACAGGCCAGGTATTTAAAACTGTGTTTTCTCCGTCACATGGATCACATATACGTTTTCAGATAATACTGCCATTTCTGGCCTCCATTAAAAATTTGTTTAGGTGTGTCAGTGAAGCAATTGACACCAGTTTGCTGTTCAAAATAGTTACCTACAGGCCAGATATTTAAAACTGTGTTTTCTCCATCACCCAGATCACATATACGTTTTCAGAAAATATTGCCATTTCTGGCCTCCATTAAAAATTTGTTTCAGTGTGTCAGTGAAGCAATTGACACCAGTTTGCTGTTCAAAATAGTTACCTACAGGCCAACTATTTAAAACTGTGTTTTCTCCATCACCCGGACCACATATATGTTTTCAGAAAATACTGCCATTTCTGGCCTCCATTAAAAATTTGTTTCAGTGTATCAGTGAAGCAATTGACACCAGTTTGCTGTTCAAAATATTTACCTACAGGCCAGCTATTTAAAACTGTGTTTTCTCTGTCACACAGATTACATGTATGTTTTCAGAAATTACAGCCATTTCTGACCTCCATTAAAAATTTGTTTCAGTGTGTCAGTGAAGCAATTGACACCAGTTTGCTGTTCAAAATAGTTACCTACAGGCCAGGTATTTAAAACTGTGTTTACTCCGTCACACGGATCACATATACGTTTTCAGAAAATACTGCCATTTCTGGCCTCCATTAAAAATTTGTTTAGGTGTGTCAGTGAAGCAATTAACACCAGTTTGCTGTTCAAAATAGTTACCTACAGGCCAACTATTTAAAACTGTGGTTTGTCTGTCACACAAAAAACATATACGTTTTCAGAAAATACTGCCTTATCTGACCTCCATTAAATATTTGTTTCAGTGTGTCAGTAAAGCAATTAACACCAGTTTGCTGTTCAAAATAGTTACCTACAGGCCAGGTATTTAAAACTGTGTTATCTCCATCACCCGGATCACATATACGTTTTCAGAAAATACTGCCATTTCTGTCCTCCATTAAAACTTTGTTTCAGTGTGTCAGTGAAGCAATTGACACCAGTTTGCTGTTAAAAATATTTACCTACAGGCCAACTATTTAAAACTGTGGTTTGTCTGTCACACAAAAAACATATACGTTTTCAGAAAATACTGCCTTATCTGACCTCCATTAAATATTTGTTTCAGTGTGTCAGTAAAGCAATTAACACCAGTTTGCTGTTCAAAATAGTTACCTACAGGCCAGGTATTTAAAACTGTGTTATCTCCATCACCCGGATCACATATACGTTTTCAGAAAATACTGCCATTTCTGTCCTCCATTAAAACTTTGTTTCAGTGTGTCAGTGAAGCAATTGACACCAGTTTGCTGTTAAAAATATTTACCTACAGGCCAACTATTTAAAACTGTGGTTTGTCTGTCACACAAAAAACATATACGTTTTCAGAAAATACTGCCATATCTGACCTCCATTAAATATTTGTTTCAGTGTGTCAGTAAAGCAATTCACACCAGTTTGCTGTTCAAAATAGTTACCTACAGGCCAGGTATTTAAAACTGTGTTTTCTGCATCACACGGATCACATATACATTTTCAGAAAATACTGCCATTTCTGGCCTCCATTAAAAATTTGTTTAGGTGTGTCAGTGAAGCAATTGACACCAGTTTGCTGTTCAAAATAGTTACCTACAGGCCAGGTATTGAAAACTGTGGTTTGTCCGTCACACAGAAAACATATACGTTTTCAGAAAATACTGCCATTTCTGACCTTCATTAAATATTTGTTTCAGTGTGTCAGTAAAGCAATTAACACCAGTTTGCTGTTCAAAATAGTTACCTACAGGCCAGGTATTTAAAACTGTGTTTTCTCCGTCAAGCAGATAGCATATACGTTTTCAGAAAATACTGCCATTTTTGGCCTCCATTAAAAATTTGTTTCAGTGTGTCAGTGAAGCAATTGACACCAGTTTGCTGTTCAAAATAGTTACCTACAGGCCAGGTATTTAAAACTGTGTTTACTCCGTCACACGGATCACATATACGTTTTCAGAAAATACTGCCATTTCTGGCCTCCATTAAAAATTTGTTTAGGTGTGTCAGTGAAGTAATTGACACCAGTTTGCTGTTCAAAATAGTTACCTACAGGCCAGGTATTTAAAACTGTGTTTTCTGCATCACACGGATCACATATACATTTTCAGAAAATACTGCCATTTCTGGCCTCCATTAAAAATTTGTTTAGGTGTGTCAGTGAAGCAATTAACACCAGTTTGCTGTTCAAAATAGTTACATATAGGCCAGTTATTTAAAACTGTCTTTTCTCCGTCACACGGATCACATACAAGTTTGCTCCAAATTCAGTCAGTTGTAGTGAGCGTGGAAGATATTGTCCTCCATTTAAAATGGGCAAGGCACGTGGCAAGGGACAGGGAACTGGACGTGATTGTGCATGCAGAGACCGAGGCCGTGGGCAAGCTGAAATTGTGCCACAACAAACACCCACATCTTCTCGCTCGACCTTCCTGTCCCAATTAATAGGGGACCGCAGAACGCCACTATTGAACATAGAGCAGTGTGAAAAGGTTATTGGTTGGATTGCATATAATGCTTCCAGTCACTTAGCCACCGCCACCACCTTGTCTTCCACACGGTCTAGTCTCAGTAGCTGTGAGTCTGGACCGCATATTCCTCACCGTGAACCTCCTTCCTCCCACCATGCCGAGTGCCCAGAGACAAGGGATCCCACACTTGGACACTGCGAAGAGCTGATAACTTTTCCATTTATAGATTCAGGCCTCTCGCCCGATGCACTTGAAGCGGGGCAAGAGGAGATCGCATGTAGCGATGCCCAAATATTTGAGCTGCCACGGTCACACAAATGCGACGGTGGGAAAGTGTCACAAGAGGTGAAGGATGATGAGACACAATTGCCAGAAAGTCAGGAGGAGGACCAGAGGGCGGAAGTGTATGACGAGGTGGTGGATGATATAGTAACTGACCCAACCTGGCAGGAGGACATGCATAGTGAGGAGAGCAGCACACTGGGGGAGGGAGGCAGAGCACCCCAACTGGCAGGATGAAGCAGTGTGGTGGCCACAGAAAGAAAGCAGGCAACCGTTCCCCTGTAACACCAACACCAAGGAAGTTGCCAGTACAACTGTTAGGTCTTCCCGAGTCTGGTTGTTTTTTAAAGACCCTGCCGATAACCCTCAAAAGGCCATTTGCACCACCTGCCAGGCCAGCATCAGCAGGGGTGGCAAAATGACTAGCCTGACCACCACCAGCATGATCAAGCACATGGCAGCAAAGCACCTGACTTTGTGGGCCAAACCCCAGGGTCCAGGAACTGTGTCTGTGGGTGACACCACTGCTTCTTCCGCTGTTGTGCATGCAAGCCAATCCCCTGTCCATGGTGCATGTGAAGATGACTCCTGCCCTGCACCTGTCATTGCACACTCTCAAGTAGCAGCATCAGGAAGAACGTCCACGTCCTGGTCCCAGCGCAGCGTTCAGTTGTCGATACCTCAGTCCTTGGAACGCAAGCGCAAATACGCAGCCAATGCCCCACAAGCCACACTACTAAATTACTACATTTCGCGATTGCCTGCGCTCGAAATGTTGCCTTTTAGGCTCATGGAGACGGAAGCTTTCCGCAACCTGATAGCGGCGGCCGTCCCTTGGTACACGGTCCCCAGCCATCATTATTTCTCCCGGTGTGCCATCCCCGCATTACACTAGCACGTGTCCCACAACATTAGCCATGCCCTCAACAATGCAGTAACGGGGAAATTCCACCTAACCACGGACACGTGGACAAGTGCTTGTGGGCAGGGACTGTACATCTCGCTGACGGCACACTGGGTTAACATAGTGGAAGCCGGGACCCAGTCAGACCTTGGGATGGAACACATCCTCCCGACTCCAAGGATTGCGGACCCTGGGTCAATCAGGGTTGCCCCCACAGTCTACAGCTCCTGCACCTCATCCTCCTCAGCCTCCTCCTCCTCTTCAGCATCCATCTCCAAAATGACCACATAAGTCACAAGCTGGAAGCACTGCAGCACTGCCTTGGACAAGCAGCAACAGGCTGTGCTGAAGCTAATATGCTTAGGTGACAAAGCGCACAATGCTGAACAGTTGTGGACAGCTCTGAAAGAGTAGGCAGATCTGTGGCTGACACTGCTGAACCTACAGCTAGGCATGGTCATGTGTGACAATGGCCAGAACCTGATGGCGGCTCTGAGGCGAGGCGAGCTCACACACGTACCATGCCTGGCCCATGTGCTTAACCTCCTGGTTCAGCGGTTTCTCAAAAGCTACTTGGAGCTGCAGGATCGGCTTGTCAAAGTACGCCGCCTGTGTGCCCATTTAGAAAGTCAACTACAGCTTACGCCGCCCTTGCCGTTCTTCAGCAGCATTTGCAGCATCCGGCTCACTGATTGGTGTATGATGTCCCCATGCGTTGGAACTCTACACTGCAGATCTTGGGAAGGATTTGTGAGCAGAGGAGGGCAGTTTTTGACTACCAGCATCAACAAGGCCATTGGTATTCAGTTCAGACTCCACACATAAGACCTCAGGAGTGGACATGGACGTCAGACATCTGTACCATCCTCCAAAACTTTGAGGACTCCACCAAGATGGTGAGCGGCGATGACGCCATAATTAGCGTCACTATCCCGCTTTTCTGTCTTCTGAAACGCTCTCTGCTCACAATCAAAGAGGATGCATTGCAGGCGGAGGACGATGAGATGGAGCAAGGAACCATACAGGGTGATTACACCCAGCCTCATCTCATCCCAAAGTGGATTGGGTGACAATGAGGAAGAGGCGGAGGATGAGGAGGAAGAACAGAAGCTAGTTTAATGCGCTATAGACGGTACTACCTGCACAACTGTCATACCGTCTGTTCAGCGTGGATGGCCTGAGGACAGGGAAGAGGAGGAGGAGAGCACGGTCAGTCGTCTTCTTGGTGAGGACACGGAAGTCTTGCTTGTTAGCAGTCTGGCACGCATGGCTGAGTTTATGTTACGCTGCCTTTCCCATGACCCGCCCGTTCTCAAAATTTTGGGTGACAGTCATTACTGGTTGGTGACACTTCTATATTCAAATATTTTTTATTAAATTTTCAAGTAGAATGAAAAAAATATATATATATACCGTATATTCCGGCGTATAAGACGACCTGGTGTATAAGACGACCCCCCTACTTTCCTGTTAAAATATAGAGTTTAGGATATATTCACCGTATAAGACTACCCCTTTTCCAACGCATACCAAACACCGGTAAAAATTTAAAAAAAACAGATTTGAATTTAACATGGTCCTTTTTTAATTTAAATTCTTATGACATGCAGGTATATAGCAGGAAAACTGTCACTCATAAACATATTAAAATAGGGGGGACCCCACGTCATTTTTTGGGGGGGTCCCCCATTCTAATAGCTAGTAAAGGCTAGGTATTCAGCTGGGGGCTGATATTAGTAGCCTGGGAAGCTCCGTGGGTATTACCCCCTTCCCAGACTTCAAACATCTGCCCCAGCCGTCTGCTTAACCTCCGCTAGAGACTATAATGATGGGGGATCCCACGCCAATTTTCTTTTTAAAAAATCCTTTATTTTAACACTAAATGACAATTGAGGGGTTAATAAAGATGCAGTCCCTAAATTATTATTAATTTTGTAATTAATTTTTCCCAAAAATGTTGACGTGGGCATCGCCATATTTTTGTGTCCAGCCAGGTACAGCAGGCAGGAACGGGCTGCCCCCAACCACCAGCTGCCTATTTGTACCTGGCCGGACACAACAATATAGGGAAGCCCTTTTTTTTTTAATTATTTCATGAAATAATTAAAAAAAAAAAGACGCGGGGCTTCGCCCTATTTTTGTGTCCAGCCAGGTACAACTAGGCAGCTGGGGGCTGGAATCTGCAGCGCAGGGAGACCCAAGCTTTCTGGGCCCCACCCGCTGCAAATTGCAGTCCGCAGCCACCCCAGAAAATGGCACGTTCATAGAAGCGCCATCTTCTGGCGCTGTACCCAACTCATCCAGGGCCCTGGTGCGGTGGCTCACTGGGTAATAAAGGGGTTAGGGCCAGCTTGGCATTATCAGCTGGCCCTAAGCCTGAAATTCATGGGGTCACGCCAATATTAGACATGACCGCCATGAATTTCTAGTAAAGTAATTAAAAAAAACACAACACCCAGAAAAAAGTCCTTTAATTGAAATAAACACACAATTTTTTAATGTTCTAAATTAAACCATACTTACCGTCACGCCCATTCCAGCTGAAGCCAACGATCTCCTGCAATAAAAGTAAAATAATAAAGCAACCTCATCCTTACCTCTCCATGGTTCCCAGGACCGGTCCAGCTCTGCTACATCGAGATGACAGGCTGCACCGCAGCAGAATGCTGCCATCCAGCCTGTCATCCCGCAGACACTGAGAAGCGCAGGCATGCTTGTGCTCCTCAGTGTCTGACTGTGACGGCATCCAGATGAGTCGAGATCATGTCCAATGAACTCGGCTCACCTCATGCACGTCACTGACAGCGTGGGAAAATTCTCCTGCTCCCCGCATGCGCAGTAGAAGTTTCCCACGCTGTCAGTGACGGACGTCCAGGAGGTGAGCTGAGTTCATTGTCGGCTCATCTGGATGCCGTCACAGCGAGACACTGAGGAGCGCAAGCATGCCTGCGCTTCTCAGTGTCTGCGGGATGACAGGCTGGATGGCAGCGTTCTGCTGCGGTCCCGCTTGTCATCTCGATGTAGCAGAGCTGGACCCGTCCTGGGAACCATGGAGAGGTAAGGATGAGGTTGCTTTATTATTTTACTTTTATTGCAGGAGATCGTTGGCTTCAGCTGGAATGGGCGTGATGGTAAGTATGGTTTAATTTAGAACAATAAAGAATTGTGTGTTTATTTCAATTAAAGGACTTTATTCTGGGTGTTTGTGTTTTCTTTTAACTTTGACTATGGGGTTAGTAATGGGGGCGTCTTATAGACGCCTCTCCATTACTAACCTGGGCTTGATGTCAGCTGGCATTATAAGCTGACATCAACCCCAACCCTATTACCCCACTGCCACCGCTACAGGGCAGTGGGAAGAGCGAGGCTAAGTGCCAGAATTGGCACATCCTATGGATGCGCCATTTCTGGGGCGGCTGACGGCTGGTGTTTCTAGCCTGGGAGGGGGCCAATATTCATGGCACCCTTCCTGGGCTATTAATATCAGCCTCCAGCTGTCTGCCTAGCCTTTGCTAGCTATTAAAATAGGGGGGTCCCCACGTCATTTTTTTGAGATCCCCCATTTTAATAGCTAGTAAAGGCTAGGTATTCAGCTGGGGGCTGATATTAGTAGCCTGGGGAGCTCCGTGGGTATTACCCCCTTCCCAGGCTTCAAACATCTGCCCCAGCCGTCTGCTTAACCTCCGCTAGAGACTAAAATTAAGGGGAACCCCACGCCAATTTTTTTTTAAATAAATCCTTTATTTTAACACTAGATGACAAGTACAGTAACCAGCACTGTCACTGTACTTCATATATATGTGACTGACATGTTTCTATCTATCTAATCTATGTGTGATGCTCTATTCTTTCGGTTATAAATTGTCGGGTACAGATGCTGAATTGCCGGCCGGCTTTTTTAAAGAGACGGTGCATGAAAACACTAATATTTGTTTTAATAAATCCTTTACACTAAATGACAAGTACAGTAAGCAATACTGTCACTGTACTTATTATATATGTGACTGACATGTTTCTATCTATCTAATCTATGTGTGATTCTCTATTCTTTCTATTCTAAATTGTCGGGTGCCAGCTTATGCCGCTGCTGAATTGCCGGCTTTTCATATATTGTCACAGAAGCGATGCGAACTTCCCTGCTCCGGACACAGCGCAGCGCTTCTGTGACAAGTGAAAGCTGTCGGCACAGAAGCCCTGCGCTGTGTCCGGAGCTGGGAATACGCAGCGATGTGTCAGTTTCAGCACAGAAGCGCTGACTGTCTGGACCTACCGCCGCCGTATTTTAACTCCCTCCACCTTATATTAACTCCGACATGGCAGGGATACGGCCACGGCAGCTTATTAACACCCCCAGAGTATCCCCGCATGTCAATTTCTGAAAGTTCAAAAGCATTACCGGCGTATAAGACGACCCCAGACTAGACAGAAGATTTTTCAGTCTTCAAAAGTCGTCTTATACGCCGGAATATACGGTATATATATATATATATATATATGTATATATATATATATATAGATTTCATACAAACAGTACATATACAGTGAAATAGAGGTACACAAGTAAACAAGGTGAATACCCTCGTAAACCTGAAATTATTCAGTTGGTGATATGATTCATAGCTTTAGATACGTAAGCTATATCTTATAGGTGAATTTTATAGACAGGTAACTTGGTTGATTTGTTGATAACATAAGTTGCCAAGGTATACAAAGATAACTATTTACATATTTGGAAGTACACAGAAATGTTTCAGGAAAACAAGGAGGAAGGGAAAATCGGATGGTGATATTAAGATACGATATGCCCGCTATGACTATCCTGTAAATTAGATACAATTAGATGAATGAGGATGATGAGTCGAGTTAGATTGAGAAGACTAATACGACGTATAGTCTTAAACAACGCTAAGGTCTCTACGGTGAATGTTTTGGAATCATAATAGAGTTCCAATCCTCCCATTTTCTGAAGTATTTTTTTAAAAGATTGTTTCTAAGGTGTATGTATATTCATACGTGTTGTGGCATGCTAATTTTTCTAAAGTTTTTTCCACAGTTGGGGGAAGAGGGTCTTTCCAAAGGGCGGCAATATTGCTTTTTGCTGTAAGGAGTATATGAGTGATGATAGGTCTGTATCTGCATGGGAGGGTTTCAAGGCCCAAAAGGAGGAGCACCAGTTCTGGTGAAAGATGTATGTTTAAACCTGTGATGTTGTTAATTAAGGATTCAATTCCAGACCAGTATGATTTGAGAGGTTTACAGCTCCAAAAGATGTGAGTCAGACTGCCAGTAGCATTACAATTCCTCCAGCAAAGGGGGAGTTAGTGTTCTGAATTTTATGAAGTTTAAGCGGAGTAAAATACCAGCGTGTGTAGATCTTGTAGTGGGTTTCTACAAGGGATGAGCAGGGAATGTCAGTATAGATAGATTCGAAGACTTTGAGCAGAAGATCGGCCGTAATTTCTATACTTAATTCTTTTTTCCATGCTTCTATATTTGTTGTATGTTGAAAGTGAGCGTCTTGGTTGAAGTTCTGATATAGGTGACCAGTTTTCCAGAAAAGGGGAGTTTGTGGGTATTTGAACATCTGAGCTAGATTTTGAGGGAGAAAAAAGTTTAGGTTGTGAGAGTCGAGGATGTTTTGAATCTTCTTCCATGTAGTTTCTTCTAGAATGTTGAGTTTGAATTTATCTCTAAGAGATTGAAAAGGTATGAGTTGTTTCTTGTCATCCATTATATCTGAGATAAATTTAATGCCTAACTTCTTCCATGAATCTAGTTTGATTCTTGAGGATAACAGTTCAAGAATATCTACAACTATCCAGGTTGGAGAAACCGTGGGGTAGCTTTTGTGAGATAGTTTTAGTAGTAATCTCCAAGAGAGAATTGCAGATTTAACTGTGATTTCTTCTGGAAGTCTCTTAGTTTTGTCGCATAAGTAGGAGGGGGTGAATAGGCTAAGTCTGCCACTGGGTTTCAAAGGTTCTTCTAGGGCTATCCAGGTTGGCTTTTCTTTTTCTGGCAACCAATTCTGGCTAAGTTTGACTAAGGTGGCGTAGTAGTAGGCAGTTAAGTTGGGCAAGGAGAGTCCACCTCTTATTTTGTTCTTTTCCAGGACAGACCTAGCTACTCTAGGTTTCTTTTTAGTCCAGGTAAAGGTGACCAGCTGTGTATGAAATTTTTGTAGCCACTTCTTCGGGATTAATAAAGGGATAGATCTAAAGATGTATAGGAGTTTTGGTAAAAGGCTCATTTTGTAGGCATTAATTTTGCCAAGCCAGGAGACTTCTAGTTTAGCTATATGCATAATGTCGATCAGTATGGTTTTGTAAATATCATTTAAATTTGTGTCTATGATTGATGTTAATGGTTTGGTGAGTTTTATTCCAAGATAGCTGATATTATTATTTTCCCAGGACAGTTCAAACTTAATTTTAAGAGTTTCCAAGATTTGTGGATCAAGGTTTAGGTGGAGAACTTGGGTTTTAGTCAAATTTATTTTGTAATTTTGGAGAAATGTTTGTGTCCAGTAGATTTCTAATTGAGTTAAGTGGGTTTGAAAGAGTTATAAGAATATCATCTGCGAACAATGAAATTTTGTATTGTCTCTGATGTATCTGGATACCACTTATTAGGGGATTTGCTCGAATTTTCCTCAGCCAGAGGTTCTATATAGAGATCAAAAAGGGTGGGAGAAAGGGGACAACCTTGCCTCGTGCCATTGGTAAGTGCAATTCCATCTGACAGAACATTGTTGGTCAGAATTTTTTCTGAGGGGCAAGAATAGAGAGATGTGATAGCATTTAAGATGTTTCCCTCAAATCGAAATTTTTTTAGAGTTTGAAAGAGGAAGCCCCAGTGGACTCTGTCCAACGCTTTTTCTGCGTCGCCAGCGACCACCGGGGGGGAGTTTTAGTTTTTTCAATATAGGATAGCAGATTAATGGCACGTCTAGTAGCATCAGACATTCCCCTTCCAGGGATAAATCCCACTTGATCTTTTTGAAGAAGCCTAGGGGAGATTTTTTGAAGTCGTGAGGTAATAGTTTTGGCGATGATTTTTAGGTCTGTATTTAGAAGTGAGATAGGGCGGTAGTTGCTGACATTCTCGGTGTCACCCTTGTTTTTGGATATCACCGTGATTATTGCCTCCTGCATTTCTGCTGGGAAGGCGTCTTGGCATGTAGTGGAGGAGTTGATAAGTTTAGTAAGGAAGGGAGCTAGAGAGTTTTTAAAGTTTAGGTAATATTCGTTCTGTAGGCCGTCTGGGCCGGGAGATTTGCATTTTGCTAATGAATTGATTGTCGCCAAAATTTGTATTTCAGTAAAGGGGGAATTGAGAAAGTTCAAGTCTTCATTTGAAAGAGAGGGGAATTGGATAGAGTCTAGGAATTTGTCTATGTCAGACTTTGAGGGAGAGATTTCTGTTGGGTCTTCTTTCAGATTATAGAGCTTTTTATAGAAACTGGCAAAAACATTCGAGATGTCTTTCGGGTTTTTATGTATTGAGTTTTGCTTATCTTTGATTTTGAGTATTCTAGTTTTGTGTCTATGAATCTTAATTTTGTTGGCAAAGAGTTTAGATGGTTTGTCCATGCAGTTGTGGAAATTGCTTTTGATAGTACGGATGTATTTGTCATATTCAGATGTTAGCAGATTCTTTCGTTGAACTCGCAGTTGAAGGATTTCTGTGTGAGTTTTATCATTAGGGGACATTTCTAGTTGGATCTCTAAGTTTTTGATTTTTTTTAATAATGTTTTCAGAATTTTTAATGTTGTCGCGTTTTAGTCTAGAGTTGAGTTGAATTGGGTGGCCTCTTATTACCGCTTTATGAGCGGAACAGAGGGTTGAAATTGCGATGTTTTCTAAATCGTTCTCCTGAAAATAAAGATTTATAGAATTTTGTATTGCTTCTCTATATTGTGGGTGGTGGAATAGGTAAGAGTTTGCTTGCCAGAGCTTTTTACAGAGTGGGTGGGGTCATGCGTGACTTTGAAAATGATCGGTGAGTGGTCAGACCATGACCTGGAAAGGATATTAACAGATTTAATGTTTTGAAGTGTACGGATATCAGTTAAGAGTAGGTCAATTCGGGCAAATGATTTATGGGTATCAGAGTAGTGGGTGTACTCAATTGAGGAAGAATTAATGCAGCGAAATGCGTCAAAAAGTTCCTCTCTATTTAACCAGGGATCGAGTGAAGTGTTTAAATTCCTAGATTTGTTGGAAGAATCCAAGGAAGGGTTAGGTACTGCATTAAGGTCTCCGAATATGAGTAACTGTCCTTTTTGTGATTCATGTATAATTTTGATTAGTCTTTTTAGGAAAGTAATTTGTCCCTTGTTAGGGGCATACACGTTGACTAGGGTGTAGCATGTATAATTTATTTTGCAGATGAGAATTAGAAAGCGGCCATCTTCATCTTTAATTAAGTTGATTTTTTCAAATTTAACAGTGTCTTTGACAATGATAGCTACCCCTGCCCTTTTCTTTTTATTAGAAGATAAAAAAATATTTGGGTAGTTTTTGTTCATGAATTTAGGTGGATTATCAATTGAAAACTTAGTTTCCTGTATGCCTGCAATGTCAATATTTAATTTTGTAAGTTGTTTCCATATTAGAAATCGTTTCTGGGGTGAATTTAGACCTTTAACGTTGTAGGATAAGAATTTGTTAGCCATAGTCTGAGTCAGGTGCTTGGGTAGCACTAGCAATGTGGAATTTTTGGTAAGATAGAGTGCATAGGGGCATAGGGGTAACATTTTGAGATAGTAATTCTGTGACATCCATTTTCAAGAGGGGTTAACGGTAAATGAACGGTGAATGAACAACCGGGTTCAGAGGCACCCGTAAATTTTAAGGGACTCGTAGGTCACTAAAGAGCTGGTAGAGCAGAAGGGTCAAAGCAAATGTAAAACTTCCGAGGAGACTAAAGTTTTAGCCTTTGTGCCTAGGCTGGACCTTAGTTAGAGAGAAATGGGTTAAGTGCTTATGTGTGATATGAAGCTTCATGTATTGGATATATTGAGATCCTTAAGAGTTTTTAATCTCGCTGCTGTCTCGTCAATTGTAATCATCTTTTGTTTAAAGGAGAAGATGACATTAGTGGTTGGTCGTCCCCATCTGTAAGGAATTTTTTTCTCTTGGAGGATATCAGTGATCGGTTTCAGTGCCTAGTCTCTTTTGATATGTCTGTGAAGACTTTAATTTTCTCGAATGGAGAGGGCAATGTTTTATTGATCCTTAAGAAGTTGGTGATCTGGTCCCTCGTCTGATAAAATTACAATTTTACTATGACATACATCTCTAGGGATATCATTGGGTAGATGGGATGGCTTGGGTAGTCTATGTGCTCTTTCTAATGAATATTGGATATCCGATAAGGTGGGAATTGTTGCTTTAATCAGGTCTTTCATGAAGGACATGAGTTCGCGTTTTTTGACCTTTTCCGGAATTCCTCTAAATTTGAGGTTGTTGCGGCGGTCTCGATCCTCTCTATCCGCTAGTTTATCTTTCAGAAACTTTATTTCTTCTCTCATCTGGTTTTGTCCTTTTTTGAATTCTTTACTTTCCTTCTTCAGGTCAAGTACTGCTCTCTCATTGTTTTCTGTTCTGGAGACAACTGTCGCTAGTGAGTATCGCATGTCATCAAACTGTTCTGTGAGGTCTTCCTTCAGAGACTGCTTGAAAGCAGAGAAGAGTTTGTGAAAAAGTCTCTATCCATAGGTTGACCCACGTTGAAGTTCAGTAAAGGGTCGTCTTCAGAGTTATCCTTTCTTGATCTTCGTCGAACTGGGCTTTTGAATTTAGTGTCATCTTCAGAGTCAGTATCGTCTGAAAGACTGTAATTTAAGTGAGGTTTGGTCTGTATTTCTCTTTCTTTACGTTTAGTGATGTGTTGTGAATTTTCGTATGCCATCAAGTCTTCAGGGGATGATCTTTGATTTTCTGGATGAGTTTCAATTATTTCTGAGTTGCCTTCAGGTTTTAGGTCAGTGGTAGTTTGAACCAAAGAGGTTGATTTGAGTTTTTGCTGATCTTTACCTGAATCGGTTGTTTGGTGGTTATTAGCTGGTTTATTATTAAGACTGGATTTTGTTTTTGGAGGCATTTTATTTGGAAAAGTGTTAGTGTTAGGGAGATCTCTTTAATCAGACTCAATATTTGGAGTTTCAGATCTTGGACTGGAAGCAGTGAGAAACAGTTGAATGATTTAGAAGGAGATCAAGAGTACTATGAAGTAAAAGAGAGAAGAGGACATGCATGACAGCAGTGATCACCACCAATAATCAAAGTTCAAATAATGTTTCAAAATATCAAAAATTTTTATTCGACACATGGACATACCCACAGAACATCTAAAACACCATTAAAAAGGAATGAAGGACAACTTCCATTGTTGTTCAAACCCACTACTTCAGAAACCTTTCATGATAAAGACAAATCTTGGGTGCAAAACAATATACATGCATAGGATAACAAACAGGCTTGATGGTGACTCTGTGGTGGTCAATATTGCACTTGCCTGGGCATAAATTACCCCAGAAACAAAATTAGTGTGTAAATGATGCAACAGTTAAACACTATTTGGAGTATACACAAAACCATATATTTTGGAACAACCCCACAGCTGAGAGCATCAGTGTGCAGTAATAAATATCCCACCCAGGAGGCCCTGGTGGTCTTCAAACATACAATCAAACAATATAATAATAATAATGCTGCTGTTATGAACAAGCTGTGCTGCACATAGGTTGCTGTATAAACCCAATAAGTTCCAATCCAAGGAAATAGCCAGGCGATAATACCCAAAGCTGGAAAGGCCTATTTGGCCAAACGCTGTAGAGGGATCTTAATGGCCCTCTGATCCACTACTACAATAGCCCCTCACGATTAGAATACTTATTATAATTATGATATTGTACATTTAACAGTCACGCAAAGGCTTTGTGGAGGCTCTGTGACGATCAATGTTACACAAGCCCTAAATATATGGTAAAGGGTAAACCATGCAGGGTATGATTCAACAAATAGCAGCTATTTTAAAGTGTACATTGTGTTAGAATGCACGCATTCTTTAATTGCAGGATTTGCATATAGACAAGCCACTAAAAATATAGACATAAAGATGCAGTAATTGCTCATAACTACCAGTAACCCTAATGCTGCCAGATAGCACAATCTAAGGGGATATCCCTATTTTGTATGAGTTAACGTGAGAGCAGGGTGCTGCATTAGCCCAATACGAACCCAACCAGAAACATGCCCTGTGGGCAATGTCACATGCTGGAAAGCCTGTTGCACTGAAAGGTGTAGATGGGTCCTAAGCAACCCAACGCGTATCGCCACACACGGTGGCTTCGTCAGGAGTCTGTGCCAAATAAGGAGATCAAGAGTACGTTATGTCTAGTTATAGAAATATGTGTGGAATATTGAGTAGCTTATTACAAGGAAGTAGCGTTAGATGATGGCTAGGTTGTAATATGTAAGATTTTTTGTGTGGGGAGGAGGGGAGGAAGGAGAGGTGAAGGTGGACAGTAGTAGGGAGGGTTTGTAATTGTCGTAGCTTATATATGGGAGGTTTTGGGTTTGTGCTGGGTGTCTTGGCTCTGTAGAGGTGGCAGAACTCTCAGTAGAATAGGTACTTAACAGTACAGTTTACTTTACAATAATAGTTATTTCAGTAACAATGTAAAGAAGAGGAACGGCACTTATACAAGTAGTAGTAGTAGAAGTAGGATATACAATCAGCAGATAATACACATAAACATAAAAGTACAAGTCAAACTTAGTAGCTGGATCAACAGTTAGTATTGTTGTCCAGAGATTTGACAGTAGCTATAAAACACTAGTGAAGCAGACCTGTAAGAGGCAAAGTTACCACCATTAATATAATAAAGGAAATGTTGGGGTGTCCGATGGTCTCTTCTGTCTGCGTAGCTTGGGCACGAAGGAGGCCCGTCAGCCTCACTTGCTAGTAGAGTCGATCTAATCTGGATGAGGGATCAGCTGCTTGATCCAACAGAAACTAAGCCTGTCTGCAGGATCCAGCACTTGTGGTCTTCAATGTTACCCATGCTTTTGGCCAGCACTGAGGGAGTTAATTGCAGAGTCTGCTCCCTGGGAAGCTGTTTGAGCTCACCCTGCACTTAGTTAAAATTACTGTGCTCTCCTGCTTGTGTACTGAAGTGCTACACTGATGATATATGTACAGAGAGCTGAGATCCGGGTCTGTGTGGCTTGTGTATGGTGCAGACTAGACTCCCAGGTCTATTTTCTATGGAAGTTGCTGCAGGAGCTGTTCCATAGAGACCTCTGCTGACATCACCAGTGTAGACGTCAGCTAGCTGCAGAACTTCTTTGTGGCTGTAGATCCCTCCGCCAGCACTTCTTCTTAAGTGTTTCTGGAGCCGGAAAATAGTTCCTCAAAGCGGGGAGGGGGGGGGAGGGGCAAGGAATATATCAGAAGGAGATGACAGAAATTCTCCTTAAGGTCAGCAAGGTATTCTCCCATAAGGGGAAGATAAATAACAGATGACACTGATCCTCCACTTCAGTCTGATCTCCTGCTGTGCTTTGTCACAATGATTTATTGATGCAGGCACTAGTGTTACCAGTTGGAAACCGGAGAATGTACAGTGGGCTCACCTGGATAAGCTTGGGAGTCCTGTGCTTGTAAGTTCTTTTCTGCCTCTCTTGTTAGGAGAAGAGAGGGAGACAGGGAGATGTTGCAGCCAATAATGGCGTCTGTGGGTCTTGTCCCGCAGCAGGCTTGAGCTTCAGAGGAGCTGTTTTGTTACGAATATCTCTCCAAGATAGTTCAGAAGTGGATCAAAATGATCCCTGAGGTTTCCTAGATGGGTCAAGTAGCTTTGATAGGGTACTTTTGCCTTCAAAAAGGCAATTTCCCCAGTTGCTTGGTATACAGCACAGGAGCACACAAATCTTGTGTCTCTTACATTAGGCTGCAGGCCAAGCCTCTCCGTTGGTGACACTTCTAGACCCATGCTACAAGGAGAACTTTATATCTCTTATTCCTGAGGTGGACAGGTCTACAAAAATGGGGCAATACCAGAAGGACCTTGTTGCAGAACTATTAAAAAAATTCCGATTCTGAAAACGCTGGCGGCAGAGATCACAGTTCGTTGGACAACCAATTAGTACAGCTGAGAGAGACACAACTCCAATCCAGCAGAGGCAGGGGAACACTGTCAAAGTTCTGGTAGAGTTTTCTCAGCCCCTCCCATTGCACAGGCCCTGAGGCGCGGGGTACTCTCACAAGGAGTGCAAAGTTTGGTAAGATGCTGAGGGAATTACCTTGCGCCGACTGTACCAATGTCCTCCGTGATTCCTCTGTGCCTTATAATTATTGGGTATCCAAGCTAGACACGTGGAATGAACTGGCTCTCTATGCCTTCGAGGTCCTGGCCTGCCCTGCCTCTAGCGTTTTATCAGAGCGAGTTTTTAGTGCCACTGATGGAATTATAACTGATAAGAGCATCCGCCTGTCAACTGAAAATGCTGACAGGCTGACTCTTATAAAAATGAACAAGGCCTGTGTGTGGATGAGGAAAAAGGAGTGGAGAAGTAAAGCCAATATCCACAGAATGTTATGTGGAGGCGCGCTACTCTTGACCCGTGCCACAGACTTGCATCTCCTTCATCTGCCATGTCTCAAGGTAATGTGTGGCTATGCTGAATATCTACGTATATGTTACTTCCTTTTATATATTGTTGTACTTGTCAGCTAGCCCACCTACCCTCCATATTTACCTTCTCAGACCCCCATTGCCTCCTACACTCTTTGGATACAGGCTGGGGCTCTGGGATTTATCCATAGGCATTTTTTATGGAGTGCTTTCTGTAGCAGGGTATGAGCCTTCTTTTACTTTTTGGTGGGGCTCTTTTTCCATCTTGCCCCTCACTGTTCATCTCATCTTAGCCATCCTTTATCATACTTCTTGATATTTGCACCTATTTTAAATTGCTGGAATATTGTGTACAATAAAAATTAACACTATTTTGCACTTTAAGTGGTATTCCTGTTCTTTATTAGTGTGAGCCGTGCCTTCCACATAACATTCTGTGGATATTGGCTTTACTTCTCCACTCCTTTTTCCTTTCATTGGATATATATATTTCTGGTTGTCAGTTCTTTTTATAGGTTTATATACTGTGTGTGGATAAGGCCTGTATAACATATCTTCTATGTTATACTGGCCTCATCCATACTAAAGAAATATTTTGTTCTGTTACTAACGTGATACAGTAGGGGACATCTCAGTTTGAAATTATTCGCAGCATATCTCATATGTTATGCAGGCCTCATCCACACTAAAAAATACTTTCTTCTGTTCCTAATGTTATATAGCAGGGAACATCTCAGTTTGAAATCGTTTGGAGAATATCTCGTATGTTATACAGGCCTTATCCACACTAAAAAAATACTTTCTTCTGTTACTAACGTTATACAGCAAGCCATATTTTACCTTGTCATTTAGTGCCTCCGAAATTCAGCTGTGTGCAGTGCTGTTGCAGAGAAAAAAATCTATTTTTTTTGCTAATAGCGTCCTCCTACCACGCTATCTGAGCAACATGAGTGGGAAAAAGAGAGGTCATGGTGGAAGTGGGAATAGGCTTGGTGTTCAAGATATACGTGGGGTGGATGGTAATGTTAATGAAAGTACTAGTGAACTAACACCGTCATGTCCTATCCGAAGACAACTGACAACTTCTGTTACTGGATGGGCTACGCCACACCCTTTCTTTGGCAGCCGCATAGTGATACGCCTTGTTGGTAAGGGCCAGAAAGAACAGGTGCTCCAGTGGATAGCAAGCAATGCTTCAAGTGGCCTCTCCTCTTCTTCCTCCACCTCTGCATCACACACAGTACAGTCCACAGAGGTGACACCCCAATTACCCTTGCTTCCCCTTGCGTCACAACTGTTCAACTGCTCAACTGACTGTAGGGAACCACAGTCAAGAGGAGGAAAGCATCTGCACTGATGGCCAAAATTTTTTTAGGTTGGATTCAGGGCAGGACGATGTAGAGTCAGGGCAGGTTCCTGACCCTCGTCGCCAGACATTAACCACCGGGGAGGGAGGTGATCCTGATGAGACTCAGATACCTAAGGCTCATGCGGACTGTACTGTGCTATCAGGGCAACAAGAGGAGAAGGGACACCCTGAGGGCGAGGAATAGGATAACTCTTTGGATAATGATGAGGTTGAAAACCCTACTTGGTGTGAACCCAGAGTCACGCAGCCAAGTAGCTCATCTGATGAGGTGGAGGAGGAAGACCAAGAAATTAAGTTTTGCCCTACGGTGCAGACATGGAGTGATGCAGGCACGAGGAGCACTGCATCCTTAGCCACAACTGTGGCCCTCAGCGGTTGTTAGTCTGCAGCTCACAGGGCCGGCAAGGCTTGCCTAGCCTGGGCCTTTTTTGACACTGCAAAGGATGATCCAACTAACGTTATCTGCAGACTTTGCAAGAAAAAAAGGGAAGGGAAAAAGTGCAATAATTTGACTACTACATGCATGAACCTTTACATGCGCAATCAACATTCGTTAAGCTGGCAATCTTACTGCGATGAAAAGGGGATTAGTGGACCTCAACAAAAATCAGCTCCCCCATCAACCACATCCGCTGTTTCTTACTCCTCCTCTGTTACCGTGCCAAGCACTGTCACACATGTCTCCCACCGAAAAATCTCTGTTTCTCTACCCGCTCCAGTCAGGCTGAGTGAGAGCCCGTCAGCTGTAACAGAAGTGGACATGCCTGCTGTGTTTGATTCACCCAGCACACCACATGTTTCTCAATCCACCATAACATCTTTGCCTGAACCTCACTCACGGTCCACCCAGCCCTCGATCCTGCAGTTGTGGTCACGTAAAAGATTGTTTCGTCCTACACATGAGAAAGCTAAGAGGTTGAACTCCACCATCTCCAATCTGTTGGCCATGGAAATGCTGCCTTTCCACCTGATAGATACGGACTGTTTCCGAAAGCTGATGGCAATCGCAGCCCTCCAGTACCAGTTGCCCAGTCGCCATTACTTCTCTTAGAAAGCTGTGCCTGCTCTACATCAGCATGTCTCAGGCAACATCACCCGTTCCTTGACTAAATCTATGTCTGTCTGGGTGTATTTTACCACTGATACCTGGACAAGTAAGCATTGTCAAGGGCTATACATCTCACTGACTGGGCACTGGGTGACTCTGGTGGCTGTGGGGGCAGGCGGGGAAGAGGCTGCTCCACAAATCTTGGAATCCCCAAGTCTTGCAGAACAAACCTCTGTACTTCACACTTCTTCCACTGCTTCTGCCTCCTCCACCTCCTGTAAAATCTCCACCTCTGCACTCAACCTCTGCCTTAATGAGACATGCATTCCAAAGGTGCAGAGCGAATCCACACCACCTCCAAGGCTCACCATAATGAGGCGGTCTTAAAATTAATATGCCTTGGAGATCGCAGTCATACAGCTGAAGAGTTGTGGACAGCTCTTCAGGCTGAGTTTGAGCAATGGCAGTCTCTGCTGAACCTGGAGCCAGGGAAGGCCGTGTGCGATAATGGTATGAATCTGTTGGCGGCCCTATGGCGAGGCGAGCTCACACACGTGCCTTCCATGGCTCACGTCCTCAACCTGGTGGTACAGTGATTTCTCCGCCACTATCCCAGCCTGGATGAGCTGCTTCAGAAAGCATGGAAGCTGTGTGCTCACTTCCGCAGTTCGCACCCATCATGTCATCGACTTGCATCGATACAGAGGTCTTTGTCCATGCCAGTTAACAGGTTGATATGCAATGTGCCGACACGGTGGAATTCCACTCTGCACATGTTGCAGCGACTGTGGCAGCAGCAACGAGCCCTGATGCAGCATGTCATGTCATATAGGCTGAGCGAACGCAGTACGGACTTGGGGCATATCACGTTTACAGAGTGGGCACAGATTAAGGACCTCTGCATCCTTCTGTACAGTTTTCAAATGGCTACTAAAATGGTTAGCGCTGACGATGCCATCATCAGCATCACTATTCTGGTCATCTACATGCTGGAGCAGACTTTGAATAACCTGTGGCAGGAGGTGGTGGTCCCTGAAGAAGAGGAGGATGCGGAAGGGATAAGAATGTCTCAAAATTCCAGACTGTCGTCACACAGGCGGATGCCAAGTGAGGGTGGATTACTGAGATCGAGGTGGTTGGTGATACCAGACAAACTGTTGGTGAAGGTGCAAGAGTCGAGGAACAAATGGAGGAGGAAGAGGTGATGGGCGAGCAGCAGTCAGAAGATGAAGAGGATAATCATCCCCTCTCTGTTGATTGTGGTTGGAGGGAGGGGACGGAGGAAACAAGCATCAGTGTTACCCAACCATCAATACAGCCTGTCTTTGGACCTCATGGAAGAGCCCGACATATGAGTGCCTTCGTGATGCAACATGATCCCTGTATAGTTATAATTTGAAACAATGATAACTACTGGTTTGCCACTTTGTTAGATTCACGTTATAAGAATAAATTTTACCAGATGCTTCCCGCCCTTGAAAGGGACCTGCTAATGCTAGAGTGTCGAAACAAGCTTTCAAGCAATCTTAAGAGAGGTTTTCCCCAAGATAGCAGTGAGGCACAAAGTGTGCATCGCAGCTGTAGTCTTTCAACCTCCAGCACACCAGTTCATCAGCGCAAAAACATTAGCAGCAGTAGCGTAAGTGGCAGAAGCAATTTCTGTGAGTCCTTTCACACATTTTTTAGACCAGCTCGTGCACCAACGCTACAGAGTACAAGTCTGACACGTAGTGAATGACTGGAGAGGATGGTGCAGGAGTATCTAAAGCTCAATATGAATACCATCAGGGAGGATTTGGACCCTTTTACATTTTGGTCTTCAAAAATTGATGCCTGAGCTCGCCTGTCACGCCTTGGGGGTTTTATAATGCCCGGCAGCCAGCGTTCTCTCAGAACTTGTCTTCAGCGCTGCTGATGGTGTCCTGATGGAAAAGCGCAGCCGTCTGACCCCTGAAAGTTTAGACTGCCTAACTTTCATCAAGATGAAGAAATCATGAATCTCCAAGGACTTTTGCACAATAATCGCAAACTGTACAGACTAGGCGATGTAGTTTTTAGTGTGCTGGCTTGATCTCAGGGAATTGCAGTCTGTGATATGGCCTCTGTGCCTGCTCTTGCTGCAGCTGCTGCAGATTTTAGGCCCTAATTTTTTTAATTAGAGAATTGCAATGGAAAAACAGATGATATATACAGTTATATGAAAAAGTTTGGGCACCCCTATTAATCTTAAGCTTAATGTTTTATAAAAATTGGTGTTTTTACAACAGCTATTTCAGTTTGGTATATGTAATAACTGTTGGACACAGTAATGTTTCTGCCTTGAAATGAGGTTTATTGTACTAACAGAAAATGTGCAATCTGCATTCAAACAAAATTTGACAGGTGCATAAGTATGGGCACCTCACCAGAAAAGTGACATTAATTTTTAGTAGATCCTCCTTTTGCAAAAATAACAGCCTCTAGTCGCTTCCTGTAGCTTTTAATGATTTCCTGGATCCTGGATGAAGGTATTTTTGACCATTCCTCTTTACAAAACAATTCCAGTTCAGTTAAGTTTGATGGTCGCCGAGCATGGACAGCCCTCTTCAAATGATCCCACAGATGTTCAATGATATCCAAGTCTGGGGACTGGGATGGCCATTCCAGAACATTGTAATTGTTCCTCTGCATGAATGCCTGAGTAGATTTGGAGCCGTGTTTTGGATCATTGTCTTGCTGAAAGATCCATCCCCTGCGTAACTTCAACTTGTCACTGATTCTTGAACATTATTGTCAAGAATCTGCTGATACTGAGTGGAATCCATGCGTCCCTCAACTTTAACAAGATTCCCGGTGCCGGCATTGGCCACACAGCCCCAAAGCATGATGGAACCTCCACCAAATTTTACTGTGGGTAGCAAGTGTTTTTCTTGGAATGCTGTGTTTTTTTGCCACCATGCATAACGCCGTTTTGTATGACCAAACAACTCCATCTTGGTTTCATCAGTCCACAGGACCTTCTTCCAAAAAGAAACTGGCTTCTCCAAATGTGCTTTTGCATACCTCAGCCGACTCTGTTTCTGGCGTGCTTGCAGAAACGGCTTCTTTCGCATCACTCTCCCATACAGCTTCTCCTTGTGCAAAGTGCGTTGTATAGTTGACCGATGCACAGTGACCCCATCTGCAGCAAGTTGATGCTGCAGCTCTCTGGAGGTGGTCTGAGGATTGTCCTTGACTGATCTCACCATTCTTCTTCTCTGCCTTTCTGATGTTTTTCTTGGCCTGCCACTTCTGGCCTTAACAAGAACTGTCCCTGTGTTCTTCCATTTCCTTACTATGTTCCTCACAGTGGAAACTGACAGGTTAAATCTCTGAGACAGCTTTTTGTATCCTTTCCCTGAACAACTATGTTGAATAATCTTTGTTTTCAGATCATTTGACAGTTGTTTTGAGGAGCCCATGATGCCACTCTTCAGAGGAGATTCAAACAGGGGAACAACTTGCAAGTGGCCACTTTAAGTAGCTTTTCTCATGATTGCATACACCTGGCTATGAAGTTCAAAGCTCAATGAGGTTACAAAACCAAAAAAGTGCTTTAGTAAGTCAGTAAAAAGTAGGTAGGAGTATTTAAAACAAGAAAATGATAAGGGTGCCCATACTTATGCACCTGTCAAATTTTGTTTGAATGCAGATTGCACATTTTCTGTTAGTACAATAAACCTCATTTCAAGGCAGAAACATTACTGTGTCCAACAGTTATTACATATATCAAACTTAAATAGCTGTTGCAAAAACACCAATTTTTATAAAACATTAAGCTTAAGATTAATAGGGGTGCCCAAACTTTTTCATATAACTGTACTTATATTTCTGTAGGACATTAACCTTGAATATCCACATTATACAGACTATATCACCGTGGACTAAAATATTAGACCATCGGATAAACCTACGACAGAAACCTATAAGAATTGTCCGACAAACCGGTCATATTAAAAATAAACCTTTATTGAAATACAGTATGTGGTGGCACAAAAGAAAAGAGCATCCACTACACAGCACAGGTAGACCAAAAAATTATATATAAATCTATAAGTAGTCAAAGCGATTAACACAAGCCAGATCAAGCACTAGCACATCAATGTATATATACATATATGTATAGAGGTGTCAGAAAAAATCAAACTGACACTAGATCAGACTGTCTAAATGATTACATCCATTAAGTCAAATAATATGCATAAATGTATAGAGTAGAACACAGGGGTGAGCTGTCCACATACATAGCAGGAGCACAAGCTGGGCCAGCGACTCAAGCCTTTATAGTTGTGCGAGGTAACTGTATCTTCATACTATATACTGTTTCATTAGCCGTCTTTTGACACATCCAACCCCACATTGACATTGTTCTACTCTATACATTTATGCATATTATTTGACTTAATGGATGTAATCATTTAGACAGTCTGATCTAGTGTCAGTTTGATTTTTTCTGACACCTCTATACATATATGTATATATACATTGATGTGCTAGTGCTTGATCTGGCTTGTGTTAATCGCTTTGACTACTTATAGATTTATATATATTTTTTTGGTCTACCTGTGCTGTGTAGTGGATGCTCTTTTCTTTTGTGCCACCACATACTGTATTTCAATAAAGGTTTATTTTTAATATGACCGGTTTGTCGGACAATTCTTATAGGTTTCTGTCCTAATTTTTTTAAGTGTGAACCCTCCTGATTGTGTCTCCATCTGCTGGGTTGGCTATAGTGGAAGAGGTGTCGTTCCTAATTCTACTATTTCTACTGAACTGAACTTGATGCCACTTTGCTGGTGTCTGCCAAATATTTTTGTAAATGTGGACAATCCTGATTGGGTCTCCGTCTACTGGGTTGACTGTAGTGGAAGAGGTTTCGTTCCTAATTCTACTATTTCTACTGTAGTGAAATTAATGGTACTTCACTGGTGTCTGCCACTAATTTGTGGAAATGTGGAGAATCGTGATTGGATTTCCATCTACTGGGTTGGCTGTAGTGGAAGAAGTGTCGTTCCTAATTCTACTATTTTTACTGTAGTGAAATTGATGCCACTTCACTGGTGTCGGCCACTAATTTGTGGAAATGTGTATTTAACATGCTTTACACTGGCAATCTGACTGCAATAAAATGCGGACCTCTACAACCATCAGCTGCCCCATCAACCGCATCTGCTGCTTCTTCCTCCTCCTCTGTTACCATGCCAAGAATTGTTATGCAGGTCTTCGACCGTAGAACCTACTGTTGTATACCCGCTGAAGTCACCCTGAGTGCAAGCCCGTCAGCTGTAATGTAAGTGGACATACCTGCTGTGTTTGTTTCATCAAGCACACCAGATCTTTCTCCATCCACTGCAACATCTCCGCCTGCACCTCACTCACGGTCCAGCAGTTTGTCCAGTTCACCGTACCCCACCCTCTCTCAGCACTGCAGCCAGCCCTCGGCCCCGCAGTTGTGGTCTCGTAAAAGATTGTTTCCTCTATACATGACAAATCTAAGAGGTTGAACTCCACCATCTCCAATCTGTTTGCCACGGAAATGGTGGTGTCAGGCCCTAATTTTTTTAAACACTCCTGATTGTATTTCCATCTGCTGGGTTGGCTATAGTAGAAGATGTGTCGGTCCCCATTATAATACTTATACTCTATTTAAATTAATTGTTTGGTGCAGATATTGTTCTCACAGGAGAACACATGATAAAATAGAAGTTGGGTTTCTTTCTATCGTGGTATATAAAGCAGGCCACATCTCAGCTTAAAATTCTTTGGGGAGATATTGTTCTCCACACAGGGGTACACAGGCATGATAAACTCAAAATTGGTTTTCTTACTACCGTGGTATATAAAGCAGGCTACATCTCAACTTAAAATTCTTTGGGGCAGGTACTGTTCTCCACACATGGGTACACAGACATGATAAACTCAAAACTGGTATATAAAGCAGGCTACATCTCTGATTAAAATTCTTTGGGGCACATATTGCTCTCCACACAGGGGTATACAGACATGATAAACTCAAAATTGGTATATAAAGCAGACTACATCTCCACTTAAAATTCTATGGGGTAGATATTGTTCTCCACACAGGGGAACACAGACATGATAAACTCAAAATTGGTATATAAAGCAAACTACATCTCAGCTTAAAATTCTTTGGGGCAGATATTGCTATCCACACAGGGGTACGAAGACATGATAAACTCAAAATTGTTTTTCTTACTACCGTGGTATATAAAGCAGGCTACAACTCAGCCTTAAATTCTTTGGGGCAAATATTGTTCTCCATACAGGGCGAAAAAAAGGTTGGGTCCAAACAGCTTCTTTACCCTCGACTGTACTGTGCTGTTAGGGCAAGAAGAGAAGGAAAACGACTCTCAGGGCGAGGAATGGGATAACACATTGGATGATGATGAGGTTGTAGATCCCACTTGATGTGAACCCAGAGGCGCGCAGCTGATGCACTCTTGTGAGGAAGTAGAGGAAGAGGAAGACAAGGAGGTTATGCTGCGTCTTATGGTGCAGACACGGAGTGATGCAACCGCGACAATCATCCTTAGCCACAACAGTGACCAGCAGTGGTCGCGGGTCTGCAGCTCACAGGGGCACCAAGGATTTTCTATCCTGGGCCTTTTTTGACACCGCAAAGGATGACTCAACTCATGTTATCTAGAAAATTTGCAAGAAAAAACACATTAGAGGGAAAAAGTGCAATAATTTGACTACTACATGCATGAACCTTCACATGCGCAATCAACATTCATTAAGCTGGCATCAGCCGCCCCATCAACCGCATCTGCTGCTTCTTCCTCCTCCTCTGTTATCATGCCAAGTATTGACACGCAGGTCTCCCACTGCAGAACCTCCGGTTCTTTACCATCTTCAGTCAGGCTGAGTGAGAGCCCATCAGCTGTAATGGAAGTGGACATGCCTGCTGTTTATGACCAATCTCAGAGAACGAGCACACCACAACTTTATCAATCCATCGTAACATCTCCACCTGTATCTCACTCACGGTCCAGCAGTTTGTCCAGTACACCGTACTCCATCCTCTCTCAGCACTGCAGCCATCACTCGGTCCCGCAGTTGTGGTCATGTAAAAGATTGTTTCCTCCTACACATGACAAAGCCAAGAGATTGAACTTCACCATCTCCAATCTGTTGACCACGGAAATGGTGGTGTCAGGCCCTAATTTTTTGAAATGTGAACACTCATGGTTGCGTCTCCAGATGCTGTATGGCTGCTTTACTGAGGAGGAAACCAGAGAACCCAGGGGAAATCCCTGGTTTCATGGGGAGAACATACAAACTCCTTGCAGATGTTGTCCTTGGTGGGGTTTGAACTCAGGACCCCAACACTGCAAGGCTGCAGTGCTAACCCCTAAGCCACCGTGCTGCACTCTGTTCTCCCCCGCTCTCATATCTAACATGCTGGAGACACTTGCACCTACTGCCACTCAGTGTCTTCAGCTCCTTTGAGAGAAACTAATGTTTGCGCAGCCACTCAGTCTACCAAATAAAATTCCTGAGAAGGAAATTGTGGATGACTTCGCTTCTGGTACTGGGTGCACTGCTAATACCATGGCGTGCCATAATTCACTGGAAATATTCCAGGCTGGTTAGAGACAAGCTCATTCCCACAGAAAAGTAACAGCAGCAAGCTAAGAAGATGGTGGCCTCTATCATTATAAAGGAGTCAGCTCTTTGTCTAGGAGACCGACCACCGCTGCTGTCTACCTTGTGAACATTGTGTTGAAGCTTAAAAGGTATCATGGATTTGACGCGCCCCTGGGCCTGTGTCGCGCTGCGTTGCGCACGCGGGAGCTTACCCGGAGCCGGATCTCTTGAGGGTTGTAGTCTCGTGGCGGTGATCCGGTCCGTGCCCAGGGAGTCAGACTAAGTGGCGCTGTATTAGCGGTAGATGTTGGACGACTACGCCACCCGTTGAGTACAGCTAAGGAGCTGCTGCTGCAGGGCAGACCGCTGAGGCCGGTGGTAGGATTGTGCAGCGTGATAGTATAACCCCCAACGGGAGGGGTATGGCCTCAGGGCAGCCGACGTGGATGATGGGGGTAGCAGGAAGCACTCAGAGACGGTACGGTGTAGTTCAGGGTCTTTACTGGTGACAACGATAGACCCTCCCGGAGTACTGGCTAGCGATTGGGGCCTGGTCAGTCCTTGAGCAGATGGGATCTCCCCTGGCCAGGCGGAGTTGTAGGCCTCCCAAACTAACGATACTCTTCTGGCTACCTTGCTAGAAGCGGGTATAAGTAGCCCACGTCCCTGAGCGTACCGTGTGGTGCTCACCCGTATGGCCGGTGACTCGGGGCCTTCTAGTAGCTTCCGCTCCACGACGGCGGTGCTGGTCCCACGCGTGTGACCGTGCCTTCGGGTTTCTGGGCCAGAGGACCTGCAATCCCCTGCCGGTCGGTTTCTGCTGCTGGATAGGAGTTAGTTCCCACAGCCTCGGACTCCGGGTCCGGTGATAGCTTCTCAGTCAGGGCGAGCTCTGCAGCTGCCAGCCCCTGACTCCTTGTAGCACTGCTCCCACAGAGCTCCTGATGTTCTTTCCTATATCTGCTTCTCTTCTCTGTCTCTACTTCTTCTCTACTCACTAACCCTGCCTCAGCCCTAGGTTTATATAGGGGAAGTTCTTCCCCTCCCAGGACTGGGCAGGAGGTGTGGCATGCACAGGATCCCTGACCAAGAGACCTCCCACCTGCTCTCAGACATAACATTGCTGTTACTGTGGAAACCAGACCCCTGGGGTGCCACATTCCCCCCTAGTGAAATTTAGTACTCCGGGACTAAACATATTTTTAGAAAAACATAACAAGGTATAAACAATAATAATACAATAAGAAAAACACATAAAGATGGTTACGGCGTGTCCGCAACCGGGTGCAGTCTTTGAAGAAAAGCAAGGTGTCCATTTCACCAAAACAGGGAGACGTAACCAGGTAGGGGTCTGTCCTGCCCCGAGTCCTTAACAGTCTTTAGTCCGTCCTGGGTTACGCTCCAACTATACACAAAGGATTCCCGGTAAATCCACCAAGGACTCCTATAAATAACTAGAAACACATAATTATACACAAGCAACAAGAAAAACAGGTAACCACAAATAAAACAATTTATACACTTCAAATCCTCCAACGTGCGGGTAACTGGCCTCTAGTGGCCCTAGTGGACCTACGGAGCTGACTGTCTAACCCTGAACTACAGGGTGTAGGAGCTGTCAAGGGTAAACTGGGCAGCTGTCTACCGGCTCTTTGACTCACTAGGGGTACGGCAGGCTCACTATAAGCAGAGGGTTGATCCTCCTGTTCTGCTTGTGTGGAGTCTTCTGCCTCCTGGACCGGCTGCTCTTCCAGCTCTACCTGTTGCTCCGTAGGCACTTGGGATGCTGGTTGGAGGAACGTGAGGACGGGTACCACAACTGCACCATTGACTTGAGTCCAGGACCGAGGGAAGTCTCCGAGCACAGTACTAACCATATCTTCCCTTTCCTCTACGGGTCGATGGTCTTCTTGTTCCTCTTCAGGGTTCCGTAGCTGTTCAGGACACTTCTTCAGGTGATCCCGGGATACAATGGCTATGGTCTCCCCTCCGTCTTTACTGATGGTACAGACTTTCGGGTTCTCGTGGCTTGAGGGCAGTACGGTGTATGGGTCCTTCTCCCACTGGTCGTCCAACTTGTGGAGCCGTCTTTTCCTCTTCAAGACCTGCTCTCCGGGTACCAGGGGAACAGCGGGAGCATACTGGTTGTAAGTTTTCTCTTGTCTTTCCCTAGCCTGACAGAGACTTCGCTCCACGCTCTCCTGTACTTTCCGGTACTGCTGCTGCCTCTCTGTGTCCCAGTCTGCTTCTGGTGAAGTGTCCTCGGGTGTCAGGACTCCTATTTCCAGGTCAACAGGTAACTTACCAGGTCTCGCCCTCATTAGGTAAGCCGGGGTACAGTTGGTGGAACCTACCGGGATGTGGTTGTATAGGTCCACTAGATCGGGCAGCTTCTCAGGCCACAGACTGCGTTCTTCCAGGGGCAACGTTTTCAGGAGATCCATTACCACCTGGTTCATTTTCTCACAAAGTCCATTAGTTTGCGGATGATAGGGTGTCGTCCTTATCTTCCGGCAGCCATACAGTTTGCAGAATTCCTGGAAGACCTCCGCTTCAAAGGCAGGTCCCTGGTCCGTCAGCACTTGGTCCGGGTACCCGTGTGGACGGCAGAAGTGCTGCTGGAAGGCTCTAGCTGCTGTTTGAGCCGTTAAGTCCTTAACGGGGACAACAACCAAGAACCGGGAGTAATGATCCACAATGGTTAACTCGTAGACGTAGCCACTTCTGCTTGGGGTCAGTTTTACATGATCCAAGGCTACCAGTTCCAACGGCTGCCGGGTGACGATGGACTGCAGGGGAGTCTTCTGGCTGGCACGGTCCTTCCTTCTTAGGTTGCACGGGCCACAGTCTCTGCACCACCTCTCGATGGTTCCCCTCATGCCTACCCAGTGGAACCGCCCACGCAGCAGGAACTCCAGCTTCTTCCATCCGAAGTGTCCAGCCCCGTCGTGGTATGCTTCCATCACCATGGCTGCGTCTCTCCGTGGCACCACTACTTGCCAGATTAGTTCATGCGTCCGGGAGTTAACCATTCTGCGGCACAACTTCCCCTTGTAAAGGAACAGTCGACTCTTCTCAGCCCACAGTTGCTTGGCTTCCTCCGGAGCGTCTGGGTCAAGGCGAGCCTCTGGCCGAGTCAGCATCTCCTTTACCAGCCGGACGGCAGGGTCACTGTCTTGCGTTTCCTCCCAGTTGTAGTGAGGCAAGGGGTTAAACGTAGCGGCTTGCTTACTCCTTACCCGATGGGAATACTGGATAGTCCCATGACGGTGGAACGCGGGGAGTTCGACTTCTTCCAGTCCCTCTGGATCTTCTCCTACGTCCGGTAGGTTTGGCATCCTGGACAGGGCGTCCGCGTTGGTATTGGAGCGTCCTGCCCGGTATTTGATTGTGAACTCGTAGTTGGACAGACGGGCCATCCATCTCTGCTCTAGGGCACCGAGTCGTGCCGTGTCCAGGTGTGTCAACGGGTTGTTATCCGTGTACACGGTGAACCGGGAAGAAGCGAGGTAGTGCTTAAAGCGTTCGGTGACTGCCCACACCACAGCCAGGAACTCTAGCTTAAATGAGCTGTAATTCTCAGGGTTTCTTTCGGTGGGTCTCAGTTTTCGGCTAGCGTAAGCGATTACTCGTTCTTTCCCCTGCTGGATCTGGGACAGTACGGCTCCTAGCCCGATGTTACTTGCGTCGGTGTAGAGGATAAAGGGCTGGCTGTAATCAGGGTACGCCAGGATTTCATCCCCCGTGAGGGCCATCTTCAGCTGGCGGAAGGACTCTTCTTCTAACTTCCCCCATTTGAAGGGCGGCTTCTGGTTCTTGGCCTTCCGGGACTGGCCTATCAGGAGGTCCTGCATAGGAGCTGCCTTTTTGGTGAAACCGGGGATGAATCTGCGGTAATAGCCTACCAACCCGAGGAACTGCCGCACTTCCTTTACACTGGAGGGACTTGGCCATTCCTTAATTGCGGTGATCTTATCAGGGTCGGGAGCCACTCCATCAGCGCTCACCACGTGTCCCAGGTACTGCACCTTTGGTTTCAGGAGGTGACACTTGGAGGGTTTCACCTTTAGGCCGTAGCTTGCCAGAGCTTCAAACACTTCCGCCAGGTGTTTCAGGTGGTCCTCATACGTCTTGGAATATACGATGACATCGTCCAGGTACAGCAGGACCGTCTCGAAGTTTCTGTGGCCCAGACAGCACTCCATTAATCGTTGGAAGGTTCCTGGTGCGTTGCAGAGTCCGAACGGCATGCAGGTAAACTCGCTAAGTCCCATCGGGGTGGTGAATGCGGTCTTCTCCCGGTCCGCCTCTGCTACAGGAACCTGCCAGTACCCACTAGTGAGATCCAAGGTAGAGAAGAAGTTAGCAGATCTTAAAGCAGCCAAAGACTCCTCTATCCTTGGTAAGGGGTACGCATCCTTGTGTGTGATACGGTTGATTTTCCGGTAATCTACACACATCCTCATGGTGTTGTCTTTCTTTTTGACTAAGACTAGTGGAGCTGCCCAGGGGCTACAGCTATCCCTGATCACCCCAGCCTCCTTCATGTCTCTAAGCATCCCCTTGGCGTGTTGGTAGTGTGCAGGGGGTACGGGTCGATACCTCTCTTTTATGGGAGGATGGTCTCCCGTGGGGATGTGGTGTTCTACCCCCTTGACTCGCCCGAAGTCTAACGGGTGTTTACTAAACACTCTCTCGTACTCTTGAACCACCCGATAGACTCCCTGTTTCTGGTGTGAGGGAGTGGAGTCAGTACCCAAATGTAGTTGCTGACACCAGTCCTCCATTGTTTCTTTAGAGCCGTTACCTTCCTCCGGGGAAGATAGAGGCAAGGGTTCTACGGACTGTATGGAATTTTGATTGATGGTATACAATTTGGCTAGCGTGGCATACCGGGGCAGGTACACTTCCCTCTTCCCGATATTTATTATGCGAACGGGCACCCTCCCATGGCGTACATTGACCACCCCCCGTGCTGTCAAAATGGTGGGCCTACTGTCTGAGTAAACTGGTTCTACCATTGCCTGGTAATCTCTACCTCTCAGACCAATAGCTGCCCGGCACCAAATCATCATTTCACTTTTTGGGGGCATGGCAATAGGGAAAGGGTCACACATTCTTACGCTACCAATCTCACCACCGGAGAGTTCTAGCTGTTGCCGTCGCATCAGTGCCCGGATCTCTTTCTGGAGCACTCGCTGCTGACCGGAGCTGGCGTTCTTGGCAACCTGCTGTAAAAGGAAAATCACCTCTGCAAGACAATTTTCAATTACATTAGTTCCTAGAGTTATCTTTGGGTGACTCTCGTGTTTGTCAATGTCTACAATGATCAGTCCCTGTGCTGCCAGTTCGACTCTACCGATTTTAATGGTCACCTCTTTAAATCCAATCTGTGGCACGGGCTGACCATTGCTGGCGATGATACTCAAGTCGTCGTCAGGGTAGCGGGTGATATCCGAGTCATTCCAGTACTGCTTGAAGAGCACGTATGGGATGGTGGTGACCTGTGACCCGGTGTCCAGTAGGGCACTCATAGGAATGCCATCCAGTACCACGGGTAAGACTGGACGTCCTCCCACATATTTGTCGCGCCAGTTCGATGGGCCTGGTGATCTTTTTCCTGGGGGTTGGCCCTCTACCCCAGGTTGTGCCAGTTTAAAGGACAGTACCTTGCCATATGTCCGGGTTGATTGCAGCGGCGGCAGATGGGTCGTCCGTCCTCGTTGTATCGGTCGCTGGGTCTTCCTCTGGCCGGTGGGGTCTTCCTTGGTCGACGCCACGGGATGTCCTCCGGTCCGGATGCCAGCTGGATCTTCCCTGGAGTGGAAACCTGTAAAGACTGCACAGTTCGGGTTAGCGCAGCAACGCTTTTAGCTAGCTCTTGGACCTGATGGTGCAGGTCTGGAGCCGGGTCATTGTTCAAAGCCTGCGCATCAGCTCCCACAGGCCCTGCCGACAAGGGCGCCGCCTCCTGGTGGTAAGTGGTAGTGGGGCGTCTGGGGGTCACAACGCCACCTGGTGCCGGTTCTCGAAGCACCCGGATGGCTCTGTCCTTGAACTGTGCAAATCCCAGATGAGGGTCCTGTAAGGCCATTGCCCGCAACTGGGTTCGGTGGGCATTGCAATATAAACCCTCTATAAATTGTTCAGTCAACAGCCTGTCCTCGTCTCCCACGCCGTCAGGGTCGGTCTGCTTAATGGCTCTCAGGGCCTCTTGTAGGTTCAGGGCATAGTCCCTTATACTCTCATGTGCCCGCTGTTTGCACCCGTAGAATCTAAGCTTGATCTCGGCTGAGGTGCGGGTATCAAAGGTGTCCCTCAGCCGGGTTAGTATCCCTGCGACAGTCCTCCCCCCAGGTGGCCGGGACTTTACCTCCCTTTGGGCTGCTCCGGTTAATTGGGCCACCAGGATGCTCACTTTTTGCTCCTCTGTGAGGGGGTACACCTGGAAGAGGCTATCCAGCTTTTCTCTAAAGTCATGCAGGGTATGTGACTCCCCTGAGTACTGGGGTAGTCAGGCTGCCCCCGGGATATAGGGCATGGTGAAAAACATGACCGCAACAGCGGTGGCGCTGGCGGGGGTTGAAGCGGTGAAGCTCTCCTCCGTATCCGACATCCTTCTCCCCCCTAGTGGACCGTGGCCTACTTTGCGATGATCCTCTTCCGTAGGCCGCGGCTCCGCAGTGGATCGTCAGGGTTGAGGACCTTCCGTCGCGCTCCTGTGACGTCGGCGTCTGCTGGGCTCCTTCCAGGACCTTACGCAACGTCCGGACGTGAGGCGGGGCTTCAGTTCTCGCGCGCTTTCGGAGTCCACGCCCTCTTCTTCCCGCGCGGCGTCCTCAAGATGGCGTCCAATGGCGGGAAAACTCCACGTATGGCGGGAAGAAGGCCGAAGATGGCGCCGGATGGCGGGAAAACTCCACCAATGGCGGGAAGGAAGCGGAAGATGGCGCCGGATGGCGGGAATCTTCACCACAGGTAAGTTTGAACAGTCTTTTTCAGGCACGCAGTACCCGGTGGTTGCGGGCACGAAATCCTGCCGACTACGCCAAAAGTTGACGCGCCCCTGGGCCTGTGTCGCGCTGCGTTGCGCACGCGGGAGCTTACCCGGAGCCGGATCTCTTGAGGGTTGTAGTCTCGTGGCGGTGATCCGGTCCGTGCCCAGGGAGTCAGACTAAGTGGCGCTGTATTAGCGGTAGATGTTAGACGACTACGCCACCCGTTGAGTACAGCTAAGGAGCTGCTGCTGCAGGGCAGACCGCTGAGGCCGGTGGTAGGATTGTGCAGCGTGATAGTATAACCCCCAACGGGAGGGGTATGGCCTCAGGGCAGCCGACGTGGATGATGGGGGTAGCAGGAACCACTCAGAGACGGTACGGTGTAGTTCAGGGTCTTTACTGGTGACAACGATAGACCCTCCCGGAGTACTGGCTAGCGATTGGGGCCTGGTCAGTCCTTGAGCAGATGGGATCTCCCCTGGCCAGGCGGAGTTGTAGGCCTCCCAAACTAACGATACTCTTCTGGCTACCTTGCTAGAAGCGGGTATAAGTAGCCCACGTCCCTGAGTGTACCGTGTGGTGCTCACCCGTATGGCCGGTGACTCGGGGCCTTCTAGTAGCTTCCGCTCCACGACGGCGGTGCTGGTCCCACGCGTGTGACCATGCCTTCGGGTTTCTGGGCCAGAGGACCTGCAATCCCCTGCCGGTCGGTTTCTGCTGCTGGATAGGAGTTAGTCCCCACAGCCTCGGACTCCGGGTCCGGTGATAGCTTCTCAGTCAGGGCGAGCTCTGCAGCTGCCAGCCCCTGACTCCTTGTAGCACTGCTCCCACAGAGCTCCTGATGTTCTTTCCTATATCTGCTTCTCTTCTCTGTCTCTACTTCTTCTCTACTCACTAACCCTGCCTCAGCCCTAGGTTTATATAGGGGAAGTTCTTCCCCTCCCAGGACTGGGCAGGAGGTGTGGCATGCACAGGATCCCTGACCAAGAGACCTCCCACCTGCTCTCAGACATAACATTGCTGTTACTGTGGAAACCAGACCCCTGGGGTGCCACAGATTTACCATGACAGATAGGAGCCAGAAGATTACAGCATCAGATTCCTCCCACTTCTGCACTCATTAGAAGCCTTTCGCCTTCATATTAATCAGTGCAGGGGTTAATCTGCTCAGCTGTGAGCTCCTGGAAGCTTTGCAGATTTGTTCCGTGCATCTCCTCTACTGTGTAACTCTGTACTCCAACACATCAGACTCTTGCCTACCGTGGAAACCTTGAAAAGGAAGCTGAACACCCACTTCCTCTGACAAGCGTATTATCTGCGAAAACCCTTGCTCCAGCATACCGCTGCACGACTAGCTGTACCCTTACCTACTGTATCCTCACCCATCCCTTGTAGATTGTTTGTGCGTCCTCCTTGGAGGCAGGGTCCTCTATCTTCTTGTACCAGTCAGTGACCCCTCTTCACATGTAAAGCACCATGGAATAAATGTCACTGTAATAATAATAATAATAATTACAGTACTTGTACTCTGGATCAATTGATGGCACTTTCCTGGTTTCTACCCCTAATTTGATGTGTTTTGGCATCTTTTGGGCCCATTTGAAGGTGTTGTGTATGCGTTTGTCTTTGCCTCCCATTGAATCCTATGGCGTTCGGTAATGTTCAGCGAATATTTGACAAAAATTCGCCAAATATTGCAAATTTGATGATCGTAATACGAACCAAACATTTAAACATTTGCTCATCTCTAGTGCTGACATGGTGGAATTGCACTCTGCACATGTTGCAGCGACTGTTGCAGCAGCGACGAGCCCTGATGCAGTGTCTCATTTTACATAGCCTGGACCAATGCAGCATGGACGTGGTGCAAATCACGTTTGCGGAGTGGGCATAGATTAAGGATCTCTACACCCTTATACACTGTTTTGAAATGGCTACTAAGATGGTTAGCGCTGACGATGCTGTCATCAACATCACTATTCCGGTCATCTACATGCTGGAGCACACTTTGAATAGCCTGCGGAAGAAGGTGGTGGTCCCGAGGAAGAAGAGGAAACAGAGGAGGATGCGGAAGGTATAACAATATCTCTAAGTTCCAGACTGTCGTCGCACAGGCAGATACCAAGGGAGAGGGGGGGCTCATGGTACTACACAAACTGTTAGTGAAGGTGCAGGAACCAAGGAATAAATGGAGAAGAACAAGGAGGAAGAGGTGATGGGCAGGCAACAGTCAGGAGATGAAGAGTGTAATTATCCTGTGATGAAACAGCTTCTTATCTTAATCAGACAGATGTCTAGATTTGTTAGGCCCAGAGAAATACACTATTGTGTTTGTATTGACTTTAGAACTCGTGTGTGTTTCTTTGGTGGGTCAAGAAGGACAGACCGGTATTTGTATAACCCTGAATGTTGTCTTCTCTTGGTTCTGAAGCAATGATGTTTGTTATTATGCTAACTGCATATTGTACTAAAGCAAGCTAGATGTTTATTTACAAGAGCCCCCTGCTATACCAACTATGTAAATTGATTAAATGCTTAAACAATGAGACTTGAGCCCTGTGGAATAATACCATCCCTAACCCTTAATCTGTGTATTTGAAAGGACAATTGTAACTATTTTTAAGGGACATATGCCTCTGTAGTAGGCATATTTTACAAGGAGAATCAAAGATCAGGCACACTTTTCAGAAGAGTAGCATGGCTCGATCTAGAGAGACACAGATTTGGATTCTACATTATTCTGGCATAAGGGTACACTGCCCTGACTGGAAGGATACGGATCTGCTCCATTGACCATCATAGAACCCATGGATACATTTGCGGAGACCAGGTTGGGACGATGAAGTCTCCTGTCCCCATGGATATGTTGTTTGGGGTTTCCAGGTGCTACCCTCCGGTCACCTTGAACCCATGGAGACATTCAGAGAAGCCAGATTGAGACCAGCCAGTCATATGGTCCCATGGAAACTCTCAGAGAGGCCAGGGTGGGAACCTCAGGTCTCCTGGCCTTGTACCTCGATGAACTATCAGCTTCCTGAGCTTGCCGCTACCTCCTCCCGGTGGGGGTCCGCCAAAAGTGGGGGGCCAGTGGTTGAGGTAGGTGGCCCTGGAAGTCTCAAAGTTGCAGTTGTTCTATCCCTGGTGGGCCAGCAGAAGGGTGAGACTGTGTAATTTTGCACCATCTTGTGCATATGCTGGGACTGTTCTATATGTTATTGATTACTGGTGGTTTAATAAATTATTGCCACACTGTTTACCATCACCCTGTGTTGTCTAAGTAGTTTTCTGCCCACGGACGACCCTGTGTCTTCACAGATCTCCTCTCTGCTGTTCGTGGTTGGTGGGAGGGGACAGAGGAAGCAAGCTTCAGTGTTACCTCGCCACCAACACACCATGGATTTGGACATCATGGAAGAGCCCAACACATGAGCACCTTTTTGCTGCACTATCTGCAACATCATCCCCATATTGCTAGGTTTCAAAATAGTGCTTACTACTGGGTTGCCACTCTGTTAGATCCACGGCACAAGAGTAAATTTTGCCAGATGCCTCCCACCCTGGAAAGGGACGCGCACATGCTGGAGTATCGAAACACGCTTGTAGACAACCTTAAGAGTGGTTTTCTCAAAGACAGCAGTGAGGTACACAGTGTGCATCGCAGTTGTAGACTTTCAACCCCGGGAACGTCAATTCGTCCAAGCAAAAACATTAGCAGCAGCAGTGTAAGTGGCAGAAGCAATTTCTGTGAGTCGTTTCACAAATTTTTTAGACTAGCCTGTGCACCAGCAGAACAGAGTACAAGTCTGACACGTAGTGAACGACTGGAGAGGATGGTGCAGGAGTATCTAGAGATCAATATCAATGCTATCAGGGAGGGTTTGAATTATTTTGCATTTTGGTCTTCAAAAATGGAAGAGTGGCCTGAGCTCGCCTGTCACGCTTTGGAGGTTTTGTCATGCCTAGAGCCAGCGTCCTCTCAGAACATGTCTTCTGGAATGCTGGTGGTGTCCTGACTCCTGATGGAAAAGCGCATCCGGCTGTCCCCTGAAAGTGTAGACCGCCTAACTTTCATCATGATGAACAAGTCATGGATCTCCAAGGACTTTTGCACCCCAATTGCAGACTGTGCAGATTAGGCAATGGTGTAGTTCTTTGCTGCATTGATCTCGCATTATTGCAGTCTGTGACAACTTTGACGTGGCTTTTGTCCCTGTTGCTGCTACTGCTGCTGATGTTATCAATAATTTTTTGAAATGTGGAGACTGCTGGTTGGCTCTCCATCTGGTGTGTTTCCTGTAGTGGAAGGGGTGTCAGTGCCCCATTATACTATTTTTACTCTGGTGAAATTGATGCCACTTTAGTGGTGTCTGACAATACTTTTTCGAAATGTGGAGATTCCTGGTTGGGTCTCCACCTGGTGTTTCCTGTAGTGGAAGGGGTGTCAGTACCCCATTATACTATTTCTACTCTAGTGAAATTGATGCCACTTTAGTGGTGTATGGCAATATTTTTTTGAAATGTGTTGATGCCTGGTTGGGTCTCCATGTGGTGTGTTTCCTGTAGTGGAAGGAGTGTCAGTGCGCCATTATACTATTTCTACTCAAGTGAAATTGATGCCACTTTAGCGGCATATGGCAATAATTTTTTGAAATGTGGAGACTACTGGTTGATTCTCCATCTGGTGTGTTGCCTGTAGTGCAAGGAGTGTCAGTGCCCCATTATATTATTTCTACTCTGGTAAAATTGATGCCACTTTAGTGGTGTATGGCAATAATTATTTGAAATGAGGAGACTCTAAGTTGGGTCTCCTTCATTCGTGTTGCCTGTAGCAGTAGGGCTCCCAGACCGGCAGGCCTCCACTTACTTTCACTTAACTACCTGTGTTACTATCCTTAAATTTTTCTACCAATAGTAGTCTACGAAACCGATGTTTGTGCCACCTGAGTGTGGCTGAGCATAAAAGCAGCTTGAGCTGTTGCATGTAGTATCAGGGCTCCCAGCACAGAAGACCTACACTGGTCCCTCACACACCTCGTCTTAATTTGAACTTAAATTTAAAGCTGTAAATGCTGGCCCGGACCCTAATACCTCATGCGTGGCCCATGACTGACTGCTGTTGTGCCATTATAACATTTCCACTGTGGGTCAATTGATGCCACTCCTGGTGTCTGCCCCTAATTTGAGCAGTTCTGTCAGCCTTTTGGCCCCCTTGAAGGTGTTGCGTATGCGTTTGGTTTTGCCGTTTTGCCTCCCATTGAATCCAATGGAATTCGAATATGTTTAACGAACTGTTCGGCTAACATCGGGAAATTCATTGATCGGAACCGAATCGAACCTTGAAAGGTTCGCTCATCTCTTTTCAAGAGGTCAGTTTAACCTCCAAAAATGAGCAAATGCATGGTATATTTTCAGCATATTAATATAATCACAGAAGAGCTTCACATTGGAGAAGAGGAGAGAAAAATATGTCAGTCTGTTTATTAACAGAAGCATAAAAAGTGACAATAATGCCACATGCGCACGTTCAGTATTTGGTTTGCATTTTTCATCAGTATTTGTAAGCCAAAACCAGGAGCCAAAGACCAGGTCAGTATCGTTTTGCAATTTTGCAGAGAAGTCATTTTGAAACCTGTAATCTTTAGTGTGGGACCAGTTATTGCAAACTCTTAGGCTGTGTGCCCACTATGCGTTTTTTAAGCGTTTCCGCAGTGGCAATTCCACTGCAGAAACGCTTAAAAAACGCTTGGTAGAAGGTCTGCAATGTTCCCCAATGATAATCCGCATGTGCTGTGCACATGCTGCGGAAATTTCTGCTGCGGGTTTTCATTGCGGAAAAATCCACAGCACTACCAATTATTTTGCGTAATCGCGGCGTTTTCGCCGCCATTGACTTGCATTGAATCGCTTAATATCCGCATGACTACTTGGGCACATGCAGATATTAAGCGATGCAATGTGCGGATGGTACCCGGGTCTGGAGAAGAGGAGACTCTCATCCAGACCCGGGTACCATAGTACCTGTAAAAAAAAAAGAATTAAAAGAAAAATTATACATTATACTCATCTTCTGATGGCCCCCGGTCTCCTGTTCGATGCGTCCTGGCTCCCCGGCAGCTCGCGATAGTCTAAAAAGACCTGCCATGACGTCATTTAATCATGTGACGGGTTACGCGACCGCCGACGTCATCGGTCGCGTAACCCGTCACATGATTAAATGACATCATGGCAGTTCCTTTTAGACTATCGCAAGCTGCTGGGGAGCCAGGACGCATCGAACAGGAGACCGGGGGCCATCGGAAGGTGAGTATATATATATATATTTTTACCATTTTTATTCTTTTTTTTAACTAACTTGATCACACTATATAAAATCCATGCCGGTTGCATGGATTTATATAGTGTGACCAAGTTGTCAAGCACTTTCCAAGTGATGCTAAAATCGCTTGGAAAGCGCTTGACAACCCGCATGCGAAATCGCATGATCAAAACGCTTCACTTACGCTTGTTCCTGGCAGGAAAAACACATGTAAAATCCGCATGCGTTTTTTTCTGCCAGGGAGATGCAGAAACGCTCAGGAAAAATTCGGAGCATTTCTGCTTCGTGGGCACTTAGCCTTACAGATCTGTCAGTGATCTACTAGTAAATCCAATTTACTGGTTGTCAACCTAGAATACACCCAGTATAATATCAAGACAAAATATCGAATTCATTGGAGTCATGAATTAAAATTGTTTTCACAAATGTTTTCAAAATGTTAAAAAGTTTGTGAAGATTAAAAAAAGAGAGACAAAACCCCATAATAGTGAATTAAATGAACATGATGCGCAATTCTAAGCTATCAGTTGTTTCCAGACTAGACCTTTGAAACTGAACTTATTGATGTTGGCTAGATGCAGTTCAATGTTTCCAAGAAAAAGCACTACCTAGTTGATTTATGGTCCAATTTTAACTATCAAATGGGATATAACACACAGTACTGATTCCAAATCATTGCAAATATATACACATACAAGAGATAAAGATGGTTTTGAACTCATAAACAATTGCAATTACTTTATATTTAAATCTATGTATTTATTCAAATAAACATTTATTTTGTTCTTTTTCTACATATATTTTTATACAGTTGGCAGTATCCCAGATAATTGCTGGAAATCAGAAAAGTACAGAAAAAATCTTAACTTGTATATCTCTGCTGAGAGACTTTCAACTCGCAACTATATGTCAATATATACACTTTTACTGTTTGGAGAGCTATAAAGGAGTAACTTTACTAAGTAGGGGACACTATTCATTTAGAACTATTAATTGGGGTGTACTATTGTTATGATACTATTAATTGTAAAGATTTGGTATACTTAAATTTTGCTCCTATGAATACACATTCCAAGCTTCTTATTTTCATTATAATGTAAATTCCATGGCCAATTTTGTGCAATGTCAATGCATGTAAGCAGGGGTGGGCAGATGCAGACGAGGCCCTGTGCATGAACAGTATGTAGTCTAATAGTTCATCATAATGAGCTTTATGTGCTGCCTTAGGGGTCGAAGTGGGCCCCCTAATCACTAAGGCCCCTGTGCAGCCAATGTATCTAAGTCTATCATTAATTAATTGAATTAATTAATTCAATTTATAATGTGATTGTCACACTACTATTGAGTTTATTTTCTTTATCATAAACTGTTGATTGAACATACGACATTACATAACCATTAGTGATTGATCATATTGAAAATAAGGACTTTTCTCAATCATAGGGTGAAAGTATAGAATATAAAATATGTTTTCAAAGTAATATATATCTATTTGCTAATAACCTGATTAAAACTACTGCAACCAGCACCTCAACTTGCATAACTTTATCTTTGCATTAACATGCAGCCTAAAAATTATGCAATTAATTACCGTAGCCCCTAAGTACATAATGACTTGTTAATTGATTGCATAGCTGCACATAGACAAATGCAGATGAAACTGGACAGCCTTGCTGCCTTGTATAGTTGCAACTAACAAAGTATGCGAACATGAAATATATGAAATCTGAATTGCATCACTGCTCTAGAAAATAGAAATAGCTGAGAAATCTTAGCACATAAATTGGCCAATTCATGTTTATCCAGTAGCCATGGATAGGCGTTTCTCGTTATCAGGAACCTACCTAATTTGAATCCTATCTTAGAGACTGAAGTCTGCATGTGTATGGGAAGAGAAAAACCAAAGACAAGCAAAATACTCAAATAACTGGAAGTAAATGGATAAATCGCATAGTGCAAAAATATGATAAATAATAAAGGGTATTTAGTTAACATAATTTTGATCAAAATAATGTAAAAGCCATCTCACCACGTCACGGCAACCCTTATGGGACAGTCCTAACTCTAATATTATGTGAACATGCATTTACATTTTGCATGCATATCAGTTTACGTTTCAGTTCAGACTCCACGGTTTTTTCTTTGTAGTTTAGTGTGCTTCAGTGCATATAAGCATGTGGCCGCCCTTTGTCTGAGCTGAAAGGTTCATTCTGCCTCTCAGGTCTATGTTTCTACTAGGGGTTCAGTCTCTCTGCCCTTATCCATATGTATGTCACTTGACAAATGGTAAGGTTTTACTATTAAAGTTAGGACTGTCCCATAAGGGTTGCCGTGATGTGGTGGGATGGCTTTTACATTATTTTGATCAAAATTATGTTAACTAAATACCCTTTATTATTTTTCATATTTTTTTGCACTGTGCGATTTATCCATTTACTTCCAGTTATTTGGGTATTTTGCTTGTCTTTGATTTTCCTCTGTCTAGTGGCCTTATGTGAACATACATTTACATTTTGCATGCACATCAATTTACGTTTCAGTTCAGACTCCCAGGTTTTTTTGTTTTTTTTATGTGTATGGGAAGGTAAGATCCTTCTGTAATTTAAACCGCCTGAGGCCTAGGGGCGAAGTGCTCAGTCAGAAAGCCTATGCATACAAATATAAAAAACTGACCGTCACTTTCAAAACAGAGAAACGCCTTACCTGTTTACTCTTTTGGAAGTTACGGTCAGTTTTTTGATATTTGTATACATAGGCTTTCTGACTGAGCACTCCGCCCCTAGGCCTCAGGTGGTTTTAATTACATCAGGATCTTACCTTCCCATACACATGCAGACTTTGGTCTCTAAGATAGGATTCACATTAGGTAGGTTCCTGATAACGAGAAACGCCTTACCGTGGCTACCGGGTACACATGAATTGGCCAATTTATGCGCTAAGATTTCTCAGTTAATTCTATTTTCTAGAGCAGTGATGCAATTCAGATTTCATATATTTCATGTTAGCATACTTAGCTTTGCAGAGTGCTACTTTATTTGTTAGTTATATATTGAGATGGCTACTGTTAGTAAGCACCTGTTCATACCTGTTTTCAGGTTTTGAAAATGACGGTCATTTTATGATATTTGTATAGTTGCAAACATTTTATTTCAGGCAGTTTTTAAGTTGATATTCCTGGTCAGGTGAAATAAATTATATAACTGTATAACCTGTAGAATTTCTCTTATACTAATGTATGCTAAAGATTTCAAGATCCTTAGCTCTGCTCATCAAATTATTCTGTCAGCATTAACCTTGAAACTCTTACAAATGTAAGCTCCTACGCCGTTTCATTCCATCATCAATGTAACATTGTGTGGCAATATTGATCAGTATGCTGGGTGGCATGATTTATTGCCAAGTAACACTCACCGGAACTGCACAAAATTATTGATTTGGGTAACGCTAATGTTCAATTGAATGTTCACCCTTTACATTTTTTTGCAAAGGGTGTGCAGTGTACTGCTGTTCTACTGGTTTGAACTGCAATTTGGACAGAATCAGATGGAACCCCAGGCAGGGGGGAGCACTGCAAGCAATTGAGAGGAGTGCCTGACAGGAAGAGGTTGGTTCTGTGGCCATCTTGAGATAGTGAGGTGAGAGCTGGAAGGAGGAGGATGTGTGACATCTCCATCGAGTGCTATCTGTTGAGCCAGGTGTTTCAGTTGGACAAAGACCGCACCCGGTAGCAGAGGATACCATCCTTTTCCAGTGTTATCGGCAGGGGAGAAGTTTGCCACAAAATTTTTGGCAGTTCTTGCTTCCTTCATAAATTACACTGAAATTTCCAATTTTTTTATAAAAATTTAAATTTTTGTTTACGTAAATTATTATTTTTTTTAAATCATTTTTAAGTTTTGTCTTATATACAAGTCATTATACAGGAAAGAATGTTTCTTAACATTTTTTTTCCTGTAAACTCCAATTTCTCTTCGATTTTGAATGTTTTATTGTTAGTCCTTAAAGTGGAGTAAAAGTGTGACACCATTATTCTCAGCAGTGATCTGGGAGTCAGAGATGTTTCCAGGGGTCCTCCCCATACTGTTCTCCTTCCATTCAGCACTTTTTCCATCCATTTCAACATTTTCACTACCGCCTAGACTTCCTTGTAGGGTCTGCCAGAAAAAATGCTCAGATTTTCCATTGACTATCATTATATTCGTTACTCAAAACGAGCATCAAAGCATTAAGAATTGCTCAATTCGAGTAACGAGCATCCGAGCACTTTAGTGCTCACTCATCACTTAAGTAACCTATTATTTATCAAACATGCCTTTCCTGGACAAAAAGCCTACAAATTTAAAGAGCAGGTGCGATCAAGCAGTAAGTAAACACATCCTTAGGCCTCTTTCACATGTTAGTGTGTCCGGTAAATGTGGTGACAGTTTCCACATGTACTGCAAACACTGACACATGTAGACTAGTGTTGAGACACCCCCGTAGTGTTCGAGTTCGGTTCCGTTCGTCGAACACCCGTGTGTTCGCCGAACTGTTCGTCGAACTGTTCGTCGAACACCGTTAAAACCAATGGCAGGCAAACAAAAACACATAGAAACACATAGAAAACACTTTCAAAGGTGTGCAAAAGCTGACAAACTGCTCAGAAGACACAACTAACACATGGAAAAGTGACAAGTACATATAGTCATGCGAAAAGAAAAGAGGTGGAGGAGTAAAAGGAGGGGGAGACACAGATATAGGCATGTCATGCCCTTCTAAAATCCAAAAAGTGAGAAGCCGACACGTTCAGTCCGCTCCTGCCCGTGCCACCTCCGCGTCGCCGGGTTTGTGCCAGAGCCGCAGTGAACCCTGACGGCCAGCCCCCCTCTCCCAATACTGGTGCCTGTCCGCTAGTGGGTCGAGCGAGCCCCCCTGTGGTGGAGGCAGCTCTAAGCTTTTTAATTTAAATTGTCTCTCTAATTTGAATGAATACACTTTAAATTCATTTACAAGGATCTATTGGAGGGCAAGTCTCATGCCAGCAGCCGCGTAATTCCAGCTCCAGTAGCGTCCACTAAAGCTGCTGCAGTTAAAAAGCTTTTATAAGGATCGAGCTCGGCTGTCCACCGCAAGGCATCCTACTGCCAGTCCCAGCCCCTATGCCTTGGGGTGCCTCCTGATGCTCTTCACTGAGTATCCCGTGGTCCCGAAGCATTTCCTTTGAAAAAATTAAGTGTCCAAACTACAGGTGGTGTAGCTTGCTTAACAGCCGGGATAATCCGCTGACTAGCAGACACTGCTACTAGGCACAAAGTATTTCCTGGGCTAGATGCAGTTAAAAATTTGTAATTAGATACTCTCGTTGGATGCTGAGAAATCATTCCATAGAGTCTCCTGGCACGCCATATATGATTCTCTTAAAAAGCTTGGGGTAGGGGTCTAGGGGACCCTTTTATAGCCAAAATCACGGCCCTGTATCGCAATACGTCACCTAGGCTGAAGATAAATGGAAGTGTAGCACCCTGAGGGCTCGGTTGCTACAGAGGTATTGCACCTCACCCAGAGGTGTGATATCTCACTCTCAGGTAAGGATGTAGTGTGGATCAGGACCCGACACCTGCATGCATTACACCACATTGCCGTGGGGCAGGGCGACCAATATGCCCCTGAGATGGGCACGACAGTCCCTGTCCCTGGCTGGAGTGGGGGGAGGGAACACTGAGGAAGGGGAACCCTGTAGTGCAGGAGCAGGGAGGAAGCAGTTCCTGGGTGCATTGAGAAGGGAGTATAAAAGGTGGGCACCATCTTAGTTCAGTGCAGAGAAGTCTGAGCAGAAGTGGCAGGGAGCAGGGGCTCTGCATGAGCTCTGCTCCGGAGGCGGGCCTAGTAACAGAGGCCCAGGCCTGGAAGAGGGAGAAGGAAGGAAGAGGAGCGGAGAAGGCTCCAGGAACGAGGAACGAAGGGATCCCAGGGGTGCGGACGGGCGAGTCGCCACCGCACGCCCGAATCCACCTGCGTGGAGGGGTCAGGCCAAAGGGGGAGACCGGTCCCCGAAACTAGTGGAGGCAGGAAACGACCCTCAGCTTGAAACAGGAGGCTGTGACATTTTATGTGGCACAGCCCCTCGCTACACCCGCTAGGAAGGCACCACATAGGGTCAGGGAAACTGGCGCCAAGTTTACCAAGAGGAGGCCCGAGGCAGCCGGACAGAAGGGTTGGTAAGAAAGGCCAGACAAAGGACACACAAAGGGGGTCCTGTGAAGCGCTCCAAAGTTATCTGGGAGTTGTCTGAGCCCCTCACCTGGTGAGCACAGTACGACGTGGGCAGCCTTTACCTGCAGACGTGGCCTGGATAATAAGAACTGTGAGTAAAGGCCCTGGACTGCATCACTGACTCCGTGTCGTTACTGCTGCTGCCCTGCACCATCACCCCCATCCTCCGCATACACTGCCCTGAGGCTATACTCCTCCCGTGGGGAGTTATGCTACGCTCTGCTGCACCCACAACACCAGCCTCAGCGGTCTGCCCTGGAGCGGCGGTTCACTCTGACCGCAATCCACGGGTGGCGTAGTCGGACATTTAAACATCAAAACCACATAAATAGTTCCGCCACTGGTTTGACCGCCCTGAGCCACGGAACCGGGTCGCCGCCACGGAGACTACAACCACCAGCATCCACCAAAAAGGGTCCGGCTCCGGGTGTCCCAAGGCCCAGGGGGCGCGTCAGAACATTTTCATCACCTTTCACAATCACCAATGGGACAAGGCAGGGATGTTCTCTGTCCCCTCTCTTATACATCCTAGTGACGGAGCACCTGCTCTCATCAATTCGCCATAACCCCAATATTAGGTGGATTGAGGTGGGAGGCACCGAGTACAAGTGCTCTCTATTTGCTGATGATGTCCTAGTATATATCACTCAATCACATATATCCATCCATGCTGTTATGGCTGAAATAGATCACTTTGTTACATGGTCAAATTTTAAAATCAATGCAGCGAAGTCTGAGGCCCTCGATGTCTCCCTCCCCAAATCCATATAGGATTCCATCCAGTCCAACTTTCCCTTTGCCTGGCCCTCACAGGGTATCAAATACTTAGGAATTCCTATTCATAGAGACCTCTCCCATCTATGTTATCTTAATTTTGGGCCCTTTATTGAACAACTCCATACAGACCACGGTTGGCAAATTAGAACTGTAAGATTCACTACGTGAACCACTGGTGTTTTGTGGAAAAGCACATGTACACTGTGTTCCAAATTATTATGCAAAAAGTGTTTAGGAGTGATAAGGGAAGAATTTGTTTGTTTGTCAGTTAAACTCATTGATGGTGATGTGTGTCAGGGCTCTTTATATCACTGTAAGCAATTGCAGACACCTGTGCTAATTAGTTTGGCAGGTGTGTCCAATGAAAGGCAAGACTACTTAAGAAGGCTGTCTCACATTATTAAGCAGCCTACATTTTCTGCCAAAATGGGAAAGAAAAAGGATGTGTCGGCTGCTGAGAAGCAACAAATTGTGGAGTGTTTAGGTCAAGGCATGACTACAATCAACATTGTGCGATGATCAGGATGAAGTGTCTTGGCAATCAAGAAGTATGTAGCTGATTCACAGTACACACGTGTGCGTGCTGATAAGGGCAAAATGAGGACTCTTTCCTACAGGCAATTACGTCATTGTCATAGCAGCAGACAAGTTTTTGAAGCTGCTGGTGCCTCCAACGTCCCCCGAACAACAAGATGCAGGGTCCTACAGAGGTTTGCAGCTGTGCATACGCCATCCTGTCGACCTCCTCTATCCACTTCACACAAGCAGAAACGGCTCCAGTGGGCCAAACATTACATGAAGACTGATTTCAAAACTGTTTTGTTCACGGATGAGTGCCGTGCAGCGCTCGATGGTCCAGATGGATGGAGTGGAGGATGGCTGGTTGATGGACACCCCACGCAAACACGGCTACAGCGCCAACAGGGAGGAGGTGGAGTAATGTTTTGGGCTGGAATCATGGGGAGAGAGATTGTCGGCCCCTTTAGGATCCCTGAAGGCGCTAAAGATGAATTCCATAATGTATGTGGATTTTCTCAAACAGCACTTCCTGCCATGGTTCAAGAAGTAGAACCGTGTATTTCACAGCAAGATCATTTTTTTGCATGATAATGCACCATCTCATGCTGCACATAAAACATCTGGATCTCTGGCTGATATGGGCATAAAATGGGACAAACTTATGGTGTGACCCCCATGCTCCCCTGACCTCTACCCCATTCAGAACCTTTGGACCATCATTAAAAGGAGTGTCTATGATGGCGGGAGGCAGTTCACATCTAAGCAACAGCTCTGGGAGGGTATTCTGTCCTCATGCAAAACAATTGCAGCAGAAACCATCCAAAACCTGACAAATTCAATGGACGAGAGAGTTCAGAAGCTCCTTTCGAACAAGGGGTCCTATGTGAAAATGTAACATCACCTAGAATAAAGTTTTGAGTTGAAAACTGTTTGATTTCAGTTTCTAACAACCTGCCAATGCTTATAATTTCAAAAATGACCATTTTTTTGGTCTTTAATAAAATGAAAAGGTTGATCGAAAAGTTTGGGGGATCTAAGAGTGTGGCAACCCAGTAGTCATGATTACTTCGAATTCTGACAATATGAGGGTCATGCTGCAGGTAGTGCAGCAAGAAGGCACTTATGTGTCTTGCGCATCTCGGAGCCCCAAAATTATTTTCCGGGCTAGATGCAGCTAAAAATTATTATTAATTTTAAATCTGGTGAAGCTTTAGTATAGATGGCCTAATAGGATCAGTGCTGCACACTGCTACAAAGCCAAATTATTTTCCAGTCAAGATACAGATAAACATGATTAGTAATTTTAAATCTGGTGGAGCTTATTATAGATGGCCTAATAGAATCAGTGCTGCACACTGCTACAAAGCCCAAATTATTTTCCAGCCAAGATACAGATAAACATGATTAGTAATTTGAAAGCTTAAAACGGTTGGTAGGGTGATTTTAACCAATCATCAAGCTTTTACTCTCCCCAGGATGACACAGGGGTAGAAAAGTCGTTTCGGATCCATGATTTGTTCATCTTTATGAACGTGAGTCTGTCTACATTATCAGTGGAGAGCCGCGTGCGCTTATCTGTCAGCACACCACCAGCAGCGCTGAACACACGTTCAGACAGAACGCTGGCTGCGGGGCATGACAAGATCTCCAAGGCGTAAGTGGCTACCTCCGGCCATTTATCCAGATTGGAAGCCCAAAAAGAGCAAGGGTCCAGTGACACAGTCATGGCTTCAATGTTTACTTGGAGATACTCCTGTACCATCGTCTCTAGGCGTTGACTATGTGTCAGACTTCTTGTTTCCTGTGGCCTTGCAAAGGATGGGCTAAAAAAGTGGTGAAATGATTCCGCAAAATTGATGTTACCAGCAGATACTGTGGTTCTGTTACGGTTTGAGTGCTGAACACTTGACGGTCCCACGGTTGGCAAGTTGGAACTGTGAGATTCACTACGTGCACCACTGGTATTTTGTGGAAAAGCACATGTAAGATTCTGCAACAGTCTCTGCTGATACTCCTGCATGCGTGCATCCCTTTCTATGGCATGAATAATTTCTGCAAATTTACTTTTGTACCGGGGATCTAACAGTGTGGCAACCCAGTAGTCAGGATTATTTCTAATTCTCACAATTCGAGGGTCATGTTGCAGGTAGTGCAGCAAGAAGGCACTCATGTGTGTTGCGCATCCAGGAGCACCAAGTCCCTGTTGTGTTGGTGGCGAGGTAACAATCATGCTTCCTTCCTCTGTCCTCTCCCCCCAACCTCGCACAACAGAAATGTGATCAAGGTCTCCCTCATCTGATGAGTCTTCCATCAGTTCGTCCTCCACTTCTTCCTGGGCTCCTGCACCTTCCTCACTAGTTTGGCTGCTACCATGCGCCCTGGTAAAACCATCTCCCCCACCCTCACATGCCTGCCGCCTTGGTGCTGCCGACCGTCTGGACCTTGCAGATGTTAGCCCTTCCGCATACAACTCCTCCTCCTCTACTTCCTCCACCTCCTCTTGTGCCACCACCTGACTCCGAATTCTGTTTAACATGTGCTCCAGCATGTAAATCACCGGAATAGTCATGCTGATAATGGCATCGTCAGCACTAAACATCTTCGTCGCCATTTCAAAACTGTGCAGAAGGGTGCATAGGTCCCTGATCTGAGACCACTTCTCCGCTTGATTTGCCCTACCTCTGGATCTCGTTGGCCCAGGCTATACGTCAGAACGTATTGCACCAGGGCTTGTCGGTGCTGCCACAGTCGCTGCAACATGTGCAGAGTTGAATTCCACCGGGTAGGCACATCGCATTTTAGCCGGTGAAGTGGCAGGCCCAATGACTTCTGTAGAGATGTAAGTCGCTGAGCTGCGGGATGCGAACGGCGGAAGTGAGCACACAGCGACCGTGCCCTCTGCAGAAGGCCATCTAGTCTGTGATAGTGGGCTAAAAATTGCTGGACAACCAGGTTCAACACGTGAGCCATACAAGGCACGTGTGTGACATTGCCCCGGCGAAGGGCCGCACCCAGGTCTGCAGCATTGTCGCACACGGCCTTCCCTGGTTTCAGGTCCAGTGGAGACAACCATTCATGAAATTGGTTCTCCAGAGCTGACCACAACTCCTCAGCTGTGTGACTCACATTTCCCAGACATTTCAATGTAAAAACCGCCTGATGACGTTGAGCCCTACTGCCAGCATAGTAAGGAGGTGTGCAGGATCCCTTCTGCGCAGTTAGAAAGCTTGTGGCATGACCAGACAGGCTTTGGGTGCAGGTGGAAGACCGAGAGGAGGTTGAGGAGGCAGAAGCAGTGGAGGAACTTTGACATAAAGAGGATTGATGCACAACTCGTGGGGACGGCAAGACTTGGACAGCAGCCCCTTGTCCTGCTGTCACCATAGTTACCCAGTGCCCAGTCAGCGACATGTAACGCCCCTGTCCATGCCTACTCGTCCAAGTGTCTGTGGTGAAATGCACCCTGTCACACACAGAGTTTCTCAAAGAAGCGGTGATGTTGTGTGCGACATGCTGGTGGAGCGCAGGCACACCTTTCTTTGAGAAGTAGTGCCGACTGGGCATCTGGTACTGGGGCACTGCGACGGACATAAGGTCTCGAAAATCCTCTGTGTCCACCAGGCGGAAAGGCAGCATTTCTGTAGCCAAGAGCTTGCAGATGGTGAAATTCAACCTCTTAGCTTTCTCATGGCTAGGAGGAAATGGTCTTTTACTTGTCCACATCTGAGGGACCGAGGGCTGGCTATTGTGCTTAGACGGGGTTGATAAGGGTGTCCCCGGCAAACTGCCGGTCTGTGAGGAAGATGCAGGCGGACATGTTAGGTTGCCTTGATCCAAAGGTGGTGCTATCGATGTCGGACAGCGCTCAACACCAGCTGGTGTTACCACCTCCAAAGAAAATGATGACCTGCCAATCACGCTGGCTGTTGCGGGTAAAGAGGTGGCAGGTCTGCGCCCCAAAACAGGTGTGACTGCTGTCCCCCCAGTCACAGAGGATGAAGAGGCCGCGGATGCACAAGATGTGGCAGACGGTGGTTGGCCCGGCCGGCTAGGCCGCATTGTAGCACACTGAGCTTCCCACTGCAACTTATGCTTCATGTCCATGTGCCGGTTCATGCATGAAGTACTCAAACTATGTATTTTTTGGCCTCTACTTAGCTTTTGCTGACAAATGTTACAGATAACACTAGTTGGGTCATCTTTATCGATCTGAAAAAATGCCCAGGCTATGCAAGGCTTAGCACCCATGCGACCTGAAGAGCCACCACGACTTGTGGTGAGAGGCAGAGTTGTGTTTGAGGATGCAGTTGTTGACGTGCTTCCAGTACTACGTCTCTGTCCAGGAAGGCGCAACCTGACCTCGTCGTCACTAGCATCTTCCTCCACCTCCTCTGCTGACCTCATCTCTTAGCTGACTGTGGGTTGACAGTAAGTGGGATCTCCAACCTCATCATCATCACCCTGTGCGTTATCACACCCGTCGTCCTCAGAGCCAACCTGTTCCTGCCCTGACAAAAAACTAAAGTTGTCGCTCCAATCAGGTATTTGAGTCTTATCATCGTCTTCCTCATTGTCTCCACCAACAGGAGTTACAGTTTGGGAATGAGGGTCTACATTATGGTCAGAACCTTCTACGTCTGGTCCTGGATCCGACTCATAAAGATTCTGGGCATCAGTGCAGACATTTCCTCGTCTGGATTCACAGAAGCGCTGGAGTCGACCTCTGATTCCCAGGCTATAGTATGAGTAAACAGCTCTGCAGACTCAACCATCTGTTCTACCTCATACTCAGACGGGCAGCTGGAGATTTGGGAGCTGTGAGGAAGCAAGTGCGATTGGGGTGACACCTTTGAGGACTGGACTATTTGTGATGTTGAAGTTGATGTGGAGGAGAGCCCACTTAAAGGAGCACTTGATATCCGTTGAAGCACCTGCTGTTTTTGTGCCTCATCTGGAATTTGTAGCGATTGGCGTGGCCGTAAGAAAGGGATCTTATCACATTGTCCGCTAAAAGAAGTAGACATTTTAGTTTGGCTGGAAGATGGTCTTTCTTCTGCAGATGTTACTGTTGCTTTAACACCTACCCCACGGACACAACCTTTTTTCCCCTTCCCAACACGCCTATTCCCCTTTCCACCAGCAGCAGGCCTTTTTCCACTCATTTTGGTGGTTAACTAATTCACAACTCTGGAGTTGTTTGCACAAAAAAACAATGGATGGGAACCGAGCAGAGCTGTGTGGCCAAACTGTGGTATTAGGCCAAAACTATTGGCTGGGTTAGATGCAGAAAAAAATTATATTCAATTTGCAACCTGATGGAGGTCAGTATAGATGGACTAATAGAACAAGTCCCACACACAGCTAGAAGCCCAAATATTTTTTCAGAGGTAGATGCAGAAAATTTTTTTATTCAGTTTGCAACCTGATGGAGGTCTGTATAGATGGATTAATAGAACAAGTCCCACACACAGCTACAAGCCCAATATTTTTTCAGAGGTAGATGCGGAAAAAAAATATATTCAGTTTGCAACCTGATGGAGGTCAGTATAGATGGACTAATAGAGAAAGTCCCACACACTGCTAGAAGGCCAAATATTTTTTCAGAGCTAGATGCAGACAAAAAATTATTTTGAATTTGCAACCTGATGGAGGTCAGTATAGGTGGACTAATAGAACAAGTCCCACACACTGCTAGAAGGCCAAATATTTTTTCAGAGCTAGATGCAGAAAAAAATTATATTCAGTTTGCAACCTGATGGAGGTCTGTATAGATGGATTAATAGAACAAGTCCCACACACAGCTAGAAGCCCAAATATTTTTTCAGAGGTAGATGCAGATAAAAATTATTTTTAATTTGCAAACTGATGGAGGTCAGTATAGATGGACTAATAGAGAAAGTCCCACACACTGCTAGAAGGCCAAATATTTTTTCAGAGCTAGATGCAGATAAAAATTATATTCAATTTGCAACCTGATGGAGGTCAGTATAGATGGACTAATAGAACAAGTCCCACACACAGCTAGAAGCCCAAATATTTTTTCAGAGGTACTGTAGATGCAGATAAAAATTATTTCTAATTTGCAACCTGATGGAGGTCAGTATAGATGGACTAATACAACAAGTCCCACACACAGCTAGAAGCCCAATATTTTTTCAGAGGTAGATGCAGAAAAAAATATATTCAGTTTGCAACCTGATGGAGGTCAGTATAGATGGAGTAATAGAACAAGTCCCACACACAGCTAGAAGCCCAAATATTTTTTCAGAGGTAGATGCAGATAAAAATTATTTTTAATTTGCAACCTGATGGAGGTCAATATAGATGGACTAATAGAGAAAGTCCCACACACTGCTAGAAGGCCAATATTTTTTCAGAGCTAGATGCAGATAAAAATTATATTCAATTTGCAACCTGATGGAGGTCAGTATAGATGGACTAATAGAGAAAGTCCCACACACTGCTAGAAGGCCAAATATTTTTTCAGAGCTAGATGCAGATAAAAATTATATTCAATTTGCAACCTGATGGAGGTCAGTATAGATGGACTAATAGAACAAGTCCCACACACAGCTAGAAGCCCAAATATTTTTTCAGAGGTACTGTAGATGCAGATAAAAATTATTTTTAATTTGCAACCTGATGGAGGTCAGTATAGATGGACTAATAGAGAAAGTCCCACACACTGCTAGAAGGCCAAATATTTTTTCAGAGCTAGATGCAGAAAAATATTATATTCAGTTTGCAACCTGATGGAGGTCAGTATAGATGGACTAATAGAGAAAGTCCCACACACTGCTAGAAGGCCACATATTTTTTCAGAGGTAGATGCAGAAAAAAATATATTCAGTTTGCAACCTGATGGAGGTCTGTATAGATGGATTAATAGAACAAGTCCCACACACAGCTAGAAGCCCAATATTTTTTCAGAGGTAGATGCAGAAAAAAATATATTCAGTTTGCAACCTGATGGAGGTCAGTATAGATGGACTAATACAACAAGTCCCACACACAGCTAGAAGCCCAATATTTTTTCAGAGGTAGATGCAGAAAAAAATATATTCAGTTTGCAACCTGATGGAGGTCTGTATAGATGGATTAATAGAACAAGTCCCACACACAGCTAGAAGCCCAATATTTTTTCAGAGGTAGATGCAGAAAAAAATATATTCAGTTTGAAACCTGATGGAGGTCAGTATAGATGGACTAATACAACAAGTCCCACACACAGCTAGAAGCCCAATATTTTTTCAGAGGTAGATGCAGAAAAAAATATATACAGTTTGCAACCTGATGGAGGTCTGTATAGATGGATTCATAGAACAAGTCCCACACACAGCTAGAAGCCCAATATTTTTTCAGAGGTAGATGCAGAAAAAAATATATTCAGTTTGCAACCTGATGGAGGTCAGTATAGATGGACTAATACAACAAGTCCCACACACAGCTAGAAGCCCAATATTTTTTCAGAGCTAGATGCAGAAAAAAATTATATTCAATTTGCAACCTGATGGAGGTCAGTATAGATGGACTAATAGAACGATGCTATGCCCAAAAGATTTTACTTCACTAGGTGCAGTAAAAAAATTGGTATTCTATACACAGGTGGTATATCTTGCAACACAGATAGGCTACTCCACTGACTAACACACTCTGCAATAGGCCAAAAAGGATTAGCTTTGCTAGATTCAGCCAAATGCTGTGAAAAAAACTTGCACAGCACTGGCACAGACCTGCCTGGCAAAAACTGATAGGAACTGATGTAACCTAGTCCTGAAAAGGACTCCAATTACAATTAGTCTTTACTCCCACAATCTATCTATTTAAGAGCACAGACCTGCCTGATAAAAGTCGTAGGAAATGCTGTAACCTAGTCCTTAAAAGGACTGCAATCACAACTATTCCCTACTCCCAAGCTATCTGTATATTTGTGCGAAAATTGGCTTGAAATTAACAAGGTATAGCGCACACAGCAACAGCGGTGCCGTCTAACACGCAGCTGCAGCAGTGAGAAAATGGTGGCGACGGGGAAAATGGCTTGGTCTTATAGGGCAAGGACATGTGACATACACTGCCAATGACACATGCCCTTGCTTGTGTGAAAAAAAGCACTTTGCTCCGTGTGTGCGCTGCTGATAGGCTGACAGATTGCACCTCCCCACTGTAAATGCGGGAAAGAGAAAAAAAAAATGGAAATCTTCATTGTTCCTGCAGAGATCCATCCCCTGCCCCTCCCCCCACCCCGCTGTACACTCAAACTGCGTATTAACATTAATTTTCATCATTACTGAGAAAAAATCCAGTTATGATTTTGGTGCACGAACAGTTATCGAACATAACCTCGAACAGCCGAATTTTTCTCAAATTGTTCGTGTTCGCCGAACGGCTCGAACACCGCCCAAAACAGCTCGAATTTGAGATTGGCGAACAGTTCGAGTAGAACAACGCTCATCTCTAATGTAGACTCCTTCAAATGAATGGGTCGGTGCACATGTCAACGTGTTTCCATGGACCATTTGTCCGTGGGCAAGACATGTTGACTTGTCTGTTTTTTACCCATTGCACGGGCCGCAAAACATCCCACACTGATGACACATGGATGACATCTGTTTGTCACTTACCAGTGCCTGGGAATCAGTGTACAGTTAGCCCAGTTCCCAAGTGTCGAGTGCTGAATGCTCCCCTCATCATTGTTACCTGCTGTCGCTGTGTTGAGCCTATTAGTCTGCTCCCTCCGTGTTCAACTGTATCCTTATACTCACCTGTCCTAATGTCCCCAACTGTAATCGACCTGACCTCTCATGCCAAGGAGCTGGGGAAAATGACTCCTGCAGCAAGCGGGCCATGGACCTCCGCTGCACTCAACGAGCGGTGTACTGTCACTCACTGAGCGCAGCTCCGGGACCGCTCGCTGCAGCACGTCATTCTTCCCGGCTCCTCTGCATGAGCGGTCACATGGATTACAGCGGGCAACACTTAGGTCAGGTGAGTATAAGGATTTTATTCTTATTTTTACAGTTAGACACTGGGGGAGCAGACTATTACTCTCAACATTGTCCCCTGATGGTGCTGATCGCAGTGCCGCCAGGGGACAATGATGAGGGCAATGCTCAGCACCCAGCACTTGGGAACAGCGCTAACTGTACCACTGATTCCCAAGCACCGGCACGTGTGCTCCTGATGCTTCATGCTTCTCTCTGCCAACAAGCTTTTTGGAGACAAAAATTTCATTCTCCAGCAGGACTTGGCACCTGTCCACACTGCCAAAAGTACCAAACCTGGTTTAAAAACAACAGTATCACTGTGCTTGATTGGCCAGCAAATTCGCCTGACCTTAACCCCATAAAGAATTGATGGGGTCTTGTCAAGAGGAAGATGAGAGATACCAGACCCAACAATGCAGACGAGCTGAAGGCTGCTATCAAAGCAACCTGAGCTTCCATAACACCTCAGCAGTTCCACAAGCTGATTGCCTCCATGTCACGCCGCATTGATGCAGTAATTGATGCAAAAGGAGCCTCGACCAAGTATTGAGTGCATTTACTGAACATACATTTCAGTAGGCCAACATTTCGGATTTTAAAAATATTTTTCAAGCTGTTGTTATAAAGTATTCTAATTTACTGAGATAATGACTTTTGTGTTTTCATTGGCTGTAAGCCATAATCATCAACATTAACAGAAATAAACACTTGAAATAGATCACTCTGTTTGTAATGACTCTATATAATATGAGTTTCACTTTTTGTTTTAAAGAACTGAAATAAATTAACTTTTTGTTGATATTCTAATTTACTGAGAAGCACTTGTACAAACAAAAGAATACAGCAGTACTCTGTAAGCGTTAAGATTTCTACAAACATTGAATATATGAAATTTGAACTTCATTACTGCTATTTTGCTATGAGGTCTTCGCTGCCTTCTTTTCTGACTGAGCACTCCTCCCATCAGCCTAAGGCTGTTTTAAATTACTTTTGTTTGTGACGACCAACAATGGATATCTCAGTCCTGGACACTTAAACACATAACAGTGGGATTCAGGTGACAACAATACTTAATTTTTTTAAAAGGGTAGAGGACCCATTTTCAATCCTCCTACACAGTCAAAGAAAATAATAATTAGAAACTCTATATAGCTCTGAGGAATATGTTATTATGATATATAAATAACAGGAACAAATAAATAAATTTGCTTAACCCCTTAACGACCGCCAATATGCCTTTTCATGGTACTTATTGGTACAGAGAGTAGGCCACATTTCCATGTATAAATATTTTGTGCTACTATTTTTCCTTCAGCAAGGAGTCCACATTTCTGAATCTAAATTCTTTGAGCTAATAGTGCGCTCCAGAAAGTAGGCCACATTTCAGTATATAAATATTTGGTGCTACTAGTTTTTCTTCAGCCAGGAGTTCACATTTCCGAATCTAAATTTTTGGTGCTAATAGCATGTGTAGTGCGGTGCCTTTCACCCTGTGCGGTAATGACCCAAGGATAGTTCAACCTAAATGTCTTTATTTGCCAAAATTCAACTCAAATGCAAAACCTGTCCTCCGGATCGTAGCCAGGATATCCACACAGTCCATATAAACCTGTTGCTGTGGGAGATGGCCGCGCCATGTCACTTAGGGTGCATCAGATACATTACATTCACAGGCCTGAGTTCAGCATCACACAGGCTTGCATAGCTTCCTGCTCTGCTGCTAGCAATCCCAACACTGACACACCTAAACTTTTATATGAAAAAAACCCTGTTTGGGAGAGAAGAACAGACAAATCACGGCGCCCTAAGTGCATAAGCACAATATTATAGTCTTTGATGGGTGCACAATTTCATGCACTCACCTGATAGAAGACTAATATGGCTTTAGATTGTGTATCCTCAAAAATCCCTCTGGGATACTTTTCAATGGACAGGGCTTGCAGCTTGCCTCAGGTGGATCCAAGTGAAAGAGCCAGACATAGGCTCACACAGGATGAGTAAATAAAGAAGAGTATATCCAGCCTATGAACTGCAGCGCTTTCCAGGACTCACATCCAAAGATGATATTTTATATTTTTTTATTGATAAGTTAAAATAGAGGAGATATTTTTTTATTTTATATTTTTTTATTTGATAAGTTAAAATAGAGGAGATCCAACGCATTTTGGATACAGTATATATCCTTCTTCAGGTATCATAAAAGCACAGTACAAATCCTACTAGTATAAAATTCAATCACACATACAGTACAGACCAAAAGTTTGGACACACCTTCTCATTTAAAGATTTTTCTGTATTTTCATGACTTTGAAAATTGTACATTCACACTGAAGGCATCAAAACTATGAATTAACACATGTGGAATTATATACTTAACAAAAAAGTGTGAAACAACTGAAAATATGTCTTATATTCTAGGTTCTTCAAAGTAGCCACCTTTTGCTTTGATGACTGCTTTGCACACTCTTGGCATTCTCTTGATGAGCTTCAAGAGGTAGTCGCCGGAAATGGTTTTTCTTTTCACAGGTGTGCCCTGTCAGGTTTAATAAGTGAGATTTCCTGCCTTATAAATGGGGTTGGGACCATCAGTTGTTTTGTGCAGAAGTCAGGTGGATACACAGCTGATAGTCCTACTGAATAGACTGTTAGAATTTGTATTATGGCAAGAAAAAAGCAGCTAAGTAAAGAAAAACGAGTGGCCATCATTACTTTAAGAAATGAAGGTCAGTCAGTCCGAAAAATTGGGCAAATTTTGAAAGTGTCTCCAAGTGCAGTTGCAAAAATCATCAAGCCCTACAAAGAAACTGGCTCACATGAGGACCGCTCCAGGAAAGGAAGACCTAGAGTCACCTCTGCTTCTGAGGATAAGTTTATCCGAGTCACCAGCCTCAGAAATCGCAGGTTAACAGCAGCTCAGATTAGAGACCAGGTCAATGCCACACAGAGTTCTAGCAGCAGACACATCTCTACAACAACTGTTAAGAGGAGACTTTGTGCAGCAGGCCTTCGTGGTAAAATAGCTGCTAGGAAACCACTGCTAAGGACAGGCAACAAGCAGAAGAGACTTGTTTGGGCTAAAGAACACAAGGAATGGACATTAAACCAGTGGAAATCTGTGCTTTGGTCTGCTGAATCCAAATTTGAGATCTTTGGTTCCAACCACCGTGTCTTTGTGCGACGCAGAAAAGGTGAACGGATGGACTCTACATGCTTGGTTCCCACCGTGAAGCATGGAGGAGGAGGTGTGATAGTGTGGGGGTGCTTTGCTGGTGACACTGTTGTGGATTTATTCAAAATTGAAGGCATACTGAACCAGCATGGCTAACACAGCATCTTGCAGCGGCATGCTATTCCATCCGGTTTGCGTTTAGTTGGACCATCATTTATTTTTCAACAGGACAATGACCCTAAACACACCCCCAGGCTGTGTAAGGGCTATTTGACCAAGACGGAGAGTGATGGGGTGCTACCCCAGATTCCCTGGCCTCCACAGTCACCAGACCTGAACCCAATCAAGATGGTTTGGGGTGAGCTGGACCGCAGAGTGAAGGCAAAAGGGCCAACAAGTGCTAAGCATCTCTGGGAACTTCTTCAAGATTGTTGGAAGACCATTTCTGGTAACTACCTCTTGAAGCTCATCAAGAGAATGCCAAGAGTGTGCAAAGCAGTCATCAAAGCAAAAGGTGGCTACTTTGAAGAACCTAGAATATAAGACATATTTTCAGTTGTTTCACACTTTTTTGTTAAGTATATAATTCCACATGTGTTAATGCATAGTTTTGATGCCTTCAGTGTGAATGTACAATTTTCAAAGTCATGAAAATACAGAAAAATCTTTAAATGAGAAGGTGTGTCCAAACTTTTGGTCTGTACTGTATATAGTAGCAAACCTTTTATCCCAGCCTTAGAAACTTGATTTGGGGTGTGGACCTGGTTCAGAACACACCCACTAATTGGTCCTGCCTTTCAAACCACATTCTTATCAGCATGAATACAAGAAAAAAACAAAAAACAAAAAAAAAAATGTAAAAAAAATTACTAAAAAAAATTAAAAAGAAAAAAAAAACATTTAAACTCTCTCTATGATATCATTCAGTCCATTTGGATATAATATTCCCAAATGATATATCCAAAACGTTTCTTTCCGGTTTAAAAGAGCATTCCTATTTGCAACACCAGAGGGTATCTGCTCCACTGGAGTTACTTTTATGTTAAAAATGTTGTTATGTTTGATCAGTAGATGCCTTGAGAGACTATGCTTTAAAATGTTTTTTGCTCTATTTCTGTGTCCAATGATGTGGGACCGCAGTGTCTGCAGAGTGCGTCTCACATATTGCAAACCGCAACTGCATGTGATGACATATATAACATGATCACTACTACAGGTGAGTCTTTGTGGGATTTCAAAGACATCACTGGTATTATTGCATTTGACAGTTTTAGCCCCGTGATCTAGGATCCCACAGGTACAACATTTTTTGGAGTTGCATTTAAAAACTCCGGTTCCTTGAAAAAAACTATGTAAAATTTTATTCTTATTTTTATTAATGCTTTTCTTTTTAAATCCAACAGGTTTTTTAATTTACTGGGGGCCACCAAATTTTTCAAAGTTTTTCCCCTTCTGTATGAAATCTCTGGTTTATCAGGGAGATGTTTTCCCAAAACAGGGTCACTCTTCAAGATATACCAACATTTTGAAAGCACAGTTCTTATGACTTTACAAATTATTCCCCTTCCTATTTTTTCCTTTTAGATATTCCTCCTGTGTTTTTATTTTGTTGTCCCTGTATGCACCATTTATCAAATTTTTGGGGTATCTTTTTTCCTTAAATTTTCTTTTTAGGATTTTAGACTGAGCTACATAATCTGATTCTCTCATACAATTCTTTCTTATACGAAAGAATTGACTGTGGGGTATATTTACCTTCCACTTCTTGTAGTGTGCACTGTTAAAATCTAAAAAGCCATTTGAATCCACTTTTTTGAAGTGGGTTTTTGTAATCATTTTTTTCACACTATGGCTAATCCCCAAATCAAGAAACACCATTTTTTCTTTAATCATTTGTGATGTGAAGGTTATCCCCCAGGTGTTATTATTAAGCTCCTTTATTAATTGTGCCGCTTCCTCCTCTGTCCCCTTCCATATAATAATCAGATCATCTATGAAGCACTTATAAAGCCTTATTTTGTCATTGAAAACAGGCTTAGAGAGTGACTCGAATCGCCCCATGAATAAGTTTGCAAAACTTGGTGCGACCCGAGTCTCCATCGCGGTGCCGAGCAACTGTCAGTACAATACTCCTTCAAAAATGAACCCGTTCTGTTCAAGAATGAATTTCAAACCCTTTAACAGAAAATCTCTTTGTGCAGGGAGCATCTCTGTCTTCGTTTGGCAAAAAACCCACCCCATTTACCTCCATTTCATGACCTATGTTGGAATATAATGAATTTACATCCAACGAGTTAAAGGAATAGTTATCTTCCCATTCAATATCCCCCAGTTCCTCAATTAATTGTGTGGAATCTCTCAAATATGAAGGAAGAGACTTGACTAGATTTTGTAAAAACAAGTCAATATAATGAGAAAGATGACAAGTCAAGGACCCTATTCCTGATATAATTGGTCTGCCAGGTGATTTTTCAGGATTCTTGTGTAATTTTGGTAGATGATAACATAACGCTATATTTAGCGCAGGATTTGTTAGAAACCTTTTTTCTGTTTTATTAAGAATGTTCCTCTCATAGGCTTCATTAATCATACGGTGATAGTTCCGAACAAAGGACTGTGTAGGATCTTCTTTTAAAATTTTGTAATATCTCATATCAGACAATATGTTCAAGGCCTCCTCAATATAGTCAGATCTGTTTTGCACAACTACTTCCACCCCTTTATCAGCTTGCCTGATTACTATATCTGTATTTGGTCTCAAATCCTCCAATGCCACTTTTTCTTTTTTAGAGATATTGTTCTCCTTTTTTATCTTATTTTTCCCAATTCCATGCTTTTTGGTTTTATTTTTATTTACCCATTTCCTAAATTCTTCAGATACTAGTGAAAAAAAAGTGTCTATATTTGGTCCTCTAAGTTGATGGGGATTAAATAGAGACTTTGAGTGTACCTCCTTGTGAATATATTCCCTTTCTTTGTTTGTCTCTCTTGGGATCAATATTTTTTTGAAATCCCCAATGTCCCCATTTTTTTCAATCAACAAGAAATGCCTTTTGAGAGTAAGTTTGCGAGTGTATGCATTTAAATCTATTAAAATATTAAATTCATTCATATCTTGAACAGGGCAGAAGTTTATTCCCCTACTTAAAATTTCCATTTCTGAAGAAGATAAAATATGAGATGATATATTAAAAATTTTAACCAGAGGCAGATTTGCTTGTTTATTAGTTTCTGGGTTCCTTGTTTTTTTTTTATATATTCTCAGATTTCTATTAGATCCCTTTCCTCTTTTTCCTCTTGCTCTACTTTTCTTTTTTTGGATCTTGATATTACAGCCGGTGTGAAGTAATTTGTAATGTGATTCTTTTGTATTGGACTTAAAATTTGAGCTGTTTGTGAAAAACTGATTAGTGGTGGTAAAATTGTTTCTGTAACACTTGGACGTGTGGGGCCTCTCTCTAAAAAAGAGATGTTGGATATTAATGAGGATGGGGATGGTGTAGGCACTTGTAATACTGTGGTAAATGCTGATAAGGATTTCATATTATCATGGATAGTTAGTTCATTTATAGCAAATTCAACACTGGAAATTTCCAACCTGTGGGAAGCAGTTGGAATTTCCAGTGGGGAAAGTCCAGGATTAGGGACAGGTAATATTGGAGCATTTTTCATTACGGTGATCCCGGGCTCTAATGGAATGTTTTTTTCAATAGGTGGAGGTTTTTTCTTTTGTGCACTTTTATTAGATATAGTGTGAAGATTCTCAAGGGTAGACATATTTAGAGGTAATTTAATTTGAGAGATAGTTGTTTTAATATCTTGCATATTTTTTATATTTGAATTAATTATAGTCCTTGTTTGTTTTACACCTATTTCCTGTGGGACCAGGACTTCTGTTCTTAAATTACCAGGGTTTTTCTTTGTAGGTTCATTGATACCTATCAGGTTTTTATTCCTGATCGGTTCCTTTGACATTGGTTTAGTTTTAACAGTATCCCTACGAAAAAAAATTATTTTTACATCTGCTAGATCATTTTCAAATACCTTGAGTTTCCTAGTAATGTCATCATTCACCAAATTGAAAAAATGTAAACTTTTAAACCTCTCAAGTTCAAATAATTTCTTTTCACAAATCATTGCAGCTTTGCTGGCTAGCTCAGAACGCTTTCCACTAATAAACTCAAGACTGTAAGAACAATCATTTAAAATATTATTTCAATTATTGGTAAAATTACTGTCATCTGAAAAAGTACTATTAAAATGTATCTTCAAACCATTTGGAACTATTTTTTGATCAATACAAATACCTAGAAATTCTGCATGATCTGATGTCTTATTTCCACCTTGATATGTTTTTCAAAGTCCAAAAAAAGACCAGAGATGGTCTTTTTTGTCTCAATGTCAACAGGTTCAGTACAGATATTATCCAACCTTGTATTGGTCATGTTCTTAATGGAGGATAACAGCTCCTTTCTCCTCTCAGTTCTGTTGTTATAATACTCCATTTTCATTCCAGGCTGCTCGCTCCCCTTGGTTGTCTGGTGTGTCGGTCTTCAACTGATTAGGAAGAACTCCTTTCGGTAACAATATACGAAAAAAAAATTATTTGGGAGAGAAGAACAAACAAATCACGGCACCCTAAGTGCATAAACACAATATTATAGTCTTTGATGGGTGCACAATGTCATGCACTCACCTGATAGAAGACTATAATATAGCTTTAGATTGTGTATACTCAAAAATCCCTCTGGGATACTTTTCAATGGACAGGGCTTGCAGCTTTCCTCAGGTGGATCCAAGTGAAAGAGCCAGACATAGGGTCACACAGGATGAGTAAATCAAGAAGAGTATATACAGCATAAATCAGCAAAGAGGAAAACTCTTAAAATATAACTTTTATTAAATCCTTAAAATTATTATGTACCTCCAATGTCCAATATAAACTACTAATACACCCCTATTGTAGTCAAAACATCACAACCAACTCCTCATATAATAGAGAGGGCCAACACAATTGATTTGGTCCTGGTAGATGTATTTTTTAGCAAACCTTATTAAGGACACAATACACGAAAACAGGACACTATGGATAACCTCTTACATAGCATGTTGGGAAGAACCAGCAATAATAATCCCGTCTGGTCCATATATAACTTAAACACAGTGATATAAAAACCTTAACAATATGTGTGGATCTCACCCATTCTCTTGTTTGTGGACATCATCCAGGAGTTTTTTCTCCAATTCAGTTGTTTTGTTTCACTGAGATTAAATCTACCCTGTCGTGCCCCTGATAATTGCTCCCGCCCTAACAAGGGCAGTGTTAGAACTCTCCTGTTAGGTTTTTTCTAGTTTGCCGGTCACATGACCTTTTTTGCCTATTTAATCCTGCTCTGTCCTCCTGGCCTTGCTGGACTTCATTGTAATTTCTACTCTTGAGCTAGCTTGGTGCTCTGTTACCTTTCTTAGTCAGTTTTGCTAGGTCTTCGGACCTCTATGTTCTATGTTTTTTGTTTGTCTTACTTCTGCTACAATTTCTGCTAGGAGGTGTCCATCTTTCTCCCAGTCCCTAGTTCTTGTAGGGATCCCTTCCTCACATCTATAGGTCTTCGTTCAGACTAGCCGAGGACTTTAGCGGGTCTGATCGTAGGATCAGATTCCCCGTTACATCGTAGGAATCCAGCTTAGCTCTATTGTAGGGACAGATCTCCTGTCTTTCCTTAGTGCTTGTAGCAGATCATAACAGTAAGTCCAGCCAAAAAATTTCTCTTAGGAAAGACCTCCAGTTTCCATCATGGTCTCGGTTCAGGATTTGGCTCAACGCTTGCAGGGACTCTCTCTGGAGGTGGCCAAGCTCCAACAACACGTGAGTAGCTGTTCTGGAGCACATTTTGTAGAGCCAAAGGTACGTCTGCCTGATCTATTTTTTGGTGAACAACAAGATTTTTTTTCCTTTAAAAATGCTTGTTTATTGTATTTTCGTTTAAGACCCGGATCCTCTGGTGATGAATCACAGCGCATAGGGTTCATAATGTCACTTTTGCGCAAAGAACCTCAGGGATGGGCCTTTTCTCTCCAACCTAGTGATCCGTGCTTTAGATCAGTGGATAGTTTTTTTTCTGCTTTGGGTTTGTTGTATGATGATCCTGATCGTGTCTCATCTGCTGAGTCTGAATTAAGACGTTTGAGGCAGGGATCAGGTAATGTGGAAAATTATTGTACTCACTTCCGTCGGTGGTCTGCTCAGGTAGGGTGGAACGATTTAGCTTTGAAAAGTTTGTTTCTTGCGGGGCTAGTTGAAAGGGTTAAGGATCTGCTGATTGCTTATCCTTCACCTGGAAACTTGCAGGAGGCAATGCAATTAGCTATACGGGTGGACAGGAGACTGCGTGCAAGGGTTAATGAGAGTAAATCCTCTGCCATGTCAGCTCCGAGTCTTGAGAGGGTCTGTACTGACATTGGAGAGCCGATGGAGATTGGGGCGATGTCACCCCCCTCTCAGGAAAAAAGACCGCAGATTTTCTGAAGGTTTGTGCTTTTATTGCGGTGGATCTGACCATTTCATTAGGAACTGTGTGCTTCGTGTGAACAAAAAAAAAAAAAGGTCAGTTACGCCCGTATAGCCTGTTTAAATACTAAGGGTGTACTTCTTTCTGCTACTACCACTGCTCAGGAAGAATTAATTGAATTTCGGGTATTTGTGGATTGTGGTTCTACTCTAAATGTGATTGATGGGGGGTTCTTGGAAAAACTTAAATTAAAACCCAAACCTTTGTCATCCCCTATTGCTGTGGTTTCTGTCGATGGCTCTCCCTTAAAGAGTGTTACTCACAAGGTCTGTGAATTTCCCCTCACTATTAATGGTATTCACCAAGAGAATTTGGATTTGGTAATATTAAATAATTTGCCTTCTCCAGTAGTGTTGGGGTTTCCCTGGTTAAAATTGCACAATCCTGTACTGGATTGGTCTACCAATGAAATTAAGTCCTGGAGCCCTAAGTGTTATGACAAGTGTTGTAACGGGCGCATTGCTGCTGTGGATAAAGGGGAATTACCTGTACCTATTCAGGATTTTTGGAAAGTTTTTTCTGAGAAAGAATCGCAAATTTTGCCTCCCCATAGAGACTATGATTGTACCATTGAATTTGTCCCTGGAGCGACTCTTCCTAAAAGTCGTTTATTTAATCTTACTATTCCTGAGAGAAAGGCTTTGGAGGAATACATACAGACAAGCTTGGCCGCCGGTCACATTAGGCCTTCCAAGTCTCCTGTGGCTGTTGGATTTTTTTTTGTTAAAAAAAAGGACGGCGGTTTACGTCCTTGTCTGGACTTTCGTGAGATTAATAAAATTACTGTACGCAATCCTTACCCACTGCCATTGATTCCTGATTTGTTTAACCAGTTAGTGGGGGCCAAGTGGTTCTCTAAAATTGATCTCCGGGGGGCATACAATTTGTTGCGCATGAAGGAGGGTGATGAATGGAAGACTGCTTTTAACACTCCTGTGGGTCATTTCGAGAATCTGGTTATGCCTTTTGGTCTTACCAATGCTCCAGCATTTTTTCTGAATCTTATTAATGATTTCCTTAGACCTTTGATCGGCAAAAATGTGGTTGTGTATTTGGATGACATTTTGATTTATTCGCCAGATCTGGAGTCTCATTGGCGGAGTGTACGTGAGGTTTTACAGTTATTAATGGACAATTCGCTTTTTGCTAAGCTAGAGAAATGTGAGTTCGCTGTACAGAGAATTAGTTTTTTGGGTTACATTATCTCCAGTGAAGGTTTTCAGATGGATCCGGTTAAAGTTCAAGCTGTGCAGGAATGGCCTAGGCCTATTGGTTTGAAATCGATACAGAGGTTTTTGGGTTTCGCCAATAATTACAGAAAATTCATAAAAAAAAATTCTATTATTGTCAAACCACTGACCGATCTCACCAGGAAAGGTGCTAATGCGGTTCAGTGGACTTCTGAGGCCATTGAAGATTTTGTGTTTCTAAAGGAGAGGTTCAGCTCTGCTCCCATCCTTATGCAGCCTGATGTGACTAAGCCGTTTTTGGTTGAGGTTGATGCTTCTTCTGTGGGGGTCAGTGCGGTGTTGTCTCAGGAAAGCAAGGATAGAGTACATCCCTGTGCCTTTTTTTCAAAAAAATTTTCTGAGACTGAGCTTAATTACGATATTGGTAATCGGGAATTTCTGGCTATTAAACTCACATTTAAACACTGGCGTCATCTCTTGGAAGGTGCTGAATTTCCCATTCAGGTTTTCACTGATCATAAAAATCTGATATATCTTGATGCTGCCAAGCGCTTGAATGCCCGTCAGGCTAGGTGGGCACTTTTTTTTCTCGCGGTTTAATTTTTCCGTTACTTACATCCCGGGTACCAAGAATGTTAAAGTTGATGCTTTGTCTCGCAGCTTTTCTCCCATGGTCGGTGCTGAGGAGGAGGAGGAGAGCATTTTACAAAAAGGTGCTGTGATTGCTACTTTGGACTCCGTTTTGGAGGATGAGATTCTTAAAGCTCAGGAGAATGCCCCATCTAACACTCCCCATGGGAGGTTGTTTGTGCCTAGGACCTTTAGGAGAGATTTGTTTGTTGAGCGTCATGAGTCTCGGTTGGCAGGTCATCCAGGAATTTCTGAGACCAAGAGACTTGTGGGTCGCAGTTTTTGGTGGCCTGGATGGCAGAAGGAAGTCATTAAGTGGGTGCGTCAATGTACTGTGTGTGCTAGATCTAAGTCTTCTCATACTCCTGCTGCGGGGTTGCTTTGCGCTCTGGAGGTTCCTAGTGCACCTTGGACACATCTGGCTATGGACTTTATTACTGACCTTCCCCCCTCTGAGGGTTTCACGGTCATCTGGGTGGTCGTGGACCGTTTTAGCAAGATGTGTCACTTGGTTCCCTTCATCAAACTGCCCTGCGCTAAGACACTCGCTAAGGCGTTTGTCAAGGAAATTGTCAGACTACATGGCGTTCCTACTGACATTGTTTCTGATAGGGGAGCTCAGTTCGTGGCTCGTTTTTGGCGTGCCTTTTGTGACAGGTTGGGAGTTCATTTGTCGTTTTCATCCGGATATCATCCTGAGTCTAATGGCCAGACAGAAAGGAAGAACCAGGATGTTGAGCAGTTCTTTGCTTTGTGGAAGACAATCAAGAGGGGTCGTCTGAGTTTCTGCCACTTGCTGAATTTGCTCTTAACAACCATGCATCCTCTTCTGCTGGGTGTTCGCCTTTTTTTTGTTGTTCTGGGAGACATCCGTCTTTTGGGTCATTCTCCAAATTGGTATCGGGGAGGAGAGTTTTTCCGGTGATTTGGAGAGAGTTTGGACGGATGTGCGTGGTAATCTTCAGGAGGCTAACAAAAAATCTAAGAGGTACTTTGATAGGAAACGGCAAGAGGTTTCGTTTGCTATTGGTGACATGGTTTGGTTGTCCTCTAAGAATCTGCGATTGAGGATTCCTTCTAAAAAATTGGGTCCCAAGTTTGTAGGGCCCTTTAATGTGCTTCAGATAGTTAACCAATCTGCTGTTAGGTTGGAGGTTCCTACCTCCTGGAAGATTAATCCGGTGTTTCATGTTTCTCTGTTGAAAAGAGCTGATGTGTCGGATGGTGACGCCTCTGCCACTGTTCCCCCGGTGGTGGAGGACGGGGAATATGAAATTTCCCGCATCCTAAATTCTAGACGGTATAGAGGGAGTTTGCAGTATCTCGTCGCTTGGAAGGGTTTCGGACCCGAGGATAACTCATGGGTGAGGGCGGATGATGTTTCTGCTTCCAGACTTGTCAGAGCGTTTCACAGGAGGTTTCCTGATAAGCCCGGGCCTAGGGGATCCGGAGGATCCTCTTAGAAGAGGGGGTACTGTTAGAACTCTCCTGTTAGGTTTTTTCTAGCTTGCTGGTCACATGACCTTTTTTGCCTATTTAATCCTGCTCCGCCCTCCTGGTCTTGCTGGACTTCATTGTAATTTCTACTCTTGAGCTAGCTTGGTGCTCTGTTACCTTTCTTAGTCAGTTTTGCTAGGTCTTCGGACCTCTATGTTCTATGTTGTTTGTTTGTCTTATTTCTGCTACAATTTCTACTAGGAGGTGTCCATCTTTCTCCCAGTCCTTAGTGCTTGTAGCAGATCATAACAGGCAGTACCCAAGTGTATCTATTACCCCACAAAATAAAGCCTCAGATTTAGTCTCAGTGAAGCAAAACAACTGAGTTGAAGAAAAAAACCCTGGATGATGTCCACAGACAAGAGATTGGGTGAGATCCACACATATTGTTAAGGTTTTTATATCACTGTGTTTAAGTTATATATGGAACAGACGGGATTATTATTGCTGATTCTTCCCAACATGCTATGTAAGAGGTTATCCATAGTGTCCTGTTTTCGTGTTTTGTGTCCTTAATAAGGTTTGCTAAAAAATACATCTACCAGGAACTAATCAATTGTGTTGGCCCTCTCTATTATATGAGGAGTTGGTTGTGATGTTTTGACTACAATAGGGGTGTATGAGTAGTTTATATTGGACATTGGAGGTACATAATAATTTTAAGGATTAAATAAAAGTTATATTTTAAGAGTTTTCCTCTTTGCTGATTTATACTGTCAATACTGAGGTCATATGCTGCTGTAAGTTTAAGCAGGTTGTAGCTAAATAAGAGTATATACAGCCTATGAACGGCAGCGCTTCCCAGGATTCACATCCAAAGATGATATTTTATATTTTTTTATTTGATAAGTTAAAATAGACAAGATAATCTAGAGTATCTCCTATATTTTAATTTATCAAATAAAAAAACTGTAAGACCCGGATGGAGGGAGTGACCCGGCCCACTGCTACCTGTAGATCACTTCCAAAATAAAAGCCCATGCCGGGTTTTCTTAAATACAACTTAGCCAAATAGTTTGACCAAGTCCAAACTTTACCTTTATTTTGCACTGCAACCACAGCTATTTCTGTGATTGCAATGCACTCCAGCGGGTTCAATATGACTCAATATGACTATGCGCATCCTGGGGGATACATACTGTCCCTCGTATATGGTCCCCCTTACTCCCTCACACATGTAGAAGCAGGAGTTATTTTATCTATCCTGACTCCATTTTGATTTTTGTATGTTTAACTCCTTGCTTTCTGAAATGGAGTTTGAGCCCAGTATGTGCGTGTGAAATAAGGAGTCTTTGGAATGTCTTTGTCTAGAGACTCAGAGATAAGAAAAAAGAAACTAAACTAGAAGGTAGAGAGATTCCTAAAATCCAAAAGCTGGGTGTAGACGGAATTACTTTTAGCCAATGAGATGTATGTATGCTAATGTCAGCACATATGTAGAGATAAGCTGAGACAATTATATTGTTACCATGTATGACTATTAACAACCTATAAAACCTTGATCGATGATGGAATAAAGACAGATCTGCCCTGATGCACAGTGTATCAGTCATGGCTAATGATGAGCGAGCATGCTCGCTATTGCTCGGTGCTCGTCCGAGCATCTCACAGCTCAAGATGCACGGCGCTCACCGAGTATTTCCAGGGTTGCTCGGCGGGAGCTCGGGTCCCCTCCCTGCATGTTTGGCTCTTTAGAGAGCCAATCAACATGCAGGGATTGTCTGCCACGCACTGTAATGCCGCAGCCATGTTGGTTGTGGCATTACAATGATTGGCTGGCTGCACAGCGTCATCAGGTCTATATCAGACCTGGCGCCGCCATGCTCGTCACAGTCACTCAGGGATCCTTCAGTGTAGGGAGCTAGGGAGCTGCTGCTGAGCTAGGGAGAGTTTCCTTGTTTCTATTTAGTGTAGGTATATACCTATATTAGAGACACATATCCATCTCAACTACCAGTCCTTCTGAGGACTAATCCAGCTGCACAGATATCAGTGCTAGGAAGGCAGGCAGGGTATATAGCAGACAGTGCACATAGAAAGAGGGTCCACTCCAGTTCTGTCTGCTGCTGGTGCTTTTACAGATATTTCTATAAAGAAATCAGGTATCAGGGGTCAGGAATAATTTTTTTTTTATCTTAATCCTGACTATTTGCTTTAAAAGCAATCCAGAGAACACAGTTTTTCTGCACCATTTGCTTGTTGGCATTGCAGAATACAGCCAGGTCCTTTCCATATTACAGCGCTAAAAATCCAGCTATTTAAAACTGTGGTTTGTCCGTCACACGGATCACATACAGTATAATTACGCTGAAAATATTGCCATTTCTTGCCTCCATTGAAATTTTGTTTCAGTGAGTCAGTGAAGTTATTGACACCAGTTTGCTGTTAAAAAGTAGTTACCTACAAGCCAGCTATTTAAAACTGTGGTTTGTCCGTCAAGCGGATCACATATAATTGCGCTTAAAATATTGCCATTTCTGGCCTCCATTGAAATTTTGTTGCAGTGTGTCAGCAAACTTATTGACACGAGGCCGGCACTGTTAAAAGTAGTTACCTACAGGCCAGCTATTTAAAACTGTGGTTTGTCTGTCACACGGATCACATATAATTGCGCTGAAAATATTGACATTTCTGGCCTCCATTGAAATTTTGTTTCAGTGTGTCAGTGAAGTTATTGACACCAGTTTGCTGTTAAAAATAGTTACCTACAGGCCAGCTATTTAAAACTGTGGTTTGTCCATCTCACTGATCACATATAATTTCGCTGAAAATATTGCCATTTCTGGCCTCCATTAAAAATTTGTTTCAGTGTGTCAGCAAACTTATTGACATGAGGTCGGCGTTGTTATAAATAGTTACCTACAGGCCAGCTATTTAAAACTGTACTTTGTCCGTCACACAGATCACATATAATTGCGCTGAAAATTCTGCCATTTCTGGCCTGCATTAAAATTTTGTTGACACCTAAGCTTGGAAAAAATTCCAAATACCACTTGCAAATATAAAATAACAATTCTTTATTAACAAATAGTAAAATAATGAAATAGTGATTAGAAAATCGTACACAGATAATCACAAAAGTTTAAAAACGTTTTCAAGAGGAAAAGGATGAAGCAAAGAGTCGGTCACACAGGGACAGCATTAGTATCAGTTTTTTAGTAATAGTAGATAGTGACAATAGAATCTCCCATACTAACTAGTAGAGCTGGCCATATAGGAAAATCATACCTTGAATGCCATAACCATGAATGTCCATAAATAGACCCACACATATGGCTCACAAGAGTTTATTGGCCATTATGGAGAGAAAGGTAAAAATATACTTGCACTATTAATTAAACCAATCCAAGTCATAAAGCTTACCCATCAGGAGTGTAGCTGAGTTCTGTCCCGTGCCACCAGTAACGCCCCGACGCTCGTTTCGCACACCGAGTGCTTTCTCAAGGGGAGTGTGATGTAAAAGTGTGTGCCTCACGGTATTTATATGCGGCCCCATCCAGTGTACGCCAATAGATGCACCGCATGCCTGCACTGAACAGAGGATCCGGAAGTGCGGGGTCCGGCTCTCCTTTTCCCAATTTGACGTCGTATATGCGTGCCGGAAATGACGGAGGCCTTAGCCCAATACAGGACCGGCTGTCACAGTGCGCATGCGCCTGCCGGCGCCATTTTCTAGGAGCCCCAATTGTGTACACAAACGAGGACAAAAAAGAATAAAGTGCCTACCCATGGAACCACTAACATACAATCAAAGGTATTATCCCCATACATATATATATATGAGAGAAAGGAGAATATGCAAAGCCCCAAATGTAGGATCATAAATAAACGTATTGACTCACCCCCTGGGCCGTGGGGCACTCGGAGCCGGGCAACAGGGCAATAATGGGGGTAGTAGTGGCAACCCGGTCTGTGGCTCAGGGTGGTCAGACCAGTGGCAGTCTTCTATATGTTTTGCAATGTCTGACTACGCCACCCATGGATTGCGGTCAGGGCTAACCGCCGCTGCAGTGCAGACCGCTGAGTCAGATGTAAATGTGCAGCACTGAATAGTACAACTTCCCACGGGAGGAGTATGGCCCCAGGGCAGTATATAGATGGATGATGGAGGGGATGATTCCGCCTGCAATAGCCAGGAAACGGAGGCCTCTTAAACAGTTCAGGGTCTTTATTAGAACAGGTGAGACGACCCAAAAACAGTCCCGGCTAGGAGGGGGCCTGGATGTCTGAGAACAAGTGGGAAGCTGGCCCTGGTCAGGGTGAGGGTGTAGGCCTACCGTGTTCTCTGCGCTCTTTCTGGCTATTTCCCTCCTCGTGGTGTAATAGCCCACGTCCCTGAGCTCGCCGAGTCTTCTCGCCCGTATGGCTTGCAACTTGGGTCCCTTTCTACTCCCGGCCTGGTACGGCTTTGCTGGTCCCTTCTGCTGTGGCGGAACCTCCGGGCTTCTTAGGCCAAGGAACATACAATGCCCTGCGGACTGGTTATTTGCTGTAGGACTTGGAATCCTCACAGCCTCAGACACCAAAGTCTGGTATATTAGTTTCTTTATCTGCCAGGACAGGCTCACTTCGCCTCTTGCCCCTGGCTCATGGCTCTCCTACTGCCACACGGCCTCTTAAGCTGCAACACAACTGTCTGTTCCTGCTCTGGGATGCCTCTTTCTTCAGAGACAGGTCGTCCAGTTCTCTCTAACCCTGCCCCCAGTTCCAGCTTTTATAGGGCAGCCTGCTCCCCCTACTGGCCTGGGACAAGAGGTACTGCATGCTAATGGTCTCTAACCAGAGAACCTCTTCCCTTGCTCTCAGACACAGCTTTATTATACATTTGTGGCATCCAGGCCAGGGTGACACATTCCCCCCTAGTAAAATTTAGTACTCCGGGACTAAACAAGAAACAAGAGTAATATGCATGACCATAAAAACATTATTAGGCAAGTAAGAGCAAACGACGCACAGGTTGAGTTCTTAAGGTCACAGTGTGGTCTTTGACCGGGTGTCCATTTCACCAACAACAACGGGGAGCCTTAACCAGGTGGGGGTCTGCCATAGCCCCAAGTCCTTGACAGTCCTTGTTCATCCCGTTGGTTAAGCCCCAAACATATGTACAGGAAAGTCCGGTTACTCACAGTTCATAACCTGTTAGTCCATGTTTTAACTGAAAGAAACTGAGAAAACGCGTAGTTACTGGTCATGCAATTATATCTTAAACAATTCAACATTTTACAGAATATTTACATTTGCTATTACACTCTACACTCTCCAGTGAGCGGGTGTTTGCCCCTTAGTGCTTCGGGTCGACCTACATAACCCACTGTCTGGTGGTGGTCTAACCTGGTTTTTCTCACTAGCGCTCGGGGTGCAATCACTGGCTAGACTTACTGGCAGGGCAGGCAGCTGTCTGCGGGTCCTTTCGCTTACCGCAGGCATGGCAGGCTCACTGTCAGCAGAGGATTGATTCTCCTGGGCTGCTGGTACAGGCTCTTCTGCCTCTGGAACTGCTTGTTCCTCTCCACCTTCCCGCTCTGGTGTAGGTTGCTGCTGAGTTGGTTGCAGGAAATGCAGGACGGGTACCACTATGGCATCGTTTATTCGAGTCCAGTACTGAGGGAACTCCCCAAGAACTGTGCTGATCATCTCTTCCTTGTCCTCTGCGGGTTCAAGGTCACTTTGATCCTCTTCTGCACTTTGTAGTTGCTCGGGGCACCTTTTTAGGTGGTCTCTGGAGACGGTACTAGTGGTTTCTCCTCCATCCTTGGTAATCACGCATACCTTCGGGTTGTCGTGATCAGACTGCAGTACGGTGTAGGGTTCCCTTTCCCACTGGTCGTCCAGCTTGTGTAGCCTTCTCTTTCACTTCAGGACCTGCTCACCAGGTTCTAGGGGACCAGCAGGGGCGTGTTGGTTGAAGAGTCTCTCTTGCCTTTCTCTCACCTGGGCCAGGCTCTTCTCCACACTCTCCTGTACCTTCTTGTACTGCAGTCGCCTTCCCGTATCCCAGTCCGCATCTGGGGAGGTGTCCTCGGGTGTTAGCACTCCCATCTCCAGGTCTATGGGCAGCTTACCTGGTCTGGGTCGCATCAGGTAAGCCGGGGTGCAGTTTGTAGCATTCACCGGGAAATGGTTGTATAAGTCTATCAGGTCCGGCGGTTTTTCTGGCCACAGGCTGCGTTCCTCCAGGGGCAACGTCTTCAGGAGATCAATGACTATATTGTTCATTTTCTCACACATCCCGTTGGTTTGTGGGTGGTAAGGCGTTGTCCGAATCTTCTTACAGCCATAGAGGTTGCAGAACTCTTGGAAGATTTCAGCCTCGAACGCTGGACCCTGGTCTGTCAGGACCTGTTCCGGATACCCGTGTGGGCGGCAGAAGTATTGCTGGAAGGCTCTGGCCGCCGTTTGAGCTGTCAAGTCTTTTACAGGGACCACCACTAGAAATCAGGAATAGTGGTCCACGATTGCCAGGGCATAAACGTATCCTGACCGGCTTGGAGCCAATTTGACGTGGTCCAGAGCTACCAGCTCAAGAGGCTGCTGGGTGACGATGGGCCTCAAGGGTGTCTTCTGGCTGGTGCGGTCCTTCCTCCTTAGATTACAAGGGCCACAGTCTCTGCACCACTTCTCTACAGCCCCTCTCATGCCGATTCAGAAGAACCAGCCTCTTAGCAGGAACTCCAGTTTCTTCCAGCCGAAGTGCCCCGCTCTGTCATGGTAAGCCTCCAGGACCATAGCTGCATCTCGCCTTGGGACCACGACTTGCCAGGTCAGCTCGTGCGTCCGGTGGTTGACGAGTCTTATGCACAGCTTACCTTCATAGAGGAACAGCCTGCTCTTCTCTTTCCATAGCTGCTTGGCTTCCTCTGGAGCATCCGGATCTAGACGGGCGTCTTCTCGGGTCAACAGGTCTTTCACCATGTAGATTGCAGGGTCACTATCTTGGGTCTCGGCCCAGCTGTGGTGAGGTAGGGGATTGATCATGATGGTTGTTAAGTCTTCCTCCTTCACGCGGTGGGAGTATTGAGTGGCTCCATACCGGTGAAACGCAGGGAGTTCTACCTCCTCCAGCTCTTCTGGGTCTTCGCCTCCATCAGGTAAGTGAGGCATTCTTGATAGGGTGTCAGCGTTGGCATTGGTTCTGCCTGCCCGGTACTTGATCATGAAGTCATAATTCGAGAGTCGCGCCATCCACCGCTGCTCTAGGGCACCTAATCTTGCATTGTCCAGGTGTGTCAACGGGTTGTTGTCCGTGTACACGGTGAACTTTGCGGAGGCCAGGTAATGCTTAAACCGTTCTGTGATGGCCCACACCACTGCCAAGAATTCTAGCTTGAAGGAGCTGTAATTCTCCGGGTTTCTCTCAGTGGGCCTCAGCTTCCGGCTGGCATACGCGATCACCCTTTCTCTGCCCTGTTGGTTTTGTGACAGTACGGCTCCCAGCCCCACATTACTGGCATCTGTGTGGAGGATAAAAGGCTGGCCATAATCGGGGTAGGCCAGGATCTCATCCCCTGTGAGGGCCATCTTCAACTGGCGGAAGGACTCCTCTTCCGGCTTGCCCCACTTGAAGGGTGGCTTTTGACTTCTGGATTTGGATTGACCTATCAGGAGGTCCTGCATTCAAGCTGCCATCTTAGTGAACCCGGGGATGAACCTTCGGTAGTAGCCTACCAACCCGAAGAACTGCCTCACTTCTTTGATGTTTGAGGGGCTTGGCCAGCTCTTGATTACTGTGACCTTGTCAGGGTCGGGGGCTACTCCTTCTGCACTTACCACGTGCCCTAGGTACTGGACCTTCGGTTTCAACAAGTGACACTTTGATGGTTTCACCTTCAGGCCATAGCCTGCCAGGGCTTCGAACACCTCGGCCAGGTGCTTTAGATGGTCCTCGTAGATCTTTGAATAGACGATCATGTCGTCCAGGTAAAGTAGGACCGTCTCGAAGTTTCGGTGCCCTAGACAGCATTCCATCAGCCTCTGGAAGGTCCCTGGTGCGTTGCAGAGCCCGAAGGGCATGCAGTTAAATTCACTTAATCCCATCGGGGTGGTGAAGGCGGTCTTCTCCTTGTCAGCCTCTGCCACAGGAACCTGCCAGTACCCGCTAGTAAGGTCCAAAGTAGAAAAAAAGTTAGCTGATTTTAGTGCCGCTAAAGACTCCTCTATTCTAGGCAGCGGATATGCGTCTTTATGGGTGATATGGTTGATTTGTCTATAGTCCACACACATTCTCATGGTGCCATCTTTCTTTTTTACCAGGACCAAGGGGGCTGCCCAGGGGCTACAGCTATCTCTAATGACCCCGGCTTCTTTCATTTCTCTCAGCATGCCCTTTGCATTCTGATAGTGTGCAGGGGGTACAGGCCTGTGTCTCTCTTTTATTGGTGGGTGGCTCTCCGTAGGGATGTGGTGTTCTACCCCTTTCACTCTGCCGAAGTCCAGCGGGTGCTTACTAAAGATTCTCTCGTACTCCTGAACCACCCGGTAGACTCCTTGTTTTTGGTGCAGGGGAGTGGAGTCAGCACCCACATGGAGTTTCTGGCACCAGTCCTCCTTTTGTTTCTGGGAGCCATTACCCTCCGCCTGTGGAGATGGAGGCAAAGGCTCCACAGCCCTGATAGCTTTGTGCTCAACAGCAAACAGTTTGGCAAGTGTAGCGTACCTGGGTAAGTGTACTTCCCTCTCCCCAATGTTGAGAATGCGAACGGGCAGCCTCCCATGACGGACATCAACCACCCCCCGGGCCATCAAAATGGTAGGCCTGCTGTCTGAGTACACGGGTTCTACCATGGCTTGGTAGTCTCTGCCTCTCAACCCGATTGCAGCCCGACACCAGATCATCATTTCACTTTTGGGAGGCATGGAAATGGGGAATGGGTCACTCATTCTTACGCTACCGATCTCACCACAAGACAGTTCTACCTGCTACCTTTATCTCTTTGTTGAGGACTCTCTGTTGGCTGGAACTAGCATTCACCGCCACCTGCTGTAAAATTACAATTACCTCTGAAAGACAATTTTCAATCACGTTAGTACCCACTGTTATTTTAGGGTGACTTTCACGACGGTCAATGTCCACAATAATCACTCCCTGTGCCGGCAGTTCAACTTTACCAATCTTAATGGTCATCTCCTTGAACCCCATCTGCGGCACGGGCAAGCCATTACTGGTGATGATGCTCAAGTCACTGTCTAGATACCGTGTTATATCAGCATCAGTCCAATACTGCTTAAAAAGTACATAAGGGATAGTAGTTACTTGCGACCCGGTATCCAGCAAGGCGCTCATGGGGATACCGTCCAGCACCACGGGTAAAACCGGGCGCCCCCCAACGTCCTTATTACGCCAATTGTAAGGGCCTGGTGATCTTATGCCTGGGGGTTGGCCCTCTGCCCCAGGTTGGACCCGTTTAAATTACAGTACCTGGAAATGTGTCCGGGCTGGATGCATTGACGGCAAATGGGTTGTCCATCCTCCGCGTAGCGGTCTGTGGGCCTCCCTCGGAACGACGGAGTCCTCCTCTGTCGACGCCACGGGACATCCTCCGGACTTGAAGCCAACTCGATGGGTCTTGACGGGTCCACTTGTAACGCCTGGACGGTCCTGGTCAACGCCGCAACGCTCCTGGTCAGCTCCTGGACTTGGTGGTGCAGATCTTTCGATGGGGCTTGGTTCAGGGCCTGTGCATCGGCCCCCACAGAGTCCATAGAGGAGGGCGCCACCTCCTGGTGGTAGGTGACAGCAGGGCGCCGGGGGTTTATAGCGCCACTTGTTGCGGGTTCACGTAGCACCCTTATGGCCCTGTCCTTAAATTGGACAAAGGTCAGATCAGGGTTCTGAAAGAACATGAGGCGCAGCTGGGTCCTGTGGGCGCTAGACAACAGACCTTCTATGAACTGCTCTGTTAATAGCTTATCTGTATTCTGCACGCTGCCAGGGTCAGCTTGTTTGATGACTCTCAAGGCTTCCTGCAAATTTAGGGCATAGTCTCTGATGCTGTCCTGTGCCCGCTGCTTACATCTGTAGAACCGCATTTTAATTTCAGCGGAGGTACGTGTATCAAAGGTACCCCGCAGCCGGGCCAGGATGTCCTTTACAGTTCTTTTCTCCTCAGCGGGCCATGACTTTACCTCCTGCTGGGCTGCGCCAGTTAACTGCCCTGTGAGTATGCTGATCTTCTGTTCCTCTGTCAGGGGGTAAACTTGGAATAAACTGTACAGCCTTTCCTTAAAGTCAGTTAGTGCATGGGGCTCCTCTGAATACTTGGGCAGCCAGGCCGCTCCAGGGATGTAAGGCAGGGAGAATGGCCTCACCGCTGCTGCAGCTGCGCTGGTGGTAGTGGGCGCCTCCGCGTCCGACATCTTCCTCCCCCCTAGTTAAGCGTGGCCTACCTTCCGACGATCCTCTTCTGTAGGCTGCGGCTCCGCCTGGTGCTGTCCTGGACGAGGACCTTGCGTCGCGTCCTGGTGACGTCAGCGTCTATCTCTCTCCCTTCCAGGACCTTGCGCAGCGTCGGTGCGTAGGGCGGAGCTTCGGGTCTCGCGCGGTTTGGACGTCCACGCCCCTCTTCTTCCCGTGCGGCGTCCTGCAGATGGCATCCGATGGCGGGAAAACGGCTGAAGATGGCGGGAAGCTGCTGAAGATGGCGGGAGATGGCTGAAAATGGCGGGAAATGGCTCCGGATGGCGGGAAACCTCTTTTTAAGGTACGTGTACAGTCTTTTTCAGGCACGCAATACCCGTTTGTGGCGGGTTGGTCACAATCCTGCCGACTACGCCAAAGCTGACTCACCCCCTGGGCCGTGGGGCACTCGGAGCCGGGCAACAGGGCAATAATGGGGGTAGTAGTGGCAACCCGTGGCTCAGGGTGGTCAGACCAGTGGCAGTCTTCGATATGTTTTGCAATGTCTGACTACGCCACCCGTGGATTGCGGTCAGGGCTAACCGCCACTGCAGTGCAGACCGCTGGGGCAGATGTAAAGGTGCAGCACTGAATAGTTCAACTCCCTACGGGAGGAGTATGGCCCCAGGGCAGTATATAATGGATGATGGAGGGGATGATTCCGACCGCATTAGCCAGGAAATGGAGGCCTCTTAAACAGTTCAGGGTCTTTATTAGAACAGGTGAGACGACCCAAAAACAGTCCCGGCTAGGAGGGGGCCTGGATGTCTGAGAACAAGTGGGAAGCTGGCGCTGGTCAGGGTGAGGGTGTAGGCCTACCGTGCTCTCTGCACTTTTTCTGGCTATTTCCCTCCTCATGGTGTAATAGCCCACGTTCCTGAGCTTGCCGTGTCTTCTCGCCCGTATGGCTTGCAACTTGGGTCCCGATCTACTCCCGACCTGGTATGGCTTTGCTGGTCCCATCTGCTGTGGGGGAACCTCCGGGCTTCTTAGGCCAGGGAACATACAATCCCCTGCGGACTGGTTATTTGCTGTAGGACTTGGAATCCTCACAGCCTCAGACACCAAAGTCTGGTAGATTAGTTTCTCTATCTGCCAGGACAGGCTCGCTTCGCCTCTTGCCCCTGGCTCGTGGCTCCCCTACTGCCACACAGCCTCTTAGGCTGCAACACAACTGTCTGTCCCTGCTCTGGGACGCCTCTTTCTTCAGAGACAGGTCGTCCAGTTCTCTCTAACCCTGCCCCCAGTTCCAGCTTTTATAGGGGCAGCCTGCTCCCCCTACTGGCCTGGGACAGGAGGTACTGCATGCTAATGGTCCCTGACCAGAGAACCTCCCCCTTACTCTCAGACACAGCTTTATTATACATTTGTGGCATCCAGGCCAGGGTGACACAGTATCACAGAGGAATTATCTCCTCACCATTATCCCCCAATATATGACATCATTAATCAATGCAGTATTCATGGAAGAACCGAGGATAAAGAAGCATGCTTATTAAAGTGTCTGACACAACATCAATAGTGGGTGAGTATACATCAATGGAGATAACATATAATGAAGCAATATAACGTCCATCTTTTATATAGATAAATACGTCTCCATAGGAGATATCCATTGGTGTAAAGGTAACGCTTCCATTCTCTTTTGTTCCTTATTGGGGCTTAAATGCATAGGAGTTCCAGGTAGTAGTCAGTCCAGCGCTGTTGAATTTATATATACTTCCAATTTATCAATAAATTCAAATGATGGTAAACACAGATCATTCTTACTAAAATACGGAGGCATAAAAGAGAAAAGTTAAAACCACATCAAACCAAGAAAAACTAAAATCAGAATGAAATAAAAAAAAACATAAAGATTACAGGAAAGGTGAGAAGCTGAGTTTCTCATTTAAACCAGTTGGTGACATAGTTCCCAAATTAACAATCCACTTAAGTTCAAGTTGGGCTAGTGCTTTTTTGATGTCATCACCCCTGGTCCCACAGTGGACTCGAGCAATCCCCCTTATTTTAAAACCCCGAGGATCGGAGTTATGGTGGATCTTAAAATGTTTGGGGATAGTCTTCAAAGTCATTAGGTCCTCCACCTCCCTTGCCGCAACGATATCCCTGACATGTTCTCGGGTCCGAATACGTAACTCCCTGGATGTAAGTCCTACATAAATTTTCTCACATGGACACATCCCATAGTAAATCACATAGGATGTGCTGCAGGATATGTAGCTGGTGACCGCGAAGGTCCGAGTCCCATCTGCTGTATCAAAAGAGGTGGCTCTAATTATATTGCCCTTTGTACAGGCAAGGCAGTCACCACAGGGAAAACATCCCCATCTCTGTTTATTGGTCCCAAAATGATTTTTTACTTTTGCCACATAGTGGCTTTTAACTAGATGATCCCGGAGGTTTTTACTGCGTCTCGCCGTCATTATTGGGACCTCAGGGATCTCCTTACTCACGACCAGATCAGTCAATAAAATGGGCCAATGCTTAACAAAAATATTTTTCATTGAGTTCCATTGACAATTAAAGGTGGAAATAAATCGCGTTTTTGGGTTATCTGTTAATTTCTTTTTGGTGGTCATGAGTTTCTCCCGTGGCACTGTCCTTGCCCTGTTAAATCCCTTCTTGATCATTCTGCGGCTATAGCCCCTCTCCAGGAAGCGATCCTGCAGATCATGGGCCTGCTGTTCAAAGGTGGTGATTGTGGAGCATGTTCTTTTGGCTCTTAAAAATTGTCCAATAGGGATAGCCCTAATGGTTGAGGGTAAATGAGCAGATGGCGCATGTAATACAGAGTTTACAGATGTAGTCTTGCGATGAATACTAGTCTGGATCAGGCCCATTGCAATGTCCAAGAAATCGATCTCTTTTCTACTGAATTTATATGTAAGTTTAATATTATAATTATTCATGTTTAGTTGTTCAAAAAAAGTTTTTAACTCAATCACAGTTCCCTGCCAGATAATCAAAAGATCATCTATGTATCTGAACCAGTACTGCACATGGCCTATAGCACGCGCCCCATCGTCGCAAAACAACTCCCTCTCCCAAAGGCCGAGGAAGAGATTCGCGTACGACGGGGCACATGCCGCACCCATGGCAATACCGCGTCTCTGTAAATAAAAATGATCCTTAAAAACAAAAAAATTGTGTTTGAGAATAAAGTCTAATAAATCCAGGATCAAATTGACCATGGGCCTGTCCAGACTGCTCATCTCCAAGAAGAAACGAGTGGCTCTAATTCCATCCCCATGGTCTATGCAGGTATAAAGGGACTCCACATCCGCGGTCACCAGCCACATATCCTCATCCAGGGAGATACCGTCCAATTTCCCCAGGACGTCGGAAGAGTCCCTGACATAGGAGGTCAACATCTCAACTAATGGTTTTAAATAGTAATCAATAAATTTGCACACTGGTTCACATAATCCTCCTATGCCAGAGACTATTGGACACCCCGGGGGATCCACTGGGTCTTTGTGGACTTTAGGAAGCAGATATAGAGTGGATAATTTGGGAAATTTGACTGTTAAACCTTCCAATATTTTTTTCGGAATTATTCCTGCCTCATGTGCCCTGATTAGTGTTGAGCATTCCGATACTGAAATATCGGGTATCGGCCGATATTCACTGTATCGGAATTCCGATACTTAATTCCGATACTTTTATAATATCGAATACCGGAATCGGAAGTTCCCATAATGCCTGCGCTCTGCAGTGTCTGTGAAGGATGACAAGCTGGGTGGCAGCGCTCAGCTGCGATCCAGCTTGTCATCAGAATGCCATCCCAGCGTGGGAGAATTCTCCTGATTGTTTAAAAGCCGGCGCGCGGTAAAAAGCCGCCGGCTTTTAAACAATCACGCAGCCCCATACTGCTTCCCCGCAGCCTCCCACCCCGATCCTCCGCTCCCCTCGCCACCTCCAATCCCAATCGTAAATTAGGACCGGGCGGGGAGCGCAGCACCAAGGAGCGAAGGACCCGGGCGGGGAAGCCGGCAGTGAAAAGACTTCACCGCCGGCTTTCCCGTTCTGTGCTGCGCTTTCCCGCCGGTTATTTCAAATGAACAGCTGAGGTATCAGGTGATGCCGATCAGCTGTTCATTTGAAGTAGCCGCGGTGCCCTCAGAGGGTTCATGTGAGTTCATGCTTCACTGCATTGCATGAACTCACATGAACTTTCCCACGGCCGCACAGGTCAGCCTCACCTCCCAGACCCGTCATGATTAGTGTGTGCGGGGTGTGTGTGTGTGTGTGCGCGGGGTGTGTGTGTGTGCGGGGTGTGTGTGTGTGCGGGGTGTGTGTGTGCGGGTGTGTGTGCGGGGTGTGTGTGTGTGTGTGTGTGTGCGGGGTGTGTGTGTGTGCGGGGTGTGTGTGTGTGCGGGGTGTGTGTGTGTGCGGGTGTGTGTGTGCGGGTGTGTGTGCGGGCAGACATAGGCCGATGTGACACTACTACTCCCATCGGCCTATGTCTGTCCCCCGTCCACTCGTGCCAGCAGGATCAGCTCAATGGGAGCAGTAGTTCCCATCAGCCTGATCCTGCTATTTAAATTGCCCTACTGTGTCCCCAATAAATGTTAAATACATGTCATTGGTGGCCAGTGGTTACCTAAAAGAAATTAGTTCATACATTACCTGTCCCCGCCGATCGCCACCTAAAATAAAGTAAAAAATAAAAAACTACACCTATACTCACCAAGACACCTAATTCCCCGAAGCCATCGATCTCCTGTAATAAAATATAAAATAATAAACCACAACCTTATCCTTACCCCTCCGTAGTAGTCCACGAGTGTCCCACGAAGATCTCCAGTTCAGAGCAGCCACATAGAATGTGACCGCTCTGAACCGCTGCCGCCGCTAGAATGACGGGGCCGTAAGGGTTCGCCGGAGTTCAGGCAGCGCTGCTCCGGTTAGCTCCTTTACGGCACTGCTGTATCGTGAGAAATTCCCACGGTACAGCACTGCCGTAAAGGAGGTCTCCGGAGCTGCGCTGCCTGAATGCACTCCGGTGACCTCAGTCAGTGGCTCCCGCTGCCGGGAGCGGACGTGTTCCCGGCAGCCTGAGCTTACAGCAGCCATGCACAGCTGTCACCATCTCCAGATGTGACAGCTGTGCATGGGAGATCAGCGCAGGAACGTGGACAGGTAACTATTTTTTTTTTAGTAAACTAAGAATTAAATAAAATGGTGTTTTATTTCAAATAAATTATTTTTTTCTGGGTGTAGTGTGTTTTTTCTTTTTAACACTTTGTAGGTTAGTAATGGGGGTGTCATATAGACGGCCATCATTACTAACCTGGGCTTCATGGCAGCTGGCGCTGACATGAACCCCACCACTATTACCCCCTGCCACCGCACCAGGGCAGCGTGGAAGAGCGAGGCTAAGTGCCAGAATTGGCGCATCCTATGGATGCGCCATTTCTGGGGCGGCTGACGGCTGGTGTTTCTAGCCTGGGAGGGGGCCAATATTCATGGCACCCTTCCTGAGCTATTAATATCAGCCCCCAGCTGTCTGCCTAGCCTTTGCTAGCTATTAAAATAGAGGGGACCCCACGTCATTTTTTTTTGGGGGGTCCCCCATTTTAATAGCTAGTAAAGGCTAGGTATTCAGCTGGGGGCTGATATTAGTAGCCTGGGAAGCTCCGTGGGTTTTACCCCCTTCCCAGGCTTCAAACATCTGCCCCAGCCGTCTGCTTAACCTCCGCTAGAGACTAAAATTATGGGGGATCCCACGCCATTTTTTTTTTAAATAAATCCTTTATTTTAACACTAAATGACATTTGAGGACTTAATAAAGATGCAGTCCCTAAATTATTATTTATTTTTTAATAAATTTTTCCCAAAACTTTTGACGTGGGCTTCGCCATATTTTTGTATGCCAGCCAGGTACAGCATCCAGCTTCTATGAACGCGCCATTTTCCGGGGCGGCCGCGGACTGCAATTTTCAGCAGGGGGGGGGAGGGCAAAAAGCTTGGGCCTCCCTGCGCTGCAGATTCCATCCCCCAGCTGCCTAGTTGTACCTGGCTGGACACAAAAATAGGGAGAAGCTCCACGTTTTTTTTTTTTTAATTATTTCATGAAATTCATGGAATAATTAAGAAAAAAAGGGCTTCCCTATATTGTTGTGTCCGGCTAGGTACAAATAGGCAGCTGGTGGTTGGGGGCAGCCCGTTCCTGCCTGCTGTACCTGGCTGGACACAAATATAGTGTGAAGCCCCACGTCAATTTTTTTTTAATTATTTCAGGAAATTCATGAAATAATTAAAAAAAAATTATGTGGGGCTTCGCCCTATAATTGTGTCCAGCCAGGTACAGCAGGCAGGAACGGGCTGCCCCCAACCACCAGCTGCCTATTTGTACCTAGCCGGACACAACAATATAGGGAAGCCCTTTTTTTCTTAATTATTCCATGAATTTCATGAAATAATTAAAAAAAAAAATGTGTGGCGCTTCGCCCTATTTTTGTGTCCAGCCAGGTACAACTAGGCAGCTGGGGGCTGGAATCTGCAGCGCAGGGAGACCCAAGCTTTCTGGGTCCCACCCGCTGCAAATTGCAGTCCGCAGCCGCCCCGGAAAATGGCGCGTTCATAGAAGCGCCATCTTCTGGCGCTGTACCCAACTCATCCAGGGCCCTGGTGCGGTGGCTCACTGGGTAATAAAGGGGTTAAGGCCAGCTTGGCATTATCAGCTGGCCCTAAGCCCGAAATTCATGGGGTCACGCCAATATTAGACATGACCGCCATGAATTTCTAGTAAAGTATTTAAAAAAAACACAAACACCCAGAAAAAAGTCCTTTAATTGAAATAAAGACACAATTCTTTATTGTTCTAAATTAAACCATACTTACCGCCACACCTATTCCAGCTGAAGCCAACGATCTCCTGCAATAAAAGTAAAATAATAAAGCAACCTCATCCTTACCTTTCCATGGTTCCCAGGACAGCTTCAGCTCTGCTACATCGAGATGACAGGCTGGACCGCAGCAGAACGCTGCCATCCAGCCTGTCATCCCGCGGACACTGAGAAGCGCAGGCATGCTTGCGCTCCTCAGTGTCTTTCTGTGACGTCATCCAGATGAGCCGAGGTCATGTCCAATGAACTCAGCTCACCTCATGCACGTCACTGACAGCGTGGGAAAATTCTCCTGCACTCAGCGCTTCAGCGTGAGAATTCTCCCACGCTGTCAGTGACGTGCATGAGGTGCGCCGAGTTCATGGGACATGACCTCACCTCATGCACGTCACTGACAGCGTGGGAAAATTCTCACGCTGAAGCGCTGAGTGCAGGAGAATTCTCCCACGCTGTCAGTGACGTACATGAGGTGAGCCGAGTTCATTGTCGGCTCATCTGGATGCCGTCACAGCCAGACACTGAGGAGTGGAAGTATGCCTGCGCTTCTCAGTGTCTGCGGGATGACAGGCTGGATGGCAGCGTTCTGCTGCGGTCCAGCCTGTCATCTCGATGTAGCAGAGCTGGAGCCGTCGTGGGAGCCATGGAAAGGTAAGGATGAGGTTGCTTTATTATTTTTCTTTTATTGCAGGAGATCGTTGGCTTCAGCTGGAATGGGCGTGATGGTAAGTATGGTTTAATTTAGAACAATAAAGAATTGTGTGTTTATTTCAATTAAAGGACTTTTTTCTGGGTGTTTGTGTTTTTTTTAAATACTTTACTAGAAATTCATGGTGGTCATGTCTAATATTGGCGTGACCCCATGAATTTCGGGCTTAGGGCCAGCTGATAATGCCAAGCTGGCCTTAACCCCTTTATTACCCAGTGAGCCACCGCATCAGGGCCCTGGATGAGTTGGGTACAGCGCCAGAAGATGGCGCTTCTATGAACGCGCCATTTTCCGGGGCGGCTGCGGACTGCAATTTGCAGCGGGTGGGGCCCAGAAAGCTTGGGCCTCCCTGCGCTGCAGATTCCAGCCCCCAGCTGCCTAGTTGTACCTGGCTGGACACAAAAATAGGGCGAAGCTCCACGTTTTTTTTTTTTTAAATTCATGAAATTCATGGAATAATTCAGAAAAAAAGGGCTTCCCTATATTGTTGTGTCCGGCTAGGTACAAATAGGCTGCTGGTGGTTGGGGGCAGCCCGTTCCTGCCTGCTGTACCTGACTGGACACAAATATAGGGCGAAGCCCCACATCAATTTTTTTAAATTATTTCATGAATTTCCTGAAATGATTTAAAAAAAATTGACGTGGGGCTTCGCACTATATTTGTGTCCAGCCAGGTACAGCAGGCAGGAACGGGCTGCCCCCAACCACCAGCTGCCTATTTGTACCTGGTTGGACACAACAATATAGGGAAGCCCTTTTTTTCTTAATTATTTCATGAATTTCATGAAATAATTAAAAAAAAAAAATACGTGAAGCTTCTCCCTATTTTTGTGTCCAGCCAGGTACAACTAGGCAGCTGGGGGATGGAATCTGCAGCGCAGGGAGGCCCAAGCTTTCTGCCCCCCCCCCTCCCCCCGCTGAAAATTGCAGTGCGCAGCCACCCCGGAAAATGGCGCGTTCATAGAAGCTGGATGCTGTACCTGGCTGGCATACAAAAATATGGCGAAGCCCACGTCAAAAGTTTTGGGAAAAATTAATTAAAAAATAAATAATAATTTAGGGACTGCATCTTTATTAACTCCTCAAATGTCATTTAGTGTTAAAATAAAGGACTTATTTTAAAAAAAATTGACGTGGGGCTTCGCCCTATATTTGTGTCCAGCCAGGTACAGCAGGCAGGAACAGGCTGCCCCCAACCACCAGCTGCCTATTTGTACCTGGCCGGACACAACAATATAGGGAAGCCCTTTTTTTCTTAATTATTCCATGAATTTCATGAAATAATTTAAAAAAAAAATGCGTGGGGCTTCGCCCTATTTTTGTGCCCAGCCAGATACAACTAGGCAGCTGGGGGCTGGAATCCGCAGCGCAGGGAGACCCAAGCTTTCTGGGCCACCCCCGCTGCAAATTGCAGTCCGCAGCCGCCCCAGAAAATGGCGCGTTCATAGAAGCGCCATCTTCTGGCGCTGTACCCAACTCATCCAGGGCCCTGGTGCGGTGGCTCACTGGGTAATAAAGGGGTTAAGGCCAGCTTGGCATTATCAGCTGGCCCTAAGCCCAAAATTCATGGGGTCACGCCAATATTAGACATGACCACCATGAATTTCTAGTAAAGTATTTAAAAAAACACAACACCCAGAAAAAAGTCCTTTAATTGAAATAAACACACAATTCTTTATTGTTCTAAATTAAACCATACTTACCACCACGCCCATTCCAGCTGAAGCCAACGATCTCCTGCAATAAAAGTAAAATAATAAAGCAACCTCATCCTTACCTTTCCATGGTTCCCATGACAGCTTCAGCTCTGCTACATCGAGATGACAGGCTGGACCGCAGCAGAACGCTGCCATCCAGCCTGTCATCCCGCAGACACTGAGAAGCGCAGGCATACTTCCACTCCTCAGTGTCTGGCTGTGACGGCATCCAGATGAGCCGAGGTCATGTCCAATGAACTCCGCTCACTTCATGTACGTCACTGACAGCGTGGGAAAATTCTCCTGCACTCAGCACTTCAGCGTGAGAATTTTCCCACGCTGTCAGTGACGTGCATGAGGTGAGCTGAGTTCATTGGACATGACCTCACCTCATGTATGTCACTGACAGCGTGGGAGAATTCTCACGCTGAAGCGCTGAGTGCAGGAGAATTTTCCCACGCTGTCAGTGACGTGCATGAGGTGAGCTGAGTTCATTGGACATGAACTCGGCTCATCTGGATGACGTCACAGAGAGACACTGAGGAGCGCAAGCAAGCCTGCGCTTCTCAGTGTCTGCGGGATGACAGGCTGGATGGCGGCGTTCTGCTGCGGTCCAGCCTGTCATCTCGATGTAGCAGAGCTGGAGCTGTCCTGGGAACCATCGAAAGGTAAGGATGAGGTTGCTTTATTATTTTTCTTTTATTGCAGGAGATCGTTGGCTTCAGCTGGAATGGGCGTGATGGTAAGTATGGTTTAATTTAGAACAATAAAGAATTGTGTCTTTATTTCAATTAAAGGACTTTACTCTGGGTGTTTGTGTTTTCTTTTAACTTTGACTATGGGGTTAGTAATGGGGGTGTCTTATAGACGCCTCTCCATTACTAACCTGGGCTTGATGTCAGCTGGCATTATAAGCTGACATCAACCCCAACCCTATTACCCCCTGCCACCGCACCAGGGCAGCGTGGAAGAGCGAGGCTAAGTGCCAGAATTGGCGCATCCTATGGATGCGCCATTTCTGGGGCGGCTGACGGCTGGTGTTTCTAGCCTGGGAGGGGGCCAATATTCATGGCACCCTTCCTGGGCTATTAATATCAGCCCCCAGCTGTCTGCCTAGCCTGTGCTAGCTATTAAATTAGGGGGGACCCCACGTCATTTTTTTGGGGGGGTCCCCCATTTTAATAGCTAGTAAAGGCTAGGTATTCAGCTGGGGGCTGATATTAGTAGCCTGGGAAGCTCCGTGGGTATTACCCCCTTCCCAGGCTTCAAACATTTGCCCCAGCTGTCTGCTTAACCTCCGCTAGAGCCTAAAATTAAGGGGAACCCCACGCCAATTTTTTTTTAAATAAATCCTTTATTTTAACACTAAATGACAAGTACAGTAATCAACACTGTCACTGTACTTCATATATATGTGACTGACATGTTTCTATCTATCTAATCTATGTGTGATTCTCTATTCCTTCTATTCTAAATTGTCGGGTACAGATGCTGAATTGCCGGCCGGCTTTCTTAAAGAGACGGTGCATGAAAACACTATTATTTTTTTAAATAAATCCTTTACACTAAATGACAAGTTCTGTAAGCAACACTGTCACTGTACTTCTTATATATGTGACTGACATGTTTCTATCTATCTAATCTATGTGTGAAGCTCTATTCTGTCTGTTATAAATTGTCGGGTACAGATGCTGAATTGCCGGCCGGCTTTTTTAAAGAGACGGTGCACGAAAACACTAATATTTTTTTTAATAAATCCTTTACACTAAATGACAAGTACAGTAAGCAACACTGTCACTGTACTTCATATATATGTGACTGACATGTTTCTATCTATCTAATCTATGTGTGAAGCTCTATTCTTTCTGTTGTAAATTGTCGGGTACCGGTGAATGCCGCTGATGAATTGCCGGCTTTTCATGTCATTCTACATTATTCTTAGTTGTTTTACTTCATGTAGAATTAACCTACAAGGAAAGAAAGGGTTTATTTTCATTCCGATATTTGTGTCCCATTGACTTGCATTGGTTTCCGGTATCGGAATCGGCGATATCCGATACTTTTTGGGTATCGGCCCGATCCAATCCGATACGATATTTCCTGATATCGGAAGGTATCGCTCAACACTAGCCCTGATCAAAATTCTCTGAAGTTCACAGCTAAATTGAGATGTTGGATTATTCTTAAGAATGGAATAGTTTTCCTTATTCCTGAGCTGTCTATACACTGTGTTCAGAATTATTAGGCAAATGAGTATTTTGATCACATGATACTTTTTATACATGTTGTCCTACTCCAAGCTGCATAGGCTTGAGAGCCAACTACCAATTAAGTAAATCTGGTCATGTGCATCTTTGTAATGAGGAGGGGTGTTGACTAATGACATCAACACCCTATATAAGGTGTGCCTAATTATTAGGCAACTTCCTTTCCTTTGGCAAAATGGGTCATAAGAGAGATTTGACGGGCTCTGAAAAGTCCAAAATTGTGAGATGTCTTGCAGAGGGATGCAGCAGTCTTGAAATTTCCAAACTTTTCAAGCGTGATCACCGAACAGTCAAGCGTTTCATGGCAAATAGCCAACAGGGTCGCAAGAAGCGTGTTAGCCAAAAAAGGCGCAAAATAACTGCCTATGAATTGAGGAAAATCAAGCGTGAAGCTGCCAAGATGCCATTCGCCACCAGTTTTGCCATATTTCAGAGCTGCAACGTTACTGGAGTATCAAAAAGCACAAGGTGTGCGATATTCAGGGACATGGCCAAGGTAAGGAAGGCTGAAAAACGACCACCTTTGAACAAGAAACATAAGATAAAACGTCAAGAATGGGCCAAGAAATATCTTAAGACTGATTTTTCAAAGGTTTTATGGACTGATGAAATGAGAGTGACTATTGATGGGCCAGATGGATGGGCCAGAGGCTGGATCTGTAAAGGGCAGAGAGCTCCACTCCGACTCAGACACCAGCAAGGTGGAGGTGGGGTTCTGGTATGGGCTGGTATCATCAAAGATGAACTTGTGAACTTGTGGGACCTTTTCAGGTTGAGGATGGAGTGAAGCTCAACTCCCAGACCTACTGCCAGTTTCAGGAAGACAACTTGTTCAAACAGTGGTACAGGAAGAAGTCAGTATCGTTCAAGAAAAACATGATTTTCATGCAGGACAATGCTCCATCACATGCAACCAACTACTCCACAGCGTGGCAGGCCAGTAAAGGTCTAAAAGAAGAAAAAATAATGACATGGCCCCCTAATTCGCCTGATCTGAACCCATAGAGAACCTGTGTTCCATCATAAAATGTGAGATCTACAGGGAGGGAAAACAGTACACCTCTCGGAACAGTGTCTGGGAGGCTGTGGTCGCTGCTGCACGCAATGTTGATCGAAAACAGATCAAGCAACTGACAGAATCTATGGATGGAAGGCTGTTGAGTGTCATCATAAAGAAAGGTGTCTATATTGATCACTAATTTTTTTGGTTTTTGTTTTTGCATGTCAGAAATGTTTATTTCTAAATTTTGTGCACTGATATTGGTTTACCTGGTGAAATTAAACAAGTGAGATGGGATTATATTTGGTTTTTATTAAGTTGCCTAATAATTCGGCACAGTAATAGTTACCTGCACAAACAGATATCCTCCTAGGATAGCCAAATAAAAAAAAAACACCACTCCAACTTCCAAAAATATTAAGCTTGGATATTTATGAGTCTTTTGGGTTGATTGAGTAACATAGTTGTTGATCAATAATAAAAATAATCCTCTAAAATACAACTTGCCTAATAATTCTGCACACAGTGTACACTTCCCTCTGATATTGTTCAATCGGCCAGATCACGACATTTCCTCCCTAGTCGGCCGCCTTTATAACCATATCATCCATAGCCTTTAGCTCTTTAAGGGCTTTCCTCTGTAATGGATGTAGGTTGTCTCTCCTGATCCCACGTGGGATTTTTTTAAAATCCTCCATAACCATTTTAGCAAAGATTAAAATTTTGTTTCAGTGTGTCAGTGAAGTTATTGACACCAGTTTGCTGTTAAAAATAGTTACCTACAGGCCAGCTATTTAAAACTGTGGTTTGTCTGTCACACGGATCACATATAAGTTTGCGCCACATTCAGTTATTTGAAGTAAGCGTGGAAGATATTGTCCTCCATTTAAAATAGGCAAGGCACGTGGCAAGGGATGGGGAACTGAATGTGATGGCCGAGGCCGTGGGGAAGCTGAAATTGTGCCACAACAAACACCCACATCTTCTCGCTCGACCTTCCTGTCCCAATTAATAGTTGACCGCAGAACACCACTATTGAACACAGAGCAGTGTGAAAAGGTTATTGGTTGGATAGCAGATAATACTTTCAGTCACTTAGCCACCACCACCACCACCCTGTCTTCCATACGGTCAAGTCTCAGTAGCCGTGAGTCTGGACCGCATATTCCTCAACCTGATCCTCCTTCCTCCCACCAAGCCGTGTGCCAGAAACAACTGATCCCACACTTGGACACTTCAAAGAGCTGTTCACTTTTCCATTTATAGATTCGGGCCTCTCGCCTGATCCCCTTGAAGCGGGACAAGAGAAGATCGCATGCAGCGATGCCCAAATATTTGGGCAGCCACAGTCATACGAAGGCGACGGTGGGAAAGTGTCACAAGAGGTGGACGATGGTGAGACACAATTGCCAGAAAGTCAGAAGGAGGACCAGGGGATGGAAGTGGAAAACGAGGTGGTGGATGATATAGTAACTGACCAAACCTGGCAGGAGGACATGCAGAGTGAGGACAGCAGCACACAGGAGGAGGGAGGCAGATCACCCCAACAGGCAAGAACAAGCAGTGTGGTGGCCGCAGAGAGAAGGTGGGCAACTGTTCCCCGTAACACCAACACGACGGAAGTTGCCAGTACAACTGTTAGGTCTTCCTGAGTCTGGCTGTTTTTTAAAGACTCTGCCGATAACCCCAAAAAGGCCATTTGCATCACCTGCCTGGCCAGCATCAGCAGGAGTGGCAAAATGACCAGCCTGACCACCACCAGCATGATCAGGCACATGGCAGCAAAGCACCCGACTTTGTGGTCCGAACCCCAGGGTGCAGGAACAGTGTCTGCGGGTGACACCACTGCTTCTTCCGCTATTGTGCGTGCAAGCCAATCCCCTGTCCATAGAGCATGCTAAGATGCCTCCTGCCCCGCAACTGTCGTTGCACACTCTCAACTAACGCCATCAACAAGCAAGTCCTTGTCCCAGCGCAGCGTTCAGTTGTCCATACCCCAGTCCTTGGAACGCAAGCGCAAATACGCAGCCAACGCCCCACAGGCCACACTAAAAAATTCCCACATTTCGTGACTGCTTGTGCTCGAAATGTTGCCTTTTAGGCTCGTGGAGATGGAAGCTTTCCGCAATCTGATGGCGGCATCCGTCCCTCGGTACTCGGTTCCCAGCTTCCACTATTTCTCCTGGTGTGCCATCCCCGCATTACACAAGCACGTGTCCCACAACATTAGCCGTGCCTTCAACAATGCAGTTACTGGGAAAGTCCACCTAGCCACGGACACGTGGACAAGTGCTTGTGGGCAGGGATGGTGCATCTCGCTGACGGCACACTGGGTTAACATAGTGGAAGCCGAGAACCAGTCGGACCTTGTGATGTAACACATTCTCCCGACGCTGAGGATTGCGGGCCCTAGGTCAATCAGGGTTGCCCCGACAGTCTACAGCTCCTGCACCTCAACCTCCTCAGCCTCCACCTACTCTTTAGCCTCCATCTCCAAAATGACCACATCAGTCACAAGCTGGAAGCACTGCAGCACTGCCTCAGCCAAGCGGCAACAGGCTGTGCTGAAGCTAATATGCTTAGGTGACAAACCGCACAATGCTGAAGAGTTGTGGACAGCTCTGAAAGAGCAGGCAGATCTGTGGCTCACACCGCTGAACCTACAGCCAGGCATGGTCATGTGTGACAATGGCCGTAACCTGGTAACGGCTCTGAGGCGAGTCGAGCTCACACATGTACCATGCCTGGCCCATGTGCTTAACCTCGTGGTTCAGCGGTTTCTCAAACCCTACCCAGATCTGCCGGATCTGCTTGTCAAAGTACGCCACCTGTGTGCCCATTTTAGAAAGTCAGTCACTGCTTCCGCCGCCCTTGCTGTGCTTCCGCCGCCCTTGATTGCAGCTTCCGGCTCACCGACTGGTGTGTGATGTCCCCATGCATTGGAATTCTGCACTGCAGATGTTGGGAAGGATTTGTGACCAGCAGAGGTCAGTTGTTGACTACCAGCATCAACCAGGCCATCGGTATTCAGTTCAGACTCCACACATAAGACCTCAGGAGTGGACATTGAAGTCAGATATCTGTACTATCCTCCAAAACTTTGAGGACTCCAAGACGGTGAGCGGCGATGACGCCATAATTAGTGTTACCATCCCGCTTCCCTGTCTTCTGAAACGCTTTCTGCTCACAATCAAAGAGGATACATTGCAGGTGGAGCACGATGAGATGGAGCAAGGAACCACACAGGGTGATTACACACAGCCCAGCCTCATCTCATCCCAATGTGGATTGGGTGACAATTAGGAAGAGGAGGAGGAACAACAGGAGCTAGTTTCATGCGCTCTAGACGGTACTACCTGCACAACTGTCATACCGTCTGTTCAGCGTAGATGGCCTGAGGACAGGGAGGAGAAGGAGGTGGAGGAGGAGGAAGAGGAGGAGAGCATGGTCAGTCGTCCTCTTGATGAGGACACGGAAGTCTTGACTGTTAGCAGTCGGGCACGCATGGCTGAGTTTATGTTACGCTGCCTTTCCCGTGACCCTCGGGTTCTCAAAATTTTGGGTGACAGTCATTACTGGTTGGTGACACTTCTAGACCTACGCTATAAGGAAAACTTTATATCTCTTATTCCTGAGGCGGACAGGTCTACAAAAATGGGGCAGTACCAGAAGGCCCTTGTTGCAGAACTATTAAAAAAATTCCCATCTGAAAACGCTGACGGCAGTACCGCAGAGAGAGACACAACTCCAATCCAGCAGAGGCAGGGGAACACTGTCAAAGTTCTGGGAGAGTTTTCTCAGCCCTTCCCATCGCACAGGCCCTGAAGCGCGGGGTACTCTCACAAGGAGTGCAAAGTTTGGGAAGATGCTGAGGGAGTACCTTGCCGACCGTACCAACATCCTCCGTGATTCCACTGTGCCTTATAATTATTGGGTATACAAGCTGGATACGTGGAATAAACTGGCTCTCTATGCCTTGGAGCTCCCGGCCTGCCCTGCCACTAGTGTTTTATTAGAGCGGGTTTTTAGTGCCGCTGATGGAATTATAACTGGTAAGCGCATCCGCCTGTCAACTGAAAATGCTGACAGGCTGACTCTTCTAAGAATGAACAAGGGCTGGATTGGGCCAGACTTCTCAACACCACCAAATGATAGCAGCGTAACATAAACTCAAATCCAGTGTCTTTTTTTGGGAGGTGTATTCCCATGCACCTTTTCACACCCACACATGGGTATACGCTTCCTGATTTTGTCTATTTTCTCTTGTCCTCTTGGCTCTCCTCATCCTCAGCCTTCACCACCATATCACCAGGGTGACCGTGGTCCGTGATGCAACACCCACATCATTTTTTTAAAGAGTGTTTATGATGCCCGCAAAAAAAAATTTTTTATACAGTATGTTCATGTGTACCCCCCAGGGATAAATGTTTGTCAGCCCATACACTTAGTGCATGGGCATTACAAGTATAGGAGACCCGCTCCTTTCTAATATTTTTTTATGAGGCCCTCCTCCACGTCTTTTCCTAGGTGCATTGGAGTGCTTCCCAATTTTTGGCAGCCCTTGCATTCACTGCATAGGCCAACACTATGGGAGACCCACTTCCTAATAATGGGAACATTTTTTCATGAGGCGCTCTATGTCTCTTCCAAGGGACATTGGAGTGCCTCCCAATTTTTGGCATCCCTTGCATTCGCTGCATAGGCCAACAGTATGGGAGATCCTCTTCCTAATAATGGGAACATTTTTTCATGAGTCCTTCTACATCTCTACTAAGGGGCATTGGAGTACCTTCCAATTTTGGCAGCCTTTGCATTCACTGCATAGGCCAACACTATGGAAGACCCACTTCCTAATAATGGGAACATTTTTTCATGAGGCCCTCTACGTCTCTTCCAAGGGGCATTGGAGTGCCTCCCAATTTTTGTCAGCCCTTGCATTCACTGCATAGGCAAACACTATGGGAGACCCACTTCCTAATAATGGGAACATTGTTTTCAGGAGGCCCTCTGACCTCCACGTCTCTTGCAAGGGGCATTGGAGTTAGAGATGAGCGGTGTTCGACTTCAACTGTTCGCCAATCTCAAATTCGAGCTGTTTTGGGCGGTGTTCGAGCCGTTCGGCGAACACGAACGATTTGAAAAAAATTCGGCTGTTCGAGGTTATGTTCGATAACTGTTCGTGCACCAAAATCATAACTGGATTTTTTCTGAGTAATGCTGAAAATTAATGATAATACTCAGTTGAGTGTACAGCGAGGCGGGGGGAGGGGCAGGGGATGGATCTCTGCAGAAATAATGAATATCTCCATTTTTTTTTCTCTTTCCCGCATTCACAGTGGGGAGGTGCAATCTGTCAGCCTATCAGCAGCGCACACACGGAGCGAAGTGCTTTTTTTCACACAAGCAAGGGCATGTATCATTGGCAGTGTATGTCACATGTCCTTGCCCTATAAGACCCAGCCATTTTCCCCGTGGCCACCATTTTCTCACTGCTGCAGCTGCGTGTTAGACGGCACCGCTGTTGCTGTGTGCGCTATACTTTGTTAATTTCAAGCCTATTTTCGCATAAATCTACAGATAGCTTGGGAGTAGGGAATAGTTGTGATTGCAGTCCTTTTAAGGACTAGGTTACATCATTTCCTACAACTTTTATCAGGCAGGTCTGTGCTCTTAAATAGATAAGTTGGGAGTAAAGACTAATTGTAATTGCAGTCCTTTTCAGGGCTAGATTACATCAGTTCCTATCACTTTTATCAGGCAGGTCTGTGCTCTTAAATAGATATGTTGGGAGTAAAGACTAATTGTAATTTTAGTCCTTTTCAGGGCTAGGTTACATCAGTTCATATCACTTTTTGCAAGGCAGGTCTGTGCCAGTGCTGTGCAAGTTTTTTCACAGCATTTGGCTAAATCTAGCAAAGCAAATCCTTTTTGTCCTCTTGCAGTGTGTGTTAGTCAGTGGAAAAGCCTATCTGTGTTGCAAGCTACACCACCTGTGTATAGAATACAATTTTTTTTACTGCACCTAGTGAAGTAAAACCTTTTGGGCATAGCATCATTCTATTAGTCCAGCTATACTAACCTCCATCAGGTTGCAAATTCAATATAATTTTTTTCTGCATCTAGCTCTGAAAAACTATTTAGGCTTCTAGCAGTGTGTGGGACTTGTTCTATTCATCCATCTATACTAACCTCCATCAGGTTGCAATTTCAATATAATTTTTTTCTGCATCTAGCTCTGAAAAAATATTTCGGCTTCTAGCAGTGTGTGGGACTTGTTCTATTAGTCCATCTATACTAACCTCCAGCAGGTTGCAAATGTAATATAATTTTTTTCTGCATCTAACTCTGAAAAAATATTTTGGCTTCTAGCAGTGTGTGGGACTTGTTCTATTAGTCCATCTATACTAACCTCCAGCAGGTTGCAAATTCAAAATAATATTTATCTGCATCTAGCTCTGAAAAAATATTTCGGCTTCTAGCAGTGTTTGGGATTTGTTCTATTAGTCCATCTATACTAACCTCCATCAGGTTGCAAATTCAATATAATTTTTTTCTGCATCTAGTTCTGAAAAAATATTTCGGCTTCTAGCAGTGTGTGGGGCTTGTTCTATTATTCCATCTATACTAACCTCCATCAGGTTGCAAATTCAATATAACTTTTTTCTGCATCTAGCTCTGAAAAAATATTTCGGCTTCTAGCACTGTGTGGGACTTGTTCTATTAGTCCATCTATTCTAACCTCCAGCAGGTTGCAAATTCAATATAATTTTTTTCTGCATCTAGCTCTGAAAAAATATTTTGGCTTCTAGCAGTGTGTGGGACTTCTTCTATTAGTCCATCTATACTAACCTCCATCAGGTTGCAAATTCAATATAATTTTTTTCTGCATCTAGCTCTGAAAAAATATTTCGGCTTCTAGCAGTGTGTGGGACTTGTTCTTTTAGTCCATCTATACTAACCTCCATCAGGTTGCAAATTCAATATAATTTTTTTCTGCATTTAGCTCTGAAAAAAATATTTCGGTTTCTAGCAGTGTGTGGGACTTGTTCTATTAGTCCATCTATACTAACCTCCAGCAGGTTGCAAATACAATATAATTTTTTTCTGCATCTAGCTCTAAAAAATATTTCGGCTTGTAGCACTGTGTGAGACTTGTTCTATTGGTCCATCTATACTAACCCCCATCAGGTTGCATATTCAATCTAATTTTTTTCTGCATCTAGCTCTGAAAAACTATTTTGGCTTCTAGCAGTGTGTGGGACTTGTTCTATTAGGCCATCTATACTAACCTCCAGCAGGTTGCAAATTCAAAATAATTTTTATCTGCATCTAGCTCTGAAAAAATATTTGGGCTTCGGCTTGTAGCAGTGTGTGGGACTTGTTCTATTAGTCCGTCTATACTAACCTCCACCAGGTTGCAAATTCAATCTAATTTTTTTCTGCATCTAGCTCTGAAAAAATATTTCGGCTTGTAGCAGTGTGTGGGACTTGTTCTATTAGTCCATCTATACTAACCTCCATCAGGTTGCAAATTTAATCTAATTTTTTTCTGCATCTAGCTCTGAAAAACTATTTTGGCTTCTAGCCGTGTGTGGGACTTGTTCTATTAGTCCATCTATACTAACCTCCATCAGGTTGCAAATTCAATATAATTTTTTTCTGCATCTAGCTCTGAAAAACTATTTCGGCTTCTAGCAGTATGTGGGACTTTTTCTATTAGTCCATCTATACTAACCTCCATCAGGTTGCAAATTCAATATAATTTTTTTCTGCATCTAGCTCTGAAAAAATATTTCGGCTTCTAGCAGTGTGTGGGACTTGTTCTATTAGTCCATCTATACTAACCTCCAGCAGGTTGCAAATTCAAAATATTTTTTATCTGCATCTAGCTCTGAAAAAATACTTGGGCTTCGGCTTGTAGCAGTGTGTGGGACTTGTTCTATTAGTCCATCTATACTAACCTCCACCAGGTTGCAAATTCAATCTAATTTTTTTCTGCATCTAGCTCTGAAAAAATATTTTGGCTTGTAGCAGTGTGTGGGACTTGTTCTATTAGTCCATCTATACTAACCTCCATCAGGTTGCAAATTCAATCTAATTTTTATCTGCATCTAGCTCTGAAAAACTATTTAGGTTTCTAGCAGTGTGTGGGACTTGTTCTATTAGTCCATCTATACTAACCTCCATCAGGTTGCAAATTCAATATAATTTTTTTCTGCATCTAGCTCTGAAAAAATATTTCAGCTTGTAGCAGTGTGTGGGACTTGTTCTTTTAGTCCATCTATACTAACCTCCATCAGGTTGCAAATTTAATCTAATTTTTTTCTGCATCTAGCTCTGAAAAACTATTTTGGCTTCTAGCCGTGTGTGGGACTTGTTCTATTAGTCCATCTATACTAACCTCCATCAGGTTGCAAATTCAATATAATTTTTTTCTGCATCTAGCTCTGAAAAACTATTTCGGCTTCTAGCAGTATGTGGGACTTTTTCTATTAGTCCATCTATACTAACCTCCATCAGGTTGCAAATTCAATATAATTTTTTTCTGCATCTAGCTCTGAAAAAATATTTCGGCTTCTAGCAGTGTGTGGGACTTGTTCTATTAGTCCATCTATACTAACCTCCAGCAGGTTGCAAATTCAAAATATTTTTTATCTGCATCTAGCTCTGAAAAAATACTTGGGCTTCGGCTTGTAGCAGTGTGTGGGACTTGTTCTATTAGTCCATCTATACTAACCTCCACCAGGTTGCAAATTCAATCTAATTTTTTTCTGCATCTAGCTCTGAAAAAATATTTTGGCTTGTAGCAGTGTGTGGGACTTGTTCTATTAGTCCATCTATACTAACCTCCACCAGGTTGCAAATTCAATATAATTTTTTTCTGCATCTAGCTCTGAAAAAATATTTCGGCTTCTAGCAGTGTGTGGGACTTGTTCTATTAGTCCATCTATACTAACCTCCAGCAGGTTGCAAATTCAAAATAATTTTTATCTGCATCTAACCCAGCCATTACTTTTGGGCTAATACCACAGTTTGGCCACTCAGCTCTGCTCGGTTCCCATCCATTGTTTTTTGTGCAAACAACTCCAGAGCTGTGAATTAGTTAACCACCAAAATGAGTGGAAAAAGGCCTGCTGCTGGTGGAAAGGGTAATAGGCGTGTTGGGAAGGGAAAAAAAAAAGTTGTGTCCGTGGGGTAGGTGTTAAAGCAACAGTAACATCTGCAGAAGAAAGACCATCTTCCAGCCAAACTAAGATGTCTACTTCTTTTAGCGGACAATGTGATAAGATCCCTTTCTTACGGCCACGCCAATCGCTACAAATTCCAGATGAGACACAAAAACAGCAGGTGCTTCAACGGATATCAAGTGCTCCTTTAAGTGGGCTCTCCTCCACCTCAACTTCAACATCACAAATACTCCAGTCCTCAGAGGTGTCACCCCAATCACACTTGCTTCCTCACAGCTCCCAAGTCTCCAGCTGCCCGTCTGAGTATGGGATAGAACAGATGGTTGAGTCTGCAGAGCTGTTTACTCATACTATAGCCTGGGAATCAGAGGTCGGCTCCAGAGCTTCTGGGAATCCAGACGAGGAAATGATCTGCACTGATGCCCAGAATCTTTATGAGTCGGATCCAGGACCAGACGCAGAAGGTTCTGACCATAATGTAGACCCTCATTCCCAAACTGTAACTCCTGTTGGTGGAGACAATGAGGAAGACGATGATGAGACTCAAATACCTGATTGAGACAATGAGGAAGACGATGATGAGACTCAAATACCTGATTGGAGTGACAACTTTAGTTTTTTGTCAGGGCAGGAACAGGTTGGCTCTGAGGACGACGGGTGTGATAACACACAGGGTGATGATGACGAGGTTGGAGATCCCACTTACTGTCAACCCACAGTCAGCCAAGAGATGAGGTCAGCAGAGGAGGTGGAGGAGGATGCTAGTGACGATGAGGTCAGGTTGCGCCTTCCTGGACAGAGACGTAGTACTGGAAGCACGTCAACAACTGCATCCTCAAACACAACTCTGCCTCTGACCACAAGTCGTGGTGGCTCTTCAGGTCGCATGGGTGCTAAGCCTTGCATAGCCTGGGCATTTTTTCAGATCGATAAAGATAACCCAACTCGTGTTATCTGTAACATTTGTCAGCAAAAGCTAAGTAGAGGCCAAAAAATACATCGTTTGAGTACTTCATGCATGAACCGGTACATGGATATGAAGCATAAGTTGCAGTGGGAAGCTCACTGTGCTACAATGCGGCCTAGCCGGCCGGGCCAACCACCATCTACCACATCTTGTGCATCCACGGCCTCTTCATCCTCTGTAACTGGGGGGACAGCAGTCACTCCTGTTTTGGGACGCAGACCTGCCACCTCTTTACCCGCAACAGCCAGCGTGATTGGCAGGTCATCATTTTCTTTGGAGGTGGTAACACCAGCTGGTGTTCAGCGCTGTCCGACATCGATAGCACCACCTTTGGATCAAGGCAACCTAACATGTCCGCCTGCATCTTCCTCACATACTGGCAGTTTGCCGGGGACACCCTTTTCAACCCCGTCTAAGCACAACAGCCAGCCATCGGTCCCTCAGATGTGGACAAGTAAAAGACCATTTCTTTCTAGCCATGAGAAAGCTAAGAGGTTGAATTTCACCATCTGCAAGCTCTTGGCTACAGAAATGCTTCCTTTCCGCCTGGTGGACACAGAGGATTTTCGAGACCTTATGTCCGTCGCAGTGCCCCAGTACTAGATGCCCAGTCGGCAATACTTCTCAAAGAAAGGTGTGCCTGCGCTCCACCAGCATGTCGCACACAACATCACCGCTTCTTTGAGAAACTCTGTGTGTGACAGGATGCATTTCACCACAGACAATTGGACGAGTAGGCATGGACAGGGGCGTTACATGTCGCTGACTGGGCACTGTGTAACTATGGTGACAGCAGGACAAGGGGCTGCTGTCCAAGTCTTGCCGTCCGCACGAGTTGTGCGTCAATCCTCTTTATCTCAAAGTTCCTCCACTGCTTCTGCCTCCTCAACCTCCTCTCGGTCCTCCACCTGCACCCAAAGCCTGTCTGGTCATGCCACAAGCTTTCTAACTGCGCAGAAGGGATCCTGCACACCTCCTTACTATGCTGGCAGCAGGGCTCAGCGTCATCAGGCAGTTTTTACTTTGAAATGTCTGGGAAATGTGAGTCACACAGCTGAGGAGTTGTGGTCAGCTCTGGAGAACTAGTTTCATGAATGGTTGTCTCCACTGGACGTGAAACCCGGGAAGGCCGTGTGCGACAATGCTGCAAACCTGGGTGCGGCCCTTCGCCGTGGCAATGTCACACACGTGCCTTGTATGGCTCACGTGTTGAACCTGGTTGTCCAACAATTTTTAGCCCACTATCCCAGACTAGATGGCCTTCTGCTGTGTGCTCAATTCCGCCATTCGCATCCCGCAGCTCAGCGACTTACATCTCTACAGAAGTCGTTGGGCCTGCCACTTCACCGGCTAAAATGCGATGTACCTACCCGGTGGAATTCAACTCTGCACATGTTGCAGCGACTGTGGCAGCACCAACAAGCCCTGGTGCAATACGTTGTGACGTATAGCCTGGCCCAACGAGATCCGGAGGTGGGGCAAATCACGCTGGAGGAGTGGTCTCAGATCAGGGACCTATGCACCCTTCTGCACAGTTTTGAAATGGCGACGAAGATGTTTAGTGCTGACGATGCCATTATCAGCATGACTATTCCGGTGATTTACATGCTGGAGAACATGTTAAACAGAATTCGGAGTCAGGTGGTGGCACAAGAGGAGGTGGAGGAAGTAGAGGAGGAGGAGTTGTATGCGGAAGGGCTAACATCTGCAAGGTCCAGATGGTCGGCAGCACCAAGGTGGCAGGCATGTGAGGGTGGGAGAGATGGTTTTACCAGGGCGCATGGTAGCAGCCAAACTAGTGAGGAAGGTACAGGAGCCCAGGAAGAAGTGGAGGATGAACTGATGGAAGACTCATCAGATGAGGGAGACCTTGATCACATTTCTGTTGTGCGAGGTTGGGGCGAGAGGGCAGAGGAAGGAAGCATGATTGTTACCTCGCCACCAACACAACAGGGACTTGGTGCTCCTGGATGCGCAAGACACATGAGTGCCTTCTTGCTGAACTATCTGCAACATGACCCTCGAATTGTGAGAATTAGAAATAATCCTGACTACTGGGTTGCCACACTGTTAGATCCCTGGTGCAAAAGTAAATTTGCAGAAATTATTCCTGCCATAGAAAGAGATGCACGCATGCAGGAGTATCAGCAGAGACTGTTGCAGAATCTTACATGTGCTTTTCCCCAAAACACTAGTGGTGCACGTAGTGAATCTCACAGTTCCAACTTGCCCACCGTGGGACCGTCGAGTGTTCAGCTCTCAAAATGTAACAGAAACACAGTAACTGCTGGTAACATCAATTTTGCGGAATCATTTCACCACTTTTTTAGCCCATCCTTTGCAAGGCCACAGGAGACAAGAAGTCTGACACATAGTCAATGCCTAGAGACGATGCTACAGGAGTATCTCCAAGTAAACATTGAAGCCATGACTGTGTCACTGGACCCTTGCTCTTTTTGGTCTTCCAATCTGGATAAATGGCCAGAGCTCGCCACTTACGCCTTGGAGATTTTGTCATGCCCCGCAGCCAGCGTTCTGTCTGAACGTGTGTTCATCGCTGCTGGTGGTGTGCTGACAGATAAGCGCACGCGGCTCTCCACTGATAATGTACACAGACTCACGTTCATAAAGATGAACAAATCATGGATCTGACACGACTTTTCTACCCCTGTGTCATCCTGGGGAGAGTAAAAGCTTGATGATTTGTTAAAATCACCTCACCAACCTTTTTAAGCTTTAAAATTACTAATCATGTTTATCTGTATCTTGGCTGGAAAATAATTTGGGCCTTGTAGCAGTGTGTAGTACTGATTCTATTAGGCCATCTATACTAAGCTCCACCAGATTTAAAATTACTAATCATGTTTATCTGTATCTTGGCTGGAAAATAATTTGGGCCTTGTAGCAGTGTGCAGTACTGATTCTATTAGGCCATCTATACTAAACTCCACCAGATTTAAAATTACTAATCATGTTTAGAGATGAGCGGTGTTCGACTTGAACTGTTCGCCAATCTCAAATTCGAGCTGTTTTGGGCGGTGTTCGAGCCGTTCGGCGAACGCGAACAATTTGAAAAAAATTTGGCTGTTCGAGGTTATGTTCAATAACTGTTCGTGCACCAAAATCATAACTGGATTTTTTCTCAGGAATGCTGAAAATTAATGTTTATACGCAGTTTGAGTGTACAGCGGGGAGGGGGGAGGGGCAGGGGATGGATCTCTGCTGGAATAATGAAGATCTCCATTTTTTTTTCTCTTTCCTGCATTTACAGTGGGGAGGTGCAATCTGTCAGCCTATCAGCAGCGCACACACGGAGCGAAGTGCTTTTTTTCACACAAGCAAGGGCATGTATCATTGGCAGTGTATGTCACATGTCCTTGCCATATAAGACCCAGCCAATATCCCCGTCGCCACCATTTTCTCACTGCTGCAGCTGCGTGTAAGACGGCACCGCTGTTGCTGTGTGCGCTATATCTTGTTAATTTCAAGCCAATTTTCGCACAAATCTACAGATAGCTTGGGATTAGGGAAGAGTTGTGATTGCAGTCCTTTTAAGGACTAGGTTACATCAGTTCCTACGACTTTTATCAGGCAGGTCTGTGCTCTTAAATAGATAGGTTGGGAGTAAAGACTAATTGTAATTGCAGTCATTTTCAGGACTAAGTTACATCAGTTCCTATCAGTTTTTGCCAGGCAGGTCTGTGCCAGTGCTGTGCAAGTTTTTTTCACAGCATTTGGCAAAATCTAGCAAAGCAAATCATTTTTGGCCTATTGCAGAGTGTGTTAGTCAGTGGAGTAGCCTATCTGTGTTGCAAGCTACACCACCTATGTATAGAATACAAATTTTTTTACTGCACCTAGTGAAGTAAAACCTTTTGGTCATAGCATCATTCTATTAGTCCAGCTATACTAACCTCCATCAGGTTGCAAATTCAATATAATATTTTTCTGCATCGAGCTCTGAAAAAATATTTGGGCTTCTAGCAGTGTGTGGGACTTGTTCTATTAGTCCATCTATACTAACCTCCATCAGGTTGCAAATTCAATATAATTTTTTTCTGCATCTAGCTCTGAAAAAATATTTGGGCTTCTAGCAGTGTGTGGGACTTGTTCTATTAGACCATCTATACTGACCTCCATCAGGTTGCAAATTCAATATAATTTTTTTCTGCATCTAGCTCTGAAAAAATATTTGGGTTTCTAGTAGTGTGTGGGACTTGGTCTATTAGTCCATCTATACTAACCTCCACCAGGTTGCAAATTAAAAATAATTTGTATCTGCATCTAGCTCGGAAAAAATATTTGGGCTTCTAGCAGTGTGTGGGACTTGGTCTATTAGTCCATCTATACTGACCTCCATCAGGTTGCAAATTCAATATAATTTTTTTCTGCATCTAGCTCTGAAAAAATATTTTGGCTTCTAGCAGTGTGTGGGACTTGGTCTATTAGTCCATCTATACTGACCTCCATCAGGTTGTAAATTCAGTATAATTATTTTCTACATCTAGCTCTGAAAAAATATTTGAGCTTCTAGCAGTGTGTGGGACTTGGTCTATTAGTCCATCTATACTAACCTCCACCTGGTTGCAAATTAAAAATAATTTTTATCTGCATCTAGCTCTGAAAAAATATTTGGGCTTCTAGCAGTGTGTGGGTCTTGGTCTATTAGTCCATCTATACTGACCTCCATCAGGTTACAAATTCAATATAATTTTTTTCTGCATCTAGCTCTGAAAAAATATTTTGGCTTCTAGCAGTGTGTGGGACTTGTTCTATTAGTCCATCTATACTAACCTCCACCAGGTTGCAAATTCAATATCATTTTTATCTGCATCTAACCCAGCCAATACTTTTGGCTTAATACCACAGTTTGGCCACTCAGCTCTGCTCGGTTCCCATCCATTGTTTTTTTGTGCAATCAACTCCAGAGTTGTGAATTAGCTAACCACCAAAATGAATGGAAAAAGGCCTGCTGCTGGTGGAAAGGGGAATAGGCGTGTTGGGAAGGGGAAAAAAGGTTGTATCCGTGGGGTAGGTGTTAAAGCAACAGTAAGATCTGCAGAAGAAAGACCATCTTCCAGCAAAACTAAAATGTCTACTTCTTTTAGCGGACAATGTGATAAGATCCCTTTCTTACGGCCACGCCAATCGCTACAAATTCCAGATGAGGCACAAAAACAGCAGGTGCTTCAACGGATATCAAGTGCTCCTTTAAGTGGGCTCTCCTCCACCTCAACTTCAACATCACAAATACTCCAGTCCTCAGAGGTGTCACCCCAATCGCACTTGCTTCCTAACAGCTCCCAAATCTCCAGCTGCCCGTCTGAGTATGGGGTAGAACAGATGGTTGAGTCTGCAGAGCTGTTTACTCATACTATAGCCTGGGAATCAGAGGTCGGCTCCAGAGCTTCTGTGAATCCAGACGAGGAAATGATCTGCACTGATGCCCAGAATCTTTATTAGTCGGATCCAGGACCAGACGCAGAAGGTTCTGACCATAATGTAGACCCTCATTCCCTAACTGTAACTCCTGTTGGTGGAGACAATGAGGAAGACGATGATGAGACTCAAATACCTGATTGGAGCGACAACTTTAGTTTTTTGTCAGGGCAGGAACAGGTTGGCTCTGAGGATGACGGGTGTGATAACACACAGGGTGATGATGATGAGGTTGGAGATCCCACTTACTGTCAACCCACAGTCAGCCAAGAGATGAGGTCAGCAGAGGAAGTGGAGGAGGATGCTAGTGACGACGAGGTCAGGTTGCGCCTTCCTGGACAGAGACGTAGTACTGGAAGCACGTCAACAACAGCATCCTCAAACACAACTCTGCCTCTGACCACAAGTCGTGGTGGCTCTTCAGGTCGCATGGGTGCTAAGCCTTGCATAGCCTGGGCATTTTTTCAGATCGATAAAGATGACCCAACTCGTGTTATCTGTAACATTTGTCAGCAAAAGCTAAGTAGAGGCCAAAAAATACATAGTTTGAGTACTTCATGCATGAACCGGCACATGGACATGAAGCATAAGTTGCAGTGGGAAGCTCACTGTGCTACAATGCGGCCTAGCCAGCTGGGCCAACTACCGTCTGCCCCATCTTGTGCATCCGTGGCCTCTTCATCCTCTGTGACTGGGGGGGACAGCAGTCACACCTGTTGTGGGATGCAGACCTGCCACCTCTTTACCCGCAACAGCCAGCGTGATTGGCAGGTCATCATTTTCTTTGGAGGTGGAAACACCAGCTGGTGATGAGCGCTGTCCGACATCGATAGCACCACCTTTGGATCAAGGCAACCTAACATGTCCGCCTGCATCTTCCTCACAGACCAGCAGTTTGCCGGGGACACCCTTCTCAACCCCGTCTAAGCACAGCAGCCATCCCTCGGTCCCTCAGATGTGGACAAGTAAAAGACCATTTCCTCCTAGCCATGAGAAAGCTAAGAGGTTGAATTTCACCATCTGCAAGCTCTTGGCTACAGAAATGCTTCCTTTCCGCCTTGTGGACACAGAGGATTTTCGAGACCTTATGTCCGTCGTAGTGCCCCAGTACCAGATGCCCAGTCGGCACTACTTCTCAAAGAAAGGTGTTCCTGCGCTCCACCAGCATGTCGCACACAACATCACCGCTTCTTTGAGAAACTCTGTGTGTGACAGGGTGCATTTCACCACAGACACTTGGACGAGTAGGCATGGACAGGGGCGTTACATGTCGCTGACTGGGCACTGGGTAACTATGGTGACAGCAGGACAAGGGGCTGCTGTCCAAGTCTTGCCGTCCCCACGAGTTGTGCGTCAATCCTCTTTATCTCAAAGTTCCTCCACTGCTTCTGCCTCCTCAACCTCCTCTCGGTCCTCCACCTGCACCCAAAGCCTGTCTGGTCATGCCACAAGCTTTCTAACTGCGCAGAAGGGATCCTGCACACCTCCTTACTATGCTGGCAGCAGGGCTCAACGTCATCAGGCGGTTTTTACTTTGAAATGTCTGGGAAATGTGAGTCACACAGCTGAGGAGTTGTGGTCAGCTCTGGAGAACTAGTTTCATGAATGGTTGTCTCCACTGGACCTGAAACCAGGGAAGGCCTTGTGCGACAATGCTGCAAACCTGGGTGCGGCCCTTCGCCGGGGCAATGTCACACACGTGCCTTGTATGGCTCACGTGTTGAACCTGGTTGTCCAGCAATTTTTAGCCCACTATTCCGGACTAGATGACCTTCTGTAGAGGGCACGGTCGCTGTGTGCTCACTTCCGCCGTTCGCATCCCGCAGCTCAGCGACTTACATCTCTACAGAAGTCGTTGGGCCTGCCACTTCACAGGCTAAAATGCGATGTGCCTACCCGGTGGAATTCAACTCTGCACATGTTGCAGCGACTGTGGCAGCACCGACAAGCCCTGGTGCAATACGTTCTGACGTATAACCTTGGCCAACGAGATCCAGAGATGGGGCAAATCACGCTGGAGGAGTGGTCTCAGATCAGGGACCTATGCACCCTTCTGCACAGTTTTGAAATGGCGACGAAGATGTTTAGTGCTGACGATGCCATTATCAGCATGACTATTCCGGTGATTTACATGCTGGAGCACATGTTAAACAGAATTCGGAGTCAGGTGGTGGCACAAGAGGAGGTGGAGGAAGTAGAGGAGGAGGAGTTGTATGCGGAAGGGCTAACATCTGCAAGGTCCAGACGGTAGGCAGCACCAAGGCTGCAGGCATGTGAGGGTGGGGGAGATGGTTTTACCAGGGCGCATGGTAGCAGCCAAACTAGTGAGGAAGGTGCAGGAGCCCAGGAAGAAGTGGAGGACGAACTAATGGAAGACTCATCAGATGAGGGAGACCTTGATCACATTTCTGTTGTGCGAGGTTGGGGGGAGAGGACAGAGGAAGGAAGCATGATTGTTACCTCGCCACCAACACAACAGGGACTTGGTGCTCCTGGATGCGCAAGACACATGAGTGCCTTCTTGCTGCACTACCTGCAACATGACCCTCGAATTGTGAGAATTAGAAATAATCCTGACTACTGGGTTGCCACACTGTTAGATCCCCGGTACAAAAGTAAATTTGCAGAAATTATTCCTGCCATAGAAAGGGACGCATGCATGCAGGAGTATCAGCAGAGACTGTTGCAGAATCTTACATGTGCTTTTCCACAAAACACCAGTGGTGCACGTAGTGAATCTCACAGTTCCAACTTGCCAACCGTGGGACAGTAGAGTGTTCAGCACTCAAACCGTAACAGGAACACAGTATCTGCTGGTAACATCAATTTTGCGGAATCATTTCACCACTTTTTTAGCCCATCCTTTGCAAGGCCACAGGAGACAAGAAGTCTGACACATAGTCAACGCCTAGAGACGATGGTACAGGAGTATCTCCAAGTAAACATTGAAGCCACGACTGTGTCACTGGACCCTTGCTCTTTTTGGGCTTCCAATCTGGATAAATGGCCGGAGCTAGCCACTTACGCCTTGGAGATCTTGTCATGCCCCGCAGCCAGCGTTCTGTCTGAACGTGTGTTCAGCGCTGCTGGTGGTGTGCTGACAGATAAGCGCACGCGGCTCTCCACTGATAATGTAGACAGACTCACGTTCATAAAGATGAACAAATCATGGATCCGAAACGACTTTTCTACCCCTGTGTCATCCTGGGGAGAGTAAAAGCTTGATGATTGGTTAAAATCACCCTACCAACCGTTTTAAGCTTTCAAATTACTAATCATGTTTATCTGTATCTTGACTGGAAAATAATTTGGGCTTTGTAGCAGTGTGCAGCACTGATCCTATTAGGCCATCTATACTAAAGCTTCACCAGATTTAAAATTAAAAATAATTTTTAGCTGCATCTAGCCCGGAAAATAATTTTGGGGCTCCGAGATGCGCAAGGCACATAAGTGCCTTCTTGCTGCACTACCTGCAGCATGACCCTCATATTGTCAGAATTCGAAGTAATCATGACTACTGGGTTGCCACACTCTTAGATCCCCCAAACTTTTCGATCAACCTTTTCATTTTAATAAAGACCAAAAAAATGGTCATTTTTGAAATTATAAGCATTAGCAGGTTGTTAGAAACTGAAATCAAACAGTTTTCAACTCAAAACTTTATTCTAGGTGATGTTACATTTTCACATAGGACCCCTTGTTCGAAAGGAGCTTCTGAACTCTCTCGTCCATTGAATTTGTCAGGTTTTGGATGGCTTCTGCTTCAATTGTTTTGCATGAGGACAGAATACCCTCCCAGAGCTGTTGCTTAGATGTGAACTGCCTCCCGCCATCATAGACACTCCTTTTAATGATGCTCCAAAGGTTCTGAATGGGGTAGAGGTCAGGGGAGCATGGGGGTCACACCATAAGTTTGTCCCCTTTTATGCCCATATCAGCCAGAGATGCAGATGTTTTATGTGCAGCATGAGATGGTGCATTATCATGCAGAAAAATGATCTTGCTGTGAAATACACGGTTCTTCTTCTTGAACCATGGCAGGAAGTGCTGTTTGAGAAAATCCACATACATTATGGAGTTCATCTTTAGCGCCTTCAGGGATCCTAAAGGGGCCGACAATCTCTCTCCCCATGATTCCAGCCCAAAACATTACTCCACCTCCTCCTTGTTGGCGCTGTAGCCGTGTTTGCGTGGGGTGTCCATCAACCAGCCATCCTCCACTCCATCCATCTGGACCATCGAGCGCTGCACGGCACTCATCCGTGAACAAAACAGTTTTGAAATCAGTCTTCATGTAATGTTTGGCCCACTGGAGCCGTTTCTGCTTGTGTGAAGTGGATAGAGGAGGTCGACAGGATGGCGCATGCACAGCTGCAAACCTCTGAAGGACCCTGCATCTTGTTGTTCGGGGGACGTTGGAGGCACAAGCAGCTTCAAAAACTTGTCTGCTGCTATGACAAGGCTTTTTTGCCGCTGCTCTTTCAACCTGACGTAATTGCCTGTAGGAAAGAGTCCTCAATTTGCCCTTATCAGCACGCACACGTGTGTACTGTGAATCAGCTACATACTTCTTGATTGCCAAGACACTTCATCCTGATCATCGCACAATGTTGATTGTAGTCATGCCTTGACCTAAACACTCCACAATTTGTTGCTTCTCAGCAGCCGACACATCCTTTTTCTTTCCCATTTTGGCAGAAAATGTAGGCTGCTTAATAATGTGAGAGAGCCTTCTTAAGTAGTCTTGCCTTTCATTGGACACACCTGCCAAACTAATTAGCACAGGTGTCTGCAATTGGTTACAGTGATATAAAGAGCCCTGACACACATCACCATCAATGAGTTTAACTGACAAACAAACAAATTCTTCCCTTATCACTCCTAAACACTTTTTGTATAATAATTTGGAACGCAGTGTACATGTGCTTTTCCACAAAACACCAGTGGTTCACGTAGTGAATCTTACAGTTCTAACTTGCCAACCGTGGTCTGTATGGAGTTGTTCAATAAAGGGCCCAAAATTAAGATAACATAGATGGGAGAGGTCTCTATGAATAGGAATTCCTAAGTATTTGATACCCTGTGAGGGCCAGGCAAAGGGAAAGTTGGACTGGATGGAATCCTATATGGATTTGGGGAGGGAGACATCGAGGGCCTCAGACTTCGCTGCATTGATTTTAAAATTTTACCATGTAACAAAGTGATCTATTTCAGCCATAACAGCATGGATGGATATATGTGATTGAGTGATATATACTAGGACATCATCAGCAAATAGAGAGCACTTGTACTCGGTGCCTCCCACCTCAATCCACCTAATATTGGGGTTATGGCGAATTGATGAGAGCAGGTGCTCCGTCACTAGGATGTATAAGAGAGGGGACAGAGGACATCACTGCCTTGTCCCATTGGTGATTATGAAAGGTGATAAAAATGTTCCATTTATCTTCAGCCTAGGTGACGTATTGCGATACAGGGCCGTGATTTTGCCTATAAAAGGGTCCCCTAGACCCCTACCCCAAGCTTTTTAAGGGAATAATATATGGCGTGCCAGGAGACTCTATGGAATGCTTTCTCAGCATCCAACAAGAGTATCTAATTACAAATTTTTAACTGCATCTAGCCCAGGAAATACTTTGTGCCTAGTAGCAGTGTCTGCTAGTCAGCGGATTATCCCAGCTGTTAAGCAAGCTACACCACCTGTAGTTTGGACACTTAATTTTTTACAAAGGAAATGGTTCGGGCCCCCGGGACACTCAGTGAAGAGCATCGGGGAGGCACCCCAAGGCATAGGGGCTTGGACTGGCGGTAGGACGCCTTGCGGTGGACCGCTGAGCTCGATCCTTATAAAAGCTTTTTAACTGCAGCAGCTTTAGTGGACGCTACTGGAGCTGGAATTAAAAGGCTGCTGGCATGAGACTTGCCCTCCAATAGATCCTTGTAAAAGGATTTAAAGTGTATTCATTCAAATTAGAGAGACAATTTAAATTAAAAAGCTTAGACCTGCCTCCACCGCAGGGGGGCTCGCTCGACCCACCAGCGGACAGGCACCAGTATTGGGAGAGGTGGGCTGGCCGTCAGGGTCCACCGCAGCTCTGGCACAAACCCGGCGACACGGAGCTCGCACGGGCAGGAACGAACTGGCCGTGTCGGCTTCGCACTTTTTTGGTTTTAGAAGGGCATGACATGCCTATATCTGTGTCTCCCCCTCCTTTTACTCCTCCACCTCTTTTCTTTTCGCATGACTATATGTACTTGTCACTTTTCCATGTGTTAGTTGTGTCTTCTGAGCAGTTTGTCAGCTTTTGGACACCTTTGAAGGTGTTTTCTATGTGTTTCTATGTGTTTTTGTTTGCCTGCCATTGGTTTTAACAGTGTTCGATGGTGTTCGACGAACAGTTCGACAAACAGTTTGGCGAACATACGGGTGTTCGACGAACCGAACTCGAACACTGCGGGGGTGACTCAACACTAATTGGAGTGCCTCTAAATTTTTGGCAACCCTTGCATTCACTGCATAGGCAAACACTATGGGAGACCCACTTCCTAATAATGGGAACATTGTTTTCAGGTGGCTCTCCGACCTCTACGTCTCTTCCAAGGGAAATTGGAGTGCCTCCAAATTTTTGGCAGCTTTTGAATTCACTGCATAGGCAAGCACTAAGGGAGACCCACGTCCTAATAATGGGAACATTGTTTTTAGTAGGCTCTCCGACCTCTACGTCTCTTCCAAGGGGCATTGGAGTGTCTCCCAATTTTTGGCAGCCCTTGCATTCACTACATAGGCCAACACTATGTGAGACCCACTTTCTAATAATGGGAACATTGTTTTCAGTAGGCCCTCTGATCTTCATGTGTCTTCCAAGGGGCATTGGAGTGCCTCCAAATTTTTGGCAACCCTTGCATTCACTGCATAGGCAAACACTATGGGAGATCCACTTCCTAATAATGGGAACATTGTTTTTAGGAGGCTCTCAGACCTCTACGTCTCTTGAAAGGGGCATTGGAGTTCCTCCAAATTTTTGGCAGCCGTTGTTTCACTGCATAGGCAAACACTATGGGAGACCCACTTCCTAGTAATGGGAACATTGTGTTTAGGAGGCTCTCCGACCTCTACATCTCTTGCAAGGGGCAATGGAGTTCCTCCAAATTTTTGGCAGCCATTGCTTCACTGCATAGGCAAACACTATGGTAGACCCACTTCCTAATAATGGGAACATTGATTTTAGGAGGCTCTCTGACCTCTACGTGTCTTTCAAGGGGCATTAGAGTGCCTTCAAATTTTTGGCAGCCCTTGCAGTCACTGCATACGCAATAACAGTATAGTAGACCCACTTTTTAATAATGGGAACAACAAAGCATAGCCGGCTGATGGCTCTCTAACAATAGTGAGGGCCAACTGCTGGCTCTTTAAGAATAGTAATGGCCGCCTGTTGGCCCTAAAAAAATAGGCTTCGTAACTTTCAGAGTCTCCCCATCTTAAATGAAACAGGATGTGTCTGATGATGTGCCACACACCACATGGCCAGATAAGGTTGTAAAATGTTAAAATGACATTTTCCAGTGAATGCTTTTGTCTTGGTTGAAAGCAACGAAAAAGTGCAAAAACACATCAAAAACGCTATGTGTGAACATAGCCCAAGGTGTGAAGGAGCATTTTTGTTTGTGTATATTTATTTTGCCTTACATACAAGTCATTACCCTGGAAAGGATGTTCCTTAACATATTTCCCAGGAAAATCCATTTTGTTTTTGTATGTTTTATTGTGAGTCCGTAAAAGTGGCGCAATACCCCTGACAACATTGTTGACAGCAGTGACTTGGGAGTCAGAAATGCTTCCAGGGGTCTTCCCCATGCTGTTCACATGTCATTTGAGCACTGTTCCCATCGATTTGGGCAATTTTTAGACCCTCTACAGACCGTCGGGGGGAGCCGCCTGAAAAATGTTCGAGTTTCCCAAAGACTTACATTGGGCTCGCTGCTCGGGTCGAGCACCCAAGCATTCCAATTTGCTCGACCCGAGCATTGAGCACCCGAGCATTATAATGCTCGCCCATCACTAGTCGTGGCTCTTCCGTGTACATATTTAAATTTAACATTTTAATTTGGAACAGGAACAACGTCTTAGAACGTCCGACATTATATGGCGACGACAAGCGTGCTACAGAAAGCAGGACACATTTCTGCTTCTAAATATTTTGTGCTACTAGTTTTGCTTCAGCCAGGAGTAGTGTTGAGTAGTGTTGAGCGATACCTTCCGATATCGGAAAATATTGGATCGGCCCGATACCCAAAAAATATCGGATATCTCCGATTCCGATACCGGAAACCAATGCAAGACAATGGGACACAAATATCGGAATGAAAATAAACCCTTTCTTTCCTTGTAGATTAATTCTACATGAAGGAAAACAACTAAGAATAATGTAGAATGTATTACATGAAAAGCCAGCAATTCAGCAGCGGCATACACCGGTACCCAACAATTTAGAACAGAAAGAATAGAGCATCACACATAGATTAGATAGATAGAAATATGTCAGTCACATATATAAGAAGTACAGTGACCGTGTTGCTGACTGTACTTGTCATTTAGTGTTAAATGATTCATTAAAAAAAATAATAGTGTTTTCATGCACCGTCTCTTTAAAAAAGCCAGCCGGCAATTATCAGCTGGCCCTAAGCCCGAAATTCATGGGGTCACGCCAATATTAGACATGACCGCCATGAATTTCTAGTAAAGTATTTAAAAAAACACAACACCCAGAATAAAGTCCTTTAATTGAAATAAACACACAATTTTTTAATGTTCTAAATTAAACCATACTTACAGTCACGCCCATTCCAGCTGAAGCCAATGTCTTCTGCAATAAAAGTAAAATAATAAAACAACCTCATCCTTACCTTTCCATGGTTCACAGGATGGCTCCAGCTCTGCTACATTCACATGACAGGCTGGATCGCAGCCGAAAGCTGCTATCCAGTTTGCCCTGCCGCAGACACTGAGAAGCGCAGGCATGCTTGCGCTCCTCAGTGTCTGGCTGTAACGGCTCACCTCATGCACGTCACTGACAGCGTAGGAGAATTCTACTGCGCATGCGGTGAGCGCAGGAGAATTCTCCCACGCTGTCAGTGACGTGCATGAGGTGAGCTCATGTCCAATGAACTCAGCTCACCTCATGCATGTCATTGACAGCGTGGGAGAATTCTCCCACGCTGGGATGGCATTGAGATGACAGGCTGGATCGCAGCTGAGCACTGCCATCCAGCATGCCATCCTTCATAGACACTGCAGAGCGCAGGCATGCTTGTGCTCTGCAGTGTCTCTGAAGGATGAAAAGCTGTTTGGCTGCGCTCAGCTGCAATCCAGCCTGTCATCTCAATGCCATCGCAGCGTGGGAGAATTCTCCTGCTGAAGCGCTGAGCGCAGGAGAATTTTCCCACGCTGTCAGTGACGTGCATGAGGTGAGCTGAGTTCATAGGACATGACCTCGGCTCATCTTTATGCCGTCACAGCCAGACACTGAGGAGCGCAAGCATGCCTGCGCTTCTCAGTGTCTGCGGCATGGCAAGCTGGATGGCAGCTTTCGGCTGCGATCCAGCCTGTCATGTGAATGTAGCAGAGCTGAAGCCGTCCTGGGAACCATGGAAATGTAAGGATGAGGTTGCTTTATTATTTTACTTCTATTGCAGGAGATCGTTGGCTTCAGCTGGAATGGGCGTGATGGTAAGTATGGTTTAATTTAGAACAATAAAGAATTGTGTGTTTATTTCAATTAAAGGACTTTATTCTGGATTTTGTGTTTTTTTTAACTTTGACTATGGGGTTAGTAATGGGAGTGTCTTATAGACGCCTCTCCATTACTAACCTGGGCTTGATGTCAGCTGGCATTATAAGCTGACATCAACTCCAGCCTTATTACCCCACTGCCACCGCTACAGGGCAGTGGGAAGAGCGAGGCTAAGTGCCAGAATTGGCGCATCCTATGGATGCGCCATTTCTGGGGCGGTTGACGGCTGGTGTTTCTAGCCTGGGAGGGGGCCAATATTCATGGCACCCTTCCTGGGCTATTAATATCAGCCCCCAGCTGTCTGCCTAGCCTTTGCTAGCTATTAAAATAGGGGGGACCCCACGTCATTTTTTTGGGGGTCCCCCATTTTAATAGCTAGTAAAGGCTAGGTAATCAGCTGGGGGCTGATATTAGTAGCCTGGGAAGCTCCGTGGGTATTACCCCCTTCCCAGGCTTCAAGCATCTGCCCCAGCCGTCTGCTTAACCTCCTCTAGAGACTAAAATTATGGGGAACCCCACGCCAATTTTTTTTTTAATAAATCCTTTATTTTAACACTAAATGACAAGAACAGTAATCAACACTATCACTGTACTTCTTATATATGTGACTGACATGTTTCTATGTACAGTTATATGAAAAAGTTTGGGCACCCCTATTAATCTTAAGCTTAATGTTTTATAAAAATTGGTGTTTTTACAACAGCTATTTCAGTTTGAAATATGTAATAACTGTTGGACACAGTAATGTTTCTGCCTTGAAATGAGGTTTATTGTACTAACAGAAAATGTGCAATCTGCATTCAAACAAAATTTGACAGGTGCATAAGTATGGGCACCTCACCAGAAAAGTGACATTAATATTTAGTAGATCCTCCTTTTGCAAAAAAACAGCCTCTAGTCGCTTCCTGTAGCTTTTATTGATTTCCTGGATCCTGGATGAAGGTATTTTTGACCATTCCTCTTTACAAAACAATTCCAGTTCAGTTAAGTTTGATGGTCGCCGAGCATGGACAGCCCTCTTCAAATGATCCCACAGATGTTCAATGATATTCAGGTCTGGGGACTGGGATGGCCATTCCAGAACATTGCAATTGTTCCTCTGCATGAATGCCTGAGTAGATTTGGAGCGGTGTTTTGGATCATTGTCTTGCTGAAAGATCCATCCCCTGCGTAACTTCCACTTTGTCACTGATTCTTGAACATTATTGTCAAGAATCTGCTGATACTGAGTGGAATCCATGCGTACTTCAACTTTAACAAGATTCCCGGTGCCGGCATTGGCCACACAGCCCCAAAGCATGATGGAACCTCCACCAAATTTTACTGTGGGTAGCAAGTGTTTTTCTTGGAATGCTGTGTTTTTTTGCCGCCATGCATAACGCCTTTTTGTATGACCAAACAACTCAATATTGGTTTCATCAGTCCACAGGACCTTCTTCCAAAAAGAAATTGGCTTCTCCAAATGTGCTTTTGCATACCTCAGCCGACTCTGTTTGTGGCGTGCTTGCAGAAACTGCGTCTTTCGCATCACTCTCCCATACAGCTTCTCCTTGTGCAAAGTGTGTTGTATAGTTGACCGATGCACAGTGACACCATCTGCAGCAAGTTGATGCTGCAGCTCTCTGGAGGTGGTCTGAGGATTGTCCTTGACTGATCTCACCATTCTTCTTCTCTGCCTTTCTGATGTTTTTCTTGGCCTGCCACTTCTGGCCTTAACAAGAACTGTCCCTGTGTTCTTCCATTTCCTTACTATGTTCCTGACAGTGGAAACTGACAGGTTAAATCTCTGAGACAGCTTTTTGTATCCTTCCACTGAACAACTATGTTGAATAATCTTTGTTTTCAGATCATTTGACAGTTGTTTTGAGGAGCCCATGATGCCACTCTTCAGAGGAGATTCAAACAGGAGAACAACTTGCAAGTGGCCACTTTAAGTAGCTTTTCTCATAATTGCATACACCTGGCTATGAAGTTCAAAGCTCAATGAGGTTACAAAACCAAAAAAAGTGCTTTAGTAAGTCAGTAAAAAGTAGATAGGAGTATTTAAAACAAGAACATGATAAGGGTGCCCATACTTATGCACCTGTCCAATTTTGTTTGAATGCAGATTGCACATTTTCTGTTAGTACAATAAACCTCATTTCAAGGCAGAAACATTACTGTGTCCAACATTTATTACATATATCAAACTGAAATAGCTGTTGCAAAAACACCAATTTTTATAAAACATTAAGCTTAAGATTAATAGGGGTGCCCAAACTTTTTCATATAACTGTATCTAATCTATGTGTGATGCTCTATTCTTTCTATTATAAATTGTCGGGTACCGATGCTGAATTGTTGGCCGGCTTTTTTAAAGAGACGGTGCATGAAAACACTTTTATTTTTTTTAATAAATCCTTTAACACTAAATGACAAGTACAGTAAGCTGAGCGCTGCCATCCAGCTTGTCATCCTTCAGAGACACTGCAGAGCGCAGGCATTATGGGAACTTCCGATTCCGGTATTCGATATTCTAAAAGTATCGGAACTCAGTATCGGAACTCCGATACCGCGAATATCGGTCGATATCCGATATTTCAGTATCGGAATGCTCAACACTAGCCAGGAGACCACATTTCTGAATATAAATTTTTGTGCTAAAAGCGTGCTACTGAAAGCATGCCACATTTCTGCATATCAATATTTTGTGCTACTAGTTTTGCTTCAGCCAGGAGCTCACATTTCTGAATCAAAATTTTTGATGTTAATATCGTGCTCCAGCCACACTAACTTAGCAAATAAATACTAATTGTTTGTTAATGCTAATTGTAAGACTAGTGACGGAAGAAATCAAAAAGATCCCTATGAAGGCACAGAATGACAATCTCTCTACTGAACGTAGGCATGCCCTCCACGAACTACAAAGGATGAAAGCGATTTTCATCAAACCTGCAGACAAGGGTGGCAATGTGGTTGTGTGGCCAACCACCATGTATGAGAGAGAGACCTTACGGCAGTTGAGATACGGAATATGTTGCCAAAGACTCTTATTCAATCCTACCATTGTCTTTCAGGCCTAATTGAGTGACATCATGGAGGAGGCATTTCAGGACGGTTTAATTGAAAAGGATATCAAGGAAGGATTGGTTCCTGAATTCCCAAGGGCCGTCTGCCTCTATCTCCTCCCCAAAGCACAATGAAAATATTACAACCCCCCCTGGTCGTCCGATCATCTCCAAAAATGCTGGACTATTTGAAATGGTGGGTAAATTTTTGGATCACCATCTCAAACCACTTATGGAAACCCTCCCATTATACCTTAGAGATACTGGGGATGCCCTCAATAAGATTGCGAACATCAATTTGGAGGAAGATATGTGGTTGTCAATGAGGCACTCTGATGGTTTGGAGGCAGTTGAGTCTTTTTTATATATGACTAACATGGATCAGAGGTTTATTCGTTTATTCTAGTCATTATTAGAATTTGCTCTGACACACAACTTTTTTATTTTTAAGGAGACTCTCTACCTGCAGTTTGGGGGGACAGCCATGGGTGCGGCCTTTGTGCCCTCCTATGCCTGTCTTTTCCTTGGGCTGTGGGAGAGACCTATCTTCTTTCCCGAACCTACCGCCCAGATCTATAAGGTATTGAAGTGGAGTCAATGACATACTGGTTATTTGGCAGGGATCTGAAAGAGACCTCCTTACCTTTGTCAAGCAGTTGAATGACAACAATAATAATATAAGATTGACCTGTCATTACAGTAAATACAGTGTGGGGTTCTTGGATCTACAGATATTCAAGGGAGAAGATGGTGTCCTACATACCGACATCCACAGGAAGGATACAGCTGTTAACGCTTTGTTGCATGCTTCTTCCTTCCACCCGCAGCATTTAAAATAAAATATTCCTATGGGACAATTTTTAAGGGCACTACAGGTGGGCTCAGAGGATGCATCCTTTCTCAAATAGGCCAAAAAACTAACTACTCGGTTTGAAGAGGGAGGTTACTTGAGACGGATCATTAGAAACTGCTGGAAGAGGGCCTATCATGCTAAAAGAGAAAACCTATTACAGAAAAAGAGACGAACACCACAGGAACAGCAGGTGAGATTTAGTTCTACCTTCAATGAAAAATGTCAATTCGTTACAAATGCTCTGGGGAAATATTCGTCCATTTTGAAACAAGGTCCGGTTCTATCCAAATGTACCACATTATTCCGTTCCATCACCTATAGGAGGGCAAAGAACCTGAAGGAATTATTGGTACACAGTTACTATAAGGACCCTGAGCCGGAGAGAGCTTTTGGCTTAATAGGGCCCCAGATGGGGTTTCTACTCATGCAAAAGTTGTGTGGCCTGTGTGAAACTGGTGCGATGTACAACCTTTCCATCGAGTGATGGACACAAGGAGTTCCTAATTACACAGCATATCTCCTGTAATACAGAAGGAGTGATCTATCATGCCACTTGCCCGTGTGGCCTCATTTATGTTGGACTCACTTCCCACCAATTGAGAGTGTGTGTTAGGGAGCACGTGCAGGACATTAGAAATGCATCAGATTCACTTCTTGATACCATACTGAAGCCTATCCTGAGGCATTTCAAGTTGAAACATGGATGTGATTCGAGCCTTTTCCAAATTCGAGGCATTGACCGAGTACTAATTGACAAGTGAGAGGGCAATTGGAGAAAGACCCTCGCCCAGTTGGAAACCCCGGTGGATCAGGAAAATTGATAGCAAAGGTCCCAAAGGCCTCAATGAGGTCCTCAGTTTTGCCCCTTTATTAATAAATGTGCTATTGTGTTTAGGTGTTAATTATGTTTTATGTTGTTTTTAACTTCTCATATTTTTCTTTCATATGCCGGGTTCCAGTATCCTTGTGCATCTTATTTCGAAATGGACCTCAATGAAGTCCTCAGTTTTATCCCTTTCTTGTAAATGTACTATTGTGTTTAGGTGTTAATTGTGTTTTATGTTGTTTTTAACTTCTCATATTTTTCTTTCATATATGGGGTTCCAGTATCTTTGTGCATCTTATTTCAAAATGGCACTGTTTCAAAATGGCTACTAAGATGGTTAGCGCTGATGATGCCATCATCAGCATCACTATTCCGATCATCTACATTATGGAGCACGCTTTGCATACTCTGCGGGAGAATGTGGTGGTCCCAGAGTTAGAGCAGGAAGCAGAGGAGGTTGTGGAAGGGATAACAATTCTCTAAGTTCCAAATTGTCTTTGCATAGGCGGGTGCCAAGGGAGGGAGATTTGCAGTGATCGAGGGGGGCTCATGGTACCAGACAAACTGTTTGTGAAGGTGCAGGAGCCAAGGAACAAATTGAGGAGGACGAGGAGGAAGAGTTGATGGACACGCAACAGTCAGGAGATGAAGAAAATAATGATCCCCTCTCTGTTGTTTGTATTTCAGTGTTACCACGCCACCAACACACCATGGATTTGGACCTCATGGAAGCACCCGACACATCAGCGCCTTCTTGCTGCAACATGATCCTCGTATTGTTAGGATTCAAAATATTGCTTACTACTGGGTTGCCACTCTGTTAGATCCACGGTGCAAGGGTGCAAGAGTAAATTTGGCCAGCTGCTTCCCTCCCTGGAAAGGGATGCGCGCATGCTGGAGTATCAAAACACGCTTGTAGAAAATATTAAGGGTGGTTTTCCACAAGACAGCAGTGAGGCACACAGTGTGCATCACAGTTGTAGACTTCCAACACCAGGAATGTCGAGTTGTCAACGCAAAAACATTAGCAGCAGCAGTGTAAGTGGCAGAAGCAATTTCTGTGAGTCGTTTCACACATTTTTTAGACCAGCCTGTGAACCAGCAGAAGAGAATACAAGTCTGACACGTAGTGAATGACTGGAGAGGATAGTGCAGGAGTATCTCAAGCTCAATTTCAATGCAATCAGGGGGGTGTTTGGACCCTTTTGCATTTTGGTCTTCAAAAATGGAAGAGTGGCCTGAGCTCGCCTGTCATGCCTTAAAGGTTTTGTCATGCCCGGCAGCCAGCGTTCTCTCAGAACGTGTCTTCAGTGCTGCTGGTGGTGTCCTGATGGATAAATGACGCGCCCCCTGGGCCTGTGCTGTGCAGGGGATACCCGGAGCCGGATCGCTGGGGGTTGTAGTCTCAGTGTGGCGGTGACCCGGTCCGTGCCCAGGGCGGTCAAATCAGTGGCAGTCTTAGGTAATAACAATGTCCGACTACGCCACCCGTAGATTGCGGTCAGTGGGGACCGCCGCTGCACTGCAGACCACTGAGGCTGATGTAATTTGCGCAGCCGAGTATGGAATAACTCCCCACGGGAGAAGTATTGCCTCAGGGCAGCTAATGTGAGATGATGGGAGTGATGGTGTGAGCGTCCCAGTACTGATGGTGCTGGTGCGGCGATGAAACACAGAGATGTGTGGTGCAGTTCAGGGTCTTTACTGATGGAATAACGCAGACCCTCCCGGGAGTACTGGTTAGGAGTAGGGGCCTGGTCAGTCTGTAAGCAAGTAGGATCTCCCCTGGCCAGGTGGAGTTGTAGGCCTCCCCGACTATCTGCACTCTTTCCTGGCTACCTTGCTCTATGCGGGTAGAAGTAGCCCACGTCCCTGAGTATACCGTGTGGTGCTCACCCGTATGGCCGGTGACTTGGGGCCTTCTGTTAGCCTCCGCTTCACAATGGCGTTGCTGGTCCCTTGCTTGTGACCGTGCCTCCGGGCCTCTATGGCCAGAGGACATGGAATCCCCTGCCGGTTGGATTCTGCTGCTGGACCTGGATGTCCCCACAGCCTCGGACTCCGTGTCCGGTATTAGTGTCTTCAACCAGGGCGAACTCTGCTCAGCTCCAGCCCCTGGTATTCAGCTACTGTTCCTACAGAGCTCCTGGTTCTTACTTTCCCTCTCCAGGCTCTGACTCCTCTGCTTGTTCTGCAGGCTCTGTCTCACCTAATCCCGCCCCAGACCCAGTTTATAAGGGTAGATTCCTCCCCTCCCAGGTCTGTGTGGGCCGTGTTGCATGCTTAGGGCTCCTGACCAGAGAAACCTCCCACTTGCTATCAGACATAATATTTCTATTACTGTGGCAACCAGACCCCTGGGGTGCCACATTCCCCCCTAGTAAATTTTAGTACTCCGGGACTAAACACATTTTTAAAGAAACATAAATGCAGGGTAAAACAATAATGCAATAACATATTTACAAGAAGCTTTAGTCTGTAGAGGTCACGGCGTTTCCGTAACCGGGTGTCCATATCACCCAAGGTGAAGCTTTAAGCGAAGTAGGGGACCTGTCCAAAGCAAACCCCTTGCATTGGCCTTGGGCGTGGCTGCAAGGCTGGAGCTAGCTACTTTGGGCCGCAAGGAGGCCACGCCAGACAGGTTTTCTCTTCCGCGGCCGTCTTCGCAAGAGGCACCAAGGTGCAACTATCTACAAGAATTGTTCCGGTTATCCAGTGTCCATAACCTGTTAGTCCATAGAAATCTGCAGGGTAACTGAGAAACATAATTAATAACAGGCAACAAACATAAACCATAAACTGTTAAACAGATAAATTCACAGTGCATTAGTTTAGATTTTCCAGCGAGCGGGCATCTGACCTCTAGTGACTCTAGTGGACCTACGGAGCTCACTAACTGGTTCTGCACTACAGGGTGTAGGAGGTGTTATGGGCAAGCTGGGCTGCTGTCTGCGCACTCTTTGGCTCACTAGGGGAAAGGCAGGCTCACTACTAGCAGAGGGTTGATTCTCCTGTGCTGCTGGTGTGGACTCTTCTGCCTCCTGGGCTGGCTGCTCTTCCAGCTCTACCTGGTCTTCTGTAGGCACTTGAGGGGCTGGCTGGAGAAAGGTGAGGACGGGCACCACGATAGCGTTGTTTACTTGCGTCCAGGACCGGGGAAAGTCTCCGAGTATGGTGGTGATCATTTCCTCCTTTTCCTCTACGGGTTGAGGGCCTTCCTGATCTTCATCCGTGCTTTGCAACTTCTCGGGGCACTTTTTCAGGTGGTCTCTGGAGACAGTGGCTGTGGTCTCTCCTCCATCCTTGCTGATGACGTACACCTTTGGATTATTGTGGCTTGAGGGCAGTATGGTGTACGGCTCCTTTTCCCACTGGTCGTCCAACTTATGGAGCCGCCTTTTTCTTTTCAAGACCTGCTCTCCAGGTACCCGGGGAACAGCGGGAGCATATTGGTTATAAGTCCTCTCCTGCCTTTCTCTTGATTGACAGAGACTTCGCTCGACGCTCTCTTGTACTTTCCGGTACTGTTGCTGCCGTTCTGTATCCCAGTCTGCTTCTGGCGATGTGTCCTCGGGTGTCAGGACTCCCATATCCAGGTCAACAGGCAGCTTACCAGGTCTTGCTCGCATTAGGTAAGCCGGGGTACAGTTGGTGGAACCTACCGGGATGTGGTTATACAGGTCCACCAGATCGGGCAGTTTCTCAGGCCACAGACTGCGTTCTTCCAGGGGCAATGTTTTTAGCAGATCTATCACCACCTGGTTCATCTTCTCGCAGAGTCCATTGGTTTGGGGGTGATAGGGCGTTGTTCTTATCTTCTTGCAGCCATACAGGTTGCAGAACTCCTGGAAGACCTCCGCTTCGAAGGCTGGTCCTTGGTCCGTCAGCACTTGGTCCGGGTACCCGTGTGGGCGGCAGAAGTGCAGCTGGAAGGCTCTGGCTGCTGTCTGAGCCGTCAGGACTTTGACAGGGACCACCACCAGGAACCGGGAGTAGTGATTCACGATGGTTAGGGCGTAGACATACCCGCTTCTGCTTGGAGCCACTTTAACATGGTCCAGAGCGACCAGTTCCAGCGGCTGCCTGGTGATGATGGGCTGCAGGGGTGTCCTCTGGCTGGCATGGTCCCTTCTTCTTAGATTGCACGGGCCACAGTCTCTACACCACCTCTCAATGGCTCCTCTCATGCCTATCCAGTAGAACCGTTCACGCAGCAGGAACTCCAGCTTCTTCCATCCGAAGTGCCCTGCCCCATTGTGGTAGGCCTTCAGCACCATAGCTGCGTCCCGTCTCGGTACCACAACCTGCCAGATCAGTTCATGTGTCCGGGAATTGACCATTCTGCGGCACAACTTCTCCTTGTAGAGAAACAGTCTGCTCTTCTCCGTCCACAGTTGCTTGGTCTCTTCCGGAGCGTCTGGGTCCAGGCGGGCGTCAGCCTGGGTCAGCATCTCCTTCACCAGACGGACTGCGGGGTCACTGTCTTGCGTCTCCGCCCAGTTGTAGTGGGGTAAGGGGTTGAACGTAGCGGATCGCTGGCCCCTCACACGGTGGGAATACTGGGTAATCCCATGACGGTGAAACGCAGGGAGTTTGATCTCTTCCAATTCTTCTGGATCCTCCCCTTCGTCCGGTAGGTTTGGCATCCTGGACAGGGCTTCCGCATTGGTATTAGAGCATCCTGCCCGGTATTTGATTGTGAACTCAAAATTGGACAGGCGGGCCATCCATCTCTGCTCCAGGGCACCCAGTCTTGCGGTGTCCTGGTGTGTCAACGGGTTGTTGTCCGTGTACACGGTGAACCTGGAAGAGGCAAGGTAATGCTTGAAACATTCGGTTACTGCCCACACCACTGCCAGGAACTCTAGCTTGAATGAGCTGTAATTCTCAGGGTTTCTTTCCGTGGGTCGCAGTTTTCGGCTGGCGTAAGCAATTACCCATTCTCTCCCCTGCTGGATCTGGGACAGTACGGCTCCTAGCCCGATGTTGCTTGAGTCTGTGTGGAGGATAAAGGGCTGGCTATAATCAGGGTACGCCAGGATTTCATCCCCCGTGAGGGCCATCTTCAGCTGGTGGAAGGACTCCTCTTCCAGCTTTTCCCATTTGAGGGGTGGCTTCTGGTTTTTGGCCTTCCTGGACTGGCCTATCAGGAGGTCCTGCATAGGAGCTGCCTTCTTGGTAAAACCGGGAATGAATCTTCGGTAGTAGCCTACCAACCCGAGGAACTGCCGCACTTCCTTTATGCTGGATGGTCTTGGCCAGTCCTTGATCACGGTGATCTAGTCAGGGTCGGGAGCCACTCCGTCAGCACTCACCACGTGTCCCAGGTATTGTATCTTTGGCTTCAGTAGATGACACTTTGAGGGTTTTACCTTTAGGCTATAGTTCGCCAGGGCTTCAAACACTTCTGCCAGGTGTTCCAGATGGTCCTCATAGGTCTTGGAATAGACGATGACATCGTCCAGGTATAATTGGACCCTCTCGAAGTTCCGGTGTCCCAGACAGCATTCCATCAACCGTTGGAAGGTTCCTGGTGCGTTGCAGAGCCCGAACGGCATACAGTTAAATTCGCTGAGTCCCATCGGGGTGGTGAATGCGGTCTTCTCCCGATCCGCCTCTGCTACAGGAACCTGCCAGTACCCGCTAGTGAGATCCAAAGTAGAGAAGAAGATAGCAGATTTTAATGCAGCTAAGGACTCTTCATTTAAGGAAACCAGGATGGATGAACACAGAACTTAAACACATGCTAAAAAGAAAGAAAGAAATGTTTATTAAATGGAAAGAGGGAGGCATATCTAAAGAAGATTATAATGCAGTCTGCAGATCCTGCAGGGCACGTATCAGGTTAGCTAAAGCTGACAATGAATTAAGGCTTGCAAGAGATGTCAAAAGCAATAAAAAAGGATTTTGGGGGTATGTCAAAAGTAAAAGAAAAGTCAAAGATGCTATAGGATTTTTACAGGATGAAAATGGAGAAATGGTAAGAGAGGATGTTGAGAAGGCCGAACTTTTTAATTCCTATTTTGCATCTGTTTTCTCTCAGAAAGAAAATGTAACATCAACTGATCTTCACTGTCCTTTTAAAGGAATAGAGGAATCCAAGTTATCAGTAAACAGAAAGATTGTGAGGGAATATTTAGCTAACATAAATGAGTTCAAGTCTCCAGGTCCAGATGAATTACACCCCAGAGTACTGAAGGAGATTGTAGAAGAAATTTTAGAACCACTCTCCATAATCTTTGAAAATTCTTGGAGAACAGGAGAAGTCCCAGAAGACTGGAGAAGAGCAAATGTTGTTCCTATCTTCAAAAAGGGGAAGAAGGTGGACCCAGGGAACTATAGGCCAGTGAGTCTGACTTCTATACCAGGAAAGATCTTTGAACAAATTATTAAACAACATGTATGTAAGTACATGGATAAGAATGAAGTGATTAACCAGAGTCAGCATGGGTTTGTAACTAACAAGTCATGTCAGACTAACTTAATTTCCTTCTATGACAGAATCACTGACTGGGTGGATCAGGGAAATGCTGTAGATATAGTATATCTTGACTTCAGCAAAGCATTTGACAAAGTATCTCACATCATCCTTATTGAAAAAATGACCAAGTATGCAATGGACCAGGCAACTGTTAGGTGGATTCATAACTGGCTTAGTGATCGGACTCAAAGGGTGGTTGTAAATGGCTTCACATCCAGCTGGATGAATGTCTCAAGTGGGGTACCACAGGGCTCCGTCCTGGGACCTGTATTGTTCAACATCTTTATCAATGATTTAGATGAAGGAATTGAGGGTAAACTGATTAAATTTGCTGATGACACAAAGCTAGGAGGGATAGCTAATACTAGAGAAGAGAGAGAGAGGATTCAAAAAGACCTAAATAAACTGGAGCAGTGGGCAGCAACCAACAGAATGGTTTTTAACAGGGAAAAATGCAAAGTACTACATCTGGGCAATAAAAATGAAAAAAGCATATACAGAATGGGAGGAATAGAGCTAAGCAACAGTACATGTGAAAAAGACTTAGGTATACTAATAGATCATAGACTGAACATGAGTCAACAGTGTGATGCAGCAGCAAAAAAGGCAAATACAATTCTGGGATGTATTAACAGAAGCATACAGTCTAGATCACGTGAAGTCATTATCGGTCTTTATTCCTCTTTGGTCAGACCTCATCTGGAATACTGTGTACAGTTTTGGGCACCACATTTTAAAAAAGACATCGACAAACTGGAGCAAGTTCAGAGAAGAGCGACCAGAATGGTGACTGGTCTGCAAACCATGTCCTATGAGGAACGGTTGCAGGATTTGGGAATGTTTAGCTTGCAAAAAAGAAGACTGAGAGGAGACTTAATAGCTGTCTACAAATATGTCAAGGGCTGTCACATTGTAGAAGGATCATCTTTATTCTCATTTGCACAAGGAAAGACTAGAAGCAATGGGATGAAACTAAATGGGAGGAGACACAGATTAGATATTAGAAAAAACTTTTTGACAGTTAGGGTGATTAATGAGTGGAACAGGCTGCCACGAGAGGTGGTGAGTTCCCCTTCAATGGACGTCTTCAAACAGAGGCTGGACAGACATCTGTCTGAGATGATCTAGTGAATCCTGCTTTGAGCAGGGGGTTGGACCAGATGACCCAGGAGGTCCCTTCCAACTCTACCATTCTATGATTCTATGATTCTATGATTCTATCCTTGGTAACGGGTACGCATCTTTGTGTGTGATACGGTTGACCTTCCTGTAGTCTACACACATTCTCATGGTGTTGTCTTTCTTTTTCACTAAGACTAGTGGAGCTGCCCAGGGGCTACAGCTGTCCCTAATTACCCCAGCCTCCTTCATGTCTTTTAGCATCCCCTTGGCGTGTTGATAGTGTGCAGGGGGTACGGGTCGGTATCTCTCCTTTATAGGAGGGTGGTCTCCCGTGGGGATGTGATGTTCTACCCCCTTTACTTGCCCGAAGTCTAGCGGGTGTTTACTAAACACTCTCTTGTACTCTTGAACCACCCGATAGACTCCCTGTTTTTGGTGTGAGGGAGTGGAGTCAGTACCCAAATGCAGTTGCTGACACCAGTCCTCCATTGGTTTCTTAGAGCCGTTACCTTCCTCTGGTTGAGATGGAGGCAAGGGTTCCACGGCCTGTACAGAGTTCTGGTTGATGTTGAACAATTTGGCTAGCGTGGCATACCGGAACAGGTATACTTCTCTCTCCCCGATATTTATGATGCGGACGGGCACCCTCCCATGGCGTACATCGACCACCCCCCATGCTGTCAAAATGGTGGGCCTACTGTCTGAGTAGACGGGTCCTACCATTGCTTGGTAGTCTCTACCTCTTAGTCCAATAGCTGCCTGGCACCAAATCATCATCTCACTTTTTGGGGGCATGGAAATAGGGAACAGGTCACACATTCTCACGCTACCTATCTCACCACCAGATAGTTCCACTTGTTGCCGCTTCATCAGTGCCCGGATCTCTTTTTGGAGCACACGCTGCTGGCTGGAACTGGCGTTCTTGGCAACCTGTTGCAAAATAAGAATCACCTCTGCAAGACAGTTTTTAATTACGTTAGTACCTAGGGTTATCTTTGGGTGACTCTCGCGACGGTCAATGTCCACAATGATCAGTCCTTGTGCCGGCAGTTCAACTTTACCGACCTTGATGGTCACCTCCTTAAATCATATCTGTGGCACGGGCTGACCATTGCTGGCGATAATGCTCAGGTCGTCATCTGGGTAGCGGGTTATGTCCGAGTTATTCCAGTACCGCTTGAAGAGCACATACGGGATGGTAGTCACCTGTGACCCAGTGTCTAGTAGGGCACTTATAGGAATGCCATCCAGTACCACAGGCAAGACCGGACGTCCCCCTACGTATTTGTCACGCCAGTTCGATGGGCCTGATGATCTTATGCCTGGGGGTTGGCCCTCTACCCCAGGTTGTGCCCGTTTAAATGACAGTACCTTGCCATATGTCCGGGTTGATTGCAGCGGCGGCAGATGGGTCGTCCGTCCTCGTTGTATCTGTCGCTGGGTCTTCCTCTGGCCGGTGGGGTCCTCCTCAGTCGGCACCACGGGACATCCTCCGGTCCGGATGCCAGCTGGATCTTTCCTGGAGAAGAGACCTGTAAAGACTGCACAGTTCTGGTTAGCGCGGCAACGCTCTTAGTCAGCTCTTGGACCTGATGGTGCAGGTCTGTAGCCGGGTCAGTGTTCAAAGCCTGCGCATCAGCTCCCACAGGCCCTGCAGACAAGGGCGCCTGTAGCGCTGGCGTCCCTGCCCTCTGCTAGGCAGGGACGCTGCTCCCCTCAACGCTCTGCTCCGTGCCCGGCGTCCTCTCCCCGCTCTGCTGTCAGCGCGCGCTCCTTCCCGGCGTCCTCCTCCCGCTCTGCTCTCAGCGCGCGCTCCTTCCCGGCCCCTGTGCTTAGGGCGCGCGCGCGCGCGCTCCCCTCCTCTTAAAGGGGCCGCGCGCGCCGTCCTAAGGAGTCCCCGGCCAATGGCCGGAGGACTTCATCATATATAAGGCACCTCCTCCAAAATGGAGGTGCCCGAGCAATGTTGTTTGCACCTGTGTCTCACCTGTGCTTCAGCCCTCAGGTCCCGTTGCCAGTTACCTGCCAGTTACCTGCCAGTTTCCTGCCAGTTTCCTGCTAGTTACCTGCCTGATTCCTGCCTGAATACTTGTTACCTGTCTGCCAGCCTGAGGTCCGACGGTCTGCCTTACTACTCCTGTCAGTCTGTCTAAAGGACCAGCCTGCCCGCTCACCTGGGAGCGCATATCAGCTACCTGCCTGCTTGCCTGAGGTCCGACGGTCTGCCTTACTACTCCGGTCAGTCTGTCTATGGACCAGCTTGCCCGCTCACCTGGGAGCGCTTCTCCGTTATCTGCCTGCTTGCCAGCCCGGAGGCTCCGTTGTCACGTGCTGTGACCACCAGCTATCTCAGAGACTCTTGCCCGCTCACCTGGGAGCGCATCTCCGTTACCAGCCTGCTTGCCAGCCCGGAGGTCCCGTTGTCACGTGCGGTGACCACCAGCTATTCCAGAGACTCTTGCCCGCTCACCTGGGAGCGCTTCTCCGTTACCTACCTGCCTGCCAGCCCGGAGGTTCCGCCGTCACGTGCCGTGACCACCTGCTATTCCAGAGACTCTCGCTTGCTCACCTGGGAGCACACATCTACCATCTGCCTGCTAGCCTACCCGGAGGCTCTGCCATCACAGGTCGTACCTACCCCTTACCCAGAGACTGCCCTGATCACTTGCCGTAACTCCCTGTCCGTTCACCCAGAGACTGCCACCCGCTCCCTTACAAGGGCCGCCCCCTTGTATAGTAGCTCAGAGGTTCCGCCTCCCGGACCCATTACAGTTTGCTCGGGCCATGGAACCCGGTGGCACCCAAGCTCCCTCGCTCTCGGACCTCTGTCTTGAACTGTCCCGTCAGAGGTCCCAACAGGAGGCCATCCTGGGTCACCTGCGGAATGTTAATACTCGCCTGAACACTCTGTCTGATCCACCAACAACCTCCGCCAGTGCCATATCTTGCAATCCGGTAGCTCCGCTGCCCACTAATACTATGGTATCCTACCCCGGACCCCGGCTTTCTGCACCTCCTCGCTTCGGAGGCGACCCCGTCCAGGCTCGGGGCTTCTTAAATCAGTGCACCCTGCACTTTGAACTTTTGTCCTACCAGTTTAACTCCGACCGGGCCAAGATTGCCTTCATCATGTCCCATCTCACCGGGGAGGCCCTGGCCTGGCTGAATCCTCTATGGGAGAGAGGAGACCCCCTGGTGTCCAACTTGCCTGCTTTTCTCACGGCTTTCCGGAAAGTCTTCGACGAACCCGGACGGAAGACCTCATCTGCATCATCGTTGCTTCGCCTCCGTCAGGGGAGTCTCACCGTGGGCCAATATGCCATACGGTTCCGTACCCTTGCCTCGGAGCTGGCCTGGGATAACGACGCTCTGGTTTCCGTCTTCTGGGAGGGTCTGTCCGGCCGTATTAAAGATGAACTTGCCGGTCGGGACATTCCTACCACTCTCGATGACTTAATAACTCTTGCCACCCGGATTGACCTACGGTTCCAGGAGCGTGCCAAAGAGGTCACCCGTGAGAGAAGGATTCCACGTTTAGCTCCTACTTTCCAGAAACCCGTCATTCCCTCCATCTCTCCCCAGGTACATTCTCCTGAGCCTATGCAGGTCGACCAGACCAAGATGGTCAAAACCCGTCAGGACTCACGCCGTGCCGAGGGGAGCTGCTTCTACTGTGGCAGTAAGGAGCACCGGATCCGTGCCTGCCCGGAGAGGTCGGGAAACGCCTGTGTCTAGGTTCGCTCAGAGAGGTCCACCTAGACAAGAATAAATCCTCTCCATCCCTGCTGTTGTCAGTTTCGATCATCTACGGGGAGAACCGTTATTTCGAACTAGCCCAACTTGACTCTGGAGCAGCCGGGAACCTTATTTCACAGTCCCTGGTTGAGAAATACCGCATCCCCACCAAACCTCTGGCTGTACCCTTGTCTGTCGCTGCCGTGGATGGGGGCCTCTTACCTCGCCCCATTCAACTCATCACCAAATCCATTACCCTGCAGGTGGGAATGCTGCATTCTGAAAGTATCTCCTTTCATGTTCTGCCTGGACTCTCTCACGCCCTCTTGCTAGGTCTGCCCTGGCTCCAGAGACATGCACCCGTGCTAGACTGGCAAACCGGAGAGGTCCTTCGCTGGGGACAAGACTGTCATAAAACCTGCCTGGTTCCCGTCCATCCCGTCCGTCCCTCTCCTACCCCAGCTAATCTACCTGGACTTCCGATTCCTTATTGGTCTTATGCAGATGTCTTTAATAAAAAGGAGGCAGAGACATTACCACCACATAGACCATACGACTGTCCCATCGATCTGCTACCCGGTACTACTCCTCCCCGTGGGCGTATCTATCCTTTATCCGCTGCTGAGACCCGGTCAATGTCCGAATATATTGAGGAGAATCTGGCCAGAGGATTCATCCGGAAATCTACCTCCCCGGCGGGAGCAGGCTTCTTTTTCGTCAAAAAGAAGGACGGCTCTCTCCGTCCCTGTATAGACTATAGAGGCCTAAACCTGATCACGGTGAAGAATAAGTACCCCCTTCCGCTCATTCCAGAATTATTTGATCGTCTGAGGGGGGCTAGGATCTTCACCAAACTGGACCTTCGTGGGGCGTACAACCTGGTTCGTATTCGTCAGGGGGATGAATGGAAGACGGCATTTAACACCCGGGACGGCCACTATGAATACCTGGTAATGCCCTTTGGTCTCTGTAACGCTCCTGCCGTCTTTCAAGAGTTGGTCAATGACATCTTCCGGGACCTTCTCTACTCCTGCGTAGTGGTGTACCTGGACGACATCTTGGTCTTCTCTCCGGATCTCCAGACTCACCGGAGGGACGTTCGTCAGGTCCTGCTCAGGCTAAGGCAGAACCATCTCTACGCTAAATTTGAGAAGTGCCTCTTTGAGCAGACCTCGCTTCCGTTTCTGGGCTACATTATCTCTCAGACCGGCCTACAAATGGATCCTGAGAAACTGTCTGCCATCGAGAAATGGCCCCGACCGGAGGGGTTGAAGGCCATTCAGCGATTCCTGGGCTTCGCCAACTACTACCGCCTCTTCATACCACACTTCTCTTCCCGGACGGCCCCAATTTCTGCGCTCACCCGTAAAGGTACTAATCCCAAAGAGTGGCCACCCGAAGCAGAGGAGGCCTTTCTTTCCCTTAAACAGGCCTTCTCTTCCGCCCCGGTGCTGCATCGCCCAGATGGCAACAAGCAGTTCTTCCTGGAAGTTGACGCCTCCTCCTCTGGAGCCGGAGCGGTACTTACTCAAAAATCATCTTCCGGGAGGATGGTAACTTGTGGCTTCTTCTCTAAACTCTTCTCCTCCTCTGAGCGCAACTATTCCATAGGAGACCGAGAGTTATTGGCCATCAAACTGGCATTGGAGGAGTGGCGTTACCTGCTCGAGGGGGCTCTTCACCCGGTAATAATTTACACTGACCACAAGAACTTGGCTTACCTCCAGCATGCCCAGAGACTTAACCCGCGCCAAGCCCGGTGGTCCTTGTTTTTTGCTCGTTTTGATTTTGTCCTTCATTTTCGCCCGGCTGACAAAAACGTCAAGGCGGACGCCTTGTCTCGGTCCTTTCTGGTGTCTGATCTCGAGGAGGATCCGAAACATATCATCGATCCCGCCAGAGTAATGCAGGTGGCTCCCGTGAGTCTAAATCGTCTTCCTCCTGGTAAGACGTTCGTACCAGTACCTGATCGGGAGAAGATCCTACACTGGGGTCATTCGTCTAAACTAGCTGGCCACGCCGGTCAGAAAAAGACCCTCCAGCTTATTACCCGGCACTACTGGTGGCCTAACCTGCACAAGGATGTAATAGACTTTGTTTCTGCCTGTGTGTCCTGCGCCCGCAACAAAGTTCCGAGACACCTGCCGGCCGGCCGCCTCCTACCTCTGCCAGTACCTGCTGCCCCCTGGCAGCATATAGCGATGGACTTCATTACTGATCTGCCCGTCTCTGCCGGTTGTACGGTCATTTGGGTGGTCGCTGACCGCTTCTCCAAGATGGCTCACTTCATTCCACTGCCAGGTCTTCCGTCTGCACCCGAGCTGGCTAAAGACTTTATCCGCCACATCTTCCGTCTTCATGGCCTGCCCCGTCACATCGTGTCGGATCGTGGGGTACAGTTCACTTCCCGTTTCTGGAGAGCCACTTGTAAATTGCTGGACGTCACCCTGGACTTCTCCTCCGCTTACCACCCACAGTCTAATGGTCAAGTGGAGCGGATCAATCAGAACCTGACCAGTTACCTTCGGCACTTCGTTAATGCCCACCATTCTGACTGGGTGGATCTCCTGCCATGGGCCGAATTCTCGTACAACAATCACGAGAGCGAGTCTTCCTCCAAATCCCCGTTTTTTGTAGTCTACGGTCAGCATCCTCGGATCCCGTTTCCCGTCTCCACCTCGGCGGACAATCCGGCTGCGGAATCTCTTGTTAACAAATTTTCCTCCATATGGGAGAGTACCCGGTCCGCACTCCTTCTGTCATCCGAGCGTATGAAAAGACACGCTGACAAAAAACGTCTGGACCCTCCTCAATTCCGCCCTGGGGATAAAGTCTGGCTCTCGTCCAAATATGTCCGGCTCAAGATCCCTTCCTATAAGTTAGGGCCTCGGTTCATCGGTCCACTGGAGGTCATCAGTCAGATCAACCCGGTGGCCTATAAATTGAAACTCCCGGCCAACTTACGGATCCCTAACTCCTTCCATGTGTCTCTCCTCAAACCTGTGGTGCTTAACTCTTTTTCCAAGTCTACAGGTACGCCTCCTGCTCCGGTTTCTGCTGAGGACGAGTTTGAGGTAGAGAACATTCTTGCCACCAAAAGGGTAAGAGGAAAGACCTTTTTTCTGGTAGATTGGAAGGGGTTTGGTCCTGAGGAGAGAACGTGGGAGCCCCGGGAGAACATCCATGCCCCTCTCATCCTAGCTAAATTTCTGTCTGGCCTAAAAAAGGGGGGGCCTAAAGGGGGGGGTACTGTAGCGCTGGCGTCCCTGCCCTCTGCTAGGCAGGGACGCTGCTCCCCTCACCGCTCTGCTCCGTGCCCGGCGTCCTCTCCCCGCTCTGCTGTCAGCGCGCGCTCCTTCCCGGCGTCCTCCTCCCGCTCTGCTCTCAGCGCGCGCTCCTTCCCGGCCCCTGTGCTTAGGGCGCGCGCGCGCGCGCTCCCCTCCTCTTAAAGGGGCCGCGCGCGCCGTCCTAAGGAGTCCCCGGCCAATGGCCGGAGGACTTCATCATATATAAGGCACCTCCTCCAAAATGGAGGTGCCCGAGCAATGTTGTTTGCACCTGTGTCTCACCTGTGCTTCAGCCCTCAGGTCCCGTTGCCAGTTACCTGCCAGTTGCCTGCCAGTTTCCTGCCAGTTTCCTGCTAGTTACCTGCCTGATTCCTGCCTGAATACTTGTTACCTGTCTGCCAGCCTGAGGTCCGACGGTCTGCCTTACTACTCCTGTCAGTCTGTCTAAAGGACCAGCCTGCCCGCTCACCTGGGAGCGCATATCAGCTACCTGCCTGCTTGCCTGAGGTCCGACGGTCTGCCTTACTACTCCGGTCAGTCTGTCTATGGACCAGCTTGCCCGCTCACCTGGGAGCGCTTCTCCGTTATCTGCCTGCTTGCCAGCCCGGAGGCTCCGTTGTCACGTGCTGTGACCACCAGCTATCTCAGAGACTCTTGCCCGCTCACCTGGGAGCGCATCTCCGTTACCAGCCTGCTTGCCAGCCCGGAGGTCCCGTTGTCACGTGCGGTGACCACCAGCTATTCCAGAGACTCTTGCCCGCTCACCTGGGAGCGCTTCTCCGTTACCTACCTGCCTGCCAGCCCGGAGGTTCCGCCGTCACGTGCCGTGACCACCTGCTATTCCAGAGACTCTCGCTTGCTCACCTGGGAGCACACATCTACCATCTGCCTGCTAGCCTACCCGGAGGCTCTGCCATCACAGGTCGTACCTACCCCTTACCCAGAGACTGCCCTGATCACTTGCCGTAACTCCCTGTCCGTTCACCCAGAGACTGCCACCCGCTCCCTTACAAGGGCCGCCCCCTTGTATAGTAGCTCAGAGGTTCCGCCTCCCGGACCCGTTACAGCGCCGCGTCCTGGTGATAAGTGATAGCAGGGCGCCTGTGGGTCACAGCGCCACCTGGTGCCGGTTCTCGGAGCACCCGGATGGCTCTGTCCTTGAACTGTGCAAAGTCCAGGTCAGGGTCCTGTAAGGCCATTGCCCGCAACTGGGTTCGGTGGGCATTGCACAGTAGACCCTCAATAAATTGTTCGGTCAACAGCTTGTCTTCATTTCCCACGCTGTCAGGGTCTGTCTGCTTAATGGCTCTCAGGGCATCTTGTAGGTTTAGAGCATAGTCTCTTATACTTTCATGTGCCCGTTGTTTGCACCCGTAAAATCTGAGTTTTATTTCGGCTGAGGTGCAGGTATCAAATTTGTCTTTCAGCCGGGCTAGTATTTCTCTGACAGTCCTCTTCTTCCCAGGTGACCAGGACTTTACCTCCCTTTGGCCTGCCCCGATTAACTGGGCCACCAGAATGCTCACTTTTTGCTCTTCTGTGAGGGGGTATACCTGGAAGAGGCTATCAAGTCTTTCCCTAAAGTCACTCAGGGTATGTGACTCCCCTGAGTACTGGGGTAGCCAGGTTGCCCCCGGGATATAGGGCATGGTGAATGGCATGACCGCTGCAGCGGTTGCGCTGGCGGCCGGTGTGGCGGTGGAGCTCCCCTCGGTGTCCGACATCCTCCTTCCCCCCTAGTGGACCGTGGCCTACCTTGCGATGCTCTTCTTCCGTAGGCCGCGGCTCCGCAGTCAATCGTCGGGGTCGAGGACCTGGCGTCGCGCTCCGATGACGTTAGCGTCGCTCTTTCTCCCTTCCAGGACCTTGCGCAGCGTCGGTGTGTGGGGCGGAGCTTCGGATCTCGCGCGCTTTCGGCGTCCACGCCCCTCTTCTTCCCGCGCGGCGTCCCGAAGATGGCGTCCGAAGGCGGGAAGCGGCTGTGGATGGCGGGAAGACGGCAGAAGATGGCGGGAAACGGTCCAAGATGGCGTCCGATGGCGGGAAACGACTCGGGACGGCGGGAAACTTCACTACAGGTAAGTATAAAAGTCTTTTTCAGGCACGCAGTACCCGGTGGTTGCGGGCACGAAATCCTGCCGACTACGCCAAAGTTGATGCGCCCCCTGGGCCTGTGCTGTGCAGGGGATACCCGGAGCCGGATCGCTGGGGGTTGCAGTCCTCCGTGGCGGTGACCCGGTCCGTGCCCAGGGCGGTCAAACCAGTGGCAGTCTTAGGTAATAACAATGTCCGACTACACCACCCGTAGATTGCGGTCAGTGGGGACCGCCGCTGCGCTGCAGACCGCTGAGGCTGATGTAATTTGCGCAGCCGAGTATGGAATAACTCCCCACGGGAGAAGTATTGCCTCAGGGCAGCTAATGTGAGATGATGGGAGTGATGGTGTGAGCGTCCCAGTACTGATGGTGCTGGTGCGGCGATGAAACACAGAGACGTGTGGTGCAGTTCAGGGTCTTTACTGATGGAATAACGCAGACCCTCCCAGGAGTACTGGTTAGCAGTAGGGGCCTGGTCAGTCTATAAGCTAGTAGGATCTCCCCTGGCCAGGTGGAGTTGTAGGCCTCCCCGACTATCTGCACTCTTTCCTGGCTACCTTGCTCTATGCGGGTAGAAGTAGCCCACGTCCCTGAGTATACCGTGTGGTGCTCACCCGTATGGCCGGTGACTTGGGGCCTTCTGTTAGCCTCCGCTTCACAATGGCGTTGCTGGTCCCTTGCTTGTGACCGTGCCTCCGGGCTTCTATGGCCAGAGGACATGGAATCCCCTGCCGGTTGGATTCTGCTGCTGGACCTGGATGTCCCCACAGCCTCGGACTCCGTGTCCGGTATTAGTGTCTTCAACCAGGGCGAACTCTGCTCAGCTCCAGCCCCTGGTATTCAGCTACTGTTCCTACAGAGCTCCTGGTTCTTACTTTCCCTCTCCAGGCTCTGACTCCTCTGCTTGTTCTGCAGGCTCTGTCTCACCTAATCCCGCCCCAGACCCAGTTTATAAGGGCAGATTTCTCCCCTCCCAGGTCTGGGTGGGCCGTGTAGCATGCTTAGGGCTCCTGACCAGAGAAACCTCTCACTTGCTCTCAGACATAATATTTCTATTACTGTGGCAACCAGACCCCTGGGGTGCCACATAAGCACATCCGGCTGTTCCCTGAAAGTGTACACCACCTATTTTTCATCAATATTAACAAGTCATGGATCTACAAGGACTTTTGCACCTCAATCGCAGACTGTGCAGACTAGGCGATTGTGTAGTTTTTAGTGTGCTGCATTGATCTCACGTATTGCAGTCTGTGACATCTTTGTTATGACGTCTGTGCCTGCTGTTACTACTGCTGCTGACGTTGTTAATAATTTTTTGAAATGTGGAGACTCCAAGTTGGGTTATCCATCTGGTAGGTTGCCTGTAGTAGAAGAGGTGTCAGAGCTCCATTATACTATTTCTACTCTGGTGAATTTGATGCCAATTTAGTGGTGTGTGGCAATAATGTTTTGAAATGTGGAGACTCCAAGTTAGGTCTTCATCTGGTGGGTTGCCTGTAGTGGAAGAAGTGTCAGAGCCCCATTATACTATTTCTACTCTGGTAAAATTGATGCCACTTTAGTGGTATGCGGCAATAATATTTTGAAAAGTGAAGACTCCAAGTTGGGTCTCCATCTGTGGGTTGCCTATAGTGAAAGTGGTGTCAGAGCCCCATTATACTATTTAAACTCTAGGGAAATTTATACCACTTTAGTGGTGTGTGGCAATAATTTTTTGAAATGTGGAGACTGAGTGTGGCTGAGCAGAAAAGCAGCTTGAGCTGATGCATGTGGTATCAGGGCTCCCAGCACAGCAGACCTACACCAATCCGTCACCCACCTCCTCTTAATTTGAACTTAAATTCAAAGCTGTAAATGCTGGCCCAGACCCTGATACCTCATGCATGGCCCATGGCTGACTACTGCTGTGCCATTATAAAATTTCAACTGTGGGTCAATTGATGATACTTTTCCTGGTGTCTGCCCCTAATTTGAGGTGTTTTGGCAGCTTTTGGGCCCCCCTGAAGGTGTTGTGTATGCATTTGGTTTTGTCTCCCATTGAATTCAACGGGGTTCGGATATTTTTGATGAACTGTTCAGTTAACATCGGGAAGTTCGCGATCAGAACCAAACCAAACCTTGAAAGGTTCACTCATCTCTAATTATTACAAGCTTAGGGACATTATTACAGGCTTGGGGACAGTATTACAGGATTGGGGACCATTATTAAAGAATTAGGGACCATTATTACAGGATTGGGGACATTATTAGTGATGAGCGAATATGTTTGAAATCCGATCTCCAAACTTAAGTTCGACACGAATATGGCACAATCAGATTCGTGATTGGAAAGGCGAACATTTTTATTTAAAATTGGCGAAAATCGTCATTGTTCGGCGAATAAGTGCGGGAATGTGATTGCGGGCAACCACAGCATTTTTAACAGTTTTGCTAGCATAGTGCTTGTGTATGATGAGTGGGGGGACGTGGTAGATGAGTGGGGGGGGGCTTGTGATAGCTCAGAACAGGTCAGATCAGTGGCGCGCTTGTCATTTTTTTTTTCCCTATAACTTTCAGTGAGGAAAGCGCGACTAGCCTATCACAGTGCAGGAAGCATCAACATTGTCCAGACACAAGGCTTCTGCCATTGGCTGCTAAAATCACATGTCCTCTCGATATAAAAAGTAGCCATGTTCCCTCCGCGCCATTTTATCCATGTCACTGCTGGAGACAGACGCTGTTCCTGTGTAATGAGAGATATTAGCTAGATAGATGGGAGCTTGTTTGGAAGTCAGATAGTGTAGATAAGTCCTCTGCTGTGTACCTGTTCAATCGACCTTGCAGCACATTTTTTTTTTCTTATGCAATTACTGACATTCAGACAGAAACAGCAGGGCCCATGCCATAGAAGTGTGTTGTGCACCGGTTGTATTGTGCTGTATGCACGAGTATACCTTCAATCTATTTTTGCACTTGCTAAGGTGATAAAGCAAGCAAGCTCTTGTAGGTCACTTTTTGATTTTGTGGGGTTGAAATTCAGCTGTCTGCAGACTCTGAAGAGCTGATGGAATTCTGCAGGTGAAATTCAGCTGTATGCACAGTAAAACAAATATATTTTTTCTGTTGGCAGGCAGAGTCCACAAAAGATTTTTTTGTGTCGCAAACGTGATACACTCAGCTAAAAGCCACCTCCTATTTTAGTGGCGGTGAACTTCAGTTGTTTTCAGAGTAAAAAAATTGATTTTTTTTTTTGTCTTGCAGAGTCCACAAAAGATTTTTTGTGTTGCAAACGTGATACACTCTGCTAAAAGCCACCTACTACACTAGTGGCGTTGAAGTTCAGCTGTTTTCAGAGTAAAAAAATTGATTTTTTGTCTTGCAAGACCGAGTACACAAAAGATTTTTTTGTGTTGCAAACGTGATACACTCTGCTAAAAGCCATCTATGATTTTAGTGGAGTTGAAGTTCAGCTGTTTTCAGAGTAAAAAAAATAGATTTTTTGTCTTGCTAGGCAGAGTCCACAAAAGATTTTTTTGTGTCGCAAACGTGATACACTCTGCTAAAAGCCACCTACTACATTAGTGGTGTTGAAGTTCAGCTGCTTTCAGAGTAAAAAAAATTGACTTTTTTGTATTGCTAGGCAGAGTACACAAAAGATATTTTGTGTCACAGACGTGATACACTCTGCTAATAGCCATCTACTATTTTAGTAGCGTTGAAGTTCAGCTGTTTTCAGAGAAAAAAATAGATTTTTTCTGTTGCTAGCTAAAATAAATCTAATTTTGTTTTGCTAATAGCAAGCTCCTACTATAGTATCTGAGCAACATGAGTGGGAAAAAGAGAGGTCGCAGTGGAAGGAGGAATAGGCTTGGTGTTCAAGGTATACGTGGGGTAGGTGGTAATGTTAGTGAAAGCACTAGTGAATAGAGATGAGCGGTGTTCGACTTGAACTGTTCGCCAATCTCAAATTCGAGCTGTTTTGAGCGGTGTTCGAGCCATTCGGCGAACACGAACGATTTGAAAAAAATCCGGCTGTTCGAGGTTATGTTCGATAACTGTTCGTGCACCAAAATCATAACTGGATTTTTTCACAGTAATGCTGATAATCAATGTTAATACGCAGTTTGAGTGTAAAGCGGGGCAGGGGGTGGATCTCTGCAGAAATAATGAAGATCTCCATTTTTTTTTCTCTTTCCCACATTTACAGTGGGGAGGTGCAATCTGTCAGCCTATCAGCAGCGCACACACTGAGCGAAGTGCTTTTTTTCACACAAGCAAGGGTATGTGTCATTGGCTGTGTACGTCACATGTCCTTGCCCTGTAAGACCCAGCCATTTTCCCCGCCGCCACCATTTTCTCACTGCTGCAGCTGCGTGTAAGACGGCACCGCTGTTGCTGTGTGCGCTATACTTTCAGTGTTAATTTCAAGCCAATTTTCTCAGAAATATACAGATAGCTTGGGAGTAGGGAATAGTTGTGATTGCAGTCCTTTTGAGGACTAGGTTCCAGCATTTCCTACGACTTTTTGCCAGGCAGGTCTGTGCTCTTAAATAGACAGCTTGGGAGTAGGGACTAGTTGTAATTGCAGTCCTTTTGAGGACTAGGTTACAGCATTTCCTAGGACTTTTTGCCAGGCAGGTCTGTGCCAGTGCTGTGCAAGTGTTTTTCACAGCATTTGGCTAAATCTAGCTAAGCAAATCCTTTTTGGCCTCTTGCAGTGTGTGTTAGTCAGTGGAGTAGCGTATCTGTGTTGCAAGCTACACCACCTGTGTATAGAATACAATTTTTTTACTGCACCTAGTGAAGTAAAACCTTTTGGGCATAGCATCATTCTATTAGGCCATCTATACTAAGCTCCACCAGCTTGCAAATTACTAATCATTTTTATCTGCATCTAGCTCAGAAAATTATTTTGGGCTTGTAGCAGTGTGTGGGACTTATTCTATTAGTCCATCTATACTAAGCTCCACCAGCTTGCAAATTACAAATAATTTTTAGCTGCATCTTGTCTGGAAAATAATTTTGGGCATAGTAGCAGTGTGTGGTACTCATTGTATTAGGCCATCTATACTAAGCTCCACCAGCTTTCAAATTACTAATAATTTTTAGCTGCATCTTGCTTGGAAAATAATTTTGGGCATAGTAGTAGTGTGTGGTACTCATTGTATTAGGCCATCTATACCAAGCTCCACCAGCTTTGAAATGAATAATAATTTTTGGCTGCATCTTGCCTGGAAAATAATTTTGGGCATATTAGCAGTGTGTGGTACTCATTATATTAGGCCATCTATACTAAGCTCCACCAGCTTGCAAATAACAAATAATTTTCAGCTGCATCTAGCTCGGAAAATAATTTTGGGCTTGTAGCAGTGTGTGGGACTTATTCTATTAGTCCATCTATACTAAGCTCCACCAGCTTGCAAATTACAAATAATTTTTAGCTGCATCTTGTCTGGAAAATAGTTTTGGGCATAGTAGCAGTGTGTGGTACTCATTCTATTAGGCCATCTATACTAAGCTCCACCAGCTTGCAAATTACAAATAATTTTTATCTGCATCTAGCTCGGAAAATAATTTTGGGCTTGTAGCAGTGTGTGGGACTCATTCTATTAGTCCATCTATACTAAGCTCCACCAGCTTGCAAATTACAAAATAATTTTTATCTGCATCTAGCTCGGAAAATAATTTTGGGCTTGTAGCAGTGTGTGGGACTTATTCTATTAGTCCATCTATGCTAAGCTCCACCAGCTTGCAAATTACAAATAATTTTTAGCTGCATCTTGTCTGGAAAATAATTTTGGGCATAGTAGCAGTGTGTGGTACTCATTCTATTAGGCCATCTATGCTAAGCTCCACCAGCTTTCAAAATACTAATAATTTTTGCTGCATCTATTCTGGAAAATAATTTTGGGCATAGTAGCAGTGTGTGGTACTCATTCTATTATGCCATCTATACTAAGCTCCACCAGCTTTCAAAATAATAATAATTTTTAGATGCATCTTGCCTGGAAAATAATTTTGGGCATATTAGCAGTGTGTGGTACTCATTCTATTACACCATCTATACTAAGCTCCACCAGCTTTGAAATTAATAATAATTTTTAGCTGCATCTAGCGAGGAAAATAATTTTTCTTCCCAATAGTGGTAGCAATAGAAATATGGGGCACGCTCCTGGCTAACAAAAATATACGCTTCATAACAAAAAACACCAGCCTAGAGCTCTGCATTAATAAGATGGCATCATCGTCTCTCCCAGTGCTAGGCCTACTACGCCGGCTAGCATTCCTGTGCTTAAAACATAATGTATGGGTCCGCGCTAGCCACGATGCTGAGGGGTCTAAAGCTGCTGCTAACGCTTTATCACAATTCAATTGGCAGATTTTCACAGAGCTCCTCCCCAACGCCTACCCATCGGGCAACAGTTGCCCACCCTCCCTATGGGATCTAGTGGCGAATAGTTGATGCCATTAATCAGAGCGTCAGTTGCCCCATCGACGTGGCAAGCATACGGTAAGGTATGGGAAGATTGGACATGACTAGTAGCAGGCAGACGGGTTGACCAATGTGAACAAGCCAGATTACAAGTCACCATAGAATTTCTCCACCAGCTAATGATGAGGGGCATATCAGGGGCATCAGCGCAGCGGTGTCTGACCGGAGTAGCATTTCACTTCCAACTACTGAATTGGGGAGATGTGACAAAGAGATTCATCATCATGGGGTCAGCCAAGTCAGGAGTGTAGACGTCCCGTCCCGTGCCACTAAAACTGATTTCTCACATCATATCCCTAACACCATTAACATGACACTCACAATTTGATGCAACACTACTGTCTACTGCATTTGTGATCGCCTTCTTCGGGGCGCTATGCATAAGCGAATTAGTCCCTCAATCCAAAATTACCACCAGTGGAGGCTTATTACACCAGGACGTAGTCATAGCCAATAATGCAATACGTCTACGCATATGCCAATCGAAAACGGTTCCAGTGGGCAGGGGCACTTGGGTACTTCTACAACCCACAAACGGTACACTGAGTCTGGTAACAATAGTAAAAACATATATAACCATCAGATCACAAAGTAATTTCTTCCTATCACACATTGATGGAATGCCATTATCAAGATACCAGTTCCAAGCTATATTTAATAAATGCATAACATCGGCAGGGAACCACCCCAAAGATTATGGGACACACTCATTCCGCATAGGCGCGGCTATGGAAGCAGCAAGAGCAGGACTGTCAGAAACGGAAGTTCAGAGGATAGGGAGATGGCGATCCACGTGTTTGGCGAGATACATAACACCAGACTTGTTATCCTAACATGGTTTGTTTCTTTTACAGGTGACGCTAAGCCAACAGTGTGGGTGATAGGCCACTCGTATATATATTGGGCAGAAAAAAGGGCGAAAGTCCGCCCAGGCGGGAGGAAATTAGAGTTTCATAACACATATTTCAACTGGAGAGGTATTAGAGGCCTGCTATGGCCACAGGTACTAATGGAGGTAATCAAGGTAGGGAGAGAGGCAAGAGGTCCGGTCATCTTAGTTATACAGGCCGGTGGAAACGACCTAGGTCATCACAAGAGCGCATAACTAATGGCAATAATGAAACTAGACACTGAGCGCTTCAGAGAATTTTTCACAAAACTAACTATAGTATGGTCAGAGATTGTGCCGATAGCGGTATGGCAAGGTGCGCGAGACATCACGGCCATCAAACGGACAAGGCGGGTAATAAATATTCGGATGGCAAAATTTAGAAGAGACAGAGGCAGTGTAGTGATACAACACCAACAACTGGAAGGAGATAAAGCAGGCCTCATACAGCCCGACGGTGTTCACTTAATGGATATTGGACTGGACATATTCCTGTCAGGAAATGGACGGAGTGGAACAAGCATTAAGAGTGATGGATGGGGGTCAGAGTCCTGCATACGAGTACGCAGGATCCTCCGTGGCCTGGAAATAGAAAGGACATGTTGGAGAGTTACACTTGTTGGCCAACTTGCCGGTGTGGAGACCCAGGGCATGCTGCAACAAGCTGAATTATTTTAGAAATAAAATGCCTTTCTAATGGAATGAGTATAAAGAGTTAATAAAGTTGTGAACGATCCTCACCCATCCAGTTGTAAGAGTTACATTATTGTATTGTCAAGGAAAGGGGGGCGGTAGGGGGGGTGAGCGTCTGGGTTTGGTTGGGGGTCCCCACAGTCTGCCTAGGCTAGATGCATTTAAAAATTCTTATTAGATACACAGGCGGTGCAGCTTGCTTCGCAGCTGGGCTACTACGCCCAAAGTATTGCCTAGGCTAGATGCAGTTAAAAATTCTACGCTGACTAGCAGACACTGAAGCTTTGGAGCAGACCTCTGAGTAAACAGCTCTTCAGACTCAACCATCTGTGTTACCCAAAGCCATAGTGTATGTAGTTTCATACAGTTAAAGGGGGGGGGGGCGACCCAACCCACCTGGAATTGACGATGCCAACATCATGTTAAACACAGCAAGGGGACTCCAAAAAGAGTCTCCATTTTTTCAAAAAATTGTGGCACAGACACCACTTAAGTGGCATCAATTGCCCCAGAGTTGCTTAAAACGGTTGGTGAGGTGATTTTACCAAATCCTCAAGCTTTTAGTCTCCCCAGGATGACACAGGGGTAGAAAAGTCCTTGCGGATCCATGATTTGTTCATCTTTATGAACGTGAGTCTGTCTACATTCTCAGTGGACAGCCGCGTGCGATTATCTGTCAGCACACCACCAGCAGCGCTGAACACACATTCAGAGAGAACGCTGGCTGCAGGGCATGACAAGATCTCCAAGGCGTGAGTGGTGAGCTCCGGACATTTTTCCAGATTGGAATCCCAAAATGAGCAAGGGTCCAGTGACACAGTCATGGCTTCGATGTTCACTTGGAGATACTCCTGTACCATCCTCTCTAGGCGTTGACTATGTGTCAGACTTCTTGTCTCCTGTGGCCTTGCAAAGGATGGCCTAAAAAAGTGGTGAAACGATTCCACAAAATTGCTGTTACCAGCAGATACTGTGTTACTGTTACGGTTTGAGTGATGAAGACTCGACAGTCCCACGGTTTGCAAGTTAGAACTGTGAGATTCACTATGTGTACCACTGGTGTTTTGTGGAAAAGCACATGTAAGATTCTGCAACAGCCTCTGCTGATACTCCTGCATGCGTGAATCCCTTTCTATGGCAGGAATTATTTCGCCAAATTTACTTTTTTACCGGGGATCTAAGAGTGTGGCAACCCAGTAGTCGGGATTACTTAGAATTCTGACAATCCAAGGGTCATGTTGCAGGTAGTGCAGCAAGAAGGCACTCATGTGTCTTGCGCATCCAGGAGGACCAAGTCCTTGTTGTGTTGGTAGCGAGGTAAGAATCATGCTTCCTTCCTCTGCCCTCTCCCCCCAACCTCACACAACAGAAATGTGATCACGGTCTCCCTCATCTGATGAGTCTTACATGCCCATCGCCAGTTCGTCCTACACTTCTTCCTCGGCTCCTGCACCTTCCTCAACAGTTTGGCTGCTACCATGTGCCCTGGTTAATCCCTCTCCCCCACCCTCCCATGCCTGCCGCCTTGGTGCTGCCGACCATCTGGACCTTGGAGATGTTATCCCTTCCGCATATGACTCCTCCTCTACTTCCTCCACCTCCTCTTGTCCCACCACCTGACTCTGAATTCTGTTTAACGTGTGATCCAGCATGTCAATCACCGGAATAGTCATGCTGATAATGGCATCGTCAGCACTAAACATTTTCGTCGCCATTTCAAAACTGTGCAGAAGGGTGTGTGGCGCCCCTGAGGGTTCAGTCGCCACAGAGGTACTGCATCTCACCCAGAGGTGTGGTATCTCACCCTCAGGTAAGGAAGAAGTATGGCTCAGGACCCTAACACCTGCATCCAACACATACCCGCAGTGGGGGTAGGGCGAGATTGCTCCTAAGGGAGAGCACAGTCCCAGGTCCCTAGCTGGCGGGAGGGTCCTATGTAGTGGGTGTGGGTGGAGAAAGCAGCTTAGGGGAGCACATGACAGGGAGAGTATAAATAGGAAGCCATCTTAGAAAGAGCAAGCCAGTCAGAGGAGGAGAAGTGACAGGAGCAGAGGCTCTGCATGAGCTCTGCTCCGGAGGTGGGCCTAGCATGGGAGGCCCAGGACTGAATGAGAGAAGAGAGGAGTGGGAGCAGGAAGGCTCCAGGAACTGAAGGGACCCTAGGGGTACGGGCCGTGCAGAAGGCCACCCGTACGCCTGCTGCTACCTGGAGGTAGAGGGGTCAGGCCAGATAAGGGGAACCGGTCCCTCAACTAGCGGAGAAACAGCAAGGCTCAACTAGAAACCGGAGGCTGCAACATTTCATGTACTGCAGGCCAAAGTCCACACCAGTCTCACTAAGAAGGTAGCCACATAGGACCCAGGGGACGGAACACACGTCGCCCGCCAAGGCCCGAGGATACCGGATAGAAGTGTCACTGGGTGTGAGGTGCAGGGAAAAGGCCAGAGAAAGGACACACAGAAGGGGGTCCTGCTAAGTACTCCGGAGCTATCTGGGGGTGGACTGAGCCCCTCACTGAGTACGCACAGCACGACGGGGGAGATTGCTCTGGTACCTGTAATCTGGACTGCAACAACTGTGAGTAAAGATCTTGGGACTGCATCACACGGACTCTGTGTTCATGACTGACTCCCTGCACTACAACCAATATCATCCACCCACACTGCCCTGAAGCTACACTCTTCCTGTGGGGAGTAATAATACCATTGCTGCAAAACCACCAGCTTCAGAGGACTGTTCCGCAGCGGCGGCCCCTTTGGCCGCACTCCACAGGTGGCGTAGTCGGACATTATAAAACCCATATATACAAATTACCCTTGGATTGACCGCCCTGGGTCACGGACCGGGTCACCGCCACAGTGACTACAACCCCCAGTGTCTACCGGCCCGGCTCCGGGTACCCCACGGCCCAGGGGGCGCGTCAACTTCATAGGTCCCTGATCTGAGACCACTCCTGCAGCGTGATTTGCCCCACCTCTGGATCTCGTTGGCCCAGGCTATACGTCAGAACGTATTGCACCAGGGCTTGTCGGTGATGCCACAGTCGCTGCAACATGTGCAGAGTTGAATTCCACCGTGTCGGCACATCGCATTTCAGCGGGTGAACTGGCAGGCCCAACGACTTCTGTAGAGATGTAAGCCGTTGAACTGCGGGATGCGAATGGCGGAAGTGAGCACACAGCGACCGTGCCCTCTGCAGAAGGCCATCTAGTCGGGGTTAGTGGGCTAAAAATTGTCCAGGTTCAACACGTGAGCCATACAAGGCACGTGTGTGACATTGCCCCGGCGAAGGGCCGCACCCAGGTTTGCAGCATTGTCGCACACGGCCTTCCCTGGTTGCAGGTCCAGTGGAGACAACCATTCATGAAACTGGGTCTCAAGAGCTGACCACAACTCCTCAGCTGTGTGACTCACATTTCCCAGACATTTCAAAGTAAACACCGCCTGATGCCGTTGAGCCCTGCTGCCAGCATAGTAAGGAGGTGTGCAGGATTCCTTCTGCGCAGTTAGAAAGCGGGTGGCATTACCAAACAGGCTTTGGGTGCAGGTGGAGGATCGAGAGGAGGTTGAGGAGTCAGAAGCAGTGGAGGAACTTCTAGATAAAGAGGATTGACGTACAACTCGTGGGGACGGCAAGACTTGGACAGCAACCCCTTGTCCTGCTGTCACCATAGTTACCCAGTGCCCAGTCAGCGACATGTAACGCCCCTGTCCATGCCTACTCGTCCAAGTGTCTGTGGTGAAATGCACCCTGTCACACACACAGTTTCTCAAAGAAGCGATGATGTTGTGTGCGACATGCTGGTGTAGCACAGGCACACCTTTCTTTGAGAAGTAGTGCCGACTGGGCATCTGGTACTGGGGCACTGCGACGGACATAAGGTCTCGAAAATCCTCTGTGTCCACCAGGTGGAAAGGCAGCATTTCAGTAGCCAACAGCTTGCAGATGGTGAAATTCAACCTCTTAGCTTTGTCATGGCTAGGAGGAAATGGTCTTTTACTTGTCCACATCTGAGGCACCGAGGGCTGGCTGTTGTGCTTATACGGGGTTGAGTAGGGTGTCCCCAGCAAACTGCCGGTCTGTGAGGAAGATGCAGGCGGAATAGTTAGGTTGCCTTGATCCAAAGGTGGCGCTCTCGATGTCGGAGAGCGCTCAACACCAGCTGGTGTTTCCACTTCCAAATGAAATGATGACCTGCCAATCACACTGGCTGTTGCGGGTAAAGAGGTGGCAGGTCTGTGTCCAAAAACATGTGTGACTGCTGTCCCCCCAGTCACAGGGGATGAAGAGGCCGCGGATGCACAAGATGGGGCAGACGGTGGTTGGCCCGGCCCGCTAGGCCGCATTGTAGCACAGTGAGCTTCCCACTGCAACTTATGCTTAATATCCATGTGACGGTTCATGCATGAAGTACTCAAACTATGGATTTTTTGGCCTCTACTTAGCTTTTGGTGACAAATATTACAGATAACACGAGTTGGGTCATCCTTATCGATCTGAAAAAATGCCCAGGCTATGCAAGGCTTAGAGCCCATGCGACCTGAAGAGCCACTACGACTTGTGGTCAGAGGCAGAGTTGTGGTTGAGGATGCAGTTGTTGACGTGCTTCCAGTACTCCGTCTCTGTCCAGGAAGGCGCAACCTAACCTCGTCGTCAATAGCATCTGTGACGCCCAGCTGCGCTTGGTATCACAGATCCTAGAAGAGTGCATTGATGGAATCCTCCACAAGAGGCCCCCATAAACATTCACACATCTCCACCTTCCTTCTCAGACCAGCAGAGGGAGCCCGTTAGGGATATAAATAGGGAAGGTGGAGCTAGGCAGTTCAGTTCCTCTGAAGAGTTCCTGCAGTAGAGAAGCCTAAGAGAGGTCAGTCTGCAGTAGAGCTCAGTCTAGTCTAGAGAACTCAGTTAATAGTTCAGCAGTGGAGCACGAGGCTCCTGCTAGCTAGATTCAGGGAGCCCAGTTAGAGCTTAAGGTGTGCCGGCGCCATAAGATCGGTGAAGCGAGGCAAGCTGCCGTTAGTGTGTATAGCCTAGTGAGGGCCCGAGTAGGCCGAAGGCGAGTGGAGAATTAGTACATAGGGGGCAGAGGAGCTTAACCAGCTCACCCCGAAGCATTGACCGGACACCGGATCCGAGCTTACCAGGATCTCTATAACCCAGTAAGGCATGACCGGAATCCCTGGAGAACTACAAGTCCCAGGATACTTGGAGCGTGAGCTCCAAGACAAGGCCCTACCACAAGGTCAGCCAGCGCAGGACAGAGACAAAGTTAGGCCTAGCTCCAGGCAGGTCAGAAACTTACTACGCAGAGGCAAGAAACAGGAGGCCCTACACCCGCTCATTGGGGAGGATCCTGATATGCACCCTTCACCCTACAGTGCTCCGGGATGTGCCTGAATTTCCACCAGTAAAAGGTACTGAAGTGACTACTGTGTCCGTTCCCGTTCTTGCTCTGACCCAGCTGGGTCTCGCCTGTCCTGCATTCCCCCTGCATACGCTTTTCTGAGGCCTAGCTCCACCTGTGGGGAGCTATATCATCGAGCTGCCTTATCACCGAACTCAGTGGACTGCTGCAGCGCTGGTGCTTCTCACCAGATACCACAGGTGGCATCAGAAACTGTTATAAAATTAACAATTATCCACCCTTTTAAAAAGTGACCCCAGGGTACGGGCCCGGGAGCCGACCACCGCGACAGCCCCAAGGCCAGGCAAAGGCCCGGGTACCGAGTCATCCCCATCCCCTGGGCTAATCACATCCTCCTCCACCTCCTCTGCTGACCTCATTGACTGGCTGACTGTGGGTTGACAGTAAGTGGGATTTCCAACCTCGTCATCATCACCCTGTGTGTTCTCACACCCGTCGTCCTCAGAGCCAACCTCTTCCTGCCCTGACCGAAAAGTCAAGTTGTCGCTCCAATCAGGTATTTGAGTCTCATCATCGTCTTCATCATTGTCTCCACCAACAGGAGTTACAGTTTGGGAACGAGGGTCTACATTATGCTCAGAACCTTCTTCGTCTGGTCCTGGATCCGACTCATAAAGATTCTGAGCATCAGTGCAGATCATTTCCTCGTCTGGATTAACAGAAGCTCTGGAGCAGACCTTCATTTCCCACGCTATAGTATGAGTAAACAGCTGTGCAGACTCAACCATCTGTGTTACCCCATACTCAGACGGGCAGCTGGAGACTTGGGAGCTGTGAGGAAGCAAGTGAGATTGGGGTGACACCTCTGAGGACTGGAGTATTTGTGATGTTGAAGTTGAGGTGGAGGAGAGCCCACTTGAAGGAGCACTTGATATCCGTTGAAGCACCTGCTGTTTTTGTGCCTCATCTGGAATTTGTAGCGATGGGCGTGTCCGTAAGAAAGGGATAGTATCACATTGTCCACGAAAAGAAGTAGACATCTTAGTTTGGCTGGAAGATGGTCTTTCTTCTGCAGATGTTACTCCCCCCCACCGCGGGGGGGCTCGACCCACCAGCGGACAGGCACCAGTATTGGGAGAGGGGGGCTGGCCGTCAGGGTCCACAGCGGCTCTGGCACAAACCCGGCGACACGGAGGTCGCACGGGCAGGAACGGACTGGCCGTGTCGGCTTTGCACTCCAGCGTAGTCCCTCTGCCCGCTCGTGCCCGTAACCTCAAAGGGATGCGCAAGCGGCTTTTCTTCCCAGGGCTGTTCCCCGCCCAGCAGGAACATGGGGGAGCTCAGGTCGGCCTTCCACTGTACTCCTTTACCTCCCTCGCCCTCTTTCCTTCTTCCGTTCTCCATCTAACCCCTCGGCTCTGTGGTGTCCCCTCTCCCTCCAGCTCTCTCCTTCTCACAGGTGGACTACCGTGTGTATTCACACTGTGGCGAATATTTTGGGCGCAGGCATAAGAAGTTGTCGAGGTAATGGATAACATGTGCCCCCTTAGAAACGTCCATAACAACCCATCCGAGGAAGCAACTAAACGCCTCAAATAGTGAGCATGATCTGGACCACCCCATGGGCAAACAGCGATCTATATAGTATGCTCCTTCCCAGAAGCAGCCCAATAGGTGGACACTATTCTGAGGCACAGGTAGTAAGTAACCGGAACGCCGCATCAATGTCTGTTTTGGCCATTAGGGTGACCCTTCCCAACTTCTTGATCCGCCTGATTGCCTTGTCAAAGGGTGTACAGTATATACTACTGTACTTGGTTCCGCGTCGATGTTGTCGTTTACTGACCTGCCCCTTGGATATGACAAATGGTGGATTAGTCCGAATGTATTGGGTTCCGTTTTTGGCACAACTCACAACGGGGATACCACTACGTCTTGTAAAGAAAGAGTTCTGAATGGAACCGCCATTCTACCTAAAGATATTTATTTTTTTAATTTTCTTGTCACGACGTCTGGGTGTTGGTAGGCTGATTTTAGATTTTTACTCCAGCCTTTCTTGATTTTAGAAGGGCATGACATGCCTATATCTGTGTCTCCCCCTCCTTTTACTCCTCCACCTCTTTTCTTTTCGCATGACTATATGTACTTGTCACTTTTCCATGTGTTAGTTGTGTCTTCTGAGCAGTTTGTCAGCTTTTGGACACCTTTGAAGTGTTTTCTATGTGTTTTCTATGTGTTTCTATGTGTTTTTGTTTGCCTGCCATTGGTTTTAACGGTGTTCGAAGGTGTTCGACGAACAGTTCGACGAACAGTTCGGCGAACATACGGGTGTTCGACGAACCGAACCGAACTCGAACACTACGGGGGTGGCTCAACACTACTAGTGAACCAACACCGTCATGTCCTATCCGAAGACAACTGACAACTTCTGTTAGTGGACGGGCTACTCCACTCCCTTTCTTTGGCAGCCGCACAGCGATACACTTTGTTGATAAGGGTCAGAAAGAGCAGGTGCTCCAGCGGATGGCAAGCGCTGCTTCAAGTGGCCTCTCCTCTTGTTCCTCCAACTCAACATCCCACACAGTACAGTCTACAGAGGTGGCACCCCAATTACCCTTGCTTCCCTCCGCGTCACAACTGTCCAAGAGCCCAACTGACTGTAGCAAACCACAGATGGGCGAGTCTGTAGAACTGTTCACCCATTCTATGCCATGGATATCAGAAGTGTACTCCAAACATTCACAGAGTCAAGAAGAGGAGGAAAGCATTTACACCGATGCCAAAAATTTTTTTAGGTTGGATTCGGGGCAGGATGGAGTAGGGTCCGAGCAGGTTCCTGACCCTCATCACCAGACGTTAACCACCAGGCAGTGAGGTGATCCTGATGAGACTCAGATACCTGAGGCTCATGCGGACTGTACTGTGCTGTCAGGGCAACAAGAGTATAAGGGTCACTCTGAGGGTGAGGAATGGGATAGCACATTGGATGATGACGAGGTTGAAGATCCTATTTGGTGTGAACCCAGAGTCATGCAGCCGAGTAGCTCATCTGAGGAGGTGGAGGAGGAAGACGAGGTTACCTTTCGCCCTACGGCACAGACACGGAGTGATGCAAGCATGAGGAGCACTGCATTCTTAGCCACAACTGTGGCTGTGGCCAGTAGCGGTCGCAGGTCTGCAGCTCGCAGTGGTGGCAAGAGTTGCCTAGCCTCGGCCTTTTTTGCAACTGCAAAGTATGAGTCAACTCATGTTATCTGCACACATTGCAATAAAAAACTCAGTAGAGGGAAAAAATTTGACTACTACATTCATGATCCTTCACATGCGCACACAACATGCTGGGAATCTCACTGCGCTAAAATGCAGACCAGCGGACCTGAACAACCTTCAGCCGCCCCATTAACCGCATCTGCTGCTTCTTCCTCCTCCTGTGTTACCTTGCCAAGTATTGTCACGCAGGTCTGCCACTGCAGTACCTTCGGTTCTCTACTCGCTCCAGTCAGGCTGAGTGAGAGCCCATCAGCTGTAACGAAAGCGGACATGCCTGCTGTGTTTGTTTCACCGAGCACACCACATGTTTCTCAATCCATCATAACATCTGTGCCTGCACCTCATTCACAGTACACCAGATTGTCCGTTTCACAGTACTCCGCTCTCTCTGTCAGCATTGCAGCCAGCCCTCTGTCCTGCAGTTGTGGTCACGTAACAGATTGTTTCATCCTACACATGAGAAAGCTAAGAGGTTGAACTCCACCATCTCCAATCTGTTGGCCACGGAAATGCTGCCTTTCCGCCTGGTAGATACAGACGGTTTCCGAAAGCTGATGGCAGTCGCAGTCCCCCAGTACCAGTTGCCCAGTCGCCATTACTTCTCTAAGAAAGCTGTGCCTGCGAAACACCAGCATGTCACAGACAACATCACCCATTCCTTGAGTAAATCTATGTCTGCCAGGGTGCATTTCGCCACAGACACCTGGATGAATGAGCATGGTAAAGGGCGTTACATCTCGCTGACTGGGCCCTGGGTGACTCTGGTGGCTGTGGGGGCAGGTGGGTAAGCCGGCTGTCCCATGAAAGTGTAGAATGCCTAACCTTCATTAAGATGAACAAGTCATGGATCTCCATGGATTTTTGCACCCCAACCACAGACTGTACAGACTAGGCGATGTTGTAGTTTTTAGTGTGCTGCAGTCTGATATGGCTTCTGTGCCTGCTCTTGCTGCTGCTGCAGGTTTTAGGCCCTAAATTTTTTAAATGTGAACACTGATTGTGTCTCCATCTGCTGGGTCGGCTGTAGTGGAAGAGGTGTCGTTCCTAATTCTACAATTTCTACTGTAGTAAAATTGATGCCACTTTGCTGGTGTCTTGTCTACCCCTAATTTTTGGAAATGTGGAGAATCCTGATTCTGTCTCCATCTATTGGTTTGGCTGTATTGGAAGAGGTTTTGGTCTCCATTAAACTACTTTTACTTTGGTAAAATTGATTCTAATTTGCTGGTATCTGCCACAAATTTTTGGAATGTGGAGAATCCTGATTGGGTCTCCATCTATTGGGTTGGCTGTAGTGGAAGAGGTGTCGTTCCTAATTCTACAATTACTACTGTAGTGAAATTGATGCCACTTTGCTGGTGTCTGCCACTAATTTTTGGAAACATGGAAAATCCTGATTGGGTCTCCATCTATTGGGTTGGCTGTAGTGGAAGAGGTTTTAGTCTCCATTAAACTACTTCTACTCTGGTGAAATTGATGCCACTTTGCTGGTGTCTGCCACTAATTTTTGGAAGCATGGAAAATCCTGATTGGGTCTCCATCTATTGGGTTGGCTGTAGTGGAAGAGGTTTTGGTTTCCATTAAACTACTTCTATTCTGGTGAAATTGATGCCACTTTGGTGGTGTTAGGACCTAATTTAGAGAAATGTGAACACTCCTGGTTAGGTCTCCATCTCCTGGGTTGGCTATAGCGGAAGAGGGTTTGGTCTCCTTTACAATTTTTAGACTCTAGTGAAATATTTTTTGGTGCAGATATTGTTCTCCGCTCAGGGGTACACAGACATGATAAACCCAAAATTGGTTTTCTTACTACAGTGGTATATAAAGCAGGCTACATCTCAGCTTAAAATTATTTGGTGCAATTATTGTTCTCCATGCAGGGGAAAAAAAAAGTAGGGTCCACGCAGCTTCCTGATCCTTGTCACCAGACGTTAAACCCTGGAGGGGGAGGTGATCCTGATGAGACTAAGATACTTGAGGGTCACGCGAACTGTACTGTGCTGTCTGGGCAAGAATAGGAGGAGGGTGACTCTCGGAGGATGGGATAACACATTGGATGATGATGAGATCCCACTTGGTGTGAACCCACAGGCAGCTGCTGAGTAGCTCATCTGAGGAGGTGGAGGAGGAAGACGAAGAGGTTACGTTGCGTCCTATAGCGCAGACACTTAGTGATGGAAGCACGAGGAGCACTGCATCCTTAGCCACAACTGTGGCTGTCACCAGCAGCTGTCGCAGTGGTCTGCAGCTCGCAGGGGTGGCAAGGGTTGCCTAGCCTGGGCCTTTTTTGACACCGCAAAGGATGAGCCAACTCACGTAATCTGCACACTTAGCGACAAAAAACTCAGTAGAGGGAAAAAGTGCAATAATTTGACTACTACATTCATGAACCTTCACATGCACACACAGCATGCGTTACACTGGGAATCTCACTGCACTAAAATACAGACCAGTGGACCTAAATAACCATCAGCCGCCCCATCAACCGCATCTGCTGCTTCTTCCTCCTCCTCTGTTACAGTGCCAGGTATTGTCACTCAGGTCTCCCACCGCAGAACCTTCGTTTTTTTACCCACTCCAGTCAGGCTGAGTGAGAGCCCGTCAGCTGTATCGGAAGCGGACATGCCTGCTGTTTTTGACCGATCTCATAAAACGAGCACACCGCAACTTTATCAATCCATCGTAACACCTCCGCCTGCATCTCACTCACTGTCCAGCAGTTTTTCCAGTTCACCGTACTTCGCCCTCTCTTAGCACAGCAGCCAGCCCTCGGTCCTGTAGTTGTGGTCGCGTAAAAGATTGTTTCCTCCTACACATGACAAAGCTAAGAGGTTTAGCTCCACCATCTCCAGTCTGTTGGCCATGGAAATGGTAGTGTCAGGCCCTAATTTTTTGAACTGTAAAAACTCTTGTGTGGCTGCTTTTTTTACTGAGGAGGAAACAGGAGAACCTGGGGAAACCCCCGCAAACATGGGGACTCCAACACTCCATGGTAGCAGTGCTAACCACTGAGCCACAGTGCCACCATGCTGCCTTCTCTGTTCTCCCGGTTCTGATGTCTAACTTGAACCTACTGCCACTCAGTGTCTTCCGCTCCTTTGTGAGAAAGTAATGTTTGGGCAGCCACTCAGTCTGCCAAATAAAATTCCTGAGAAGGAAATTGTGGATGGCTTCTGGTACTATTGGGTGCACTGCTAATAGTGCCAATAATGGTGTGCCATAATTCACTGGAAATATTCCAGGCTGGTTGGAGACAAGCTCATTCCCACAGAAAAGTACCAGCAACAAGCTAAGGAGATGGTGGCCTCTATCATCATAAAGGAGTTAGCTCGTTGTCTAGGAGACCGGCCACCGCTGCTGTCTTCCTTGTGTATATTGTGTTGAAGCTTGCAAGGTGTCTCCGATTTACCGTGACAGAGAGTAGTCAGAAGACAGCAGGGTCTGATTCCTCCCACTCCCGCAGTCATTAGAAGCCTTTTGCCTTCATATTAATTGGTGCAGGGGTTAATCTGCTCATTTGTGAGCTCCTGGAAGCTTCCCTTTATTTAGGCTCTTAGCAGATTTGTCCCATGCATCTCCCCTACTGTGTAACTCTATACCCCAACACATCAGACTCTCGTCTACCGTGGAAACCTTTAAAAGGAATCTGAACACCCACTTCTTGTGAAGAGCGTACAATCTGCGGTAACCCTCACTCCAGCATACCGCTGCGCGACTAGCTGTACCCTGACCTACTGTATCATCACCCATCCCTTGTACATTGTTTGTGAGCCCTCGCAGGCAGGGTCCTCTCTCCTCTTGCACCAGTTGGTGACTCCTTTTCACATGTTAAGCGCCATGGAATAAATGTCGCTGTAATAATGATAATAATTATAGTACTTGTACTCTGGGTCAATTGATTTCCTGGTGTCTACCCCTAATTTGATGTGTTTTGGCAACTTTTGGGCCCATTTGAAGGTGTTGCATATGAATTTTTTTAATTTTGTTCCATTAAATCCTATGGCGTTCGGTAACGTTCAGCGAGTATTCGACGAATAAATCGACGAATATTGCAGATTCGCCGATCGGAACCCGAACCCGAATATCAAAACATTCGCTCATCTCTAACATTACAGAACTGGAGAACATTACTACAGGGTGAGGAACATTATTACAGAACAGGGGACATTATTACAGGATTGGGGACATTATTAAAGAACTGGGGACCATTATTACAGGACAAGGGACATTATTACAGGAAGGGGGACATTGCTACAGGATGAGGGACATTATTACAGGATTAGGGATTGGGGACATTATTACAAAACAAAGGACATTACTACAGTCTTTGGGACATTTTACAGGCTTAGGGACATTATTATAGGATAGGGGACATTATAACAGGATTGGGCTCAGAATTACTATATGGGGCTAATTGTAAAACTATATTACTGTATGGAGCCGATTTGATGTCAAAAAAAGGAAAACATTAAAAAAAAAGTGAAAAAATAATGGAATAATATTTGACCACTAAAAATGCTGTTTTATGTAAACATTGAAGTAAAAGAAAATACCTGTACCATAACCCCTATGATAAACACAATTAAAAAGATAAACACAATAGAAAACACGCCCCAAAAAAGAGATGATGATCAAAAAGTTTTTTAGAAAAATAATGGTATTACTGAAAATGTAATCTTCTCCCGCAAAGAACGCGGCCCTTCATATTCAAATTTTTTCTATGTGCATTTACTCAGCTGAGTTTGAGACCCCTGTATTACATGCTATACAAGGAAAAATCAATATGTGATCCTAAGTAGGAAGTCATTTTATGTTGTCATCAGACAATCATCAACTGCTTCTATTTTAAAAGTCACCTTTAGTCCAATTCTGGAACAGTGTTTCCCAGCTCAACAATCTTCTTTGATGCGTGTAACTTTATAAAGTGTAGATAATGCTAGGAACGTACCACTAAAATATTGTAGAAATATTACTGATACAACTTAAATGAGCAACATTTTTCAACAATTTTGGATTTAATATGTGACTGAGATCAAATAGAAATTTATTGTTCTTTAATCAAATACCAATGCTTTGTGCCATAGTACACAGTAACAACTAAATAACTTTTAATCAAATATGGAAGCTTTGTGCCATAGTACATAGTAACAACCAAATAACCTGCTTTTGTCATTTGTTTTCCTAACTACCTTGACAAATGAAAAGATAACAGATACCGGTGTCCTCTTATGTAAAGTTCATAGATAATGTCTTATGTAAAGTCCTATAGATCATAAAGCTGCCCTTTATGTATTATGTAATAGTGACTTTAAATGAAAAGACGCTAAATAAAATATAATTGTGCTAAAAATTCATTTATCTGCTAATTTTCTATTAAAAAAAATCAGTTGAAAGGACTCTGTTAACAGGTTTTTGCTATGTAATCTGACATTAACATGCAGGAGGGACAGAGACCCTGACTCCACTGATGTATCACTTAGTTTACTGGAGGCAACAGTTATGATAGTGTCATAGTTTTCTCTTCTGCAGATCTAGGAGAGATCAGTTGTTGTGCTGTGTATAACTCCAAACACAACACAGCTTTCTGCGTAAATTGTATAATGACAGAAAGGCCGGCGACACACTAGCAAATTTAAAATCGGTTTGATTTTGATGAAGGAGAGTCGGACGAGTGTTCTGCGATTTTGTATTTGATTTTTCTGCAAACGCAATGTGTTTCTGCGATTTTTTTTTCCTACTCTCAGCGATTGTGATGCTATTTGTGATGCTTAGGTTTATAGGGTTTTCCCTCCTAAAATAACCTTGTTGGCTTGCTTGTTATAATATTTTTGTCTTAAAATGTCCTTCAACCTGACCTTGAATACTACCGACCGGATCTTTCTTCATTGGGTATTATCTCGGCACTATGGTGAACCGTACCCAATTGTTGGTGTTCCGAGGAGGTGTCGTCAATACTGGATACATCCACTCCTGACCAAACGGGCAACAAAAGGACACTTCCATCGTCTCTGCTGAGCTACTGAAGCATCCTCAAAAGTTTTATGAATTCACAAGGACGAGCATAGCTTCATTTGATAAGCTTTTGGAGGTTCTCATGCTGGCCCTAACGTTCCAGAATGCAAGGATGCGGCAATGTATATCTGCTGAGGAGTGACTTATATGACGCTAAGGTAAGATTTACATGTTTTTTGTTATACAATGGCCAAAAAATGTTTGTTTTTTTTAGTTTTTTTACTTCTATATAACCTTCTGGAGCAGTTTATCATTATGTAATTTTTAATGTGTGCATTAGGTTCCTAGCTTCAGGAGTTTCGTTTGCTGCACTTCATTTCGAATTCCTCATGGGCAAGACGATTATATTAGCAATTGTTAAGCACACCTGTGCACAAATCTGGCTCAAACGCCATTCTGAAGTTATGCGGGAGCCTTCCCAACGAGACTGGGAGGAATTTGCATGTGGTTTTTATGCAAAAACACAATTTCCCAAGTGCATCGGGGCCTTAGATGGCAAACATATCAGGGTCAAGAAGCCCCCAAACTTTGGGTCCTAATATTTTAACTATAAACAGTATTTTTCTGTTGTACTGTTAGCATTAGTGGACAGTGATTATATGTTTTGTATAGTTGATATTGGGGTCTATGGGGGAACAGGCGATTCTCAAATTTTTAACACCTCTGTTATAGTGCGCCGCCTTCACAATAATGACCTTGCTCTGCCACCACCATCTGTTCTTCCGGGGTCAAGAGGTGAACCAACACCATATATGTTTGTTGCAGATGAGGCCTTTCAATTATTTCGACATGTAATGAGGCCGTATCCACATCGAGGCCTCAATTACCACAGCCGGATTTTCAACTATCGTCTTGCTCGTGCCCGCAGAATGGTGGAGTGTGACTTTGCATCCTTTGTGCAGAATGGCATGTACTCCTGGGGGCCTTACAACTAAGTGAACAGAATCTTAATGGTGTCATCAAGGCATGTGTGGTGTTACACAACTTTACCCGCATACATAAATGTGGTTATGCTACAGGCCGTGACACAGAAGAGGATGTGTCCAGTCCCTTCCTTGCTCCATCTGTCCCGACTACACGATGACAGCCTTCCGGCCTTAAGAGTGAGCACGTTGTTTATCCATGAAATAATAATTGATGGTCGTGTCTATTTTCTGCCCTTATCCTTGTTCTTGTCTATGTTAGAAGTAAAAAATAATGTATCTTTGAGTTATAATTACTATTTGGACGGAAAAAAAAATGTTACGATTTTCAAATAATGACACAACTGTAATGTTCAAACAATGTTTATTAACAACATTAAAAAAATATTACCCTACATATTACTTCATATGCAAAAAAGGGCAAACCAAAAACAACCAAAAATAGCCACACTTATAACAAACCACAAAACCTCCATAAACAAAATACAGTGTTTATCAATTGTGGTATATTGGTGATCTTGGCTGCGATGAAGGGAGATGCCCAGACAAAGATTCTTGTGTGGGTGACAAGCTTGGACCCATTACCTGGGTGTGAGACAACCCTGCAGGGTATGTGTAACCTTGCCTCAGACCATGGTATTCCTGTGGGTGATGGTAAGTCCCTGCATGGGCACCAAAATGTTCACCCTCAGTAGGGCCAGCCCTCGACCAAGGAAGGCTCCTTTCTGAGGAATAAAAGGAGGCCATTTGGCCTCCCTGACCAGCCCAATCCCCATGCCTACGACCAGGCAACAAGGGTGTTGGTATCGGGGGGTGTGCTGTTGTGGTGGCAGACTGGAAGGACCCGCGGTGGCTCCCTCCACGTATGGTGGTAGTAGACGGTTGCGCGGGGAACAGTACCAATCATTGAGGGCATCAAACACCTCCCGAGGATTGCTCGAACTTGTGCATGCGTCAAGAATTATATGTATGGCATTGCGAGCATTGAGGCGCAACGGTCGATCAATGTCCCGCATATATCGTGCAAAACTACGTGCAAAAGCGTCCTCCCCATCATCATTCACTGTGCTCTAACACCCACTATCAATCTCACGCCTGGTGGTGATGATGGGGAGTTCCCTCCTGCGCCAAAGTCTTCGGGGGATGGGAACAGCAACTGGAGAGTTATCCAGCGGCAGTGTTGGGTTGCTGCTCCGCTGCTCTTCCACTTTTTCTGGCCATGTTGCTGGTGCTGTTGGTGGCGTTGGCTCAACAGTAGTTGCAGCTGTAGATGTGGAGGGTACTGGTGCTGTTAGGGTGACAGAATCCGAGGATTGTCCTGCTGTGCTCCTGCATCCTTGCCAGAATCAACCATAGGCTCCAAGAGGGCCGCATCAGACTCTCATGACTCTCATGACTCTCAACTTTAATGTAAAGTTCTGCAAAATGAACTTAAAATGTTAAAATATGGCCAAACTCTAAAAAAAAAAAAAAACTTACGGGAGGAGATCCAGAATAGGGGCCAGAAATTGAAGGCGCTCCATTTAAATATATGGCCTCTTTTTTGAGGCCACTGAGCCACTTTTGGCCCTCTGTTGTCGCTCACGACGATATGTATCACGGCAGCTGCGCCACCGCCAGGTGATCTCATTCACTGTTTTACAGAAAAAAAAAAGGTTTCAGTATGTAACATACATTCAACAAACATTAACATTAACATCATATCGTCAAATTCATTAAGTATATCACAAATCAACAAAATATATAAAAAATATCATAAGAATCAGAGAAACAAGTACATAAAGCCCTAAAATTATTAACAGATTTTGGGATACTTACTCATTGTAGTTTGCTCCTCTCGGGAGCTCGTCTCATAATTGGGATACATCTGCAGGCAGATGTAACTCCAAGATGCATCACTTCTGCTGCGATCTTGATATACAGGATCTCTTTTATCCCAGAGTTCAGGACGCTTCTGCAAAAGGACGATCAGCATCTCCACATTTATGTGTCGTGCCATGTTTCAGATCTCCATGGAGGTGTGAGCTCTTTTTATAGGTTGTCAGGATGGCTTACAACTTCCTGTATTTGGGCAGAAGCAATTTCCTGGGCCAGTGAAGAATGTTACTACTAAATCGCAGGGCATTCGGATTACTCGAGTGCCGTCCGATTGCCGTCCGATTTAAAATCGCATCCGTTGATTTTTACTGCTGAATGCGATCTGATTTGCGATTACAATTGCAACATGATGCGATTTTTTTTCCAGTCCGATCGCGATCCGATCCGAGCTGGATAAAAAATCGCATTTGTAAACAGAATCATAGAATAACATTGGTCCGAAAGCAATCCAATTTTTTATCGGATTGCATTTGACGCGCCCAGGGGATGGGGATGACTCGGTGCCCGGGCCTTGTTGTTGCCTGACCTTGGGGGGGGGGTGTCGCGGCGGCCGGCTCCCGGGCCCATACCCTGGGGTCACTCTTAAAAAGAAAGGGGAAAGTTATATGGTATAGGGGAATGTTCGTGACGCCACCTGCGGTGTCTGGTGAGGATCACCAGCGCTGCGACAGTCCTCTGAGGCCGGTGTTCAGGCAGTTAGTTGGTGCAGCTCCCCACAGGTGGAGCGGGGTCTCAGGGCAGTCTAGAAGAAGGAATGCAGGACAAAGGGGACCCAGCCGGGTCAGAGGGAGGATAGAAGAATAGGCACACACCGGAGTTCACTTCAGTACCTTTACTGGTGGTGTTTCTGGCATGGTCCAGGGTACTTCAGGGTGAAGGGTGCATATCAGGACTCTTCCCAGTGAGTGGGTGTGGGGTCTCCTGTTTCTTACCTTTCCTTGATAAGTTTCTGACCTGCCTGGAGCTAGGCCTAACTTGGTCTCTGTCTTGCACCTGCTGACCTTGTGGTAGGGCCTTCTGTTGGAGATCACACTCCTTGATCTCTTGGGCCTCCGTGACTCCTGACCTTGGTATACCAGTCAGCTTTTGGTGTTCCTGAGACATATAGTTCGCCAGGGGTTCCGGTTGTTTCTGCTGGATGTAAGGAATCCCTGCAGACGCGGACCCGGTGTCCGGTAAATGGTTTTGGGGTGAGCGGGTAAAGCTCCTCTGCCCCCTATGTTACTCTCTTTCCACTCACCTTCGGCCACACTCGGGGCCCTCACTAGGCTTCACACTGCAGCGGGCACACTGCGCTTCACCGCTCTTTTGGCGTCGGCACGCCCTAGGCTAACTAATCTGAGCTCTCTGAGTCTGGACTGACCTGACAACCTCTCTGGCTGCAGCAGACTTCACACAGACTTCACTCTCTGTGGACTCCAGATTGCCGGCCTAACTCCACCCTCCAGTATATACAGTATATCCCTATCCGGGCTCCCTCTGGTGGTCTGGTGTGGTAGGGTGGAGGTGTGTGAATGCTATGAGGGCCTCTTGTGGAGAAGTCCGTCCATGCACCCTTCTGGGATCTGTGGCACCAATGTGCAGCAGGGCGCCACATTCCCCCCTAGCAAAGCTCAGTACTCCCTGACTGAAGTAATTTTTATAACAACAATAACTCTTCCCTTTATGGGAGGCACTTTGCTTAAACGTTGCATATAAAACATAAGAGATAATAAATAGATATGTACAATTCAATAAGCAACCTCAGAATTCAAGTCTCTTCCGGTGAGGTCCCCTAACAGGGTGTCCATCTCACAGGTTAAAGTACTTGGTAGCTTGAGGGACCTGTCCAAAGCAAACCCTCCACGTAGGCCCTGGGGTGGCTGCAGGGCATGGCGATCCTGAGTTGGACCTCCGCTTGTGCCACACCAGACAGGATTTTGTTCTGAGGTCACCTAAAGGGCCCTCCAGGGAGTGCAATTATTTACAGCAAACAGTTTTTGGGCTGCACACAGTCCTCAGCCACAAAGTTCTTTATGTACCCTTACGGGTAACTAGAGGCAACAAGGGAAGTGTCCATATCACCTAAATTGTCCATTGCAAGCATAACACCAAGTAATAAATACATATACATGAAAATACACAATATGATACCCCAAGGGCAATTATCTACACTGTCAGAGTTTCCTTCTTTATTCTCTGTATCAGACAGGGGTCTAACCTCGTGTGCTACGTGTCGACCTACGTGGTATTGGGATGCGTGAGGCACTAGTGTTTGCACTACCTCCCATTCTGTCAGTTCTAAGTGTTGGGGGACTGCAGGGTTGCCTTAACCTCTCTACGGGACTGGCAAGTATACCATTGGCTGGGCCTTTTTGCTCTGCTCCAACCGGGGATCCTTCTTCCCGGGATTCTTCTTGAGCAAGCTCTTCTGAAGCACTTACAGGTTCTACTTGCTGTGGAGGGTCTTCTGGCTGTTGAAAGAAGTGGATCACAGGTATTATTACTGCTCCTCCTAGTTGAGGGCTAATCTGCCGGGAAATCTCCATAGTCAGTATGGAGTACTGCTTCTTTAGGCTCCTCCGGTACGGTGAGAGGCACTTCTTCTTGGGGCTTTAGCAGGTCTGGACACAACTTCAGATGGTCTCTAGATACCGTTGCAGTCGTTATTCCTCCGTCTTTGCTAATCAAACAGGTCTTCTTGTTATCAAATCTTGAATTTAACACAGTGTAGGGTTCTCTCTCCCACTGGTCATCAAGTTTGTTGTTTCTCCTTTTCCTCTTTAACACCACTTCTCCTAGTGTGAAGGGTTCTGCGGGCGCACTTTTATTGTAGTGGGCTTCCTGCTTGTCCCTTACCCGAGTGAGACTGTCTTCGACACAGGCCTGTACTCTTCTGTACTGCTCCTGTCTGGTCGTGTCCCAGTCCTCAGTGGACATATCTGCTTCTGGTTCTACTACACCAAGCTCCAGTTCCATGGGCAACTTCCCGGGTCTTGCTTGCATGAGATATGCTGGAGTACAATTGGTGGAACTCACAGGTATGTGGTTGTACAGATCTACCAGGTCAGGTAGTAGGTCTGGCCACTGATTTCTTTCCTCTAGTGGTAAGGTCTTCAGCAGGTCGATGACGATGTTATTCATCTTTTCACAGAGACCGTTGGTTTGGGGGTGGTACGGTGTAGTCCGGATCTTTTTACACCTGTACAGATGGCAGAACTCCTTGAACAATTCGGCTTCAAAGGCTGAGCCTTGATCTGTCAGCACCTGCTCCGGGTATCCATGGGGCCTGCAGAAGTACGCCTGAAACGTCTTCGCCACAGTTTCTGCCGTCAGATCCTTGACGGGGGCGACCACCAGGAACCGGGAGTAGTGATCCATCATGGTCAGGGCATAGAAATATCCTGACCTGCTGGGTGACAGCTTGACATGATCCCGGGCCATGATCTCCAAGGGTCGAGTTGTCTTGATGGGTTGCAGGGGTGCCTTCTGGCTGCTGTAGTCTTTTCTTCTGAGGCTACAGGGTCCACAATTCCGGCACCACCTCTCAATGGAACTGCGCATTCCTACCCAATAGAACCGACACTTCAGCAGGGTTTCTAGCTTCTTCCAGCCAAAGTGCCCTGCCTGATCATGGTAGGCCTCCAACACCATCTGGATGTCTGTCCTGGGCTCTACGATCTGCCATACCATCTCATGGGTCCTCGGGTTGACGTACCTTGGGCACAGCTTCTCTCTATAGATAAACACCCGGCTTCTCTCATTCCACAGTTGCTTGGCTTGTAGAGACGCGTCCTTCTCCAGGAAGGAACCTTCCTGGGTTATCAGCTCTTTGATACGGCTGACAACCGGGTCGTTGTCCTGGGTCTCCATCCAGCTGTGGTGAGGCAGGGGGTTTAACGTCTTACCGTGATGCCTCCTGGAGGCTCGTTGCTCGCGGACCATTCCATTCCGATGAAAGGCAGGTAGTTCAATCTCCTCCAGGTCATCCACTTCTTCTTCAGTGTCCGACTGGTGAGGCATCCTGGACAGGGCATCGGCGTTGGCGTTCTTGCGGCCTGCCCGGTACTTAATAGTGAATTGGTAGTTTGACAGCCGAGCCATCCATTCTTGTTCCATGGCTCCTAGCTTGGCTGTTTCCAGATGAGTCAAGGGGTTATTATCAGTGAAGGCAGTGAACTTACTGGAGGCTAGGTAGTGCTTGAACCGCTCGGTGATGGCCCAGACCAGGGCCAGGAACTCCAACTTGAAGCTGCTATAGTTCTCTGGGTTCCTCTCGGTCAGGCGGAGCTTCCTGCTTGCATAGGCAATCACCTTCTATCGGCCATTCTGCTTCTGACTTAACACAGCTCCTAATCCCTCGTTGCTGGCATCAGTGTACAGCAGGAACAGTTGGCTGTAGTCAGGGTAGGCTAGGATCTCTTCACCGGTCAGGATCCCCTTCATCACCTCAAAGGATTCAGCTTGCTCCTTACCCCACTGGAACGGGGGGGTTCTGCCTCTCCCGGACTGTCCTACCAGGAGGTCTTGCAAAGGCGCCGCTTTCTTGGTATAGTCCTTCACAAACCTCCGGTAATACCCGACTAGTCCCAGGAACTGATGTACCTCCTTGAGGCTCTTCGGCTCTGGCCATTTCTGTATGGCAGTGACCTTCTCCGGGACTGGTGCTACTCCCTCTGGACTAACGATGTGCCCCAGGTACTGTACCTTTCGCTTGAGCAGGTGGCACTTTGAGGGCTTCAGCTTCATCCCATACCGGGACAGCGACTCAAATACCTCCGCCAGGAGCTTCAAGTGGTCCTCATACGTTTTGGAGTACACTATCATGTCATCCAGGTATAGTAGTACAGTCTCAAAGTTGCGGTGTCCCAGGCAGCACTCCATCAATCTCTGGAACGTTCTGGGAGCGTTGCAGAGTCCAAACGGCATACTATTGAACTCGCAGAGTCCCATCGGGGTGGTGAAGGCCGTCTTCTCCCGATCCTCCTCAGCAACAGCTACTTGCCAGTACCCGCTAGTGAAGTCAAGGGTGGAGAAGTAATTTGCAGACTTTAAGGCAGCCAGGGATTCCTCTATACGTGGTAAAGGGTATGCATCTTTATGTGTAATGTGATTTACTTTTCTGTAATCTACACACATTCTCATGCTTCCGTCCTTTTTCCTGACTAGAACTAGGGGAGCTGCCCAGGGACTACAACTATCCCTTACTACCCCTGCCTTCTTCATGTCGTGCAACATCTCCTTCGCCTTCTGGTAGTGTGCTGGTGGTATAGGCCTGTAACGTTCTTTAATGGGTGGATAGTCACCTGTGGGCATATGGTGTTGAACTCGCTTAATCCTCCCAAAGTCAAGTGGGAGCTTACTGAATACCTGCTCGCATTCCTGAACCACCCAGTGTACACCCTGCTTCTGATGGGCAGGAGTGGTGTCTGTCCCAACATGGAGCTGTTGACACCAATCCTCCACCTGGATTGCCGGGTCATTATCCTCCACTTTGTATGGTGAGGTTAAGGACTCCGCCGTGCGTATGGAGTTGTTGTTTACTGTGTACAGTTTGGCAACAGTGGAGTATCGTGGTAATCTAATCTCGTCCTCCCCATAGTTTAGGAGGCGTACGGGCACCCTCCCATTGCGTACATCCACTACCCCTCTGGCAGTCAAGAGTGTAGGTCTATGCTCCGAGCTAAGGGGCTCTACTACCGCCTGGTAGCTCCGTCCTTTGAGACCTATTGCTGCTCTACACCAAATCTGCATTTCACTCATCGGGGGAATCACAATGGGTACCGGGTCTGTCACCCGTACAATACCAATTTCACCGCCTGTTAGTTTTACCTGTTGCTGGCACATAAGGGCTCGTATCTCTTTCTGGAGCGCCCTTCTCTGCCCTGGTCTGGCAGTGTCAGCTATCTGTTGGAGCAAGAACAACACTTCTCCCAAACAGTTACTAACAATATTTGTGCCAAGTACCATATACAAGTCTGTATCATTACGATTAGTCTCTACTACAATTAGTCCCTGGTCCTTCAGTTCCACTCTTCCCACCTTTACTGCCACATCCTTAACCCCGACTAGGTTAAGGGGGAGGCCATTTGAGGCATACACGGAAAGATTTGGATCTGGTGGGTGAAGTTCGTCTATGGACCAGAACCTTTTGTAGAGGACATCAGGCATGATGGTTACCTGAGATCCTGTGTCCAGCAGAGCGGGTGTCGCGATGCTGTCCAGCACAATGGACAGGAAAGGTCTTCCTCCCACAAACCTGCGGTACCAGTTTGATGGGCCTGAGGGGTCTACTCCTGGGTGTTGGCCCTCAGCCCCAGGGTTTGCTCGTTTAAAGGACAGCTCCGGATGGCGTGACCTGTCTTGTGGCAGCGGTGGCAGACAGGGTCCTTCGGCGGGCGGCGTTGGTCGCTGGTCCTCCCAGGGGGTGGCGTTGTCCTCCTTCTCATCCAGGGGACATCCTCAGGGCTGTCGGCTAGCAGGATCCTTCCTTCTGCCTCTGGCTTCGTCCGCAGCTGCAGGGCACTCAGTACAGTGGTCAGGGTTTTGCTCAACTGGCGCACTTCAGAGCGCAGGCTGTCCAGCTCACTAGAGGACGTTGCTGGAACCTTGGCTTCAGCAGCCACCGGGGAACAGGTGGACGCTGCAGGCACTGGGGTTGCCCCACCCTGGTAACATTGGATAGCAGTTGTTTCCAGGGGCTGCAGTCCTATTATAGCCATGTCCTTAAGGGTGTCAAAGGTGGCATCTGGATGATCCAGGGAACAACAACGCATAGTCCTGCTGTCTTCTTGAGACCTCAGTCCCCGGATAAACTGTTCCTTCAGCATTCTATTTTCATCATTGATGCTGGTTGGACTAACCTGTTTCAGAGCTCGCAGGGCCCCTTGTAAACGCCAGGCATAGTGCCGAACACTGTCCTCCGGTTGCTGAGAGCAGTTGTAGAACATCATCCGGAGGTCTGTCTCAGTACGATTCTGTAACTTTTTAAAGATTGCGGACACTGACTCCTGGTCTGCGGCCGACCAGGTTTCTACTTCTCGCTCCACAGCACCAGTCAATTGTCCCAATACAACAGCGGCTCTTTGCTTGCCTGTCATAGAGTACATGTCCAGTATACCGCATATTTTCCTTTTGAATCCAGACAGGGTATCTGGTTTGCCGCTGTACTGGGGGAGGCACTTCGCTCCCTGGATGTACGGTAGGGCCATGGGTATGAAAGGGGTTACAAGCCCTGCTGGTGGAGTGGCTGCTCCGGCCTGTTCGGCGCCGAGCGCGGGTTGATCATCAGAGCCGGTAACCGGTACTCCGGCGTTGTGCTGTTCTTCAGACATTCTGGCACCCCCCTAGCGAACCGTGGCCTACCTTCTTTTCTTTTCTTCCGGTAGGCCGCAGCTCCGCAGGTGACGGTCTTCCTTCAGGACCTTGCGTTTCCTGGTTTGACGTCGAGGCGTGGGGCGTGTCCGGGGCTTCGCGCGCTTCAGCAGGTACGTGTCTCAGTTTCCCGTGGTTACGCCCTTCTTCCCACTCGGCGGCACAACAATGGCGGCGATCTTCGCCACAGTTTAATACACAGTTTTTGATTAAAGGCGCACAGTACCCGGTGGCAACGGGCACAACACTCCGTCGTTACAGCGGGCACGGAATCCTGTTCGTGACGCCAGGAAGAAATGACGCGCCCAGGGGATAGGGACGAGTTGGCGCCCGGGCCTTGTTGTTGCCTGACCTTGGGGGGAAATGTCGCGGTGGCCAGCTCCCGGGCCCGTACCCTGGGGTCACTCTTAAAAAGAAAGTGTCTGGTGAGGATCACCAGCGCTGTGACAGTCCTCTGAGGCCGGTGTTCAGGCAGCTTAGTTGGTGCGGCTCCCCACAGGTGGAGCGGGGTCTCAGAGCAGCATAGAAGAAGGAATGCAGGACAAAGGGGACCCAGCCGGGTCAGAGGGAGGATAGAAGAATAGGCACACACACCGGAGTTCACTTCAGTACCTTTACAGGTGGTGTTTCTGGCACGGTCCAGGGTACTTCAGGGTGAAGGGTGCATATCAGGACTCTCCCCAGTGAGTGGGTGTGGGGCCTCCTGTTTCTTACCTTTCCTTGATAAGTTTCTGACCTGCCTGGAGATAGGCCTAACTTGGTCTCTGTCTTGCACCTGCTGACCTGGTGGTAAGGCCTTCTGTTGGAGATCACACTCCCTGGTTACTTGGGCCTCCGTGACTCCTGACCCTGGTATACCAGTCAGCTTTGGTGTTCCTGGGACATATAGTTCGCCAGGGGTTCCGGTTGTTTCTGCTGGATGTAAGGAATCCCTGCAGACGCGGACCCGGTGTCCGGTAAATGGTTTTGGGGTGAGTGGGTAAAGCTCCTCTGCCCCCTATGTTACTCTCTTTCCACTCGCCTTTGGCCACGCTCGGGGCCCTCACTAGGCTTCACACTGCAGCGGGCACACTGCGCTTCGCCACTCTTTTGGCGTCAGCACGCCCTAAGCTCACTAATCTGAGCTCTCTGAGTCTTGACTGACCTGACAACCTCTCTGGCTGCAGCAGACTTCACACAGACTTCACTGTCTGTGGACTCCAGACTGCCTGCCTAACTCCACCCACCAGTATATACAGTACAGACCAAAAGTTTAGACACACCTTCTCATTTAAAGATTTTTCTGTATTTTCATGACTTTAAAAATTGTATATTCAAACTGAAGGCATCAAAACTATGAATTAACACATGTGGAATTATATACTTAACAAAAAGTGTGAAACAACTGAAAATATGTCTTATATTCTAGGTTCTTCAAAGTAGCCACCTTTTGCTTTGATGACTGCTTTGCACACTCTTGACATTCTCTTGATGAGCTTCAAGAGGTAGTCACCGGAAATGGTCTTCCAACAATCTTGAAGGAGTTCCCAGAGATGCTTAGCACTTGTTGGCCCTTTTGCCTTCACTCTGCGGTCCAGCTCACCCCAAACCATCTCGATTGGGTTCAGGTCTGGTGTCTGTGGAGGCCAAGTCATCTGGCGTAGCACCCCATCACTCTCCTTCTTGGTCAAATAGCCCTTACACAGCCTGGAGGTGTGTTTGGGGTCATTGTCCTGTTGAAAAATAAATGATGCAGCAGACTTCACATAGACTTCACTCTCTGTGGACTCCAGACTGCCTGCCTAACTCCACCCTCCAGTATATATATCCCTATCCGGGCTCCCTCTGGTGGTCTGAGGTGGTAGGGTGGAGGTGTGTGAATGCTATGAGGGCCTCTTGTGGAGAAGTCCATCCATCCACCCCTCTGGGATCTGTGGCACCAATGCGCAGCAGGGCGCCACACATTCGTCCAATTTAATCGCAAGTGAGAGCGAATCCAAACCTGTTAATCGGTGCTGGGTGAGTCATTGGACAAGGATGCATGAAGCCAGTTATCCTGTAGTGATAATCTACTGCTGATAAAATGCTGATTGTATTGAAACAGCAAAACACAGCACAGTAACAATCACTGGAATCAGGGTCTCTGCTCCTACATTATAGTGCTCTCAGATTACAGAAGCAAAACCTGGTGACGATTACATTTAAGACTTAACAATAGTAATGTTATGTAATATCCCATACTATATTGAGTTGGAAAATGTACACTTTCATTTATTGGTACTTTTTTCATATAGATATTAAAATTATGTATAGTTAAGGCCAAAAGTCTTGTGCCCAACAAAATTTTGTTTTTCACAAAGTTTGCTGCTTCAGTGTTTGAAGACCTTTTAGTCAAATCTTTCTATGGTTACTGATGTACAACTATAAGTATATTTCATACGTTTTTTAAACTTTTCTTGAAAAATACATCAAGTTTATGCAAAGACTTAATATTTAGAATCTTGACCTTTATTTTTCTAACTCATGTAATTTGCTCTGGCATTCTGGATATCAGTTTTTGGGCCAAATCCTTACTGATGGCAACTGATTCTTGCCTAATCAGTTATAGGGATGCGTAACTTCTACAGATTCTGGTTTTTATTCATTAATGATTTATTTGAAGAAAATTTTGACCCTGTTCATTAAAACTACTAAATCTCTTGTCCTAGATACCTCTTATTTTTTGTCAATTATTAGGTCTCTTGTGATGAGCGAGTATGTTCGGTTAACCCTTTCAGTGAGTATGCTCGGGCGAGTAGCGAGTATCTTAAGCGTACTCGTGATATGTTTGAATCACTCCCGTGTGCATGATTTGCGACTGTTTGACAGCTTTAATACATGTGAGGAATGCTTAAGAAACAAGCATTCCTCACATGTTTTAAAGCTGTCAAACAGCCACAAATCATGGACATGGGATTAAACATGTGGGGATTGCCTGCCACTCTTTGAATGCTGCAGCGATGTTGGTTGTGGCATTACAGTGATTGGCTGGCCGCATGGCGACATCGGGTCTATATCAGACCCGGTGACTCTATGCTCGTCACAGTCTACCCTTCAGACAGGCAGAGTAGGGAAAAGTGCTCCTGAGCTAGGGAGAGAATTTACGGTTTATTTAGTGAGGTATTAGGTATTCCACATCAATATATACACATCTGAACTAACAGTCCTTCTAAGGACTAATCCAGCTGCATATATTAATCCTGGTGATAGAAAGAATTAGGCAGGCAGAGTTTGTGGAGAGTGTATAGAGCAGAATAGGGTCTATTGCACGTTCGGTCTGCTGCTGTTACAGATATCCATAGCCCTAGATATCAGGGATAATATTTTTTTGCTCTTAATCCTGATTATTTTCTTAAAAAGCATTATAATACACCATTTTTATTTATCCATTTGCTTGTTAGCAGCATACAGCCAGATGTGATTGATTCTATTTGCATTGCTGTATTGTGGAAGCAGAGAAAAGTGTCCATCATCAGACATGATCTGAAATTACTGCGGTAATAATCGTGACATTTTTTGGAGCGTGCCAAATATTACATTCCATTTAAAGTCTGCCAGTTGTGTGTTGTTCAACCTATTCACACTTGGTCGCTGACCAATCACATACAACAAGGCCATTACCTAAGACCACGGTCATCAAATGTGATCCGATATTACTGCGGTAAAAATCGAGACATTTTTTGGAGCGTGCCAAATATTACACTCCATTTAAAGTCTGCCAGTTGTGTGTTGTTCAACCTATTCACACTTGGTCGCTGACCAATACCATATAACAAGGCCACTGCTTAAAGCCGTGGTCATCAAATGTGATCCGATATTACTGCCGTAATAATCGTGACATTTTGGGGAGCGTGCAAAATACTACACTCCATTTAAAGTCTGCCAGTTGTGTGTTGTTCAACCTATTCACACTTGGTCGCTGACCAATACCATATAACAAGGCCACTGCCTAAAATCGTAGTCATCAAACGAGATCCGATATTACTGCCGTAATAATCGTGACATTTTTTGGAGCGTGCAAAATATTACACTCCATTTAAAGTCTGCCAGTTGTGTGTTGTTCAACCTATTCACACTTAGTCGCTGAACAATACCATACAACAAGGCCACTGCCTAAAACTGGTCATCAAACGTGTTCCGAAATTACTGCCGTAATAATCGTGACATTTTGGGGAGCATGCAAAATATTATACTACATTTAAAATGGGCAAAGTGTGTGGAAAGGGACGGGGAAGTTGACATGATGATGATGGTGCACGCAGAGGCCAAGGCCATGGGCAAGATGAAACTGTGCCTGCTGAGGGAGCACAACAAACACCCACATCATGTCAAAATACCTTCCTGTCCCAATGTCTAGGGGGCCGCGGAACACAACTCTTGAATCCAAAGCAGTGTGAAAAGGTTGTTGGTTGGATAGCAGATAATTCTTCCAGTCAGTTAACCAACCACCACCACTCTGTCTTCCACATGGTCCAGTCTCAGTAGCCGTGAGTCTAGACCACATATTCCTCACCCTGATCATCCTTCCTCCCACCATGTCGAGTGCCCAGAGACAAGTGATCCCACACTTGGACACGCCGAAGAGCTGTTCACTTTTCCATTTATAGATTCGGGCCTCTCGTCTGGCCTGCTTCAAGTGGGGCAAGAGGAGATCGCATGTAGCGATGCCCAAATATTTGAGCAGCCACAGGCACATGTAGGCGACGGTGGGAAAGTGCAATTACTGTCGCAAGAGGTGGATGAGGATGATGAGACACAATTGCCAGCAAGTCAGGAGGAGGCCCAGGGTACGTATGTGGAAGATGAGGTGGTGAACGATGAAGTCACTGACCCAACCTGGCAAGGTGACATGTATAGCAAGGAAAGCAGCACAGACTGCGAAGGAGTTGTAGAACCACAACAGGCAGGAACAAGCAGTGGGGTGGCCACAGACACAAGGCGGGCAACTGTTCCCCGGAACACCAACACAAGGGAAGTTGCCAGTCCAACTGTTAGGTCTTCCAGACTCTGGTACTTTTTTCAAGACTATCCAGATAACCCCAAAAAGGCCATTTCCAACATCTGCCATGCCAGCATCAGCAGGGGCATCAAAACTACCAGCCTGACCACCACCAGCATGATCAGGCACATGACAGCAAAGCACCCCACTAGTTGGGCCAAATGCCAGGGTACAGAAACAGTGTATGTGGGTGACACCACTGCCTGTTCCCCTGTTGTGCGTTGTGGTAAGATGACTCACTCGGCTGCTTCCAGAAATAGACACAGGAACGTTTTTGTCTGCAGGTTTATTTTAATTGGCATAAAGCACTGCAGGTTCCACAAAATAAACACGCCTTGCTGGCATAACGGCAAAACAAAAGATAAACAATAGCACAGTCCATATTTATGCGAGATTCACCCACTTGAGTTGCAGCACACTTCAGCTCCTCCTGAGCTGAAGTTCCAGAGTCTGGAGACTTCCTTCTCCAAACTCACACAACAGAAAAAAACCCCAATGCTAGAGATTTAACTCCTTCAGCCACACCCTTGAGGTGGAGATATGGTAAGTAGGCATCCCACCCATCTCTCACCTACTTACAAAGGACTAGTCCCAAAATGGCTGTTTAACCTCTTCAGTACCTAATATGCTGAAGAAACTTGTAGATTCAGTTCACTGAGGTTAGTAGCCACAGTGAAATATACAGGTGCATCTCACAAAATTAGAATATCATCAAAAAGTTAATTTATTTCAGTTCTTCAATACAAAAAGTGAATCTCATATATTATATAGAGCCATTACAAACAGAGTGATCTATTTCAAGTGTTTATTTCTGTTAATTTGATGATTATGGCTTACAGCATATGAAAACACAAAAGTCATTATCTCAGTAAATTAGAATACTTTATAACACTAGCTTGAAAAATGTTTTTAAAATCCAAAATGTTGGCCTACTGAAATGTATGTTCAGTAAATGCACTCAATATTTGGTCTGGGCTCCTTTTGCATCAATTACTGCATCAATGTGGCGTGGCATGGAGGCGATCAGCCTGTGGCACTGCTGAGGTGTTATGGAAGCCCAGGTTGCTTTGATAGCAGCCTTCAGGTCGTCTGCATTGTTGGGTCTGGTGTCTCTTATCTTCCTCTTGACAATACCCATAGATACTGTATGGGGTTAAGGTCAGGCGAGTTTGCTGGCCAATCAAGCACAGTGATACTGTTATTTTTAAACCAGGTATTGGTACTTTTGGCAGTGTGGACAGGTGCCAAGTCCTGCTGGAGAATGATATTTCCATCTCCAAAAAGCTTGTCAGCTGTGCTGACTTTGGTCTTGATAAAACACAGCAGATGACATGGCTCCTCAAACTATCACTGATTGTGGAAACTTCACACTAGACCTCAAGCAGCATGGATTGTGGCCTCTCCACTCTTCCTCCAGACTCTGGGACCTTGATTTCCAAATGAAAATTGGAACTCTGGGACCATGTGGAGTGTGTCAATGACTGCCTTCTGGACATCTGTCAAGTCAGCAGTCTTCTCCATGATTGTGGAGCCTAGTGAAACAGACTAGGGGACCTTTTTAAATGCTTAGGAAGCCTTTGCAGGTGTTTTTTATTAATTATTCTAATTTACTGAGTTAATGACTTTTGTGTTTTCATTGGCTGTAAGCCATAATCATCAACATTAACAGAAATAAACACTTGAAATATATCACTCTGTTTGTAATGACTCTATATAATATATGAATTTCAATTTTTATATTGAAAAACTGAAATAAATTAACTTTTCGATGATATTCTAATTTACTAAGATGCACCTGTATCTCCCCTCACATATATCACCAGTGACTCTGTCACAGCGTGCACGCCAATCCCCTGTCCATGGCACAAGCAAAGATGCCTCCGGTCCTGCACCTATCGTTGCACACTTGCAACCGCCACCATCAAAAACCACATCCACGTCCTTGTCCCAGCACAGCGTTCGGTTGTCCATACCCCAGTCCTTTAAACGCAAGTGCAAATATGCAGCCAACGCCCCACAGTCCACAGCACTAAACTGTCACATTTCTCGAATGCTTTCACTTGAAATGTTGCCTTTTAGGTTCATGGAGACGGAATCTTTCCACAACCTCATGGCGGCGGCCATCCCTCGGTACTCGGTCCCCAGCCGCCACTATTTCTCCTGGTGTGCTGTCCCAGCCTTAAACAAGCACGTGTCCCAGAACATTACCTATGCCCTCACCAATGCAGTTACTGGAAAGGTCCACCTAACCACGGACACATGGACGAATGCTTGTGGCCAGGGATGGTGCATCTCGCTGATGGCACACTGGGTTAATATAGTAGAAGCCGGGACCAAGTTGGACCCTGGGACGGAACACATCCTCCCGATGCCAAGGATTGCGAGCCCTGGGTCAATTAGGGTTGCCCCCCACATTCTACAGCTCCTGCACCTCCTCCTCCTCTTCAGCCTCCATCGCCGAAATGACCACATCAATTGGAAGCTGGAAGCACTGCAGCACTGCCTCGGTCAAGCAGCAAAAGGCTGTGCAGAAGTTAATATGTCTAGGGAACAAACCACACACCGCTGCAGAGTTGTTGACAGCTGTAACAGAGCAGACAGATCTTTGGCTGTCACTGCTGAACCTACAGACAGGCATGGTCATGTATGACAATGGCCGGAACCTGGTGGCGGCTCTGAAGCTAGGCAAGCTCGCACATGTACCATGACTGGCCCTTGTTCTCAACCTAGTGGTTCAGCAAGTTTCTCTGTATGTTATACGGTATGTTTATGTATACCCCCCAGGGGAAAATGTTTTTCACCCCATGCACTAAATGCATGGCATTGCCACTATTGGAGACCCATTCATTAATAATGGGAACAATTTTTTTAATGAGGCTCTCCTCTACGTCTCCGCAAAGGAGTATTGGAGTGCGTCCTAATTTCTGGCAGCCCTTGAAGTCACTGCATGGGCATTACCGCTATAGGAGACCCACTCCTTAATAATGGGAAAAAAGTTTTTAATGAGGCCCTCCTCTACGTCTCTTCAAAGGGGTATTGGAGTGCGACCAAATGTTTGGCAGCCCTTGCAGTCGCTTCATGGGCATTATCTCTATAGGAGACCCACTCATTAATAATGGGAACAATTTTTTTAATGAGGCTCTCCTCTACGTCTCTTCAAAGGGGTATTGGAGTGCGTCCTAATTTTTGGAACCCTTGCAGTCACTGCATGAGCATTACCACTATAGGAGACCCACTCCTTAATAATGGGAACTATTTTTTTAATGAAGCTCTCCTCTAGGTCTCTTCAAAGGGGTATTGGAGTGCGTCCAAATTTTTGACAGCCCTTGCAGTCACTGCATATGCAATAACAGTATAGGAGACCCACTCCTTAATAATGGAAACAACAAAGCATAACTGGGTGATGGCCCTCTAACAATAGTGAGGGATGACTGCTGGCCCCCTAGCAATAGTAAGGGCCGCCTGATGACCCTTTAAAAATAGGATTTGTGATTTTCAGAGTTCCTCCTTCATAAATGAAACAGGATGTATCTGATTATGTATCACACACTACATGGCCAGATAAGGTAGTAAAATGTTAAAATGACATTTACTGGTAAATGTATTTTTCACCATTGAAAGCAATGCAAAAGTGCAAAAATGCATCAAAAACGCTATGTGTGAATATAGGCCAAGGTGTAGATAAGCATTTTTATTTTTGGTCATTACCCTGTAAAGAATGCTCCTTAACATTTTTTCCAGGAAAATTCATTTTGGCTTTGTTTTTGTATGTTTTATTGTGAGTCCGTAAAAGTAGCATAATACTCTGACAACATTGTTCAAAGCAGTGACCTAGGAGTCTGATGCTTCCAGGAGTCTTCCCTATGCTGTTCCCATGTCATTTGAGCACTGTTCACATACAGGGTGGGCCATTTATATGTTTACACCTAAATAAAATGTGAATGGTTGGTGATATCAACTTCCTGTTTGTGGCACATTAGTATATGGGAGGGGGAAAACTTTTCCAGATGGGTGGTGAGCATGGTGGCCTTTTGAAGTCAGCCATTTTGGATCCAACTTTATTTTTTTCAATGGGAAGAGGGTCATGTGACACATCAAACTTATTGACTTATTTACAAGTTTCTCTTTGTTTACAGCCATTGACATGTGAAGAGCAGATAGAAATCGTGTTGATGTTTGGTGAACGCAGTACCCGGGTCATTGCAGCAGATTCCAATGCAAGACACCCTACGAGACCACCCATCTCCCATGCTACAGTCAGCAAACTGCTTGCCAAATTTCGTGAAACAGGTTCAGTGTTGGATTTGCCAAAATGTGGATGCAAGAAAACTGTCACTAATGAAGAAACATCAGTGGCTGTCCTAGCTTCATTCAGCAAGAACCCACAGCGTAGCACTGGCTGCATGTCACTGGAGAGTGGCATCAGTCGAACATCCCTTCGGCGGATATTAGCTACTCACAAATGGCACCCTTACAAAATCCAGCTGCTGCAGCATCTCAACGAGGAAGACCCAGATCGGCACACTGAATTTGCAGAATGGGCAAAACAAAAATTGGAACAGGACCCTCAGTTTACACAGAACATTATGTTCAGTGATGAGGCAAACTTTTTTGTGAATGGTGAAGTTATTGGTCTGACACTAACCCACAGTGGATAGATCCCTCCTAGACCGTTGGAACACAAAAATTGATGGTATGGTGTGGTATATGGGGTACAAAGATAGTGGGGCCATTATTCATCAATGGAAACCTCAATGCCAGTGGATATCTGAAATTGCTACATGATGATGTGTTGCCCTCTTTATGCACTGAAGATGGCTTGTTCCCTGAGTTTTTCCAACAAGATGGTGCACCACCATATTATGGGTGTCAGGTCTGAGCATTCCTACATGAACAGTTTCCTGGAAAGTGGATTGGTCATCATAGGCTAGTTGAATGGCTACCAAGGTCTCCCGATCTGACCCCCTTAGATTTTTATCTTTGGGGTCATCTGAAGGCAATTGTCTATGCTGTGAAGATACGAGATGTGCAGCATTTGAAACAACAGATACTGGAAGCCTGTGCTAGCATTTCTTCTGCGCTGTTGCTATAAGTGTGTCAAGAGTGGGAGAAGAGGGTTGCATTGACAATCCAACACAATGGGCAGCACTTTGAACACATTTTATAAGTGGTCATAAACTTGTAAATAACTCATGAAAGATTAAAGTTATGTTAAAACCAAGCACACTATTGTTTTTCTTATGAAATTCACAATAAGTTTGATGTGTTACATGACCCTCTTCCCATTGAAAAAAATAAAGTTGGATCCAAAATGGCCAACTTCAAAATGACCGCCTTGGTCACCACCCATCTGGAAAAGTTTTCCCCCTCCCATATACTAATGTGCCACAAACAGGAAGTTGATATCACCAACCATTCCCATTTTATTTAGTTGTATCCATATAAATGGCCCACCCTGTAGATTTGGCCAATTTTTAGGCCCCCTCCAAACCTCCGGAAAAATGTGCGAGTTTCCCATTGACTTACATTGGGCAACGAGCACCCAAGCATTTTAGTGCTCACTTATAACTAGTTATATCAGTTGGTAAATTTTGATTTTTGCCTTGTTGAATGATCCTTGGAACAGTCAGTTCATTGGTGAACATGGAAGAAAAGTGCCTGTTTAATATCTCAGCCTTTTCTTTGTCCTCTAAAATTATCTTGTTATTTTCATCTTTCAGGGGGCCGATACCATCCAGTTATTTCTTTTAGGCATTGATGTATTCATATTTTTGGGGGATTTATTTTAATGTTGCTGGCAATTTGCTTCTATATAGATAACTTTGCAAGCTTGATTGCTTTTTTAAATTTCCTATTGAGATCTTTATACTCCTAAAATTCTATTTCTGTATTATCGGCATTAAAGATTTTGAATGCCCTTTGGTTTTGTTTTATTAAACTTTGTACTGTCTTTTTTATCCATAGTTGTTTCTTTTTATTCCTGGACATTCTATTACCACAGCATATAAGTTTTCTACAGGATTCTAGTAGTATATCCTTAAAACTATTATTCATATTTGGTATTCCCAGTTACCATAACATGATCACAGTCTATGCGATTAAGCTCTTCTCTTAATTTGTTGAAATCAGCTTTCCTAAAGTTCCAGCTTTTTACATTTCCCCTTTGAAATGTTTTATTGAAAATTACATTGAAACTTACCATATTATGGTCACTGCATCCCAAATGCTCCCTGACCTGTAGATATGAAATTGTATCTGGTCTGTTTGAACCAGATCCAGCAGATTACCTCCCCTGGTTAGTTCATCTACCAACTGAGAGAGGTAATTGTCCTGAACTGCGGATAAGAACTTGCAGCTTTTAGCATAACCAGAAGATTCTATGTCCCATTGAATGTCCCCCATAATAAGGATCCTATTATTATTTGCTGCCTTTTAATTTATTTGTATAACATCACTTGTTTCCAAAAGTAAATCTCAGAAAATATGAGTATATTGAGACCATATAAAATCCATTTTATTGAATCTTAAAATTAAAACAATCACAAACACTAGTGCTTCAAAAGATATGCAGGCAGGTATCACCATATAATGTCCACAAAATTGACAATACTACAGATAAATAGGTAAGTATTGACCCAGTTTGTATTTAGCAGGTATCACCATATATTGTATAAAATACGAGGGTCAGTCAATAAGTAATGCCTCCTATTTTTTCACACTATGATCACATTCTGATCAAACAAATAAGAATTTGATCAGAGTGTCATTTGCATATGAGAGATGAGAGAATCTGTGGTCATCTGCACCTGCCCTAAAGAAGAACGTCCAGGAAGTAATGATATGACCCCCACAGAGCCCTGATCTCAACATTATTGAGTCTCTGAAGGGTAACATAAAGAGAAAGAAGGATTTGCACAAGCCTACATACGCAAACTATCTGTGGTTAGTCCTCCAAGATGTTCTGAGCAACCTCCCTACCATGTTCCTTCAAAAATTATGTGGAAATGCATTAATAAGAATTGTTGATTTGATGCTCTTTTGAAAACAAAGGATGGGCTCCCCAAATATTGATTTGATTTAGAGTTTTCTTCATTCACTTTACATTTTGTATATTGATAAAATAAACTAGGAACACTTTTATTTTTGAAAGCATTCTTACTTTGCAGCAGTTTTTTCCACACCTGCCTAAAACGTTTGCACACTACTGTATCTTAAATTATTGGTTTAATTACCCAGTACTTAAATAATTTCGACCAGAGCCAACTATATTTCTCAACTTATAATGGATGTTAAAGGAGCATCCGAGGTCCTGCTGAAACTCTTTGCACTCAGTTTTGGCAGTATGATTACGCTGTAGAGATTTATTGGGTTCAGGGCTGCTTCATTTTCCAGTCCAAAGAGGTCCTGACAAGTGCATGGTACAGGTGCCATTCCCAACAGCAAATCAATACTGTCTGTCAGGCAAAGGTCATGTTTGCTCACTGCTGAAGTGGATTTTTTCACTGTCTGTGTGTAATCAACAAACAGCTTTTCCGCTCAATGAGACCTTGGGAGAGTATTATCTGGGCTTTGATGCAAAAAAGACAATCAGCGTATGAACCACTTTACAGCCTGTGCCGTATTTATACGCACAAGGCTGTAACCCGCAGTTCAGTGAGGGCTCCGGCGGTGAGCCCGCACTGAACCGGGCACATGTCAGCTGATTCTTACCTGCGGCTGTTAACATGTTAAATGTCGCTGTCAAATCTCTGACAGTGACATTTAACATCGCCGCGCCGGAAGCGCATCACTTACCCTGCCCATCGGTGACCCCGTCACGTGATCGCGGGTCACCGATGGGTGGGCATGACAACCCTGGGTCTGCAGCAGACTCCAGTGGTTGTCATGAGCTGATCACTATGAGCGCCACCTAGTGGTCGGCGCTCATAGCACAGGACCATTTCTGCTACACAGAGGTGATCTGCTGATCACCTCTATGTAGCAGAGGCAATCGAACAGTTGCTGCTTCTTGTCTCCTATGGAGACTATAGAAGCAAGCAAAAAGGGAAAAAAAAAATGAAATGTTTTTAAAAATATTAAATTAAAAAATATTAAAGTTTAAATTACCCCCCTTTCGCCCCATTCAAAATAAAGTAATAAAAAAAAACACATACACATATTTAGTATCACCGGATTCAGAATCGCCTGATCTATCAATAAAAAAAAATAATTAATCCAAACGGTAAACGGCGTAATAAGAAAAAAATTCTAAACGCCAGAATTACGTTTTTTGGTCGCCACAACATTGCAATAAAATGCTATAACAGGCGATCAAAACATCGGATCTACCCCAAAAATGGTATCAATAAAAATGTCAGCTCGGCGCGCAAAAAATAAGCCATCACCCGGCCCCAGATCCCAAAAAATGGAGACGCTATGGGTCTTGGAAAATGGCGCCATTTTTTTTTTTTTTTAGCAAACTTTGGATTTTTTTTTCACCACTTAAATAAAGAAGAGCCTATACATGTTTGGTGTCTACGAACTCATAATGACCTGGAGAATAATAATGGCAGATCAGTTTTAGCATTCAGTGAACGTGGTAAAAAAAAAAAACATCTGTGGTATTGCACTTTTTTTGCAATTTCACCGCACTTGGAATTTTTTTCCCGTTTTCCCGTACATGATATGGTAAAACTAGTAATGGAGTTGAAAAGTAGAACTCGTCCCGCAAAAAATAAGCCCTCACACGGCCATATTGACCAATAAATAAAAACGCTATGGCTCTGGGAACAAGGGGAGCAAAAAAAGAAAATGCAAAAATGGAAAATCCCAGGGTGCGAAGGGGTTTTAAAGGGGTTGTCCACTATTGGACAACCCCTTCTTAACAACATAAAGGGAATGTGTCACGATTTTTATTTGTATTATTAATTATGTAAACAAAACAAAATAAAATTTACTATTTTTACTTTTTTTTTTCTGCAGCAACTAAGGGCTGCCATTTTTATTTGCTGGTGTGTAAGTGTTTGAGCACAACACTTACACACTGAAAATTCGCAGCTCCATGCTATAGGAGACAGCTGTCAGTGTCTGACCCTATCACCTATACTGTGGCTTCCTCAGCTGTTGACTGGTCAGCCTGGCACCATTTTATTGTAAGCCAGCACTATGCACTGAGTTACAATTTCATCATGTCACCGCCCCGCAATGTTCAGCAGCAAACGGTGACAGGAGCCCCAGAATAGAGCAGTTAGCAAAGGTTGGACAGCCTGACATTGTACTACTAATGCCAGGCTGCTGAGCTGTTCTCACCGGTGCAAAAAATTACCTCTACAGCTCTGCTCTGAGCTATGAGAGCAGGGCTGCACAGTAACTTCTTCCAGCGGTGAGAACAGCTTAGCAACTGGGCATTAGTAGTCAGGCTGCTCAATCTGTGCTCACCACTAGTGATGAGTTCGTCTGCTCGCCACTACTCGGTACTTGCCCGAGCATCACTGTGCTCAACATGCTCTGCACTTGGCGAGTATTTCCGGGTTGCTCGGGTGGAAGCTCAAGTCCCCTCCCTGCATGTTTAGCGCTCTTTAAAGAGCCAATAAACATGCAGGGATTGTCTGCCACGCACTGTAATGCCGTAGCCATTTCAGTTGTGGTATTACAGTGATTGACTGGACGCATAGCGTTATCGGGTCTATATAAGACCTGGTGCCGCTATGCTCGTCACAGTCTAACCCAGGAACAGGCAGAGTAGGGAGAGCTGCTGCTGAGTCAGTGAGAGATATGCTTGCTTATTAGTTAGTATAGGTATTCCACAGCATATCTATACATCTATCTGAACTAACAGTCCTTCTGAGGACTAACCCAACTGCATATATTAATCCTGATAGCAGGAGTTAGGCAGGCAGGCAGGGTTTGGAGCAGTGTATATAGCACAAGAGGGTCCATTGCACATTCTGTCTGCTGCTGTTACAGATATCTAGAAAACAAGACCACTGGAAAACCATATAAGTGTAAACACGTATTGAGATCCAGTCTCCGGCATGAAATCCAAGTTAAGGAAGTCAGCACAAGGACCATAGAATGGCAGACCAGTCGGTAAGAGAACATGAAAAAAGGAGAACAACCGAACATATGGTCCCCAAGCCAATAGAAAACAGCAGAGTAAAATGAGTAATTACTAAAATACCTTTATTAAATAGAAAAAAATGGAACACCATACAAAAGAAATATACGTGCGCAGCACATGACATTCATAAATAATGCAAGATTAATAGCTTAGTAGGCAGACGGATAATATAGGGCAATATGTCCTATCATGCACCTGCCTTATAGTCCATCAGCTCCTCCTTAATATAAGTAAGTATATACAAATGATTATAATACGTTAGATTGTTAGATAATCATAAATGTATACTAAGAAATTAATAGAAATCTCATGGAAAAGTATATACACTGTGTGCAGAATTATTAGGCAAGTTGTATTTTAGAGGATTATTTTTATTATTGATCAACAACTATGTTCTCAATCAACCCAAAAGACTCATAAATATCCAAGCTTAATATTTTTGGAAGTTGGAGTGTTTTTTTTTTTAGATTTGGCTATCTTAGGAGGATATCTGTTTCTGCAGGTAACTATTACTGTGCAGAATTGTTAGGCAACTTAATAAAAAACAAATATAATCCCATCTCACTCATTTATTTTCACCAGGTAAACCAATATCAGTGGACAAAATTTAGAAATAAACATTTCTGACATGCAAAAACAAAAACCCAAAAAATTAGTGATCAATATAGCCACCTTTCTTTATGATGACACTCAACAGCCTTCCATCCATAGATTCTGTCAGTTGCTTGATCTGTTTTCGATCAACATTGCGTGCAGCAGCCACCACAGCCTCCCAGACACTGTTCCGAGAGGCGTACTGTTTTCCCTCCCTGTAGATCTCACATTTTATGATGGACCACAGGTTCTCTATGGGGTTCAGATCAAGTGAACAGGGGGGCCATGTCATTATTTTTTCTTCTTTTAGACCTTTACTGGCCAGCCATGCTGTGGAGTAGTTGGATGCATGTGATGGAGCATTGTCCTGCATGAAAATCATGTTTTTCTTGAACGATACCTACTTCTTCCTGTATCACTGCTTGAAGAAGTTGTCTTCCAGAAACTGGCAGTAGGTCTGGAAGTTGAGCTTCACTCCATCCTCAACCCGAAAAGGTCCCACAAGTTCATCTTTGATGATACCAGCACATACCAGTACCCCACTTCCACCTTGCTGGCGTCTGAGTCAGAGTGGAGCTCTCTGCCCTTTACTGATCCAGCTTCTGGCCCATCCATCTGGCCCATCAAGAGTCACTCTCATTTCATCAGTCCATAAAACCTTTGAAAAATCAGTCTTAAGATATTTCTTGGCCCATTCTTGACGTTTTATCTTATGTTTCTTGTTCAAAGGTGGTCGTTTTTCAGCCTTCCTTAACTTGGCCATGTCCCTGAGTATCGCGCACCTTGTGCTTTTTGATACTCCAGTAACGTTGCAGCTCTGAAATACGGCAAATCTGCCAAGATGCCATTCGCCACCAGATTTGCCATATTTCACAGCTGCAACTTTACTGCAACCTTAAGACTGATTTTTCAAAGGTTTTATGGACTGATGAAATGAGAGTGACTCTTGATGGGCCAGATGGATAGGCCAGAGGCTGGATCAGTAAAGGGCAGAGAGCTCCACTTCGACTCAGACGCCAGCAAGGTGGAAGTGGGGTACTGGTATGGGCTGGTATCATCAAAGATGAACTTGTGGGACCTTTTCGGGTTGAGGATGGAGTGAAGCTCAACTTCCAGACCTACTGTCAGTTTCTGGAAGACAACTTCTTCAAGCAGTGGTACAGGAAGAAGTAGGTATCGTTCAAGAAAAACATGATTTTCATGCAGGACAATGCTCCATCACATGCATCCAACTACTCCACAGCGTGGCTGGCCAGTAAAGGTCTAAAAGAAGAAAAAATAATGACATGGCCCCCCTGCTCACCTGATCTGAACCCCATAGAGAACCTGTGGTCCATCATAAAATGTGAGATCTACAGGGAGGGAAAACAGTACACCTCTCGGAACAGTGTCTGGGAGGCTGTGGTGGCTGCTGCACGCAATGTTGATCGAAAACAGATCAAGCAACTGACATAATCTATGGATGGAAAGCTGTTGAGTGTCATCATAAAGAAAGGTGGCTATATTGATCACTAATTTTTTGGGTTTTTGTTTTTGCATGTCAGAAATGTTTATTTCTAAATTTTGTCCACTGATATTGGTTTACCTGGTGAAAATAAATGAGTGAGATGGGATTATATTTGTTTTTTATTAAGTTGCCTAATAATTCTGCACAGTAATAGTTACCTGCAGAAACAGATATCCTCCTAAGATAGCCAAATTTAAAAAAAAAACCACTCCAACTTCCAAAAATATTAAGCTTGGATATTTATGAGTCTTTTGGGTTGATTGAGAACATAGCTGTTGATCAAAAATAAAAATAATCCTCTAAAATACAACTTTCCTAATAATTCTGCACACAGTGTATAGAGTGTATTTCTGATTCATTTAATGTTAGTTTCATTGAAAAAAATGTGCTTTTCTTTAAAAAATAATGAGATTTCTAAATGACCCCAAACTTTTGAACAGTAGTGTATACCGAATTATGGATTTTGATACATATACAGTACAGACCAAAAGTTTGGACACAACTTTTCATTTAAAGATTTTTCTGTATTTTCATGACTATGAAAATTGTACATTCACACTGAAGGCATCAAAACTATGAATTAACACATGTGGAATTATATACTTAACAAAAAAGTGTGAAACAGCTGAAAATAGGTCTTATATTCTAGGTTCTTCAAAGTAGCCACCTTTTGCTTTGATGACTGCTTTGCACACTCTTGGCATTCTCTTGATGAGCTTCAAGAGGTAGTCACCGGAAATGGTCTTCCAACAATCTTGAAGGAGTTCCCATAGATGCTTAGCACTTGTTGGCCCTTTTGCCTTCACTCTGCGGTCCAGCTCACCCCAAACCATCTCAATTGGGTTCAGGTCTCGTGACTGTGAAGGCCAGGTCATCTGGCGTAGCACCCCATCACTCTCATTCTTGGTCAAATAGCCCTTACACAGCCTGGAGGTGTGTTTGGGGTCATTGTCCTGTTGAAAAATAAATGATGGTCCAACTAAACGCAAACCGGATGGAATAGCATGCCGCTGCAAGATGCTGTGGTAGCCATGCTGGTTCAGTATGCCTTCAATTTTGAATAAATCCCCAACAGTGTCACCAACAAAGCACCACCACACCATCACACCTCCTCCTCCATGCTTCACGGTGGGAACCAGGCATGTAGAGTCCATCTGTTACCTTTTTTCAATCGCACAAAGACACGGTGGTTGGAACCAAAGATCTCAAATTTGGACTCATCAGACCAAAGCACAGATTTCCACTGGTCTAATGTCCATTCCTTGTGTTCTTTAGCCCAAACAAGTCTCTTCTGCTTGTTGCCAGTCCTTAGCAGTGGTTTCCTAGCAGCTGTTTTACCATGAAGGCCTGCTGCACAAAGTCTCCTCTTAACAGTTGTTGAAGAGATGTGTCTGCTGCTAGAACTCTGTGTGCATTGACTTGGTCTCTAATCTGAGCTGCTGTTATCCTGCGATTTCTGAGGCTGGTGACTCGGATAAACTTATCCTCAGAAGCAGAGGTGACTCTTGGTCTTCCTTTCCTGGGGCGGTCCTCATGTGAGCCAGTTTATTTATAGCGCTTGATGTTTTTTGCAACTGCACTTGGGGACACTTTCAAAGTTTTCCCAATTTTTCGCACTGACTGACCTTCATTTCTTAAAGTAATGATGGCCACTCGTTTTTCTTTACTTAGCTGCTTTTTTCTTGCCATAATACAAATTCTAACAGTCTATTCAGTAGGACTATCAGCTGTGTATCCACCAGACTTCTGCACAACACAACTGATGGTCCCAACCCCATTTATAAGGCAAGACATCCCACTTATTAAACCTGACAGGGCACACCTGTGAAGTGAAAACCATTTCCGGTGACTACCTCTTGAAGCTCATCAAGAGAATGGCAAGAGTGTGCAAAGCAGTCATCCCAGTGGCTACTTTGAAGAACCTAGAATATAAGACATATTTTCCGTTGTTTCACACGTTTTTGTTAAGTATGTAATTCCACATGTGTTAATTCATAGTTTTGATGCCTTCAGTGTGAATGTACAATTTTCATAGTCATGAAAATACAGAAAAATCATTTAATGAGAAGGTGTGTCCAAACTTTTGGTCTGTATGGTATATATATATTTATATATATATATATACGTTTTCATTACATTTCTATGAATTTCTTAGTATACATTTATGATCATCTAACAATCTAACGTATTATAATAATTTGTATATACTTACTTATATTAAGGAGGAGCTGATGGACTATAAGGCCGGTCCATGATAGGACATATTGCCCTATATTATCCATGTGCCTACTAAGCTATCTATTAATCTTGCATTATTTATGAATGTCATGTGCTGCGCACGTATATTTCTTTTGTATGGTGTACCATTTTTTTCTATTTAATAAACGTATTTTAGTAATTACTCATTTTACTCTGCTGTTTTCTATTGGCTTGGGGACCATATGTTCGGTTGTTCTTTTTTCATGTTACAGATATCTGTAGACATAGCCCCAGAGATCAGGGCCCAGGGCTAATTTTTTTGTTAATCTTAATCCTGATTATTTGCTTAAAAAGCAATCCAGAATACACTATTTTAGTGCTACATTTGCTTGTTACCACTGCAGAATACAGCCAGATCTTTTCCATCAACAGATGTGATCACATATTACAGCGATTAAAATCTACAAATTTGTAGTGAACGTGAAAAATATTGTCCTCCATTTAGAGTTTTTCTTCAGTGTGTAAGTGAAGCTATTCACACGTGATCGCTGTGAAGAATAGTAACTACAGGGCCGCTATTTAAAACCGTGGCTGCCCGTCAGACGTATCGCATATAACTGCGGTTCAAATCCAGGCATTTGTAGTGAACATGGAAAATATTGTCCTCCATTTAGAGTTTCGCATCATTGTGTCAGTGAAGCTGTTCACATGTGATCGCTGTAAAGAATAGTAAACTACAGGGCCGCTATTTAAAACTGTGGGTGTCCGTCAGACGTATCACATGTAGCTGCGTTACAAATCCAGCCATTTGTAGTGAACGTGTAAAATATTGTCCCCCATTTAGAGTTTTGCATCAGTGTGTCAGTGAAGCTATTGACACCTGATCGCTGTGAAGAATAGTAAACTAAAAGGCCGCTATTTAAAACCGTGGGTGTCAGTCAGACATATCACATATAACTGGGGTTCAAATCCAGGTATTTGTAGTGAACATGGAAAATATTATCCTCTATTTAAAAAGGGCAAGGCGCGTGGCAAGGGACGGGAAAGTGGACGTGATGGTGATGGTGCATGGGCCTGGGAAAGCTGAAATTATGGCACAACAAACACCCACATCTTGTCGCTCGACCTTCCTGTTCCATTTGATAGGGGACCGCAGCACACCACTATTGAACCCAGAGCAGTGTCAAAAGATTGTTGGTTGGATAGTAGATAATACTTCCAGTCACTTTGCCACCACCACCACCCTGTCTTCCACACAGTCAAGTCTCAGTAACTGTGAGTCTGGACCACATATTCCTCACCCTGATCCTCCTTCCTCCCACCATGCCGAGTGCCTGGAGACAACTGATCCCACACTTGGACACTCCGAAGAGCTGTTTACTTTTCCATTTATAGATTCGGGCCTCTCGCCCGGCCAGCTTCAAGCAGGGCAAGAGGATTACACGTGTAGCGATGCCCAAATATTTGAGCAGCCACGGTCACACGAAGGCAACGGTGGGAAAGTGCAATTACTGTCGCAAGAGTTGGATGATGATGAGACACATTTGTCAGAAAATCAGGAGGAGAATCAGGGTGCAGAAGTGGAAGACGAGGTGGTGGACAATATAATCACCTGCCCAACCTGGCAGGGGGACATGCAGAGCAAGGACAGAAGCACATCAAGGGGAGAGAGGCATAGCACCACAATAGGCAGGAAGAAGCAGTGTGGTGGCTGCAGACACAAGGCGGGCAGGCGTTCACCATAACACCAACATGACGGAAGTTGCCAGTACACTGTTAGGTCTTCCCGAGTCTGGTTATTTTTTAAAGACTGCAGATAACCCCAAAAAGGCCATTTGCAATATCTGCCAGGCCAGCATCAGCAGGGGTCGTAAAACTAGCAGCCTGACCATTACCAGCATTATCAGGCACATGAAAGCAAAGCACCCGACTAGATGAGACGAACCCCAGGGTCCAGAAAGAGTGTCTGCGGGTGACACCACTGCTTCTTACGCTGTTGAGTGTGCACGCCAATCCCCTGTCCATGGTGCATGCCAAGATGCCTCCCGCCGTGCACCTGTCGTTGCACACTCTCAACTTACACCATCAGCAACCACGTCCACATCCTTGTCCCAGCGCAGCGTTCAGTTGTCCCTACCCCAGTCCTTGGAACGCTAGCGCAAATACGCAGCCAAGGCCCCACAGGCCGCACTACTAAATTCACACATATCGCGAATGCTTGCACTCGAAATGTTCCCTTTTAGGCTCATGCAGATGGAAGCTTTCTGCAACCTGATGGCGGCGGCCATCCCTCGGTACTCGGTCCCCAGGGACCACTATTTCTCCCGGTGTGCCATCCCTGCATTGTACAAGCACGTGTTCCACAACATTAGCCGTGCCCTCAACAATGCAGTTACTGGGAAAGTCCACCTAACCACGGATATATGGACAAGTGCTTGTGGGCAGGGATGGTACATCTCGCTGATGGCACACTATGTTAATATGGTGGAAGCCAGGACCCAGTCGGACCTTGGGATGGAACACATCCTCCAGATGCAGAGGATTGCGGGCCCTGGGTCAATCAGGGTTGCCCCCACATTCTATAGCTCCTGCACCTCTTTCTCTTCCTCTTCAGCCTCCATTTCCGAAATCACCACATCAGTCACAAGCTGGAAGAACTGGTGCACTGCCTCGGTCAAGCGGTAACAGGATGTGCTGAAGCTAATATGCTTAGGTGACAAACTGCACACTGCTGAAGAGTTGTGGACAGCTCTGAAAGAGCAGGCAGATCTGTGGCTGACACCGCTGAACCTACAGCCAGGCATGGTCGTGTGTGACAATGACCAGAACCTGGCGTCTCTGAAGCGAGGCAAGCTCACACACATACCATGCGTGGCCCATGAGATTAACCTCGTGGTTCAGCAGTTTCTCAAAACCTACCCAGATCTGCCGGATCTGTTTGTCAAAGTACGACACATGTGTGCCCATTTTAGAGGGTCATCTACAGCCCTTGCCATGCTTCAGCAGCGTTTGCAGCTTCCAGCTCACCGACTGGTGTGTGATGTCCCCACGTATTGTAACTCAACGTTGCAGATGTTGGGAAGGATTTGTGAGTAGCAGAGGGCAGTTGTTGATTATTAGCATCAACACGGCCGTCGGTATTCAGGTCAGCCTTCACACATAAGAGCTCAGGAGTGGGAATGGATGTCAAATATCTGTGCCATCATCCAAAACTTTGAGGACTCCACCAAGATGGTGAGCGGCGATGACGCCATAATTAGCATCAACATCCTGCTTCTCTGTCTTCTGAAACGCTCGCTGCTCACAATTAAAGAGGAGGCATTCAGTCGGAGCACAATGAGATTTTTTTTCCCATACAAAATTTCCTTCCAAACCAGGTCCCTTGTATCATCTGTTCACACACCCCCATGTAGTTAATAGACTTATGTGTCTATACTTGTTCACATACTGGTTGGTGACTGGTTCATTCAGCATTAGATGATTACCCTATTTATTACATTGATGGTTGACCGTACAATACCATCCCTTATTTCCTCATAGATTGTAAGCTTGCGAGCACTGCCCTCTCTCCTCCTGGTATCTGTTGATTTATGTGATTATTGTTATTCTGTAATGTCTTTTATTGTCTGTACAAGTCCCCTCTAAAATGTAAAGTGCTGCGGAATATGTTGGCACTATATCAATAAAAAATATTATTATTATTATCATACAGGGTGATTCCATACAGCCCAGCCTCATCTCATCCCAAAGTGGATTGGGTGACAATGAGGAGGAGGAGGAGGAGGAAGAACAGGAGCTAGTTTCCTGCACTATTGATGGAACTATCCGCACAACTGTCATACCGTCTGTTCAGCATGGATGGCCTGAGGAGAGGGAGGAGGAGGATGAAGAGGAGAGCATGGACCCTCGCGTTCTCAAAATTTTGGGTGACAGTCATTACTTGCTGGTGACACTTTTAGACCTACGATACAAGGAGAACTTTCTATCTCTAATTCCAGCTGTGGACAGGTCTGCTAAAATGGGGCAGTACCAGAAGGCCCTTGTTGCGGAATTATTAAAAAAATTCCCATCTGAAAACACTGGTGGCAGAGGTCACAGTTCGTTGGTCAACCAAGGAGTACAGGCGAGAGAAGCACAAATCCAATCCAGCATAGGCAGGGGAACACTGTCAAAGTTCTGGGACAGTTTTTTTCAGACCCTACCATCGCACAAGCCCTGATGTGCGAAATAGTCTCACAAGGAGGGAAAAGTTTGAGAAGATGCTGAAGGAGTACCTTTCCTACCGTACCAACACCCTCCGTGATATCTCTGTGCCTTATAATTATTGGGTATCCAAGTTGGACACGTGGCATGAACTGGCTCTCTACACCTTGGTGGTCCTGGTCTGCCCTGCCGCTAGAATTTTGTCAGAGCGGGTTTTTAGAGCCACCAGAGGAATTATAACTGATAGGCGCATCCACCTGTCAACTGAAAATGCTGACAGGCTGACTCTTATATAAATGAACAAGGGCTTGATTCGGCCACACTTCTCAACACCACAGAATGATAGCAGCGTAACAAACTCAAATACAGTGTCTTTTTTTTGGGAGGTCTAACTCTATTTCCATGCACCTCTGTCTTCACACCGAGACAGGGGTATACGCGTCCTGATTTTGTCTGTTTGCTCTTGTCCTGCTCGTTCTCCTCATCCTCATCCTCCACCACCATATCACCACCATATCTACCATATCACCATATCTACGTCTCTTGCAAGGGGCATTGGAGTGCCTCCAAATTTTTGGCTGCCTTTGCATTCACTGCATTGGCAATAACAGTATGGGAGACCCACTTCCTAATAATGGGAACATTTTTTTCATGAGGCCCTCTTCTACGTCTCTTGCAAGGGGCATTGGAGTGCCTCCAAATTTTTGGCAGCCGTTGCATTCATTGCATAGGCAAAAACAGTATGGGAGACCCACTTCCTAATAATGGGAACATTTTTTTCATGAGACCCTCCTCTACGTCTCTTACAAGGGGCATTGAAGTACGTCCAAATTTTTGGCAGCCGTTGCAGTCACTGCATACGCAAGAACAGTATGGGAGACCCGCTCCTTTCTAATGGGAACATGTCGTTACTGAGCCCCACCTCTATGTGTCTTTAAATTGGTATTGGAGTTTTTCCTAAATTTTGGCAGCCGTTGTACTCACGGCATACCCTATAGCTGTATAGCCGACCCGCTACTTTATAAATGGAGCATGTCATTACTGTGGCCCAGCTCTATGTGTCTTTAAATTAGTTTTGGGGTTTTTCCCAAATTTTGCCAGACGTTGTACTCACTGCATACCCTATAACTGTATAGCAGAACCGCTACTTTCTAATGGGAACATGTCGTTACTGAGACCCACCTCTTTGTGTCTTTAAATTGGTATTGGGGTTTTTCCTAAATTTTGACAGCCATTGTACTCACTGCATACCCTATAACTGTATAGCAGAACTGCTCTTTCCTAATGAGAACATGTCGTTACTGAGGCCCACCTCTATGTGTCTTTAAATTGGTATTGGGGTATTTCCCAAATTTAGGCAGCCCTTGGAGTCACTGTATGGGCATTACCACAATAGTAGACCTACTCCTTTATAATGGGAACATTTGTTTTACTGAGGCCATCCTCTATGTCTCTTCAAAGGGGTATTGGGGTGCGTCCAAATTTTTGGCAGCCCTTGCAGTCACTGCATACACAATCACAGTATAGGAGACCCACTTGTTAATAATGGAAACAACAAATAATAGCTGGCTGATGGCTCTCTAACAATATCGAGGGCCAACTGCAGGCCCTTTAAGAATAGTAAGGGCCACCTTATGGCCCTATAAAAATAGGCTTTGTGACTTTCAGAGTCCCTCCTTCATAAATGAAACAGGATGTGTCTGATCATGTCTCACACACCACATGGCCAGATAAGGCAGTAAAATGTTTAAATGACATTTATTGGTGAATGTATTTTTCATTGTTGAAAGCAATGCAAAAGTGCAAAAACACATCAAAACGCTACGTCTGAACATAGCCCAAAGTGTGGAGGAGCATTTTTGTTTTTGGTTATTTATTTTACCTTATATACTAGTCATTACCCTGGAAAGGATGATCCTTAACATTTTTCCAAGGGAAAATCCATTTTGGTTTCGTTTTTGTATGTTTTATTGTGAGTTAATAAAAGTGGTGTAACATTGTTGACAGCAGTGGCCTGGGAGTAGTGTTGAGCCACCCCCGTAGTGTTCGAGTTTGGTTCGGTTCGTCGAACACCCGTGTGTTCGCCGAACTGTTCGTCGAACTGTTCGTCGAACACCTTCGAACACCGTTAAAACCAATGGCAGGCAAACAAAAACACATAGAAACACATAGAAAACACCTTCAAAGGTGTCCAAAAGCTGACAAACTGCTCAGAAGACACAACTAACACATGGAAAAGTGACAAGTACATATAGTCATGCGAAAATAAAAGAGGTGGAGGAGTAAAAGGAGGGGGAGACACAGATATAGGCATGTCATGCCCTTCTAAAATCCAAAAAGTGAGAAGCCGACACGGCCAGTCCGCTCCTGCCCGTGCCACCTCCGTGTCGCCGGGTTTGTGCCAGAGCCGCGGTGAACCCTGATGGCCAGCCCCCCTCTCCCAATACTGGTGCCTGTCCGCTGGTGGGTCGAGCGAGCCCCCCTGTGGTGGAGGCAGCTCTAAGCTTTTTAATTTAAATTGTCTCTCTAATTTGAATGAATACACTTTAAATCCATTTACAAGGATCTATTGGAGGGCAAGTCTCATGCCAGCAGCCGCGTAATTCCAGCTCCAGTAGCGTCCACTAAAGCTGCTGCAGTTAAAAAGCTTTTATAAGGATCGAGCTCGGCTGTCCACCGCAAGGCATCCTACTGCCAGTCCCAGCCCCTATGCCTTGGGGTGCCTCCTGATGCTCTTCACTGAGTATCTCATGGTCCCGAAGCATTTCCTTTGAAAAAATTAAGTGTCTAAACTACAGGTGGTGTAGCTTGCTTAACAGCCGGGATAATCCGCTGACTAGCAGACACTGCTACTAGGCACAAAGTATTTCCTGGGCTAGATGCAGTTAAAAATTTGTAATTAGATACTCTCGTTGGATGCTGAGAAAGCATTCCATAGAGTCTCCTGGCACGCCATATATGATTCTCTTAAAAAGCTTGGGGTAGGGGTCTAGGGGACCCTTTTATAGCCAAAATCACGGCCCTGTATCGCAATACGTCACCTAGGCTGAAGATAAATGGAACTGTAGCACCCTGAGGGCTCGGTTGCTACAGACGTATTGCACCTCACCCAGAGGTGTGATATCTCACTCTCAGGTAAGGATGGAGTGTGGATCAGGACCCGACACCTGCATGCATTACACCACATTGCCGTGGGGCAGGGCGACCAATATGCCCCTGAGATGGGCACGACAGTCCCTGTCCCTGGCTGGAGTGGGGGGAGGGAACACTGAGGAAGGGGAACCCTGTAGTGCAGGAGCAGGGAGGAAGCAGTTCCTGGGTGCATTGAGAAGGGAGTATAAAAGGTGGGCACCATCTTAGTTCAGTGCAGAGAAGTCTGAGCAGAAGTGGCAGGGAGCAGGGGCTCTGCATGAGCTCTGCTCCGGAGGCGGGCCTAGTAACAGAGGCCCAGGTCTGGAAGAGGGAGAAGGAAGGAAGAGGAGCGGAGAAGGCTCCAGGAACGAGGAATGAAGGGATCCCAGGGATGCGGACGGGCGAGTCGCCACCGCACGCCCGAATCCACCTGCGTGGAGGGGTCAGGCCAAAGGGGGAGACCGGTCCCCGAACTAGTGGAGGCAGGAAACGACCCTCAGCTAGAAACCGGAGGCTCTGACATTTTATGTGGCGCAGCCCCTCGCTACACCCGCTAGGAAGGCACCACATAGGGTCAGGGAAACTGGCGCCAAGTTTACCAAGAGGAGGCCCGAGGCAGCCGGACAGAAGTGTTGGTAAGAAAGGCCAGACAAAGGACACACAAAGGGGGTCCTGTGAAGTGCTCCAAAGTTATCTGGGAGTTGTCTGAGCCCCTCACCTGGTGAGCACAGTACGACGTGGGCAGCCGTTACCTGCAGACGTGGTCTGGATAATAAGAACTGTGAGTAAAGGCCCTGGACTGCATCACTGACTCCGTGTCGTTACTGCTGCTGCCCTGCACCATCACCCCCATCCTCCGCATACACTGCCCTGAGGCTATACTCCTCCCGTGGGGAGTTATGCTACGCTCTGCTGCACCCACAACACCAGCCTCAGCGGTCTGCCCTGTAGCGGCGGTTCACTCTGACCGCAATCCACGGGTGGTGTAGTCGGACATTTAAACATCAAAACCACATAAATAGTTCCGCCACTGGTTTGACCGCCCTGAGCCACGGAACCGGGTCGCCGCCACGAAGACTACAACCACCAGCATCCACCAAAAAGGGTCCGGCTCCGGGTGTCCCAAGGCCCAGGGGGTGCGTCAGAACATTTTCATCACCTTTCACAATCACCAATGGGACAAGGCAGGGATGTCCTCTGTCCCCTCTCTTATACATCCTAGTGACGGAGCACCTGCTCTCATCAATTCGCCATAACCCCAATATTAGGTGGATTGAGGTGGGAGGCACCGAGTACAAGTGCTCTCTATTTGCTGATGATGTCCTAGTATATATCACTCAATCACATATATCCATCCATGCTGTTATGGCTGAAATAGATCACTTTGTTACATGGTAAAATTTTAAAATCAATGCAGCGAAGTCTGAGGCCCTCGATGTCTCCCTCCCCAAATCCATATAGGATTCCATCCAGTCCAACTTTCCCTTTGCCTGGCCCTCACAGGGTATCAAATACTTAGGAATTCCTATTCATAGAGACCTCTCCCATCTATGTTATCTTAATTTTGGGCCCTTTATTGAACAATTCCATACAGACCACGGTTGGCAAGTTAGAACTGTAAGATTCACTACGTGAACCACTGGTGTTTTGTGGAAAAGCACATGTACACCGCGTTCCAAATTATTATGCAAAAAGTGTTTAGGAGTGATAAGGGAAGAATTTGTTTGTTTGTCAGTTAAACTCATTGATGGTGATGTGTGTCAGGGCTCTTTATATCACTGTAAGCAATTGCAGACACCTGTGCTAATTAGTTTGGCAGGTGTGTCCAATGAAAGGCAAGACTACTTAAGAAGGCTCTCTCACATTATTAAGCAGCCTACATTTTCTGCCAAAATGGGAAAGAAAAAGGATGTGTCGGCTGCTGAGAAGCAACAAATTGTGGAGTGTTTAGGTCAAGGCATGACTACAATCAACATTGTGCGATGATCAGGATGAAGTGTCTTGGCAATCAAGAAGTATGTAGCTGATTCACAGTACACACGTGTGCGTGCTGATAAGGGCAAATTGAGGACTCTTTCCTACAGGCAATTACGTCAGGTTGAAAGAGCAGCGGCAAAAAAGCCTTGTCATAGCAGCAGACAAGTTTTTGAAGCTGCTTGTGCCTCCAACGTCCCCCGAACAACAAGATGCAGGGTCCTTCAGAGGTTTGCAGCTGTGCATATGCCATCCTGTCGACCTCCTCTATCCACTTCACACAAGCAGAAACGGCTCCAGTGGGCCAAACATTACATGAAGACTGATTTCAAAACTGTTTTGTTCACGGATGAGTGCCGTGCAGCGCTCGATGGTCCAGATTGATGTAGTGGAGGATGGCTGGTTGATGGACACCCCACGCAAACACGGCTACAGCGCCAACAAGGAGGAGGTGGAGTAATGTTTTGGGCTGGAATCATGGGGAGAGAGATTGTCGGCCCCTTTAGGATCCCTGAAGGCGCTAAAGATGAACTCCATAATGTATGTGGATTTTCTCAAACAGCACTTCCTGCCATGGTTCAAGAAGAAGAACCGTGTATTTCACAGCAAGATCATTTTTCTGCATGATAATGCACCATCTCATGCTGCACATAAAACATCTGCATCTCTGGCTGATATGGGCATAAAAGGGGACAAACTTATGGTGTGACCCCCATGCTCCCCTGACCTCTACCCCATTCAGAACCTTTGGAGCATCATTAAAAGGAGTGTCTATGATGGCGGGAGGCAGTTCACATCTAAGCAACAGCTCTGGGAGGGTATTCTGTCCTCATGCAAAACAATTGAAGCAGAAACCATCCAAAACCTGACAAATTCAATGGACGAGAGAGTTCAGAAGCTCCTTTCGAACAAGGGGTCCTATGTGAAAATGTAACATCACCTAGAATAAAGTTTTGAGTTGAAAACTGTTTGATTTCAGTTTCTAACAACCTGCTAATGCTTATAATTTCAAAAATGACCATTTTTTTGGTCTTTATTAAAATGAAAAGGTTGATCGAAAAGTTTGGGGGATCTAAGAGTGTGGCAACCCAGTAGTCATGATTACTTCGAATTCTGACAATATGAGGGTCATGCTGCAGGTAGTGCAGCAAGAAGGCACTTATGTGTCTTGCGCATCTCGGAGCCCCAAAATTATTTTCCGGGCTAGATGCAGCTAAAAATTATTTTTAATTTTAAATCTGGTGGAGCTTATTATAGATGGCCTAATAGGATCAGTGCTGCACACTGCTACAAAGCCCAAATTATTTTCCAGTCAAGATACAGATAAACATGATTAGTAATTTGAAAGCTTAAAACGTTTGGTAGGGTGATTTTAACCAATCATCAAGCTTTTACTCTCCCCAGGATGACACAGGGGTAGAAAAGTCGTTTCGGATCCATGATTTGTTCATCTTTATGAACGTGAGTCTGTCTACATTATCAGTGGAGAGCCGCGTGCGCTTATCTGTCAGCACACCACCAGCAGCGCTGAACACACGTTCAGACAGAACGCTGGCTGCGGGGCATGACAAGATCTCCAAGGCGTAAGTGGCTAGCTCCGGCCATTTATCCAGATTGGAAGCCCAAAAAGAGCAAGGGTCCAGTGACACAGTCGTGGCTTCAATGTTTACTTGGAGATACTCCTGTACCATCGTCTCTAGGCGTTGACTATGTGTCAGACTTCTTGTCTCCTGTGGCCTTGCAAAGGATGGGCTAAAAAAGTGGTGAAATGATTCCGCAAAATTGATGTTACCAGCAGATACTGTGGTTCTGTTACGGTTTGAGTGCTGAACACTTGACGGTCCCACGGTTGGCAAGTTGGAACTGTGAGATTCACTACGTGCACCACTGGTATTTTGTGGAAAAGCACATGTAAGATTCTGCAACAGTCTCTGCTGATACTCCTGCATGCGTGCATCCCTTTCAATGGCAGGAATAATTTCTGCAAATTTACTTTTGTACCGGGGATCTAACAGTGTGGCAACCCAGTAGTCAGGATTATTTCTAATTCTCACAATTCGAGGGTCATGTTGCAGGTAGTGCAGCAAGAAGGCACTCATGTGTGTTGCGCATCCAGGAGCACCAAGTCCCTGTTGTGTTGGTGGCGAGGTAACAATCATGCTTCCTTCCTCTGTCCTCTCCCCCCAACCTCGCACAACAGAAATGTGATCAAGGTCTCCCTCATCTGATGAGTCTTCCATCAGTTCGTCTTCCACTTCTTCCTGGGCTCCTGCACCTTCCTCACTAGTTTGGCTGCTACCATGCGCCCTGGTAAAACCATCTCCCCCACCCTCACATGCCTGCCGCCTTGGTGCTGCCGACCTTCTGGACCTTGCAGATGTTAGCCCTTCCGCATACAACTCCTCCTCCTCTACTTCCTCCACCTCCTCTTGTGCCACCACCTGACTCCGAATTCTGTTTAACATGTGCTCCAGCATGTAAATCACCGGAATAGTCATGCTGATAATGGCATCGTCAGCACTAAACATCTTCGTCGCCATTTCAAAACTGTGCAGAAGGGTGCATAGGTCCCTGATCTGAGACCACTCCTCCAGCGTGATTTGCCCCACCTCTGAATCTCGTTGGCCCAGGCTATACGTCAGAACGTATCAGGTCCAGTGGAGACAACCATTCATGAAATTGGTTCTCCAGAGCTGACCACAACTCCTCAGCTGTGTGACTCACATTTCCCAGACATTTCAAAGTAAAAACCGCCTGATGACGTTGAGCCCTACTGCCAGCATAGTAAGGAGGTGTGCAGGATCCCTTCTGCGCAGTTAGAAAGCTTGTGGCATGACCAGACAGGCTTTGGGTGCAGGTGGAAGACCGAGAGGAGGTTGAGGAGGCAGAAGCAGTGGAGGAACTTTGACATAAAGAGGATTGACACACAACTCGTGGGGACGGCAAGACTTGGACAGCAGCCCCTTGTCCTGCTGTCACCATAGTTACCCAGTGCCCAGTCAGCGACATGTAACGCCCCTGTCCATGCCTACTCGTCCAAGTGTCTGTGGTGAAATGCACCTTGTCACACACAGAGTTTCTCAAAGAAGCGGTGATGTTGTGTGCGACATGCTGGTGGAGCGCAGGCACACCTTTCTTTGAGAAGTAGTGCCGACTGGGCATCTGGTACTGGGGCACTGCGACGGACATAAGGTCTCGAAAATCCTCTGTGTCCACCAGGCGGAAAGGCAGCATTTCTGTAGCCAAGAGCTTGCAGATGGTGAAATTCAACCTCTTAGCTTTCTCATGGCTAGGAGGAAATGGTCTTTTACTTGTCCACATCTGAGGGACCGAGGGCTGGCTATTGTGCTTAGACGGGGTTGATAAGGGTGTCCCCGGCAAACTGCCGGTCTGTGAGGAAGATGCAGGCGGACATGTTAGGTTGCCTTCATCCAAAGGTGGTGCTATCGATGTCGGACAGCGCTCAACACCAGCTGGTGTTACCACCTCCAAAGAAAATGATGACCTGCCAATCACGCTGGCTGTTGCGGGTAAAGACGTGGCAGGTCTGCGCCCCAAAACAGGTGTGACTGCTGTCCCCCCAGTCACAGAGGATGAAGAGGCCGCGGATGCACAAGATATGGCAGACGGTGGTTGGCCCGGCCGGCTAGGCCGCATTGTAGCACACTGAGCTTCCCACTGCAACTTATGCTTCATGTCCATGTGCCGGTTCATGCATGAAGTACTCAAACTATGTATTTTTTGGCCTCTACTTAGCTTTTGCTGACAAATGTTACAGATAACACGAGTTGGGTCATCTTTATCGATCTGAAAAAATGCCCAGGCTATGCAAGGCTTAGCACCCATGCGACCTGAAGAGCCACCACGACTTGTGGTGAGAGGCAGAGTTGTGTTTGAGGATGCAGTTGTTGACGTGCTTCCAGTACTACGTCTCTGTCCAGGAAGGCGCAACCTGACCTTGTCGTCACTAGCATCTTCCTCCACCTCCTCTGCTGACCTCATCTCTTGGCTGACTGTGGGTTGACAGTAAGTGGGATCTCCGACCTCATCATCATCACCCTTTGCGTTATCACACCCGTCGTCCTCAGAGCCAACCTGTTCCTGCCCTGACAAAAAACTAAAGTTGTCGCTCCAATCAGGTATTTGAGTCTTATCATCGTCTTCCTCATTGTCTCCACCAACAGGAGTTACAGTTTGGGAATGAGGGTCTACATTATGGTCAGAACCTTCTGCGTCTGGTCCTGGATCCGACTCATAAAGATTCTGGGCATCAGTGCAGATCATTTCCTCGTCTGGATTCACAGAAGCGCTGGAGTCGACCTCTGATTCCCAGGCTATAGTATGAGTAAACAGCTCTGCAGACTCAACCATCTGTTCTACCTCATACTCAGACGGGCAGCTGGAGATTTGGGAGCTGTGAGGAAGCAAGTGCGAATTGGGTGACACCTTTGAGGACTGGAGTATTTGTGATGTTGAAGTTGATGTGGAGGAGAGCCCACTTAAAGGAGCACTTGATATCCGTTGAAGCACCTGCTGTTTTTGTGCCTCATCTGGAATTTGTAGCGATTGGCGTGGCCGTAAGAAAGGGATCTTATCACATTGTCCGCTAAAAGAAGTAGACATTTTAGTTTGGCTGGAAGATGGTCTTTCTTCTGCAGATGTTACTGTTGCTTTAACACCTACCCCACGGACACAACCTTTTTTCACCTTCCCAACACGCCTATTCCCCTTTCCACCAGCAGCAGGCCTTTTTCCACTCATTTTGGTGGTTAACTAATTCACAACTCTGGAGTTGTTTGCACAAAAAAACAATGGATGGTAACCGAGCAGAGCTGAGTGGCCAAACTGTGGTATTAGGCCAAAACTATTGGCTGGGTTAGATGCAGAAAAAAATTATTTTGAATTTGCAACCTGATGGAGGTCAGTATAGATGGACTAATAGAGAAAGTCCGACACACTACTAGAAGGCCAAATATTTTTTCAGAGGTAGATGCAGAAAAAAATATATTCAGTTTGCAACCTGATGGAGGTCAGTATAGATGGACTAATACAACAAGTCCCGCACACAGCTAGAAGCCCAAATATTTTTTCAGAGGTACTGTAGATGCAGATAAAAATTATTTTTAATTTGCAACCTGATGGAGGTCAGTATAGATGGACTAATAGAGAAAGTACGACACACTACTAGAAGGCCAAATATTTTTTCAGAGGTAGATGCAGAAAAAAATATATTCAGTTTGCAACCTGATGGAGGTCAGTATAGATGGACTAATACAACAAGTCCCACACACAGCTAGAAGCCCAAATATTTTTTCAGAGGTACTGTAGATGCAGATAAAAATTAGTTTTAATTTGCAACCTGATGGAGGTCAGTATAGATGGACTAATAGAGAAAGTCCGACACACTACTAGAAGGCCAAATATTTTTTCAGAGGTAGATGCAGAAAAAAATATATTCAGTTTGCAACCTGATGGAGGTCAGTATAAATGGATTAATAGAACAAGACCCACACACAGCTAGAAGCCCAATATTTTTTCAGAGGTAGATGCAGAAAAAACTATATTCAGTTTGCAACCTGATGGAGGTCAGTATAGATGGACTAATAGAACAAGTCCCACACACTGCTAGAAGCCCAAATATTTTTTCAGAGGTACTGTAGATGCAGATAAAGATTAGTTTTAATTTGCAACCTGATGGAGGTCAGTATAGATGGACTAATAGAGAAAGTCCGACACACTACTAGAAGGCCAAATATTTTTTCAGAGGTAGATGCAGAAAAAAATATATTCAGTTTGCAACCTGATGGAGGTCAGTATAGATGGATTAATAGAACAAGACCCACACACAGCTAGAAGCCCAATATTTTTTCAGAGGTAGATGCAGAAAAAAATATATTCAGTTTGCAACCTGATGGAGGTCAGTATAGATGGACTAATAGAACAAGTCCCACACACTGCTAGAAGCCCAAATATTTTTTCAGAGGTACTGTAGATGCAGATAAAAATTAGTTTTAATTTGCAACCTGATGGAGGTCAGTATAGATGGACTAATAGAGAAAGTCCGACACACTACTAGAAGGCCAAATATTTTTTCAGAGGTAGATGCAGAAAAAAATATATTCAGTTTGCAACCTGATGGAGGTCAGTATAGATGGATTAATAGAACAAGACCCACACACAGCTAGAAGCCCAATATTTTTTCAGAGGTAGATGCAGAAAAAACTATATTCAGTTTGCAACCTGATGGAGGTCAGTATAGATGGACTAATAGAACAAGTCCCACACACTGCTAGAAGCCCAAATATTTTTTCAGAGGTACTGTAGATGCAGATAAAAATTAGTTTTAATTTGCAACCTGATGGAGGTCAGTATAGATGGACTAATAGAGAAAGTCCGACACACTACTAGAAGGCCAAATATTTTTTCAGAGGTAGATGCAGAAAAAAATATATTCAGTTTGCAACCTGATGGAGGTCAGTATAGATGGATTAATAGAACAAGACCCACACACAGCTAGAAGCCCAATATTTTTTCAGAGGTAGATGCAGAAAAAAATATATTCAGTTTGCAACCTGATGGAGGTCAGTATAGATGGACTAATAGAACAAGTCCCACACACTGCTAGAAGCCCAAATATTTTTTCAGAGGTACTGTAGATGCAGATAAAAATTAGTTTTAATTTGCAACCTGATGGAGGTCAGTATAGATGGACTAATAGAGAAAGTCCGACACACTACTAGAAGGCCAAATATTTTTTCAGAGGTAGATGCAGAAAAAAATATATTCAGTTTGCAACCTGATGGAGGTCAGTATAGATGGACTAATAGAACAAGTCCCACACACTGCTAGAAGCCCAAATATTTTTTCAGAGGTACTGTAGATGCAGATAAAAATTAGTTTTAATTTGCAACCTGATGGAGGTCAGTATAGATGGACTAATAGAGAAAGTCCGACACACTACTAGAAGGCCAAATATTTTTTCAGAGCTAGATGCAGAAAAAAATTATATTCAGTTTGCAACCTGATGGAGGTCAGTATAGATGGACTAATAGAGAAAGTCCGACACACTACTAGAAGCCCAAATATTTTTTCAGAGGTACTGTAGATGCAGATAAAAATTAGTTTTAATTTGCAACCTGATGGAGGTCAGTATAGATGGACTAATAGAGAAAGTCCGACACACTACTAGAAGGCCAAATATTTTTTCAGAGGTAGATGCAGAAAAAAATATATTCAGTTTGCAACCTGATGGAGGTCAGTATAGATGGACTAATAGAACAAGTCCCACACACTGCTAGAAGCCCAAATATTTTTTCAGAGGTACTGTAGATGCAGATAAAAATTAGTTATAATTTGCAACCTGATGGAGGTCAGTATAGATGGACTAATAGAGAAAGTCCGACACACTACTAGAAGGCCAAATATTTTTTCAGAGGTAGATGCAGAAAAAAATATATTCAGTTTGCAACCTGATGGAGGTCAGTATAGATGGATAAATAGAACAAGACCCACACACTGCTAGAAGCCCAATATTTTTTCAGAGGTAGATGCAGAAAAAATATATTCAGTTTGCAACCTGATGGAGGTCAGTATAGATGGACTAATAGAACAAGTCCCACACACTGCTAGAAGCCCAAATATTTTTTCAGAGGTACTGTAGATGCAGATAAAAATTAGTTTTAATTTGCAACCTGATGGAGGTCAGTATAGATGGACTAATAGATAAAGTCCGACACACTACTAGAAGGCCAAATATTTTTTCAGAGCTAGATGCAGAAAAAAATTATATTCAGTTTGCAACCTGATGGAGGTCAGTATAGATGGACTAATAGAGAAAGTCCGACACACTACTAGAAGCCCAAATATTTTTTCAGAGGTACTGTAGATGCAGATAAAAATTAGTTTTAATTTGCAACCTGATGGAGGTCAGTATAGATGGACTAATAGAGAAAGTCCGACACACTACTAGAAGGCCAAATATTTTTTCAGAGGTAGATGCAGAAAAAAATATATTCAGTTTGCAACCTGATGGAGGTCAGTATAGATGGACTAATAGAACAAGTCCCACACACTGCTAGAAGCCCAAATATTTTTTCAGAGGTACTGTAGATGCAGATAAAAATTAGTTTTAATTTGCAACCTGATGGAGGTCAGTATAGATGGACTAATAGAGAAAGTCCGACACACTACTAGAAGGCCAAATATTTTTTCAGAGGTAGATGCAGAAAAAAATATATTCAGTTTGCAACCTGATGGAGGTCAGTATAGATGGACTAATACAACAAGTCCCGCACACAGCTAGAAGCCCAAATATTTTTTCAGAGGTACTGTAGATGCAGATAAAAATTATTTTTAATTTGCAACCTGATGGAGGTCAGTATAGATGGACTAATAGAGAAAGTCCCACACACTACTAGAAGGCCAAATATTTTTTCAGAGGTAGATGCAGAAAAAAATATATTCAGTTTGCAACCTGATGGAGGTCAGTATAGATGGACTAATACAACAAGTCCCACACACAGCTAGAAGCCCAAATATTTTTTCAGAGGTACTGTAGATGCAGATAAAAATTAGTTTTAATTTGCAACCTGATGGAGGTCAGTATAGATGGACTAATAGAGAAAGTCCGACACACTACTAGAAGGCCAAATATTTTTTCAGAGCTAGATGCAGAAAAAAATTATATTCAGTTTGCAACCTGATGGAGGTCAGTATAGATGGATTAATAGAACAAGACCCACACACAGCTAGAAGCCCAATATTTTTTCAGAGGTAGATGCAGAAAAAAATATATTCAGTTTGCAACCTGATGGAGGTCAGTATAGATGGACTAATAGAACAAGTCCCACACACTGCTAGAAGCCCAAATATTTTTTCAGAGGTACTGTAGATGCAGATAAAAATTAGTTTTAATTTGCAACCTGATGGAGGTCAGTATAGATGGACTAATAGAATGATGCTATGCCCAAAAGATTTTACTTCACTAGGTGCAGTAAAAAAATTGGTATTCTATACACAGGTGGTATATCTTGCAACACAGATAGGCTACTCCACTGACTAACACACTCTGCAATAGGCCAAAAAGGATTAGCTTTGCTAGATTCAGCCAAATGCTGTGAAAAAAACTTGCACAGCACTGGCACAGACCTGCCTGGCAAAAACTGATAGGAACTCATGTAACCTAGTCCTGAAAAGGACTCCAATTACAATTAGTCTTTACTCCCACAACCTATCTATTTAAGAGCACAGACCTCCCTGATAAAAGTCGTAGGAAATGCTGTAACCTAGTCCTTAAAAGGACTGCAATCACAACTATTCCCTACTCCCAAGCTATCTGTAGATTTGTGCGAAAATTGGCTTGAAATTAACAAGGTATAGCGCACACAGCAACAGCGATGCCGTCTAACACGCAGCTGCAGCAGTGAGAAAATGGTGGCGACGGGGAAAATGGCTTGGTCTTATAGGGCAAGGACATGTGACATACACTGCCAATGACACATGCCCTTGCTTGTGTGAAAAAAAGCACTTCGCTCCGTGTGTGCGCTGCTGATAGGCTGACAGATTGCACCTCCCCACTGCAAATGCGGGAAAGAGAAAAAAAAATGGAGATCTTCATTGTTCCTGCAGAGATCCATCCCCTGCCCCTCCCCCCACCCCGCTGTACACTCAAACTGCGTATTAACATTAATTTTCATCATTACTGAGAAAAAATCCAGTTATGATTTTGGTGCACGAACAGTTATCGAACATAACCTCGAACAGCCGAATTTTTCTCAAATTGTTCGTGTTCGCCGAACGGCTCGAACACCGCCCAAAACAGCTCGAATTTGAGATTGGCGAACAGTTCGAGTAGAACAACGCTCATCTCTACCTGGGAGTCAGATGCTTCCAGGCGTCTTCCCCTTGCTGTTGCCATGTCATTTGAGCACTGTTTCCATCGATTTTGGCAATCTTTAGGCCTTCTGCATATGACCGGGGGGGGGCTGCTGGAAAAATGCTTGAGTTTCCCATAGACTTACATTGGGCTCGTTTTTTTGACCGAGCACTCGAGCATTCCAATTTGCTCGACTCGAACAACGAGTACCCGAGCATTTTAGTGCTCGCTCATCACTACTCACCACCACTGACACCACTGCAGTATTCAGAGCTCAGTAATAAAGTCATCACACTGCTGTGCTGTCAACATTGTCTGAGCTCTTTTCAGTCAGTGTAAAGCCTCATTCAGACATCTGTGATGCAGGGATGTCTGAACAAGGCTTTTCTGCTATGGTGACTTCATACAATGGTGAATACAAGTCATTGGATGAATCATTGCCACAGTCCTGGCGCCCGGACCTGTGGTCCCCGCTCACTAGTAATTACTGTGGTCTGAGTGCAGCAGCTGCCATGACATGATGGCTCTGCTCAGATCACAGTAATTGTCCACTGAGCTGAGTATCTAATCCTATCATGTGTGACCCAGTGTGCCAAGCTGTGTACCTAATACTATCATGTGTGAGAAAGTCTGCCGAGCTGTGTATCTAATCCTTTTATGTGTGATACTGTCAGCAGAGTTGTGTATCTAATCTTATCATGCGTGATACAGTCTGATGAGTCATATATCTAATCCTATCATGTGTGATACAATCTGCTGAGCCGTGTATCTAATCCTATGATATGTGATACAGTCCGCTGAGCCATGAATCTAATCCTTTCAGGATGCAGTGGTCATGTGACATAAAAATGTCTCATTTCAATAAATTAAATGAAAGTTTCTGAAACCTCAAGTAATGTGGGGACAAAGCAGGGTGCTTATTCTAATAGAGCAAACCACTTTGCTCCTCAGTTTGTCAATATTTACTCAATATGTACTCAGTATTTTAAGGAATCATACACTGGAAGACATAGATGGTTTTAATTATTTTTGATTTTCTCATATTCATAATTCACACTGCTTTGAAGCAAGTATACAGTGAAGTGTATGAGATGAGTGGATCAGGTAAAATTCAAAATCTCTTGATTGCACAGATTTTTCAATTAAATTTGATTCATAGAGAAGTTATTCTTTGTGAATTGAATGAGATTCTCCAGAAGCCAGAGCATAATAAATGTAAGATGTATTAAAAAAATACTTATACTCACCTCAGTGCCCAGTGTTCACTGTACACCATGGATTCCAGCCATGAACAAGTCACAGAGGTAACTAAGCATGGCCAACAACCTCTGGGGCCTGTACCCGGAAGTCGCATCCCTGTGTTCCCTGTAGGCTGGGACTTCTAGCTGTGAATAGGCTCCAGGACATGCACAGAATACTCCAGGGCTTGTTCACAGCCAGAAGCCCTGATGTAAAGTGAACATCAAGCTAAAGATGTGGTTCAACGGAGGCAAGGAGGACCCAGCATGAGGCAGAGAACAGTGGGGGCGACAGGAAAGGAAAGCAGTCGGCAAAAGGTTAAAAGAAAAAAAAGACATACAGTACAGACCAAAAGTTTGGACACACCTTCTCATTTAAAGATTTTTCTGTATTTTCATGACTATGAAAATAGTACATTCACACTGAAGGCATCAAAACTATGAATTAACACGTGGAATTATATACTTAACAAAAAAGTGTTAAACAACTGAAAATATGTCTTATATTCTAGGTTCTTCAAAGTAGCCACCTTTTGCTTTGATGACTGCTTTGCACACTCTTGGTGTTCTCTTGATGAGCTTCAAGAGGTAGTCACCGGAAATGGTTTTCACCTCACAGGTGTGCCCTTTCAGGTTTAATAAGTGGGATTTCTTGCCTTATAAATGGGGTTGGGACCATCAGTTGTGTTGTGCAGAAGTCTGGTGGATACACAGCTGATAGTCCTACTGAATAGACTGTTAGCTGATTTTTTCTTGCCATAATACAAATTATAAGTAAAGAAAAACGAGTGGCCATCATTACTTTAAGAAATGGAGGTCAGTCAGTACGAAAAATTGGGAAAACTTTGAAAGTGTCCCCAAGTGCAATTGCAAAAACCATCAAGCGCTACAAAGAAACTGGCTAACATGAGGACCGCCCCAGGAAAGGAAGACCAAGAGTTACCTCTGCTTCTGAGGATAAGTTTATCTGAGTCACCACCCTCAGAAATCGCAGGTTAACAGCAGCTCAGATTAGAGACCAGGTCAATGCCACACAGAGTTCTAGCAGCAGACACATCTCTTCAACAACTGGTAAGAGGAGACTTTGTGCAGCAGGCCTTCATGGTAAAATAGCTGCTAGGAAACCACTGCTAAGGACAGGCAACAAGCAGAAGAGACTTTTTTGGGCTAAAGAACACAAGGAATGGACATTAGACCAGTGGAAATCTGTGCTTTGGTCTGATGAGTCCAAATTTGAGATCTTTGGTTCCAACCACCGTGTCTTTGTGCGACGCAGAAAAGATGGACTCTACATGCCTGGTTCCCACCGTGAAGCATGGAGGAGGAGGTGTGATGGTGTGGGGGTGCTTTGCTGGTGACACTGTTGGGCATTTATTCAAAATTGAAGGCATACTGAACCAGCATGGCTACCACAGCATCTTGCAGCGGCATGCTAATCCTTCCAGTTTGCGTTTAGTTGGACCATCATTTATTTTTCAACAGGACAATGACCCCAAACACACCTCCAGGCTGTGTAAGGGCTATTTGACCAAGAAGGAGAGTGATGGGGTGCTACGCCAGATGACCTGACCTCCACAGTCACCAAACCTGAACCCAATCGAGATGATTTAGGGTGAGCTGGACCGCAGAGTGAAGGCAAAAGGGCCAACAAGTGCTAAGCATCTCTGGGAACTCCTTCAAGATTGTTGGAAGACCATTTCCGGTGACTACCTCTTGAAGTTCATCAAGAGAATGCCAAGAGTGTGCAAAGCAGTCATCAAAGCAAAATGTGGCTACTTTGAAGAACCTAGAATATAAGACATATTTTCAGTTGTTTCACACTTTTTTGTTAAGTATATAATTCCACTTGTGTTAATTCATAGTTTTGATGCCTTCAGTGTGAATGTACAATTATCATAGTCATGAAAATACAGAAAAATCTTTAAATGAGAAGGTGTGTCCAAACTTTTGGTCTGTACTGTACCTCACGGCTCAAGTCTCTGGCTACCGAAGCTGCTCCCTTTCTGGTCCTCTGCGGCTCCTGTCAGATTGCATTTCTGGTGTTTACTATAGGCCAGGGCTTTCATCCTCTAGTGGGCCCTGGAGCATGCACACTGAACTCTCGGCAGAGATGCGATACAATTGAGATGTGGAGGGGGGCACAGAGCAGCAAGGGCAGCAAGAGAGGTTTTTCTTTTTAACCTTTTGCCTGCCCTTCACTGTTCAGCAAGATAGTGGCCAAAGGTGCCCGCCATTTTTCTGAATTTGTGCTGAGCGAATTACCAAAAATCCATATTCACCACAATGCGATTTTTTGTAAAATTCAATTCCACTCAAACAAATCTGTCCATCTCTAGTAGCAACGTTTTGAGTAATGTTACAGGCACGCCGCTAGGTTTATAAAGGGGCGAGACAGGTTACATGAATTCTTTGGAATCCTGGGGGAACCGTTACTCAGAGTGACCATAGACCACGTGTTACAGCTTCTCTCAGGCACACACACGTAGGTTGTTTCCATTGCTGACCAGACACACTTGACAAGAGTCCTCATAAACGGTAGAACAGTAGCATTTAATAAGAAGCCACACAGCCAATGCAAGTTAAGTCTTATGAGCAACAGGCTCCAGCGACAAACAGTACAGTTTCCTTAGCAGCACAGCACAGTCTTCCCAGCAGTACAGGACAGCACAGTTTCAATGCAAAGGAACATTAATGAACGCAGCATTCTTTACAGCACAGTGAGATGGAGGAGGGGGAGAGGGTTTGCTGAGGGAGATGATCCCTGTGACACCATTTCTTCCATTCCTTATCTTTCTGCCTGACAATACTCTGCACTACTAGTTCAGGAACTCTACCTGACCTTTGCTTAGCTTCACTCCTGACTTGAATCCTTTTCACTTGCAGGGGTGCTCCTGTGAGATACAGAAGACACACACCACCTTTCTCTTCGGCTCCAGCCAGACAGTAAACAACTTCTGCACAATCCCCCTGGGGCTCTGCTAAAACACTCCCCTTCTCCTGTGACTGTGTTAACCCCTCTAGTTGCTGGATGCTTCTGGAGCACAACACTTCTTGTCTCATGTGCTTCTGTTACTTCTAATAGTTGCTGAATGCTTTTAAAGCAACAACACTACTTCTGCATGTCACACTCTGCAACAGCACTACTTCTGCATGTCACAGTAATATACGCTTTGTCAGGTTGTAGAGAGGATCTTCATCCCTCCTCAGACAAAGCAATAGATCTTCTTTTGAGGAATATCACCCCTCACCCTGGATCTCTTTGCAACCCAGCGACTTGCCACAATTATTTTCTTGTACAATTGGACAAACTTTTCATTATGAGTAACATTTTTTTCTGAGCCTCTCTCTAGCCCGACAAAGGGTTCATTACCTGAAATGGCTAGGCATAATGCTATACTTGTTTCAAAGCGGTGTGAATTATGGATATGAGAAAAGTAAAACAAAAAACATTGCACTTCCTCCAAAAACTAAGTATATATTGATAACAAGGTCATGTGACCGCTAGAAAATACAGTGCCGACATCACAACAGCACCGGCTGTACAGGAGGTAAGAATATATAATTGTGGGGTATTTGAGCAATAGAAATTTTGAAGTGAAGCTTTACCTTAGATGAACCTTCACTTGTATATTACGAAATTGCATTATCATAATTCCCTAGTATATTTCTATTAGCTAATCGCTCCATTTATAAGTGGAACTAATTTAGGTAATAGTTAAGAGCAGGTTTGGGAAAATCAAAATCTCTAAATCTGCTTTCCCAATGCCATTAGCAAACTGCAAAGTGATGCAATGTGCTGACAGCATTCCCAGTAACCCCCTGTGCTCTTACATAGAACACAACCATATTTAAAACTTAAAATGCACCTATTGTTTTGTTCTTTTTAGATGTAATTCAATCAAAATTATAATAATATTTGCACTATCCTCTATTTCTGCTCCAGAGTTTGAAATTTCTACTTTATTTTATAGTGATAGAGATGAATGCAAATGCTCTTATTGTCTGCCGTCTCCACTTAAATGGCACTCTTAAGTTATGAAATTATAAAATTAGTTGCTTTTTCTATTTGCTATCATTCTCTTTCAATACGAGCATTTATCCCTTTTATTCCCATACAGTAGTTGGCTGTTCACCTCCCATATCACTCAGCTACTGACTGAGCTGTTGTTATCAGCCCTCCAAAATCATCAGCCCTCAGCATCACATTTTCAAGAGCAGTTTTCCCAATGACTGCTCGCATTTTCAAAGGGACTGTTAGGCTGTGTGCCCACGATGCATTTTTTAAGCATTTCCGCAATGACAAAAACGCTGCAGAAACGCTTAAAAAATGCATGGTAGAAGGCCTGCCATGTTCCCCAATGATAATCTGCACGTGCTGTGCACATGCTGGGGAAATTTCCGCTGCGGATTATCATTGCGGAAAAAATGCAGCACTACCAATTATATTGCGGAAGTGCTGCGTTGTCGCCGCCATTGACTTGCATTAGAACGCATGCATTCCGCTTCACTAGATAAGCACATGCGGAATCCATGCGTTCAATGTGCGGATGGCACCCAGGTCTAGAGGAGAGGAGACTCTCCTCCAGACCCAGGTACCATAGAAACTGTAAAAAAAAAGAATAAAATAAAAAATAAATATATACTTACCTTTTGATGGCCGGTGGTGCCCTCCTCCTCCCTAGCAGGCAGATTGCGATGGACTGAAGGACCTGCGCTGACGTCATAGTCATGTGACGGGTCACGCGACGCTGACGTCGGGAGGTCCTTCAGTGTACCGCGATATGCCGGCAGTCAGCACCGAGCGAAGCAAGAATGCGGGGCGATTGGAAGGTAAGTATAGATTTATTTTTTATTTTTTGACATTCTCTTGGGTCACACTATATAAATCTATGCCGTTTGCATGGATTTATATAGTGTGACCAAGTTGACAAGCACTTTCCAAGTGATGCTAAAATCGCCTGGAAAGCTCTTGTCAACCCGCATGCGGAAATGCATGTGAAGAAAGCTTCACATCCGCTTGTCCCTGGCAGGAAAAACGCATGTACTATCCGCATGTACAATCCGCATGCATTTTTTTCTGCCAGGGAGATGCAGAAACGCTCAGGAAAAATCCAGAGCGTTTCCGCATCGTGGGCACATAGCCTTATCCCTATATGCAAATATAGTGGTAACAGTGCAGACTTCAGAACAAGCACTGACAGACCTTTACATGGAATCTGTCTCCAGGTTTTTACTACCTCATCTGACAGCAGCATAATGTAGGAAAAGAGACCATGATTCCAACTTAGTTTACTTGGTGAGGCAAAAATATATATAGATGAAGCTACTGCGGTACCAGTCCAAATATTTACCAAGTGATACTTGTGGTCCTTTTACCGAGTAATAGCCATGCTGCACCTATGTTTGGAGGTGCTTCCACAGTAGCACTAATATAGACGTTTGTCAAAACATCAGGAAATGATAGCACTCACCACAGGGCATCAGTCTAAAGTCCTTTATTCCAAGTCATGCATACATGTGAGTGGTGGGCACGGGGGATGAGAGAGTGAACGAGGATGATGGCCGTTTCGCGCTGGCAGATGCGCTTCTATGGGTCCCTGGCGCAGCAGTTGTGACAAAATCTGAATTTTTAGATTTTTAAAACTCAGAAAACTGACACTGCCCACACCACAGCTTTCTGTGTACATTGTATATTTACAATGAGCTACTTATCAGAGGAGGGGCGTGGTCGGACAAGAGCTCACATGAGCTGAAGTTCAGGCAGTGATAATCTCCTCGTGATAAAACATTCATTGTATAGAAACAATAACACACAGCCTAATAATAGACACATCCTTGAAATCTGTGTCTCAGCCACTATCTTATGCTGACTCAGATTACATAGCAAAAACCTACTGACAGATTCCTTTTAATACATCACAGCAGCAGAAGCTCAGTAGTAAGATTAAACTACTGAAACAGAACTGTCAATCAAGGAGGAATGCCTACCCCCCACCCCAACAATAAGTAAGTGAATGAGACTGAATGTGCTTCAACTTGCTAATAACTCTTTAAAAGAGCCTAAGTGCTTATTCATAACAAATTTATCATGAACCCCCTCCACAGCCATACAACATAAATATACATTATATTGGTTTAGGGGTGTATAGAGCTGACTCGGAAATTGAGACCCCTCTATACACAATGGGTAATGGCTGAGTTATACAACAGACACCTGCTTGTAACTGCGACAATAACAAGTAGTTCTGACCATCAAATTTAAGCCTTTCAGGGTGAGCCCCTCTTGTTACCCCATGATGCTCTTCTTTTTCTGTAACCCCATAATAATTATTTATCTTTCATGATTAATATCATGAAAAAATAAAGAAACTTAGCCAGAATTGATTTTTTGGTCACCTTGTCTTGCATAAAAAATGGTATACAAATAATCAAAAAGTCAAATAGAACTAATGCATTTCCACGGACAAACAAAAAAAAGAAGTGGTCTCATAATATGGTCAATCAAACAGAATTTATAATTTGGCAAAAGTATTTTTTTTAAATAGTAAAATATAAAAAAAACATACAATTAGTATTTTCATATACAGTGCCTTGAAAATGTATTCATACCCCGTGAAATTTTACACAGTTTATCACGTTACACCCACAAATGCATTTTATTTAGATTTTATGTGATATGCCAACACAAAGTAGCAAACTTGTGTGAAGTGTAAAGGAACTTATACATTTTTTTAACTATTTAAATGTATGTCTGAAAATCGTGACGTGCATTTGTATTCAGCCTCCCTAAGTCAATACTTTCTAGGGCCTTCACTGTAATTACTGCTGCAAGTCTTTTGGGGTATGTCTCTACCAGCTTTTCACATTTAGAGGCTGAAATTTTTGCCCATTCCTTTTTGCACACTAGCTGTAGCTCAGTGAGATTGGATGGAGTCTATGAACAGCATATTTCAAGTCTTGCCACATATTTTCAATGGGATTTAGGTCTGGCTGTGACTGGGCCATTCCAACACATGAATAGTCTGTGATGTAAACCATTCCATTGTAGCTCTGTAGTATGTTTAGGGTCATTGTCCTGATGGAAAGTGAACCTATGCCCCAGTCTCAAGTATTTTGCCGCCTCTAACAGGTTTCCTCCAGGATTACCCTGTATTTTGCTGAAATCATCTTGCCATGAACTCTGATGAGCTTCCCTATTACTGCTGAAGAAAAGCATCCCCTAAGCATGATGCTGCCACAACCATGTTTAACCCCTTTCTGACATACTACGTAATAATACGTCCCTGTGCCCTGGTACTTATAGACCAGGTACGTATTATTATGGCAAATCTTTAATGCGGCACCCCGACCGAAGTCACGGTGATCGCATTAAAGTTCCGGCATCATCTTACCTCAGGGTAGATGGCGGTGCTGTCCTGGGGGGGTGTTACCACCCCCCCTAGAACTACGATCGCTGTGATTGGCTGTTTAATTCTGAACAGCCAATCACAGCATTTCTCAGTGTTTCAGGCAAAAACTGCCTGAAACACTAATGTCCAGCCTAGGATCGGGGCTGTAAGGGCACCGATTATAGGCTGGTGCCTGGCAATGCCAGGCTTCGCCTGAGACCACTGTGAGTGGTGCGATCGACGATGACATCGATCGCATAAGAGTGCACAGATGCGCTGTGACTGCACTATGACCGCCATGTGACCTACCTGTGACCACCCTGCACATCCTCAATAGCTGAGGATTTGTACAGGGCGGTCCCACTGTCCGATCTATGCTGTGCTGGGCAGTGTGGTGCCATAGAAGCCTGTGAAACCACAATCGCTCCTCCTGCTGCCTGCTGCTGGTGAAGAAAGAATAAAGAAGACAGAAAGAAGAAGAAAGAAGACATCTATAAGAAGATCCCTGCCTGATCTCTCTTCATCCACCCCAATCCCCCTCTGCCGCCTTCCCCCCTCTTTTTAATCCCCTCCCCACGGCCCTTTCTGCCATCGAGCACTGATCAGTACTTGATCGCTGATCAGTACTTGATCGCTCGATTTTTGGCAGTTCTTTTTTGTGTGAACTGCAGCGGCCGAGCGCTGATCAGTGACTAAATCACTGATCAACGTCCATGCTCGCTGTTTTCCAGGACTTTTTTTTGTCCCTGTCCTTTTTTCTGCCCCCCCTTTGCACCACCTCCGTGCGCACATCCAGCAGTCACCAAGTGTTGATCAGTGACACAAATCACTGATCAGCACTTGTGCTCGCTGTTTTACACTTCAACTCCCCTGTCACGCAAGGTGTAGGAAAGACTAAGTGCAACACAAGGGGGGAAGAGGCGAAGGGAGCCCATACACTAGTGAAAGGGGGAGTGGAGTCCTCCTAGGCTGATCTGATATCACACTGTCTCCCCTAACATCCCTATATTGGTTCATCACAAATCGCTGCACAGGAACCTAAAACCTGTATCTCCCTAGAACTTGGCCCTGGATAGGGAAGGGGGGATCAGCAATTGTAAGTCCCCACTAACAACTAAAGACAACAAGGGAGACAAACACGGGGAAAAGACTTCAGAGAGATTGCACCAACGTCCTCCTAGCACCAGCGAGGAAGAAAGCAGACTGCAATCACTCCAAGCTTTCACAAGGGAACATGTGAATATCACTGGCACCTCCCTGTAGCAAACAGAAAGTATTTAAACACCCAGGCCTGGGTGTCAATTAGCAGGAGGGAGGTAGCCACTGGGTCCTAGAGTGAGACAGATATAAGAAGGTGTATGTAATGCCAAACAAAGAGATCTTCTGCAACCAACTGCAGGGAGACTGTCACATCTGACACACCCGTGACACCCCTTTGCACCACCTCTGTGTGCATATCCAGCAGCCGCCGAGCATTGATCAGTGACACAAATCACTGATCCGCACCCATGTTCACTGTTTTACACTCTCCCCCCCCTTTGCACCACCTCAGTGCGCACATCCAGCAGTCGCCGAGCGTTGATCAGTGACACAAATCACTGATCAGCACTTGTGCTCACTGTTTTACACTTCTGTTTTGTACAGGACGGTCACACTGTCCGATTGTATGCTGTGTTGGGCCTTGTGGTGTAAGAGATGCCTGTGACACCATAATTGCTGCTCCTGCTGCTACAGAAGAAAGAAGACAGAAGAAAAAAGACAGAAGACATCTGTAAGTAGATTTTTTGATCCCTCCTCATCCACCCCAATCCCCCTCTCCATCTTTCCCCCCTTTCCACTCCTCCTTTCTGTCACCAAGCGCTGATCAGTACTTGATAGCTTGATTTTTGCATTTTTTTTTTCATGCGTCCTGCAGCAGCCGAGCGCTGATCAGTGACCACAGATCACTGATCCACACTCATGCTTTTTTTTTACTCTTTTTTTTCTCCCTCCCCTTTGCACCACCTCCGTGCGCATATCTGGCAGCCGCCGAGCGTTGATCAGTGACACAAATCACTGATCAGCACTCATGCTCACTGTTTTACACGCCCCCCATTGCACCACCTTTGTGCGCACATCCAGCAGCCAGCGAGCGTTGATCAGTGACTCAGATCACTGATCCGCACTCGTACTCATTGTTTGCACCACCTCCGGTTGTTCCTTTTTTTTGTATCTTTTTCTTTCAGAAAAATTGTTTACACCAAGCACACTGACACATACACATAACTGAATAAAGTACTGACACAAACACACAAACACCAAATACATAAAAAAAAAATGTTGTCCCACTCGTCCCAAACCCACTATTCAGTGGAGGAGGCATATGCTTTCCTTGCCTCCGACATAGAGTGAGGGAGAGGATCCGACCTTTCTTTATTTTTATGACTCCTTCTCCTATTCTTCCTCAGGTCCTGCTTAACCGCCACAAAGACGCCTCAGGGCACAAGATGAACCAGCACCCCCCATTACTGACCCCGTATGGACTTCGACCCCCGAAAATTATGAGCCAATGATTCCTGATTTTGTGGCACAACCAGGAACCAAGTTTGACACCACCGGCCTCACAGAAATAGACTTTTTCAAGGTCTTTTTCTCTGAGGATTTTTTAAACTTCATGGTGGGCCAAATTAATTTGTATGTCCAACAATTTTTGACACAAAAGCGCTCATCATTTTCTAACTGGACTTCTGTAGATGCAGTATAAATTATGAAGTTTTGGGGCCTGGTCCTTCTTATGGGGATACTGAAGAAGCCAGAAGTTCGGCAATATTGGAGTGTTGACGTTTTTCATAACACTCCAGTGTTCCGAATGGTCATGACTAGTGTTGAGCATTCCGATACTGAAATATCGGGTATCGGCCGATATTCGCGGTATCGGAATTCCGATACTTAATTCCGATACTTTTACAATATCGAATACCGGAATCGGAAGTTCCCATAATGCCTGCGCTCTGCAGTGTCTCTGAAGGATGACAAGCTGGATGGCAGCGCTCAGCTGAGATCCAGCCTGTCATCAGAATGCCATCCCAGCGTGGGAGAATTCTCCTGATCGTTTAAAAGCCGGCGGGCGGTAAAAAGCCTACTGTGTCCCCAATAAATTTTAAATACATGTCATTGGTGGCCAGTGGTTGCCTACAATAAATTAGTTTATACATTACCTGTCCCCGCCGATCGCCACCTAAAATAAAGTAAAAAATAAAAAACTACACCTATACTCACCTAGACACCTAATTCCCTGAAGCCATCGATCTCCTGTAATAAAATATAAAATAATAAACCACAACCTTATCCTTACCCCTCCGTAGTAGTCCACGAGTGTCCCACGATGATCTCCAGTTTAGAGCAGCCACATAGAATGTGACCGCTCTGAACCACTGCCGCCGCTAGAATGATGGGGCCGTAAAGCAGCCCCGTCATTGCATAAGCGGGTTCGCCGGAGTTCAGGCAGCGCTGCTCCGGTTAGCTCCTTTACGGCCCTGCTGTATCGTGAGAAATTCCCACGGTACAGCAGTGCCGTAAAGGAGGTCTCCGGAGCTGCGCTGCCTGAATGCACTCCGGTGACCTCAGTCAGTGGCTCCCGCTGCCGGGAGCGGACGTGTTCCCGGCAGCGTGAGCTTACAGCAGCCATGCACAGCTGTCACCATCTCCAGATGTGACAGCTGTGCATGGGAGATCAGCGCAGGAACGTTGTCAGGTAACTATTTTTTTTAAGTAAACTAAGAATTAAATAAAATTGTGTGTTTTATTTCAAATAAATTATTTTTTTCTGGGTGTAGTGTGTTTTTTCTTTTTAACACTTTGTAGGTTAGTAATGGGGGTGTCTTATAGACGTCCATCATTACTAACCTGGGCTTCATGGCAGCTGGCGCTGACTTGAACCCCAACCATATTACCCCACTGCCACCGCTACAGGGCAGTGGGAAGAGCGAGGCTAAGTGTCAGAATTGGCGCATCCTGTAGATGCGCCATTTCTGGGGCGGCTGACGGCTGGTGTTTCTAGCCTGGGAGGGGGCCAATATTCATGGCTCCCTTCCTGGGCTATTAATATCAGCCCCCAGCTGTCTGCCTAGCCTTTGCTAGCTATTAAATTAAGGGGAACGCCACGCCAATTTTTTTTTAAATAAATCCTTTATTTTAACACTAAATGACAAGTACAGTAATCAACACTGTCACTGTACTTCATATATATGTGACTGACATGTTTCTATCTATCTAATCTATGTATGATTCTCTATTCCTTCTGACGCGCCCCTGGGCCTGTGTCGCGCTGCGTTGCGCATGCGGGAGCCTACCCGGAGCCGGATCAGTAGAGGGTTGTAGTCTCGTGGCGGTGACCCGGTCCGTGCCCAGGGAGTCAAACTAGACGGCAGTCTATTAGTAGTAAATAGTTGATGACTACGCCACCCGTTGAGTGCAGCCAGGGAGCTGCTGCTGCAGGGCAGACCGCTGAGGCCGGTGGTAGGATTGTGCAGCGTGATAGTATAACCCCCAACGGGAGGGGTATGGCCTCAGGGCAGCCGACGTGGATGATGGGGGTAGCAGGAACCACTCAGAGACGGTACGGTGTAGTTCAGGGTCTTTACTGGTAACAACGATAGACCCTCCCGGAGTACTTGCTAGCAAACGGGGCCTGGTCAGTCTTTGAGCAGATGGGATCTCCCCTGGCCAGGCGTAGTTGTAGGCCTCACAAACTGACTGTACTCTTCTGGCTACCTTGCTAGAAGCTGATGTAAGTAGCCCACGTCCCTGAGTGTACCGTGTGGTGCTCACCCGTATGGCCGGTGACTCGGGGCCTTCTAATGGCTTCCGCTCCACGATGGCGGTGCTGGTCCCACGCGTGTGACCGTGCCTTCGGGCTTCTGGGCCAGAGGACCTGAAATCCCCTGCCTGACGGATTCTGCTGCTGGGTAGAAGTTAGTCCCCACAGCCTCGGACTCCGGGTCCGGTAAAGAATCTTCTTAGTCAGGGCGAGCGCTGCAGCTGCCAGCCCCTGACTCCTTGGAACTCTGCTGTTTCCTATGCTGCTTCTTGTCTCCACTCTCCTTGTCTGACTCTCCCTGCCTCAGCCCCGGGTTTTTACAGGGGAAGCTCTTCCCCTCCCAAGACTGGGCAGGAGGTGTGGCATGCACAGGATCCCTGACCAAAGGACCTCCCACCTGCTCTCAGACATAACATTACATTACTGTGGAAAACCAGACCCCTGGGGTGCCACATTCCCCCCTAGTGAAATTTAGTACTCCGGGACTAAACACATTTAGAAAAACATAACAAAGTATAACAATAACAACACAATAAGAAAAACACATAAGATGGTTGCGGCGTGTCCGCAACCGGGTGCAGTCTTTGAAGAAAAGGAAAGGTGTCCATTTCACCAACACAGGGAGACGTAACCAGGTAGGGGTCTGTCCTACCCCGAGTCCTTAACAGTCTCTAGTCCATCCTGGGTTACGCTCCAACTATATACAAGGATTCCCGGTAAATCCACCAAGGTTTCCTAAAAACAACTGGAAACACAAAATTATTCACAAGCAACAATACACAGAAAAACATAAATAAAACAATTTATACACTTTAAATTCTCCAGCGTGCGGGTAACTGGCCTCTAGTGGCCCGAGTGGACCTACGGAGCTGACTGTCTGGCCCTGAACTACAGGGTGTAGGAGCTGTCAAGGGTAAACTGGGCAGCTGTCTACCGGCTCTTTGTCTCACTAGGGGTACGGCAGGCTCACTATAAGCAGAGGGTTGATTCTCCTGTTCTGCTTGTGTGGAGTCTTCTGCCTCCTGGACCGGCTGTTCTTCCAGCTCTACCCGTTGCTCCGTAGGTTCTTGGGATGATGGTTGGAGGAAGGTGAGTACGGGTACCACAACTGCACCATTGACTTGAGTCCAAGACTGAGGGAAGTCCCCGAGCACGGTACTAACCATATCTTCCCTTTCTTCCACGGGTCGATGGTCTTCTTGTTCCTCTTCAGGGTTCCTCAGTTGTTCGGGACACTTCTTCAGGTGGTCCCGGGATACAATGGCTGTGGTTTCCCCTCCGTCTTTACTGATGGTACAGACCTTCGGGTTCTCGTGGCTTGAGGGCAATACGGTGTACGGGTCCTCCTCCCACTGGTCATCCAACTTGTGGAGCCGTCTTTTCCTCTTCAAGACCTGCTCTCCGGGTACCAGGGGAACAGCGGGAGCATACTGGTTGTAAGTCTTCTCTTGTCTTTCCCTAGCCTGACAGAGACTTCGCTCCACGCTCTCTTGTACTCTCCGGTACTGCTGCTGCCTCTCTGTGTCCCAGTCTGTTTCTGGTGAAGTGTCCTCAGGTGTCAGGACTCCCATTTCCAGGTCAACAGGTAACTTACCAGGTCTCGCCCTCATTAGGTAAGCCGGGGTACAGTTGGTGGAACCTACCGGGATGTGGTTGTATAGGTCCACCAGATCGGGCAACTTCTCAGGCCACAGACTGCGTTCTTCCAGGGGCAATGTTTTTAGCAGATCCATTACCACCTGGTTCATTTTTTCACAAAGTCCATTAGTTTGCGGATGGTAGGGTGTCGTCCTTATCTTCCGGCAGCCATACAGATTGCAGAATTCCTGGAAGACCTCCGCTTCAAAGGCAGGTCCCTGGTCCGTCAGCACTTGGTCCGGGTACCCGTGTGGACGGCAGAAGTGCTGCTGGAAGGCTCTAGCTGCTGTTTGAGCCGTTAAGTCCTTGACGGGGACGACAACCAAGAACCGGGAGTAATGATCCACGATGGTTAACGCGTAGACGTAGCCACTTCTGCTTGGGGTCAGTTTTACATGATCCAAGGCTACCAGTTCCAACGGTTGCCGGGTGACGATGGACTGCAGGGGAGTCTTCTGGCTGGCCCGGTCCTTCCTTCTCAGATTGCACGGGCCACAGTCTCTGCACCACTTCTCGATGGTTCCCCTCATGCCTACCCAGTGGAACCGCTCGCGCAGCAGGAACTCCAGCTTTTTCCACCCGAAGTGTCCAGCTCCGTCGTGGTATGCCTCCATCACCATGGCTGCGTCTCTTCGTGGCACCACTACTTGCCAGAGTAGTTCATGCGTCCGGGAGTTGACCATTCTGCGGCACAACTTCCCCTTGTAAAGGAATAGTCGACTCTTCTCCGCCCATAGTTGTTTGGCTTCCTCCGGAGCGTCTGGTTCAAGTCGAGCCTCCGGCCGAGTCAGCATCTCCTTCACCAGTCGGACGGCAGGGTCGCTGTCTTGCGTTTCCGCCCAGTTGTAGTGGGGTAAGGGGTTCAACGTAGCAGCCTGTTTACCCCTTACCCGGTGGGAATACTGGATAGTCCCATGACGGTGGAACGCAGGGAGTTCAACTTCTTCCAGTCCCTCCGGATCTTCTCCTTCGTCCGGCAGGTTGGGCATCCTGGACAGGGCATCCGCGTTAGTATTGGAGCGTCCTGCCCGGTATTTGATTGTGAACTCGTAGTTGGACAGACGGGCCATCCACCTCTGCTCCAGGGCACCGAGTCTTGCCGTGTCCAGGTGTATCAACGGGTTGTTATCCGTGTATACGGTGAACCGGGAAGAAGCGAGGTAATGCCTAAAGCGCTCGGTGACTGCCCATACCACGGCCAGGAACTCTAGCTTAAATGAGCTGTAATACTCGGGGTTCCTTTCGGTGGGTCGCAGTTTTCGGCTGGCATAGGAGATCACTCGTTCTCTCCCCTGCTGAATCTGGGATAGTACGGCTCCTAGCCCGATGTTACTGGCGTCGGTGTAGAGGATGAAGGGCTGGCTATAGTCTGGGTACGCCAAGATTTCATCCCCCGTGAGGGCCATCTTCAGCTGGCGGAAGGACTCTTCTTCTAGCTCTTCCCATTTAAAGGGCGGCTTCTGGTTCTTGGCCTTCCGGGACTGGCCTATCAGGAGGTCCTGCATAGGCGCTGCCTTTTTGGTGAAACCGGGAATAAACCTTCGGTAGTAGCCTACCAACCCTAGGAACTGCCGCACTTCTTTTACGCTGGAGGGGCTTGGCCATCCCTTAATTGCGGTGATCTTATCGGGGTCGGGAGCCACTCCGTCAGCGCTCACCACGTGTCCCAGGTATTGCACCTTTGGTTTCAGGAGGTGACACTTGGAGGGTTTCACCTTTAGGCCGTAACTCGCCAGAGCTTCGAACACCTCCGCCAGGTGTTTCAGGTGGTCCTCATAAGTTTTGGAGTATACGATGACATCGTCCAGGTACAACAGGACCGTCTCGAAGTTTCTGTGGCCCAGACAGCACTCCATTAATCGTTGGAAGGTTCCTGGGGCGTTGCAGAGTCCGAACGGCATGCAGGTGAACTCGCTAAGTCCCATCGGGGTGGTGAATGCGGTCTTCTCCCGGTCCGCCTCTGCTACAGGAACCTGCCAGTACCCGCTAGTGAGATCCAAGGTAGAGAAGAAGTTAGCAGATCTTAAAGCAGCCAATGACTCCTCTATCCTTGGTAAGGGGTACGCATCCTTGTGTGTGATACGGTTGATTTTCCGGTAATCTACACACATCCTCATGGTGTTGTCTTTCTTTTTGACTAAAACTAGTGGGGCTGCCCAGGGGCTACAGCTATCCCGGATTACCCCAGCCTCCTTCATGTCTCTAAGCATCCCCTTGGCGTGTTGGTAATGTGCAGGGGGTACGGGTCGATACCTCTCTTTTATGGGAGGATGATCTCCCGTGGGGATGCGGTGTTCTACCCCCTTGACTCGCCCGAAGTCTAACGGGTGTTTACTAAACACTCTCTCATACTCTTGAACCACCCGATAGACTCCTTGTTTCTGATGTGAGGGAGTGGAATCAGTACCCAAATGTAGTTGCTGACACCAGTCCTCCATGTCTTTCTTAGAGCCGTTACCTTCCTCCGGGTGAGATGGAGGCAAGGGTTCCACAGATTGTATAGAATTTTGATTAGTGGTATATAATTTGGCTAGCGTGGCATACCGGGGCAGGTACACTTCCCTCTCCCCGATATTTATTATGCGAATGGGCACCCTCCCATGGCGTACATTGACCACCCCCCGTGCTGTCAAAATGGTGGGCCTACTGTCTGAGTAAACTGGTTCTACCATTGCCTGGTAATCTCTTCCTCTCAGACCAATAGCTGCCCGGCACCAAATCATCATTTCACTTTTTGGGGGCATGGCAATAGGAAAAGGGTCACACATTCTTACGCTACCAATCTCACCGCCGGAGAGTTCCACTTGTTGCCGTTGCATCAGTGCCCGGATCTCTTTCTGGAGCACCCGCTGCTCGCCGGAGCTGGCGTTCTTGGCAACCTGCTGTAAAAGGAAAATCACCTCTGCAAGACAATTTTCAATTACGTTAGTTCCTAGAGTTATTTTTGGGTGACTCTCATGTTTATCAATATCTACAATGATCAGTCCCTGTGCGGCCAGTTCGACTCTACCGATTTTGAGGGCCACCTCCTTAAATCCGATCTGTGGCACGGGCTGGCCATTGCTGGCGATGATACTCAAGTCGTCGTCAGGGTAGTGGGTAATATCCGAGTCATTCCAGTACTGCTTGAAGAGCACGTACGGGATGGTGGTGACCTGTGACCCGGTATCCAGTAGGGCACTCATGGGAATGCCATCCAGTACCACAGGCAAGACTGGACGTCCTCCCACATATCTGTCGCGCCAGTTCGATGGGCCTGGTGATCTTTTTCCTGGGGGTTGGCCCTCTACCCCAGGTTGTGCCCGTTTAAAGAACAGTACCTTTCCATATGTCCGGGTTGATTGCAGCGGCGGCAGATGGGTCGTCCGTCCTCGCTGTATCGGTCACTGGGTCTTCCTCTGGCCGGTGGGGTCCTCCTTGGTCGACGCCACGGGATGTCCTCCGGTCCGGATGCCAGCTGGATCTTCCCTGGGGTGGAAACCTGTAAAGACTGCACAGTTCGGGTTAGCGCAGCAACGCTCTTAGCTAGCTCTTGGACCTGATGGTGTAGGTCTGGAGCCGGGTCATTGTCCAAAGCCTGCGCATCAGCTCCCACAGGCCCTGCTGACAAGGGCGCCGCCTCCTGGTAGTAAGTGGTAGTGGGGCGTCTGTGGGTCACAACGCCACCTGGTGCCGGTTCTCGGAGCACCCGGATGGCTCTGTCCTTGAACTGTGCAAAGTCCAGATGGGGATCCTGTAAGGCCATTGCCCGCAACTGGGTTCGGTGGGCATTGCAATATAAACACTCTAGAAATTGTTCAGTCAACAGCCTGTCCTCGTTTCCCACCCCATCAGGGTCGGTCTGCTTTATGGCCCTCAGGGCCTCTTGTAGGTTTAGTGCATAGTCCCTTATACTCTCATGCGCTCGCTGCTTGCACCCGTAGAATCTAAGCTTAATCTCGGCTGAGGTGCGGGTATCAAAGGTGTCCTTCAGCCGGGTTAGTATCCCTGCGACAGTCTTCCTCCCAGGTGGCCAGGATTTTACTTCCCTTTTGGCTGCCCCGGTTAGTTGGGCCACCAGGATGCTCACTTTTTGCTCTTCTGTGAGGGGGTACACCTGGAAGAGGCTATCCAGCTTTTCTCTAAAGTCATGCAGGGTATGTGACTCCCCTGAATACTGGGGTAGCCAAGCTGCTCCCGGGATATAGGGCATGGTGAAGGGCATAACTGCAGCAGCGGTAGCGCTGGCGGGGGTTGGGGCAGTGAAGCTCTCCTCCGTATCCGACATCTTCCTCCCCCCTAGTGGACCGTGGCCTACCTTGCGATGATCCTCTTCCGTAGGCCACGGCTCCGCAGTGGATCGTCAGGGTTGAGGACCTTCCGTCGCGCTCCTGTGACGTCGGCGTCTGCTGGGCTCCTTCCAGGACCTTACGCAACGTCCGGACGTGAGGCGGGGCTTCAGTTCTCGCGCGCTTTCGGAGTCCACGCCCCTCTTCTTCCCGCGCGGCGTCCCCAAGATGGCGTCCAACGGCGGGAAAACTCCACGGATGGCGGGAAGAAGGCCGAAGATGGCGCGAAACTTCACCGATGGCGGGAAGAAGGTAGAAGATGGCGCCGGATGGCGGGAAACCTCCACGGATAGCGGGAATCTTCACCACTGGTAAGTTTGAACAGTCTTTGCTTTTCAGGCACGCAGTACCCGGTGGTTGCGGGCACGAAATCCTGCCGACTACGCCAAAGTTGACGCGCCCCTGGGCCTGTGTCGCGCTGCGTTGCGCATGCGGGAGCCTACCCGGAGCCGGATCAGTAGAGGGTTGTAGTCTCGTGGCGGTGACCCGGTCCGTGCCCAGGGAGTCAAACTAGACGGCAGTCTATTAGTAGTAAATAGTTGATGACTACGCCACCCGTTGAGTGCAGCCAGGGAGCTGCTGCTGCAGGGCAGACCGCTGAGGCCGGTGGTAGGATTGTGCAGCGTGATAGTATAACCCCCAACGGGAGGGGTATGGCCTCAGGGCAGCCGACGTGGATGATGGGGGTAGCAGGAACCACTCAGAGACGGTACGGTGTAGTTCAGGGTCTTTACTGGTAACAACGATAGACCCTCCCGGAGTACTTGCTAGCAAACGGGGCCTGGTCAGTCTTTGAGCAGATGGGATCTCCCCTGGCCAGGCGTAGTTGTAGGCCTCACAAACTGACTGTACTCTTCTGGCTACCTTGCTAGAAGCTGATGTAAGTAGCCCACGTCCCTGAGTGTACCGTGTGGTGCTCACCCGTATGGCCGGTGACTCGGGGCCTTCTAATGGCTTCCGCTCCACGATGGCGGTGCTGGTCCCACGCGTGTGACCGTGCCTTCGGGCTTCTGGGCCAGAGGACCTGAAATCCCCTGCCTGACGGATTCTGCTGCTGGGTAGAAGTTAGTCCCCACAGCCTCGGACTCCGGGTCCGGTAAAGAATCTTCTTAGTCAGGGCGAGCGCTGCAGCTGCCAGCCCCTGACTCCTTGGAACTCTGCTGTTTCCTATGCTGCTTCTTGTCTCCACTCTCCTTGTCTGACTCTCCCTGCCTCAGCCCCGGGTTTTTACAGGGGAAGCTCTTCCCCTCCCAAGACTGGGCAGGAGGTGTGGCATGCACAGGATCCCTGACCAAAGGACCTCCCACCTGCTCTCAGACATAACATTACATTACTGTGGAAAACCAGACCCCTGGGGTGCCACACTTCTATTCTAAATTGTCGGGTACAGATGCCGAATTGCCGGCCGGCTTTTTTAAAGAGACGGTGCATGAAAACACTATTATATTTTTAAATAAATCCTTTACACTAAATGACAAGTACAGTAGGCAACACTGTCACTGTACTTCATATATATGTGACTGACATGTTTCTATGTATCTAATCTATGTGTGAAGCTCTATTCTGTCTGTTAGAAATTGTCGGGTACCGCTCCTGAATTGCCGGCCGGCTTTTTTAAAGAGACGGTGCATGAAAACACAATTATTTTTTTAAATAAATCCTTTACACTAAATGACAAGTACAGTAATCAACACTGTCACTGTACTTCTTATATATGTGACTGACATGTTTCTATGTATCTAATCTATGTGTGATGTTCTATTCTTTCTGTTGTAAATTGTCGGGTACCGGTGTATGCCGCTGATGAATTGCCGGCTTTTCGCGTAATACATTCTACATGATTCTTAGTTGTTTTACTTCATGTAGAATTAACCTACAAGGAAAAAAAGGGTTTATTTTCATTCCGATATTTGTGTCCCATTGACTTGCATTGGTTTCCGGTATCGGAATCGGCGATATCCGATACTTTTTGGGTATCGGTCCGATCCAATCCGATACGATATTCGGAAGGTATCGCTCAACACTAGTCATGACCCGGACATGTTTTGAGGCCATCCACAAATTCTTGCATTATAATGATAATGCACAGTGTCCTCCACGAGATGACCCCAACTTTGATCATCTTTTCAAAGTTCAGCCGGTCATCAAGCACTTCAACAATAAGTTTGCTGATGTGTACGTGCCCCAAAGGGACATCTGCGTGGATGAGTCCCTAATTCATTTTAAGGGGAGGCTTAAATTCCGGCAGTACCTGCCCAGTAAGAGGGCCAGGTATGGAATTAAGTAAGTAGACTCACAAGTTTAGGGTTTATGAAGGGAAGGACTCCCGGATTGAACCCCCTGAATGCCCCCCTATCTTGGGAGTGAGTGGGAAAATTGTATGGGATTTGGTGCTCTCACTGCTGGATCAAGGTTATCACCTCTATGTGGATAACTTTTATACCAGCATCCCACTCGTCAAGTCCCTCTCTGCGCGAGGTACAGCAGCCTGAGGTACTGTCCGCAAAAATCAGAGAGGCAGAGCCCAATGTAGTGACCACCTGCTGGTGGTCAAGTACAAGGACTAGAGGGATGTCCTTTTCTTGTCCACCATAGTGGACAAGCACCCTCAGCACTGTACGAGGTACCTCTACACAGCTCATCAAAGTAGACTGTGTACTGGGGTACAACAAAAACATGGGGGGAGTTGATCTCTCTGATCAAGTCCTCCAGTCGAACAGTGCCTTGAGAAAGGCCAAGGTGTGGTACAAGAAGCTGGCCGTGCACATCGTACAGATGGCAATGCACAATGCTTTCTTAATATCACGATGTGCAGGCCAGACTTCTACGTCGTACCTTCAGCTACAGGACGTAGTGATCAAGGCCCTGATATTTGGCAGTGGTGAAGGAGCGGGCCCCAGTACTTCCGGAACTGAAGGACCTTGAATCGTACCAGGCCAACATTTCCCGGTGGGAGGTCCCTCAAAGCGGAAAAAAGCTAAGTCACAAAAGAGGTGCCGAGTGTGTTACAGAAGTGGGATATGCAAGGACACAATTTATCAATCCGACACCTGCCCCAACAAACCTGGCTTGTGTATGAAAGAATGCTTCAGACTGTACCACACATCCATGGACTACTAAATTAATTTCTGACACTACACAACTGACGTATGACACTACATTATACAATTCAATGCCAGGAATCAGTAGATCAGTTCCAAAAAGGGGGCACTTGTTGGGCATTTCTACTGTTTATGCACATCAGGGGCTCTGCAAACATGAGATTACGCCCACAGACAATTCCATCAAAGTCTGCATTCCAAAACGTCACTCCTTCCCTTCCGAGCCCTGACATGCACCCAAACAGTAGTTTTCTCCCACATATGGAGTATCAGCTTTCTCAGGAGAAATTGCACAACAGATTTTGAGGTCCACTTTCTCCTGTTACCCTTGTGAAAATATTTTTTTTTTGGCTAAAAGAACATTTTTGTGGAAAAAATGTGATTTTTTTTTATTTTCACAAGTCAACGTTATAATTTTCTGTGAAGCACCTGGGGGTTCAAGGTGTTCACCACACATCTAGATAAATTCACTGTTGGATCTAGTTTCCAAAAAGGGGGCAATTGTTGGGCATTTCCACTGTTTAGGAACATCAGGGACTCTGAAAACACGACATGACGCCCACAGACCATTCCATCAAAGTCTGCATTCCAAACCGTCACTCCTTCCCTTCCAAGCCCTAACATGCGCCCAAACAGTAGTTTTCTCCCACATATGGGGTATCAGCATACTCAGGAGAAATTGAAAAATAACTTTGGGGCCCAATTGCTCCTGTTACCCTTGTAAAAATAAAAAAATTGCAGCTAAAAGATAATTTTTGTGGAAAGTAATTTTGTTTTCACGGCTCTACGTTATAACCTTTTGTGAAACGTTTGGGGGTTCAAAGTGCTCACCACACATCTAGATAAGTTCCTTAAGGGGTCTAGTTTCCAAAATGGTGTCACTTGTAGGGGTTTCCACTGTTTAGGCACATCAGGGGCTCTCCAAACGTGACATGGCGTCCGCGCTCAATTCCAGCGAGTTTTGCTCTGAAAAAGTCAAATGGTGCTACTTCTCTTCCGAACCCTGCTGTGCACCCAAAAAATGGTTTTCCCCCACATATGGGGTGTCAGCGTACTCAGGAGAAATTGCACAACAAATTTCGGGGTCCAATTTCTCCTGTTACCCTTGTGAAAATGAAAAAATTGCAGCTAAAATATCATTTATGCCTTGCCACTTTTCCATAAAGGCCATATTTCTGGAGTGTACGACTAACAGTTGCCCTGTGGAGAGATTCTCCTACCTAAACTGTGGATCTTTGTAGAGCTTCTCTAATTAGTGCTTTCCTTGCTTGGCATGTCAGTTTAGGTGGACAACCATATCTTTGTAGGTTTTGTAGTTGTGTCCTTTCATTTTTGGATGATGGATTGAACAGTGCTCCGTGAGATGTTCAGAGCTATTTTTTTATAACCTAACCCAGCTTTACTCTTCTCCACAACTTTATAATACATTTAAGCTTATGGGTGTACCAAGAAAAAATGTGGAAATTGTCAATACGAGAATGAATACAAGAAAGGGAAAGCGCTCTATGTGTCAACCACCTGGGAACAATAGGGCAACCTCAGTGTTGGAGAGGCTCATCCAAGGGAGATGTGCTTGTCAGGCACAACGCTAATATGCACCAGGTTGCTTCTCCAATCACCATACCAAGTGCAGGGCACAGGACCATGAAGAAATCCAGATAATAGTAAAGATGACGATGATGGAGGCACTGCTACATATACCTGATGATCCGTCCCTGAAATGCGTTGTTTTAAACTGAATAAATCTGACTTATTTACCACCCTGTCTATCATACGTGCGGCAGCACCCAACATCATCACCATCTTTACTCTTATCTGGAGTACGAACACGGAGTATAAATACTTTATCAAGGTATTGTATGTACTGACATGCAGAATAAAGTCATCATATCATTTTTACCACACAATTAATGCTGTAATAAAAAAATTTGAAAAACACAGGAAACTTTTTTTGTTTTTCTCCAGTTCCATTCCCCAATTTTTTTGTTTTTCAGTAAATTAGATAGTAAATGCTGTAGAATGTAAGCCCGCAAGGGCAGGGTCCTCTTCCCTCTGTACCAGTCTATCATTGTTAGACATTTACTGTAAGTGATATCTGTATTTTGTATGTAACCCCTTCTTACATACAGCACCATGGAATCAATGGTGCTATATAAATAAATAATAATAACAAATAATAAAATAGTTTGATTAAAAATACAACTTGTCCTGCATCAAAAAAGCTCTGATATAGTTATACTGAAAAAACAGTTGTGAAAAGTTATAACTCTTGGAATAGAGGGATGAAAAAATCAAAAAAACACAAGGGGTTACATGGAATTTGAACATTCTAATTAATAGATGTTGTAATAAAAATAAGTTCTACAATTGAATGCGTTAAAAAAATATTCCTGCATGGTCAGACACAGCCATTACACAGTACATAGCAGGGACACATTTATAAGATTATCTCAGCAAGGGAACATTTTTTTTAACACATTAATTCTGGAACTTATTTTTATTCCAAGATCTATTGATTAACCACTTAACCCCCGAGGGTGGTTTGCACGTTAATGACCAGGCCAATTTTTACAATTCTGACCACTGTCATTTTATGAGGTAATTACTCTGGAATTGTTTGGGCACACAGGGACTCTCCAAATGCAACATGGTGTCCGCTAACAAATTGAATGGAAAATTGGCTCAAATTGTTAGCGGACACCATGTTGCGTTTGGAGAGCCCCTGTGTGCCCAAACATTGGAGCTGCCCCACAAGTGACCCCATTTTGGAAACTAGACCCCCAAGGCACCTATTTAGATGCATAGTGAGCACTTGGAACCCCCGGTGCCTAGGCTGGTTGGAAGAGACAAGGAGGTGAGCCAGGACCAGGGTTGGAGAAATGGTATCGGGCCCGCTAGCCTCTAGGTACCGACAGTTGGCATCCTGGGGTGTGGTTGTTATGTACAACCCGCAGTAGAGAAGGGGGTCCGTCAAAGAGTTTGGGACCCGCCATCACATTTCGTTCAATCAGAGGCCGAACACTTGCCTCGAAGGCTGCAAGAGCTGACCGCTGGAACCAGATTCACATTCCTCAAAATGGAGGGTCAACATCACTGTAATGTGTCCAAAAGGAGTCCAAAAAACATAAAGTCAGACAGCTTCAAAACTGAACACAACAAAAAATAGTCTATGGCGGTAAGTAGCCGCTAGACAAGAAGAGATTCTGACAAGTCAAATAGAGTTAAAATGACAACATTTTATTGATATAAATATAAAATAAAAACATTTAAAAAATGAGGCAAGGGAAACCTCCAAAGACAGGGAATGGACACACACAAGGTACACCGCGTATGCAATAGATTTAAATAAAGTGTATGCATCAAAAATAGCGCTCTTAAATGGTTTGTGATATAAATGACCAATGTAATGGTCTAAGACTTCTATAAATCAAAATATAGCGCCAGTGCGCCCTAAAGAGCTAATTAATGGTGCATATAAGATAAATAATGAAAGTAGTATATACCAGGGTAACGCTATGAAAAAAGTGTAAAGGGCCAATGTATTGGTCTAGAAATTCTATAGCTCAATTATAACACCCATGCAATCTAAAGATCAAATTTATACATAATTAACCAGTGAATCGTAGGTCTCACTCCACTGACAACTGCTAGAGGCTCCAGATCCTATAGTATAAATGCAAGGGCAGGTGTAGCCACATGCTAGACCCATGTGTAAAGATAGGCAACCTGTGTAATAGGACTAGAGGAGTCAGAAATAAAGCAGACATGTAGACAATGGAGAGAGAGCATAGGTGTATGGTAGCCTGCGAGGGGTATCGAGCAAGAAACGTTACTACCTGAGGTAAGAGTACTGCAACGCTGATGACCGAGGAGGGGGTCCTCCCCACACCCGACGGACGCCGTTTCGCACCGTAGCTTCTTCCGGGGCGTGTCAGGTACACCTATGCTCTCTCTCCATTGTCTACATGTCTGCTTTATTTCTGACTCCTCTAGTCCTATTATACAGGTTGCCTATCTTTACACATGGGTCTAGCATGTGGCTACACCTGCCCTTGCATTTATACTATAGGATCTGGAGCCTCTAGCAGTTGTCAGTGGAGTGAGACCTACGATTCACTGGTTAATTATGTATATATTTGATCTTTAGATTGCATGGGTGTTATAATTGAGCTATAGAATTTCTAGACCAATACATTGGCCCTTTACACTTTTTTCATAGCGTTACCCTGGTATATACTACTTTCATTATTTATCTTATATGCACCATTAATTAGCTCTTTAGGGCGCACTGGCGCTATATTTTGATTTATAGAAGTCTTAGACCATTACATTGGTCATTTATATCACAAACCATTTAAGAGCGCTATTTTTGATGCATACACTTTATTTAAATCTATTGCATACGCGGTGTACCTTGTGTGTGTCCATTCCCTGTCTTTGGACGTTTCCCTTGCCTCATTTTTTAAATGTTTTTATTTTATATTTATATCAATAAAATGTTGTCATTTTAACTCTATTTGACTTGTCAGAATCTCTTCTTGTCTAGCGGCTACTTACCACCATAGACTATCACTGTAATGTGGTGGGTGTGATCCCAGAAGGATGGGGGCAGGATGAACCCTTCTTGAGGAATGAACGGCATGGGAGAGTCTCATCGAGGTGGCTCAAGATGGGGCTTCTACCACCCCCCGAGAGATCGTACTGTCCTTGGGGTTCCCCACCTCCTATGTGGAAGCAGGCAATGGTGCAGGTGACATAGGGAGCTGTCGCCCACTTCTATATGTCAGGGGCTCCGGCACTACCCTAAACCGGGTCACTTACAGCCCAGGCACCTGATAATCTGGCTCCAGGAAGCAGGTGGAGGCAGTTCCTCCGGCCTCCCAATGAAGGAGAAGAAGAAGCAGACACCTGAAGAGGATTACTGTATTACCCTCCTTAGAATTTTTTCCTGGCTTTGTACTTTGTGCAAAACCTTTATGAGTGTAGGAGTACAGCAACTACACTTTAAAAATATTTGAATGGGGCCCACTAGTTGTTGCCTCTCAGGGTTCTATGGATGACTAGATGAACCTCCTTATATTTTTTTCCATGCTGTTCACTTTCCGCAAAGCCTTTATGAGTGTAGAAGTACATCAACTACACTTTTAAAATATTTACGTTCAAAAAAAAATTCTGGATTCAATTAGTCATCTATACAGTTGAACGCGGTGGTACAGTCATATGAAAAAGTTTGGGCACCCCTATTAATCTTAAGCTTAATGTTTTATAAAAATTGGTGTTTTTGCAACAGCTATTTCAGTTTGATATATGTAATAACTGTTGGATACAGTAATGTTTCTGCCTTGAAATGAGGTTTATTGTACTAACAGAAAATGTGCAATCTGCATTCAAACAAAATTTGACAGGTGCATAAGTATGGGCACCTCACCAGAAAAGTGACATTAATATTTAGTAGATCCTCCTTTTGCAAAAATAACAGCCTCTAGTCGCTTCCTGTAGCTTTTAATGAGTTCCTGGATCCTGGATGAAGGTATTTTTGACCATTCCTCTTTACAAAACAATTCCAGTTCAGTTAAGTTTGATGGTCGCCGAGCATGGACAGCCTCTTCAAATGATCCCACAGATGTTCAATGATATTCAGGTCTGGGGACTGGGATGGCCATTCCAGAACATTGTAATTGTTCCTCTACATGAATGCCTGAGTAGATTTGGAGCGGTGTTTTGGATCATTGTCTTGCTGAAAGATCCATCCACTGCGTAACTTCAACTTTATCACTGATTCTTGAACACTATTGCCAAGAATCTGCTGATACTGAGTGGAATCCATGCGTCCCTCAACTTTAACAAGATTCCCAGTGCCGGCATTGACCACACAGCCCCAAAGCATGATGGAACCTCCACCAAATTTTACTGTGGGTAGCAAGTGTTTTTCTTGGAATGCTGTGTTTTTTTGCCACCATGCATAACGCCTTTTTGTATGACCAAACAACTCAATCTTGGTTTCATCAGTCCACAGGACCTTCTTCCAAAAAGAAATAGGCTTCTTCAAATGTGCTTTTGCATACCTCAGCCGACTCTGTTTGTGCTTACTTGCAGAAACGGCTTCTTTCGCATCACTCTCCCATACAGCTTCTCCTTGTGCAAAGTGCGTTGTATAGTTGACCGATGCACAGTGACACCATCTGCAGCAAGTTGATGCTGCAGCTCTCTGGAGGTGGTCTGAGGATTGTCCTTGACTGATCTCACCATTCTTCTTCTCTGCCTTTCTGATGTTTTTCTTGTCCTGACACTTCTGGCCTTAACAAGAACTGTCCCTATGTTCTTCCATTTACTTACTATGTTCCTCACAGTGGAAACTGACAGGTTAAATCTCTGAGACAGCTTTTTGTATCCTTCCCCTGAACAACTATGTTGAATAATCTTTGTTTTCAGATCATTTGACAGTTGTTTTGAGGAGCCCATGATGCCACTCTTCAGAGGAGATTCAAACAGGAGAACAACTTGCAAGTGGCCACTTTAAGTAGCTTTTCTCATGATTGCATACACCTGGCTATAAAGTTCAAAGCTCAATGAGGTTACAAAACCAAAAAAAGTGCTTTAGTAAGTCAGTAAAAAGTAGGCAGGAGTATTTAAAACAAGAAAATGATAAGGGTGCCCATACTTATGCACCTGTCAAATTTTGTTTGAATGCAGATTGCACATTTTCTGTTAGCACAATAAACCTCATTTCAAGGCAGAAACATTACTGTGTCCAACAGTTATTACATATATCAAACTGAAATAGCTGTTGCAAAAACACCAATTTTTATAAAACATTAAGCTTAAGATTAATAGGGGTGCCCAAACTTTTTCATATGACTGTATGTAAAACTACAAAAAAGCGTTGAAAAATATTTCTAAATTCAATTAGTGATCTATAGAGTATTACATGCTTTCTGTTACATTTCAGTGGTATAAAACTCTCCAATAAAGCGTTGAAAAATATTTCTGGATTAAATTACTCATCTACAGAGTATTACGTGCTCTGGGGTACATTTCGGTGATATATAACCCTTCAAAAAAGCATTCAAAAATGTATCTGGATTCAATTACTCATCCATAGAGTATTATTTGCTTTCTGTTACATTTCGGTGGTATATAACCCTCCAAAAAAGCATTCCCAATTTTTTTTGTATTCAATTACTCACCCATAGAGTATTACGTTATACATATAGTGGAGTGGAGGATGGCTGGTTGATGGACACCCCACGCAAACACGGCTACAGCGCCAACAAGGAGGAGGTGGAGTAATGTTTTGGGCTGGAATCATGGGGAGAGAGATTGTCGGCCCCTTTAGGATCCCTGAAGGCGCTAAAGATGAACTCCATAATGTACGTGGATTTTCTCAAACAGCACTTCCTGCCATGGTTCAAGAAGAAGAACTGTGTATTTCACAGCAAGATCATTTTTTTGCATGATAATGCACCATCTCATGCTGCACATAAAACATCTGCATCTCTGGCTGATATGGGCATAAAAGGGGACAAACTTATGGTGTGACCCCCATGCTCCCCTGACCTCTACCCCATTCAGAACCTCTGGAGCATCATCAAAAGGAGTGTCTATGATGGCGGGAGGCAGTTCACATCTAAGCAACAGCTCTGGGAGGGTATTCTGTCCTCATGCAAAACAATTGAAGCAGAAACCATCCAAAACCTGACAAATTCAATGGACGAGAGAGTTCAGAAGGTCCTTTCGAACAAGGGGTCCTATGTGAAAATGTAACATCACCTAGAATAAAGTTTTGAGTTGAAAACTGTTTGATTTCAGTTTCTAATAACCTGCTAATGCTTATAATTTCAAAAATGACCATTTTTTTGGTCTTTATTAAAATGAAAAGGTTGATCGAAAAGTTTGGGGGATCTAAGAGTGTGGCAACCCAGTAGTCATGATTACTTCGAATTCTGACAATATGAGGGTCATGTTGCAGGTAGTGCAGCAAGAAGGCACTTATGTGTCTTGCGCCTCTCGGAGCCCCAAAACTATTTTCCGGGATAGATGCAGCTAAAAATTATTATTAATTTTAAATCTGGTGGAGCTTAGTATAGATGGCCTAATAGGATCAGTGCTGCACACTGCTACAAAGCCCAAATTATTTTCCAGTCAAGATACAGATAAACATGATTAGTAATTTTAAATCTGGTGGAACTTATTATTAGAGATGAGCGTTGTTCTACTCGAACTGTTCGCCAATCTCAAATTCGAGCTGTTTTGGGCGGTGTTCGAGCCGTTCGGCGAACACGAACAATTTGAGAAAAATTAGGCTGTTCGAGGTTATGTTCGATAACTGTTCATGCACCAAAATCATAACTGGATTTTTTCTCAGTAATGATGAAAATTAATGTTAATACGCAGTTTGAGTGTACAGCGGGGTGGGGGGAGGGGCAGGGGATGGATCTCTGCAGGTATAATGAAGATCTCCATTTTTTTTTCTCTTTCCCGCATTTGCAGTAGGGAGGTGCAGTCTGTCAGCCTATCAGCAGCGCACACACGGAGCGAACTGCTGTTTTTCACACAAGCAAGGGCATGTGTCATTGGCAGTGTATGTCACATGTCCTTGCCCTATAAGACCAAGCCATTTTCCCCGTCGCCACCATTTTCTCACTGCTGCAGCTGCGTGTTAGACGGCACCGCTGTTGCTGTGTGCGCTATACCTTGTTAATTTCAAGCCAATTTTCGCACAAATCTACAGATAGCTTGGGAGTAGGGAATAGTTGTGATTGCAGTCCTTTTAAGGACTAGGTTACAGCATTTCCTACGACTTTTATCAGGCAGGTCTGTGCTCTTAAATAGATAGATTGTGGGAGTAAAGACTAATTGTAATTGCAGTCCTTTTCAAGACTAGGTTCCTATCAGTTTTTGCCAGGCAGGTCTGTGCCAGTGCTGTGCAAGTTTTTTTCACAGCATTTGGCTGAATCTAGCAAAGCTAATCCTTTTTGGCCTATTGCAGAGTGTGTTAGTCAGTAGAGTAGCCTATCTGTGTTGCAAGATATACCACCTGTGTATAGAATACCAATTTTTTTACTGCACCTAGTGAAGTAAAATCTTTTGGGCATAGCATCATTCTATTAGTCCATCTATACTGACCTCCATCAGGTTGCAAATTGAATATAATTTTTTTCTGCATCTAGCTCTGAAAAAATATTTGGGCTTCTAGCAGTGTGTGGGACTTGTTCTATTAGTCCATCTATACTGACCTCCATCAGGTTGCAAACTGAATATAATTTTTTTCTGCATCTAGCTCTGAAAAAATATTTGGCCTTCTAGCAGTGTGTGGGACTTTCTCTATTAGTCCCTCTATACTGACCTCCATCAGGTTGCAAATTAAAAATAATTTTTATCTGTATCTAGCTCTGAAAAAATATTTGGCGTTCTAGCAGTGTGTGGGACTTTCTCTATTAGTCCATCTATACTGACCTCCATCAGGTTGCAAATTAAAAATAATTTTTATCTGCATCTACCTCTGAAAAAATATTTGGGCTTCTAGCTGTGTGTGGGACTTGTTCTATTAGTCCATCTATACTGACCTCCATCAGGTTGCAAACTGAATATAATTTTTTTCTGCATCTAGCTCTGAAAAAATATTTGGCCTTTTAGCAGTGTGTGGGACTTTCTCTATTAGTCCATCTATACTGACCTCCATCAGGTTGCAAACTGAATATATTTTTTTTCTGCATCTACCTCTGAAAAAATATTGGGCTTCTAGCTGTGTGTGGGACTTGTTCTATTAATCCATCTATACAGACCTCCATCAGGTTGCAAACTGAATATATTTTTTTTCTGCATCTACCTCTGAAAAAATATTGGGCTTCTAGCTGTGTGTGGGACTTGTTCTATTAATCCTTCTATACAGACCTCCATCAGGTTGCAAACTGAATATAATTTTTTTCTGCATCTAGCTCTGAAAAAATATTTGGCCTTCTAGCAGTGTGTGGGACTTTCTCTATTAGTCCATCTATACTGACCTCCATCAGGTTGCAAATTAAAAATAATTTTTATCTGTATCTAGCTCTGAAAAAATATTTGGCCTTCTAGCAGTGTGTGGGACTTTCTCTATTAGTCCATCTATACTGACCTCCATCAGGTTGCAAATTAAAAATAATTTTTATCTGCATCTACCTCTGAAAAAATATTTGGGCTTCTAGCTGTGTGTGGGACTTTCTCTATTACTCCATCTATACTGACCTCCATCAGGTTGCAAATTAAAAATAATTTTTATCTGCATCTACCTCTGAAAAAATATTTGGGCTTCTAGCTGTGTGTGGGACTTGTTCTATTAGTCCATCTATACTGACCTCCATCAGGTTGCAAACTGAATATAATTTTTTTCTGCATCTAGCTCTGAAAAAATATTTGGCCTTCTAGCAGTGTGTGGGACTTTCTCTATTAGTCCATTTATACTGACCTCCATCAGGTTGCAAATTAAAAATAATTTTTATCTGCATCTAGCTCTGAAAAAATATTTGGCCTTCTAGTAGTGTGTGGGACTTTCTCTATTAGTCCATCTATACTGACCTCCATCAGGTTGCAAATTAAAAATAATTTTTATCTGCATCTAGCTCTGAAAAAATATTTGGCCTTCTAGCAGTGTGTGGGACTTTCTCTATTAGTCCATCTATACTGACCTCCATCAGGTTGCAAATTAAAAATAATTTTTATCTGCATCTACCTCTGAAAAAATATTTGGGCTTCTAGCTGTGTGTGGGACTTGTTCTATTAGTCCATCTATACTGACCTCCATCAGGTTGCAAACTGAATATAATTTTTTTCTGCATGTAGCTCTGAAAAAATATTTGGCCTTCTAGCAGTGTGTGGGACTTTCTCTATTAGTCCATCTATACTGACCTCCATCAGGTTGCAAACTGAATATATTTTTTTTCTGCATCTACCTCTGAAAAAATATTGGGCTTCTAGCTGTGTGTGGGACTTGTTCTATTAATCCATCTATACAGACCTCCATCAGGTTGCAAACTGAATATATTTTTTTTCTGCATCTACCTCTGAAAAAATATTGGGCTTCTAGCTGTGTGTGGGACTTGTTCTATTAATCCATCTATACAGACCTCCATCAGGTTGCAAACTGAATATAATTTTTTTCTGCATCTAGCTCTGAAAAAATATTTCGCCTTCTAGCAGTGTGTGGGGCTTTCTCTATTAGTCCATCTATACTGACCTCCATCAGGTTGCAAATTAAAAATAATTTTTATCTGCATCTAGGTCTGAAAAAATATTTGGCCTTCTAGCAGTGTGTGGGACTTTCTCTATTAATCCATCTATACTGACCTCCATCAGGTTGCAAATTAAAAATAATTTTTATCTGCATCTACCTCTGAAAAAATATTTGGGCTTCTAGCTGTGTGTGGGACTTGTTCTATTAGTCCATCTATACTGACCTCCATCAGGTTGCAAACTAAATATAATTTTTTTCTGCATCGAGCTCTGAAAAAATATTTGGCCTTCTAGTAGTGTGTGAGAGTTTCTCTATTAGTCCATCTATACTGACCTCCATCAGGATGCAAATTAAAAATAATTTTTATCTGCATCTAGCTCTGAAAAAATATTTGGCCTTCTAGCAGTGTGTGGGACTTTCTCTATTAGTCCATCTATACTGACCTCCATCAGGTTGCAAATTAAAAATAATTTTTATCTGCATCTACCTCTGAAAAAATATTTGGGCTTCTAGCTGTGTGTGGGACTTGTTCTATTAGTCCATCTATACTAACCTCCATCAGGTTGCAAACTGAATATAATTTTTTTCTGCATCTAGCTCTGAAAAAATATTTGGCCTTCTAGCAGTGTGTGGGACTTTCTCTATTAGTCCATCTATACTGACCTCCATCAGGTTGCAAATTAAAAATAATTTTTATCTGCATCTAGCTCTGAAAAAATATTTGGCCTTCTAGCAGTGTGTGGGACTTTCTCTATTAGTCCATCTATACTGACCTCCATCAGGTTGCAAACTGAATATATTTTTTTTCTGCATCTACCTCTGAAAAAATATTTGGGCTTCTAGCTCTGTGTGGGACTTGTTCTAATAGTCCATCTATACTGACCTCCATCAGGTTGCAAATCGAATATAATTTTTTTCTGCATCTAACCCAGCCAATAGTTTTGGCCTAATACCACAGTTTGGCCACTCAGCTCTGCTCGGTTCCCATCCATTGTTTTTTTGTGCAAACAACTCCAGAGTTGTGAATTAGTTAACCACCAAAATGAGTGGAAAAAGGCCTGCTGCTGGTGGAAAGGGGAATAGGCGTGTTGGGAAGGGGAAAAAAGGTTGTGTCCGTGGGGTAGGTGTTAAAGCAACAGTAACATCTGCAGAAGAAAGACCATCTTCCAGCCAAACTAAAATGTCTACTTCTTTTAGCGGACAATGTGATAAGATCCCTTTCTTACGGCCACGCCAATTGCTACAAATTCCAGATGAGGCACAAAAACAGCAGGTGCTTCAACGGATATCAAGTGCTCCTTTAAGTGGGCTCTCCTCCACATCAACTTCAACATCACAAATACTCCAGTCCTCAAAGGTGTCACCCCAATCGCACTTGCTTCCTCACAGCTCCCAAATCTCCAGCTGCCCGTCTGAGTATGAGGTAGAACAGATGGTTGAGTCTGCAGAGCTGTTTACTCATACTATAGCCTGGGAAACAGAGGTCGACTCCAGCGCTTCTGTGAATCCAGACGAGGAAATGATCTGCATTGATGCCCAGAATCTTTATGAGTCGGATCCAGGACCAGACGCAGAAGGTTCTGACCATAATGTAGACCCTCATTGGCTCTGAGGACGACGGGTGTGATAACGCACAGGGTGATGATGATGAGGTTGGAGATCCCACTTACTGTCAACCCACAGTCAGCCAAGAGATGAGGTCAGCAGAGGAGGTGGAGGAAGATGGTAGTGACGACGAGGTCAGGTTGCGCCTTCCTGGACAGAGACGTAGTACTGGAAGCACGTCAACAACTGCATCCTCAAACACAACTCTGCCTCTCACCACAAGTCGTGGTGGCTCTTCAGGTCGCATGGGTGCTAAGCCTTGCATAGCCTGGGCATTTTTTCAGATCGATAAAGATGACCCAACTTGTGTTATCTGTAACATTTGTCAGCAAAAGCTAAGTAGAGGCCAAAAATTACATAGTTTGAGTACTTCATGCATGAACCGGCACATGGACATGAAGCATAAGTTGCAGTGGGAAGCTCAGTGTGCTACAATGCGGCCTAGCCGGCCGGGCCAACCACCGTCTGCCATATCTTGTGCATCCGCGGCCTCTTCATCCTCTGTGACTGGGGGGACAGCAGTCACACCTGTTTTGGGGCGCAGACCTGCCACGTCTTTACCCGCAACAGCCAGCGTGATTGGCAGGTCATCATTTTCTTTGGAGGTGGTAGCACCAGCTGGTGTTGAGCGCTGTCCGACATCGATAGCACCACCTTTGGATCAAGGCAACCTAACATGTCCGCCTGCATCTTCCTCACAGACTGGCAGTTTGCCGGGGACACCCTTATCAACCCCGTCTAAGCACAATAGCCAGCCCTCGGTCCCTCAGATGTGGACAAGTAAAAGACCATTTCCTCCTAGCCATGAGAAAGCTAAGAGGTTGAATTTCACCATCTGCAAGCTCTTGGCTACAGAAATGCTGCCTTTCCGCCTGGTGGACACAGAGGATTTTCGAGACCTTATGTCCGTCGCAGTGCCCCAGTACCAGATGCCCAGTCGGCACTACTTCTCAAAGAAAGGTGTGCCTGCGCTCCACCAGCATGTCGCACACAACATCACCGCTTCTTTGAGAAACTCTGTGTGTGACAGGGTGCATTTCACCACAGACACTTGGACGAGTAGGCATGGACAGGTGCGTTACATGTCGCTGACTGGGCACTGGGTAACTATGGTGACAGCAGGACAAGGGGCTGCTGTCCAAGTCTTGCCGTCCCCACGAGTTGCGCGTCAATCCTCTTTATGTCAAAGTTCCTCCACTGCTTCTGCCTCCTCAACCTCCTCTCGGTCTTCCACCTGCACCCAAAGCCTGTCTGGTCATGCCATAAGCTTTCTAACTGCGCAGAAGGGATCCTGCACACCTCCATACTATGCTGGCAGTAGGGCTCAACGTCATCAGGCGGTTTTTACTTTGAAATGTCTGGGAAATGTGAGTCACACAGCTGAGGAGTTGTGGTCAGCTCTGGAGAACCAATTTCATGAATGGTTGTCTCCACTGGACCTGAAACCAGGAAAGGCCGTGTGCGACAACGCTGCAAACCTGGGTGCGGCCCTTCGCCGGGGCAATGTCACACACGTGCCTTGTATGGCTCACGTGTTGAACCTGGTTGTCCAGCAATTTTTAGCCCACTATCCCAGACTAGATGGCCTTCTGCAGAGGGCACGGTCGCTGTGTGCTCACTTCCACCGTTCGCATCCCGCAGCTCAGCGACTTACATCTCTACAGAAGTCGTTGGGCCTGCCACTTCACCGGCTAAAATGCGATGTGCCTACCCGGTGGAATTCAACTCTGCACATGTTGCAGCGACTGTGGCAGCACCGACAAGCCCTGGTCAATACGTTCTGACGTATAGCCTGGGCCAACGAGATCCAGAGGTGTGGCAAATCACGCTGGAGGAGTGGTCTCAGATTAGGGACCTATGCACCCTTCTGCACAGTTTTGAAATGGCGACGAAGATGTTTAGTGCTGACGATGCCATTATCAGCATGACTATTCCGGTGATTTACATGCTGGAGCACATGTTAAACAGAATTCGGAGTCAGGTGGTGGCACAAGAGGAGGTGGAGGAAGTAGAGGAGGAGGAGTTGTATGCGGAAGGGCTAACATCTGCAAGGTCCAGACGGTCGGCAGCACCAAGGCGGCAGGCATGTGAGGGTGGGGGAGATGGTTTTACCAGGGCGCATGGTAGCAGCCAAACTAGTGAGGAAGGTGCAGGAGCCCAGGAAGAAGTGGAGGACGAACTGATGGAACACTCATCAGATGAGGGAGACCTTGATCACATTTCTGTTGTGCGAGGTTGGGGGGAGAGGACAGAGGAAGGAAGCATGATTGTTACCTCGCCACCAACACAACAGGGACTTGGTGCTCCTGGATGCGCAACACACATGAGTGCCTTCTTGCTGCACTACCTGCAACATGACCCTCGAATTGTGAGAATTAGAAATAATCCTGACTACTGGGTTGCTACACTGTTAGATCCCCGGTACAAAAGTAAATTTGCCGAAATTATTCCTGCCATAGAAAGGGATGCACACATGCAGGAGTATCAGCAGAGACTGTTGCAGAATCTTACATGTGCTTTTCCACAAAACAACAGTGGTGCACGTAGTGAATCTCACAGTTCCAACTTGCCAACCGTGGCAGTGTTCAGCACTCAAACCGTAACAGAACCACAGTATCTGCTGGTAACATCAATTTTGCGGAATCATTTCACCACTTTTTTAGCCCATCCTTTGTAAGGCCACAGGAGACAAGAAGTCTGACACATAGTCAACGCCTAGAGACGATGGTACAGGAGTATCTCCAAGTAAATATTGAAGCCATGACTGTGTCACTGGACCCTTGCTCTTTTTGGGCTTCCAATCTGGATAAATGGCCGGAGCTAGCCACTTACGCCTTGGAGATCTTGTCATGCCCTGCAGCCAGCGTTCTATCTGAACGTGTGTTCAGCGCTGCTGGTGGTGTGCTGACAGATAACCGCACGCGGCTCTCCACTGATAATGTAGACAGACTCACGTTCATAAAGATGAACAAATCATGGATCCGAAACGACTTTTCTACCCCTGTGTCATCCTGGGGAGAGTAAAAGCTTGATGATTGGTTAAAATCACCCTACCAACTTTAAAATTACTAATCATGTTTATCTGTATCTTGGCTGGAAAATAATTTGGGCTTTGTAGCAGTGTGCAGCACTGATCCTATTAGGCCATCTATACTAAGCTCCACCAGATTTAAAATTAATAATAATTTTAGCTGCATCTAGCCCGGAAAATAATTTTGGGGCTCCGAGATGCGCAAGACACATAAGTGCCTTCTTGCTGCACTACCTGCAACATGACCCTCATATTGTCAGAATTCGACGTAATCATGACTACTGGGTTGCCACACTCTTAGATCCCCAAACTTTTCGATCAACCTTTTCATTTTAATAAAGACCAAAAAAATTGTCATTTTTGAAATTATAAGCATTAGCAGGTTATTTGAAACTGAAATCAAACAGTTTTCAACTCAAAACTTTATTCTAGGTGATGTTACATTTTCACATAGGACCCCTTGTTCGAAAGGAGCTTCTGAACTCTCTCGTCCATTGAATTTGTCAGGTTTTGGATGGTTTCTGCTTCAATTGTTTTGCATGAGGACAGAATACCCTCCCAGAGCTGTTGCTTAGATGTGAACTGCCTCCCGCCATCATAGACACTCCTTTTGATGATGCTCCAGAGGTTCTGAATGGGGTAGAGGTCAGGGGAGCATGGGGGTCACACCATAAGTTTGTCCCCTTTTATGCCCATATCAGCCAGAGATGCAGATGTTTTATGTGCAGCATGAGATGGTGCATTATCATGCAAAAAAATGATCTTGCTGTGAAATACACGGTTCTTCTTCTTGAACCATGGCAGGAAGTGCTGTTTGAGAAAATCCACATACATTATGGAGTTCATCTTTAGCGCCTTCAGGGATCCTAAAGGGGCCGACAATCTCTCTCCCCATGATTCCAGCCCAAAACATTACTCCACCTCCTCCTTGTTGGCGCTGTAGCCGTGTTTGCGTGGGGTGTCCATCAACCAGCCATCCTCCACTCCATCCATCTGGACCATCGAGCGCTGCACGGCACTCATCCGTGAACAAAACAGTTTTGAAATCAGTCTTCATGTAATGTTTAGCCCACTGTAGCCGTTTCTGCTTGTGTGAAGTGGATAGAGGAGGTCGACAGGATGGCGTATGCACAGCTGCAAACCTCTGAAGGACCCTGCATCTTGTTGTTCGGGGGACGTTGGAGGCACCAGCAGCTTCAAAAACTTGTCTGCTGCTATGACAAGGCTTTTTTGCCGCTGCTCTTTTAACCTGACGTAATTGCCTGTAGGAAAGAGTCCTCAATTTGCCCTTATCAGCACGCACACGTGTGTACTGTGAATCAGCTACATACTTCTTGATTGCCAAGACACTTCATCCTGATCATCGCACAATGTTGATTGTAGTCATGCCTTGACCTAAACACTCCACAATTTGTTGCTTCTCAGCAGCCGACACATCCTTTTTCTTTCCCATTTTGGCAGAAAATGTAGGCTGCTTAATAATGTGAGACAGCCTTCTTAAGTAGTCTTGCCTTTCATTGGACACACCTGCCAAACTAATTAGCACAGGTGTCTGCAATTGCTTACAGTGATATAAAGAGCCCTGACACACATCACCATCAATGAGTTTAACTGACAAACAAACAAATTCTTCCCTTATCACTCCTAAACACTTTTTGCATAATAATTTGGAACACAGTGTACATGTGCTTTTCCACAAAACACCAGTGGTTCACGTAGTGAATCTTACAGTTCTAACTTGCCAACCGTGGTCTGTATGGAGTTGTTCAATAAAGGGCCCAAAATTAAGATAACATAGATGGGAGAGGTCTCTATGAATAGGAATTCCTAAGTATTTGATACCCTGTGAGGGCCAGGCAAAGGGAAAGTTGGACTGGATGGAATCCTATATGGATTTGGGGAGGGAGACATCGAGGGCCTCAGACTTCGCTGCATTGATTTTAAAATTTGACCATGTAACAAAGTGATCTATTTCAGCCATAACAGCATGGATGGATATATGTGATTGAGTGATATATACTAGGACATCATCAGCAAATAGAGAGCACTTGTACTCGGTGCCTCCCACCTCAATCCACCTAATATTGGGGTTATGGCGAATTGATGAGAGCAGGTGCTCCGTCACTAGGATGTATAAGAGAGGGGACAGAGGACATCCCTGCCTTGTCCCATTGGTGATTGTGAAAGGTAATGAAAATGTTCTGATGCACCCCCTGGGCCTTGGGACACCCGGAGCCGGACCCTTTTTGGTGGATGCTGGTGGTTGTAGTCTTCGTGGCAGCGACCCGGTTCCGTGGCTCAGGGTGGTCAAACCAGTGGCGGAACTATTTATGTGGTTTTGATGTTTAAATGTCCGACTACGCCACCCGTCAGAGTGAACCGCCGCTGCAGGGCAGACCGCTGAGGCTGGTGTTGTGGGTGCAGCAGAACATAGCATAAATCCCCACGGGAGGAGTATAGCCTCAGGGCAGTGTATGCGGAGGATGGGGGTGATGGTGCAGGGCAGCAGCAGTAACGACACGGAGTCAGTGATGCAGTCCAGGGCCTTTTCTCACAGTTCTTATTATCCAGACCACGTCTGCAGGTAACGGCTGCCCACGTCGTACTGTGCTCACCAGGTGAGGGGCTCAGACAACTCCCAGATAACTTTGGAGCGCTTCACAGGACCCCCTTTGTGTGTCCTTTGTCTGGCCTTTCTTACCAACCCTTCTGTCCGGCTGCCTCGGGCCTCCTCTTGGTAAACTTGGCGCCAGTTTCCCTGACCCTATGTGGTGCCTTCCTAGCGGGTGTAGCGAGGGGCTGCGCCACATAAAATGTCACAGCCTCCGGTTTCTAGCTGAGGGTCGTTTCCTGCCTCCACTAGTTTCGGGGACCGGTCTCCCCCTTTGGCCTGACCCCTCCACGCAGGTGGATTCGGGCGTGCGGTGGCGACTCGCCCGTCCGCACCCCTGGGATCCCTTCGTTCCTCGTTCCTGGAGCCTTCTCCGCTCCTCTTCCTTCCTTCTCCCTCTTCCAGGCCTGGGCCTCTGTTACTAGGCCCGCCTCCGGAGCAGAGCTCATGCAGAGCCCCTGCTCCCTGCCACTTCTGCTCAGACTTCTCTGCACTGAACTAAGATGGTGCCCACCTTTTATACTCCCTTCTCAATGCACCCAGGAACTGCTTCCTCCCTGCTCCTGCACTACAGGGTTCCCCTTCCTCAGTGTTCCCTCCCCCCACTCCAGCCAGGGACAGGGACTGTCGTGCCCATCTCAGAGGCATATTGGTCGCCCTGCCCCACGGCAATGTGGTGTAATGCATGCAGGTGTCGGGTCCTGATCCACACTCCATCCTTACCTGAGAGTGAGATATCACACCTCTGGGTGAGGTGCAATACCTCTGTAGCAACCGAGCCCTCAGGGTGCTACAGTTCCATTTATCTTCAGCCTAGGTGACGTATTGTGATACAGGGCCGTGATTTTGGCTTTAAAAGGGTCCCCAAGACCCCTACCCCAAGCTTTTTAAGAGAATCATATATGGCGTGCCAGGAGACTCTATGGAATGCTTTCTCAGCATCCAACGAGAGTATCTAATTACAAATTTTTAACTGCATCTAGCCCAGGAAATACTTTGTGCCTAGAATCAGTGTCTGCTAGTCAGCGGATTATCCCGGCTGTTAAGCAAGCTACACCACCTGTAGTTTGGACACTTAATTTTTTCAAAGGAAATGCTTCGGGACCACGGGATACTCAGTGAAGAGCATCAGGAGGCAACCCAAGGCATAGGGGCTGGGACTGGCAGTAGGATGCCTTGCGGTGGACAGCCGAGCTCGATCCTTATAAAAGCTTTTTAACTGCAGCAGCTTTAGTGGACGCTACTGGAGCTGGAATTACGCGGCTGCTGGCATGAGACTTGCCCTCCAATAGATCCTTGTAAATGGATTTAAAGTGTATTCATTCAAATTAGAGAGACAATTTAAATTAAAAAGCTTAGAGCTGCCTCCACCACAGGGGGGCTCGCTCGACCCACCAGCGGACAGGCACCAGTATTGGGAGAGGGGGGCTGGCCATCAGGGTTCACCGCGGCTCTGGCACAAACCCGGCGACACGGAGATGGCACGGGCAGGAGCGGACTGAACGTGTCGGCTTCTCACTTTTTGGATTTTAGAAGGGCATGACATGCCTATATCTGTGTCTCCCCCTCCTTTTACTCCTCCACCTCTTTTCTTTTCGCATGACTATATGTACTTGTCACTTTTCCATGTGTTAGTTGTGTCTTCTGTTTGTCAGCTTTTGGACACCTTTGAAGGTGTTTTCTATGTGTTTCTATGTGTTTTTGTTTGCCTGCCATTGGTTTTAACGGTGTTCGAAGGTGTTCGACGAACAGTTCGACGAACAGTTCGGCGAACACACGGGTGTTCGACGAACCGAACCGAACTCGAACACTACGGGGGTGGCTCAACACTACTTATTATAGATGGCCTAATAGAATCAGTGCTGCACACTGCTACAAAGCCCAAATTATTTTCCAGCCAAGATACAGATAAACATGATTAGTAATTTGAAAGCTTAAAACGGTTGGTAGGGTGATTTTAACCAATCATCAAGCTTTTACTCTCCCCAGGATGACACAGGGGTAGAAAAGTCGTTTCGGATCCATGATTTGTTCATCTTTATGAACGTGAGTCTGTCTACATTATCAGTGGAGAGCCGTGTGCGCTTATCTGTCAGCACACCACCAGCAGCGCTGAACACACCTTCAGACAGAACGCTAGCTGCGGGGCATGACAAGATCTCCAAGGCGTAAGTGGCTAGCTCCAGCCATTTATCCAGATTGGAAGCCCAAAAAGAGCAAGGGTCCAGTGACACAGTCATGGCTTCAATGTTTACTTGGAGATACTCCTGTACCATCGTCTCTAGGCGTTGACAAAGGATGAGCTAAAAAAGTGGTGAAATGATTCCGCAAAATTGATGTTACCAGCAGATACTGTGGTTCTGTTACGGTTTGAGTGCTGAACACTTGACGGTCCCACGGTTGGCAAGTTGGAACTGTGAGATTCAATACGTGCACCACTGGTGTTTTGTGGAAAAGCACATGTAAGATTCTGCAACAGTCTCTGCTGATACTCCTGCATGCGTGCATCCCTTTCTATGGCAGGAATAATTTCGGCAAATTTACTTTTGTACCGGGGATCTAACAGTGTGGCAACCCAGTAGTCAGGATTATTTCTAATTCTCACAATTCGAGGGTCATGTTGCAGGTAGTGCAGCAAGAAGGCACTCATGTGTGTTGCGCATCCAGGAGCACCAAGTCCCTGTTGTGTTGGTGGCGAGGTAACAATCATGCTTCCTTCCTCTGTCCTCTCCCCCCAACCTCGCACAACAGAAATGTGATCAAGGTCTCCCTCATCTGATGAGTCTTCCATCAGTTCGTCCTCCACTTCTTCCTGGGCTCCTGCACCTTCCTCACTAGTTTGGCTGCTACCATGCGCCCTGGTAAAACCATCTCCCCCACCCTCACATGCCTGCCGCCTTGGTGCTGCCGACCGTCTGGACCTTGCAGATGTTAGCCCTTCCGCATACAACTCCTCCTCCTCTACTTCCTCCACCTCCTCTTGTGCCACCACCTGACTCCGAATTCTGTTTAACATGTGCTCCAGCATGTAAATCACCGGAATAGTCATGCTGATAATGGCATCGTCAGCACTAAACATCTTCGTCGCCATTTCAAAACTGTGCAGAAAGGTGCATAGGTCCCTGATCTGAGACCACTCCTCCAGCGTGATTTGCCCCACCTCTGGATCTCGTTGGCCCAGGCTATACGTCAGAACGTATTGCACCAGGGCTTGTCGGTGCTGCCACAGTTGCTGCAACATGTGCAGAGTTGAATTCCACCGGGTAGGCACATCGCATTTTAGCCGGTGAAGTGGCAGGCCCAACGACTTCTGTAGAGATGTAAGTCGCTGAGCTGCGGGATGCGAACGGCGGAAGTGAGCACACAGCGACCGTGCCCTCTGCAGAAGGCCATCTAGTCTGGGATAGTGGGCTAAAAATTACTGGACAACCAGGTTCAACACGTGAGCCATACAAGGCACGTGTGTGACATTGCCCCGGCGAAGGGCCGCACCCAGGTTTGCAGCATTGTCGCACACGGCCTTCCCTGGTTTCAGGTCCAGTGGAGACAACCATTCATGAAATTGGTTCTCCAGAGCTGACCACAACTCCTCAGCTGTGTGACTCACATTTCCCAGACATTTCAAAGTAAAAACCGCCTGATGACGTTGAGCCCTACTGCCAGCATAGTAAGGAGGTGTGCAGGATCCCTTCTGCGCAGATAGAAAGCTTGTGGCATGACCACACAGGCTTTGGGTGCAGGTGGAAGACCGAGAGGAGGTTGAGGAGGCAGAAGCAGTGGAGGAACTTTGACATAAAGAGGATTGACGCACAACTCGTGGGGACGGCAAGACTTGGACAGCAGCCCCTTGTCCTGCTGTCACCATAGTTACCCAGTGCCCAGTCAGCGACATGTAACGCCCCTGTCCATGCCTACTCGTCCAAGTGTTTGTGGTGAAATGCACCCTGTCACACACAGAGTTTCTCAAAGAAGCGGTGATGTTGTGTGCGACATGCTGGTGGAGCGCAGGCACACCTTTCTTTGAGAAGTAGTGCCGACTGGGCATCTGGTACTGGGGCACTGCGACGGACATAAGGTCTCGAAAATCCTCTGTGTCCACCAGGCGGAAAGGCAGCATTTCTGTAGCCAAGAGCTTGCAGATGGTGAAATTCAACCTCTTAGCTTTCTCATGGCTAGGAGGAAATGGTCTTTTACTTGTCCACATCTGAGGGACCGAGGGCTGGCTATTGTGCTTAGACGGGGCTGATAAGGGTGTCCCCGGCAAACTGCCGGTCTGTGAGGAAGATGCAGGCGGACATGTTAGGTTGCCTTGATCCAAAGGTGGTGCTATCGATGTCGGACAGCGCTCAACACCAGCTGGTGTTACCACCTCCAAAGAAAATGATGACCTGCCAATCACGCTAGCTGTTGCGGGTAAAGAGGTGGCAGGTCTGCGCCCCAAAACAGGTGTGACTGCTGTCCCCCCAGTCACAGAGGATGAAGAGGCCGCGGATGCACAAGATATGGCAGACGGTGGTTGGCCCGGCCGGCTAGGCCGCATTGTAGCACACTGAGCTTCCCACTGCAACTTATGCTTCATGTCCATGTGCCGGTTCATGCATGAAGTACTCAAACTATGTATTTTTTGGCCTCTACTTAGCTTTTGCTGACAAATGTTACAGATAACACGAGTTGGGTCATCTTTATCGATCTGAAAAAATGCCCAGGCTATGCAAGGCTTAGCACCCATGCGACCTGAAGAGCCACCACGACTTGTGGTGAGAGGCAGAGTTGTGTTTGAGGATGCAGTTGTTGACGTGCTTCCAGTACTACGTCTCTGTCCAGGAAGGCGCAACCTGACCTCGTCGTCACTACCATCTTCCTCCACCTCCTCTGCTGACCTCATCTCTTGGCTGACTGTGGGTTGACAGTAAGTGGGATCTCCAACCTCATCATCATCACCCTGTGCGTTATCACACCCGTCGTCCTCAGAGCCAACCTGTTCCTGCCCTGACAAAAAACTAAAGTTGCCGCTCCAATCAGGTATTTGAGTCTCATCATCATCTTCCTCATTGTCTCCACCAACAGGAGTTACAGTTTGGGAACGAGGGTCTACATTATGGTCAGAACCTTCTGCGTCTGGTCCTGGATCCGACTCATAAAGATTCTGGGCATCAGTGCAGATCATTTCCTCGTCTGGATTCACAGAAGCGCTGGAGTCGACCTCTGATTCCCAGGCTATAGTATGAGTAAACAGCTCTGCAGACTCAACCATCTGATCTACCTCATACTCAGACGGGCAGCTGGAGATTTGGGAGCTGTGAGGAAGCAAGTGCGATTAGGGTGACACCTTTGAGGACTGGAGTATTTGTGATGTTGAAGTTGATGTGGAGGAGAGCCCACTTAAAGGAGCACTTGATATCCGTTGAAGCACCTGCTGTTTTTGTGCCTCATCTGGAATTTGTAGCGATTGGCGTGGCCGTAAGAAAGAGATCTTATCACATTGTCAGCTAAAAGAAGTAGACATTTTAGTTTAGCTGGAAGATGGTCTTTCTTCTGCAGATGTTACTGTTGCTTTAACACCTACCCCACGGACACAACCTTTTTTCCCCTTCCCAACACGCCTATTCCCCTTTCCACCAGCAGCAGGCCTTTTTCCACTCATTTTGGTGGTTAACTAATTCACAACTCTGGAGTTGTTTGCACAAAAAAACAATGGATGGGAACCGAGCAGAGCTGAGTGGCCAAACTGTGGTATTAGGCCAAAACTATTGGCTGGGTTAGATGCAGAAAAAAATTATATTCAATTTGCAACCTGATGGAGGTCAGTATAGATGGACTAATAGAACAAGTCCCACACACAGCTAGAAGCCCAAATATTTTTTCAGAGGTAGATGCAGAAAAAAATTGTATTCAGTTTGCAACCTGATGGAGGTCAGTATAGATGGACTAATAGAACAAGTCCTACACACAGCTAGAAGCCCAAATATTTTTTCAGAGCTAGATGCAGACAAAAAATTATTTTTAATTTGCAACCTGATGGAGGTCAGTATAGATGGACTAATAGAGAAAGTCCCACACACTGCTAGAAGGCCAAATATTTTTTCAGAGCTAGATGCAGATATAAATTATTTTTAATTTGCAACCTGATGGAGGTCAGTATAGATGGACTAATATAGAAAGTCCCACACACTGCTAGAAGGCCAAATATTTTTTCAGAGCTAGATGCAGATATAAATTATTTTTAATTTGCAACCTGATGGAGGTCAGTATAGATGGACTAATAGAGAAAGTCCCACACACTGCTAGAAGGCCAAATATTTTTTCAGAGCTAGATGCAGATAAAAATTATTTTTAATTTGCAACCTGATGGAGGTCAGTATAGATGGACTAATAGAGAAAGTCCCACACACTGCTAGAAGGCCAAATATTTTTTCAGAGCTAGATGCAGAAAAAAATTATATTCAGTTTGCAACCTGATGGAGGTCAGTATAGATGGACTAATAGAACAAGTCCCACACACAGCTAGAAGCCCAAATATTTTTTCAGAGGTAGATGCAGATAAAAATTATTTTTAATTTGCAACCTGATGGAGGTCAGTATAGATGGACTAATAGAGAAAGTCCCACACACTGCTAGAAGGCCAAATATTTTTTCAGAGCTAGATGCAGACATAAAATTATTTTGAATTTGCAGCGTGATGGAGGTCAGTATAGATGGACTAATAGAACAAGTCCCACACACTGCTAGAAGGCCAAATATTTTTTCAGAGCTAGATGCAGAAAAAAATTATATTCAGTTTGCAACCTGATGGAGGTCAGTATAGATGGACTAATAGAATGATGCTATGCCCAAAAGATTTTACTTCACTAGGTGCAGTAAAAAAATTGGTATTCTATACACAGGTGGTATATCTTGCAACACAGATAGGCTACTCCACTGACTAACACACTCTGCAATAGGCCAAAAAGGATTAGCTTTGCTAGATTCAGCCAAATGCTGTGAAAAAAACTTGCACAGCACTGGCACAGCCCTGCCTGGCAAAAACTGATAGGAACTGATGTAACCTAGTCCTGAAAAGGACTGCAATTACAATTAGTCTTTACTCCCACAATCTATCTATTTAAGAGCACAGACCTGCCTGATAAAAGTCGTAGGAAATGCTGTAACCTAGTCCTTAAAAGGACTGCAATCACAACTATTCCCTACTCCCAAGCTATCTGTAGATTTGTGCGAAAATTGGCTTGAAATTAACAAGGTATAGCGCACACAGCAACAGCGGTGCCGTCTAACACGCAGCTGCAGCAGTGAGAAAATGGTGGCGACGGGGAAAATGGCTTGGTCTTATAGGGCAAGGACATGTGACATACACTGCCAATGACACATGCCCTTGCTTGTGTGAAAAAAAGCACTTCGCTCCGTGTGTGCGCTGCTGATAGGCTGACAGATTGCACCTCCCCACTGTAAATGCGGGAAAGAGAAAAAAAAATGGAGATCTTCATTATTCCTGCAGAGATCCATCCCCTGCCCCTCCCCCCACCCCGCTGTACACTCAAACTGCGTATTAACATTAATTTTCATCATTACTGAGAAAAAATCCAGCTATGATTTTGGTGCACGAACAGTTATCGAACATAACCTCGAACAGCCGAATTTTTCTCAAATCGTTCGTGTTCGCCGAACGGCTCGAACACCGCCCAAAACAGCTCGAATTTGAGATTGGCGAACAGTTCGAGTCGAACAACGCTCATCTCTAATCACTAGTAGCTACTAGCTACCAAAGGGGGTAATAGGATGGTTGTTTCCAGACCCACTTACAGTGCCTTGAAAAAGTATTCATACCCTGTGAACTTTTTTTTTAAGTTACACTAACAAACTTAAATGCATTTTATTTGAATTTTTTTGTGATATACTGTAGGTAGAAATTTTGCAACACACTCTTATTTCAGTGATGCAAAGAAAATGTTATTTTCACATGCAGACATGAAATTGGTCTTTAACGTGCAGGGAACTGAGCAACACATTAAAACGTTTTGGCCCTATCCTGGTTCTTAGTCACAAAGTTGCTGTTATGGCTGGTAAGTCAGGTCGCTCCCGCGCCTAATTCATGTCGCCCTCCAGAGTGACCATGTGTCACTTGGCTGATTCTCTAATTAGTTCTCTACTTGCTTGGGATGTCAGTTTAGGTGGATGGCCATGTCTTGGTAGGTTTGCAGTTGTGCCATACTCCTTCCATTTTTGGTTAATGGAGTGAACAGTGCTCCGTGAGATGTTCAGAGCTCGGGCAATTGTTTTATAGCCTAACCCTGCTTTACTATTTATATTTTTTCTAACCTGTCTGGTGTGTTACTTGGTTTTCATGATGCTGCCTGTTTCATGATGTTCTCCAACAAACCTCTGAGGCCTTCACAGAACAGCTGTAGTTGTACTGAGAATCAATTACACAAAGGTGTATTCAATTTACTAATTATTAGGGATGAGCGAACAAGCTTGGTGATACTCGGCTATCACCTGAGTATCTGGGCTCGGATGTGCTCATTACTCGTTGAGCATTGGGCGGTGCTCGATTTCAAACTCGAATCCACGCCCCGCATGTTTGGCACCTGTTACACAGCCAATAAGCATGCGGAGATTGCCTGCAAGCCTAGTGGAATACCGTAGCCATTTGGTAGTGGCATTACTGTGATTGGCTGGCCTTATGAAATCATCAGGGATTATAAAAGGACAGGTGTCTCCAGGCTCAGCACACTGATGCCATTGAACAGCTCTGTGACAGTTTGTATTGGAGGGAGAGAGTGCTTGTCCAGGCATGTGTGTGCACAGTATAACAAATCTGAGTCCTGTAGTGTTGATACTGCTGCTGAAGCTGAACCATCATACTAAGAGCCCTTTTCAGGGCTAATCCTGTGCTTTGCTACTTGTATCACATGCATTCTGCATTTAGTCAAGGGAGGGAGAGAGAGTTGCAGGAGCAGAGAGAGCGGCAGAGATTTGTAGGCAGGGATTAGGGCTTTACAGTCCCTTCCATAATATATAGTTGCGGCTTTTTTTTTGTTTGAAAAAAATTCAAATATTGTGATCCATCGAGTAGTACATGCTTTATGGTACATTTTGGTGTTATATAACACTCAAAAAAATGTTGAAATATTTTTGTGGATTAATTTACTCCCCCATAGAGTATTCCGTGCTCTGGGTACATTTCTGTGCCATATAACACTCAAAAAAATCATTAAAAAATTTTAAAATTTTGCTGGGGTTAAATTACTCACTCATACAATATTATGTGTTCTGGGATACATTTCTGTGATATATAATACTCAAAAAATTGTTCAAAATGTATCTGTATTACATTGCTCACCTATAGAGTATTAAGTGTTCTTGGGTACATTTTGGTAGTATATAACCGTCAAAAAATTGTTCAAAAATGTATCTGTATTATATTGCTCACTCATAGAGTATTACGTGTTCTTGGGTACATTTCAGTGGTATATTCCACTGAATGACCCACACATGGACAAGGGCTTGTGGCCAGGGACGCTACATTTCCCTGACGGCACAGTGGGTGAACAATGTGGAAGGCCGGGGCCGAGTCCCACCCTGGCATGGCACATGTGCTACCAATGCCGAGAATTGCTGGCCCTAATTCTATCAGGGTTTCTTCCACCTCCTACACCAGTTCCTGCACCCCCTCCTGCTCCTCCTCATTCTCCATCTCCGATGTGCTATCTCAGAGCACTTCATCTACATCATCCAGAAGCTGGAAGCTCTGCAGCACTGCCTCATTGAAGCGGCAACAGGCTCTGCTGAAGGTAATTTGTTTAGGAGACAAACCGCATACCATGGCAGAGTTATTGAAAGGAATAACAGACCAGACAGATCTGTGGCTCTCACCGCTGAACATCAAACCATGCATGGCCGTGTGTGATAATGGCCGTAACCTGGTGGCGGCTGTGAAGCTTGGCAAGTTCACGCACGTACTGTGCTTGGCCCACGTGCCCAACTTGGTAGTTCAATGGTTTCTGAAAACCTACCCAGATTTGCCAGAGCTTCTGGTCAAGATACATTGCGTCACCGCCTGTTCCAGCAAGTCAGCTAAAGCTGCTGCCGCTCTGGCAGTGCTGCAGCCGCACGTGCAAGTGCCAGCTCATCGACTGGTGACCCAGTGCTGGAATTCCACACTGCACATGCTGGCAAGACTTTGTCAGCAGCTGAGGACAGTTGTTGAATAACAGCTACAACACGCCCGTCGGTAATCTAGTCAGCCTCCGCACATAACAACTGAAGAGTGGGCATGGATCTCGGTCATTTGTGCGGTTCTCCAAGACTTTGAGAACTCCACAAAGATGGTGAGCGGCGATGACGCTATCATCAGCACAACAATCCCAGTTCTGTGCATACTTAAACAAGCTTTGCATGAGGACCAGGTGGAGACAGAGAAAGACATGAGACAGAGAGATACTACCCAGCCCAGCCTCATCTCATCTGCTCAGCACTGATAGTGTAACAATGAGGAGGTGGAGACTGAGGAAGAGGAGGAGGAACAGGAGCTGGCTTATAGGGCAAAAAAGGCTAATACCCACACAAACTTCATCCTGTCTCTCCTGTGTATGGGCTGAGAAGGGGAATGAGGAGGAAAAGATGGAGGAGGAGGAGGAGATGGATAGTAGTCATCATGGTGGAGACAGAGAAGTGTTGGCTGTAGGCACCTTGGCACATATGGTAGACTTTATGTACCCCTGCCTTTCCCGTGACCCTCGCTTTGCGTTAATCTTGCACAAAAAAGAGTACTTTGATTGAGGCACTACAGTTGGTGTCTTCAAGGGTGTATGGGTGAACCTGCTTGTAAGTTTGGGCAGGATTTGCACTTAGTGCATAGCTTTTATGAGTCTAAGAGTACCACTACATGACAATTTGAACCGAATGTGTATAAGGCCCTCCTTTATGTCTAATACAGAGTGTATCTGAGCCCGTAATTTTTGCCACTTCTTGCTTCCTTCATAAATTACACTGAAATTTCCACTTTAAAAAAAAAAAAAAAAAAATTTGGTTTACATAAATTATATTTTTAAAATACTTTTTAAATGTAGCCTTATATTCAAGTCATTATATAGGAAAATGTTTCTTAACTTTTTTTTCCTGTAAACTCCAATTTCTCATCGATTTTGAAGTTTTTATTGTCAGTCCTTAAAGTGGAGTAAAAGTGTGACACCATTGTTCTCAGCAGTGATCTAGGAGTCAGAGATGCTTCCAGGGGTCTTCCTCATGCTGTTCTCATTCCATTCATTTTCACTGCCCCTTAGACCTCTTTGTGGGGTCTGCCAGAAAAATACTCGGATTTCCCATTGACTACCATTGTACTCATTACTCGAGTACATCTCTATTAATTATGCAACTTCTGGAGGCAATTGGTCACTCAGGATTTTATTTAGGGCTATCAGACTACAGGGGGCTGATTACAAATGCAGGTCAGAAGTTTCAGATTTATATTTTTAAAATATTTTTAAAGCCATGTATCATTACCTTTACACTTCACAAATACTTTCTACTTTGTGTTGGTTTATCAAATAAAATACATTTAAATTTGTGGGTGTAATGTGAAAAAATGTGGAAACGTTCATGTGGTATAAATACTTTTAAAAGCACTGCTTATTTTGGGATCCATCAAGATCCCCATTATAGCAACAAGATCAGTAAAAAAGTCTTCAGAAATTTCAGACTAGGGCTCTTGTGGTATAGGACGATGCTGAAGAGGACCAAGAGACACTTACATAAATATTTAAAATTCACACACTGAGGACAAAATAATATGCATTATTTGAAGTCCTGTCTCCATTTGGGCATCCAGTAGAAAAAAGAAAGGAGTTTATTTAACTGCACAGTGACCGGGGAGAAGAGAAAAGTGGGCATAAAATAGGCAAGGAAACATCCTTTAGGTGGATACTTAGAAGAAGAGATGGTAGATACTTTGAAGTTCAATTAAATGTGAGAGTGCAACTTTTGCGGCATTGTAAGGTGCCCAGTGCGGTAGCTGTGGGCAAGCTGCTGCTCCATAAAGCACTTTACAAACACAGTGTCCCAGTTCATAAGTGTTGTGCAGTGTACATTGCATTGTACTGACTTGCAGGCCACACACATCAAGGGACACCCCTTTTGTTTTAACAAGTACAACAGTCTTTAACACATAGTATCAAGCACAGCACCCTCCAGTTCCAGTTTCATCAACACAGAACATTTCAAGCATTCGCTTATGCTCAGCTCGGACTGCCCTACTTTAACAGCTACTGTTAACCTAGGTACTCCCCATCTGGCATCGTAGCATTCCCGAGATCCGCTATGTTTCTCTCACGCGGTTCCCCTTCCGGCTTCCTCTTTATGGAAAGGATTAAGGCACACTCCTCAGTGCCTAGTTCGGGCCACAGGCCCCAGAAATGCGCAGGAAGGTCCGCAGGAAATTTGGTATGACCTCCATCTCCATCAAAACCATCTAGAGTAGTGTAAATGTTCCTCAAGCAGAATGTCCTGAATTAGGAATTAGATTATGGTTGGAGTTGATGAGATGGTGGTGAAACAGCACGAGTCTGATGCAGTGTGTCCATACAGGCTGAGAGGTCCTGCACTGCTTGGACTTACTCCCCTTGGCTCATAGCAAGTTGCAAAACCAGTCCAGATAAATCCTGCAAATTCAATGGCAATGGTGTCATAGCCACTGCACTATTGGAATCCATTGTCTGAGTATTGTGTTAGACTGACCTGATAATGTGGATTCATGAAGGCGCAGGTCAAGGTAAAAACATGGACCAAGGGCGTTTGCACAGCATGCTGAAAGGCATGTGGAACAGTAAGAATATGGACAACAAGCTATATTATACGCCAGACAAACAAGCCAGGCAAGAAACACAGCAGGCCACAAAACCAGAAGGGCAGATGAAGAGGAAAATGGCACTCAAATGTAGGTAGCAGAATCCACAGCAGATTGTAATGTGAACAGTCTCTAATAACAATTTATGATGCTTACAGCACATAATGAGTTAACCATCAGATCAAAGAAGCAGCAAGCTGCTGAGCATTGTCAGAAAGCTTCCAGTCACCACAGTGGTGGTGGTGTGGTTTTGCATAGTACATAAATATGGAGGACTACATAGCAGCCGGCTTAAAAAAAAGTAGTTAAATTAAGAAGCCTAGTATGTGGCACATTGGTGTAATCAAAGACTTTGTCACTACATTATACTGCTCTCACATTAGGTGATATTAACTTGGTGTCAGTTTACCTTTAAAAGTAAAATATATTCGTGTTGGGTGATCCAGGTTTAATTGCTTCATTGACTTTAGTAGAAAAGTTAATTGAAGCATGGCTTCATCATGAATTAATTAACTAACAAAATCTAACCCTCTAACCTCCACATGACCCTTATTCAGCGGGGGGGGGGAACACCCTGCTACAAACAGGTAATTAAAGTTGGTTATCTGATGGATCGCAGGCACAAATTCCAGACACAGCTGGCAGTGAAATTTGGGAGGCAACAGATTTATGGCAGGTGGTCATGACCTATAACCCTTGGCCTTCCTGTGTCCAGAAAGCTGCAAGCAGACTGATTGAGTTCAGACTCCATTTATGACTATTGGGGTTTTTATGAATGGCATAGATATGACAGATATGAAAGACATAATTTTGGCGTTGTGATGAAGTGGCGAACATAACGCATTTTTTTCCGTCACTGGGTGGTTGTGGATGCACCTCTAAATTAATATCAGGCAGATGAATGATAATATATATGCTATGTTTCCTGCCTATGGATAGCTAAAATCATGATAGGAAATATGGCATTATGGCTGGAGGTACAGCCTGGGACCTCCAAGGGTAAAAATATAGTGAAAGTTGAGGATACCATAATTTTCTAAAGACCTAGCCACAACCCATGACCTAAGTCACCAAAAGGGAGGTACTTGTGTTAATAAAAGCAAATTTGCTATTTGTAACGGGTGTCCAATAGGCCTGTATAATCGATTGGTGGTGGCAGCTAGCTCCTTTTGTTATTGTGGAATTTGGCAGTGACCATACTGGGGCATATATATCAATTCAGAGAATAATCCAGCTTCCACAATTCCATTAAAAATTCAAACATTTTATTCAGGTAGGTTAAAATCCAAAAATCATCATTGTCAGCATAAAGTCACAACCCCCGACAGAGGTAACTGGGACAGACGCGTTTCAGACCGTCTGGTCTTTAATCATTGCTATCCTATGTATATATATATTCCATGCGTTGGAATTGGATGTGTATATACTATGGGATGGGAGTTCCACAATAACTGGCCTAGTAGTGAAAACAGCCGCGGCCACATCCACCACTCGTCAGTCAATTGCGAAATTGTCCTGATGATTGAAGGCAATGGAGTGTTGTTCCCTGACAAGTATGTACCAGTGGTGGCATCTGCGTGATCTCTGCTATTGTTTTCTTGACAAATTTATGGCAGTGGTGGGATCTGCATTATCTCCCTGCTGTTCTGACTCACAATAATATAAAAAACAAAGGTTGGACTTACCTAATGCAGATGTCCATCGACAGTAACCTCTGTGTCGTCTTCTGATTTGTATAAATAGTAGGTCAACGCATGCGGCACAATAAAGTGCTGCCGTGGGCTCCTGGGTTCAAATCCAATCAAAGGCAGCATCTGCAAGGAGTTTGTATGTTCTCACCAGTATTTCATGCGTTATCTTTGGGTACTCTGGTTTCCTCCATACTGTAAAGACATACTGATAGGGAATTTAGATTGTGAGCCCCAATGGACACAGTGATGCTGATGTCTGTAAGGCGCTGCAGTATAAATGTTGCTGTATAAGTGAGTAAAATAAATAAATTGTGCAATGACGCTGACTTCTTACAGGCCATAGGCCTGCAGCATTCCTGCTCTACCAAAGATCAAACGGTATCAATGTCATGTAACAGTTTAAATTAACGCTTGGCAGAGCCCTAAGTCTTTAGCGCTTAGGTTGCCACTAAGGCCAACCAAAAGGTGGTGTAAGGCTGAGTGTTTAACTATCTATTCATTTGTATGATGTACAAAAGTTATCACATAGTGCGCGTCACTGTGATAAATTTGGTTTAACTTTTGGTTTAGGTTTATGCGGTTCTACTTTTAGAAAATATTAAAGGGAATCTGTCCTCAGGTTTTTGATATGAAATCTGAGAATTGCATGATTCAGTGGCAGAGAGCTTGATTCCAGCAATGTATCACTTACAGTTTTTTGATATTTGCAGTACAAGGGTGTAACAGAGACTGTCGTGTCCCTGCCCCGGAAGACAACAATTGCATAGTGTGAATACTGTTATGCGTTTTTACTGTGTTTTATGGTGTCATGTGCAATGTAAAATGTATAGAGTGTAATGTAACTAATGTATAGTGTGATGCTGCTGTGTGGGTACTGCAAATGTAACTCTGGTACACTCAGCACCGGTATAGGGAAAGTATAGAATACAGGTTAGTGCTTAGGATAGAGATAGGTAGATACTGTAGGTACCGTAGGGCTAGATACAGTTAATATTTTAGGAATAGCCCAGATTGGGAGGGGTTAGGACAAATAGAAAAGGAACTACTGCCTGGTTTAGTCAGTAAGAGTTAGTGACGCGCCCCTGGGCCTGTGTCACGCTGCGTTGCGCATGCGGGAGCTTACCCGGAGCCGGATCTCTTGAGGGTTGTAGTCTCGTGGCGGTGATCCGGTCCGTGCCCAGGGAGTCAGACTAAGTGGCGCTGTATTAGCGGTAGATGTTGGACGACTACGCCACCCGTTGAATGCAGCGAAGGAGCTGCCGCTGCAGGGCAGACCGCTGAGGCCGGTGGTAGGATTGTGCAGCGTGATAGTATAACCCCCAACGGGAGGGGTATGGCCTCAGGGCAGCCGACGTGGATGATGGGGGTAGCAGGAACCACTCAGAGACGGTACGGTGTAGTTCAGGGTCTTTACTGGTGACAACGATAGACCCTCCCGGAGTACTGGCTAGCGATTGGGGCCTGGTCAGTCCTTGAGCAGATGGGATCTCCCCTGGCCAGGCGGAGTTGTAGGCCTCCCAAACTAACGATACTCTTCTGGCTACCTTGCTAGAAGCGGGTATAAGTAGCCCACGTCCCTGAGTGTACCGTGTGGTGCTCACCCGTATGGCCGGTGACTCGGGGCCTTCTAGTAGCTTCCGCTCCACGACGGCGGTGCTGGTCCCACGCGTGTGACCGTGCCTTCGGGTTTCTGGGCCAGAGGACCTGCAATCCCCTGCCGGCCGGTGTCTGCTGCTGGATAGGAGTTAGTCCCCACAGCCTCGGACTCTGGGTCCGGTGATAACTTCTCAGTCAGGGCGAGCTCTGCAGCTGCCAGCCCCTGACTCCTTGTAGCACTGCTCCCACAGAGCTCCTGATGTTCTTTCCTATATCTGCTTCTCTTCTCTGTCTCTACTTCTTCTCTACTCACTAACCCTGCCTCAGCCCTAGGTTTATATAGGGGAAGTTCTTCCCCTCCCAGGACTGGGCAGGAGGTGTGGCATGCACAGGATCCCTGACCAAGAGACCTCCCACCTGCTCTCAGACATAACATTGCCGTTACTGTGGAAACCAGACCCCTGGGGTGCCACATTCCCCCCTAGTGAAATTTAGTACTCCGGGACTAAACATATTTTTAGAAAAACATAACAAGGTATAAACAATAATAATACAATAAGAAAAACACTTAAAGATGGTTACGGCGTGTCCGCAACCGGGTGCAGTCTTTGAAGAAAAGCAAGGTGTCCATTTCACCAAAACAGGGAGACGTAACCAGGTAGGGGTCTGTCCTGCCCCGAGTCCTTAACAGTCTTTAGTCCGTCCTGGGTTACGCTCCAACTATACACAAAGGATTCCCGGTAAATCCACCAAGGACTCCTATAAATAACTAGAAACACATAATTATACACAAGCAACAAGAAAAACAGGTAACCACAAATAAAACAATTTATACACTTCAAATCCTCCAACGTGCGGGTAACTGGCCTCTAGTGGCCCTAGTGGACCTACGGAGCTGACTGTCTAGCCCTGAACTACAGGGTGTAGGAGCTGTCAAGGGTAAACTGGGCAGCTGTCTACCGGCTCTTTGACTCACTAGGGGTACGGCAGGCTCACTATAAGCAGAGGGTTGATGCTCCTGTTCTGCTTGTGTGGAGTCTTCTGCCTCCTGGACCGGCTGCTCTTCCAGCTCTTCCTGTTGCTCCGTAGGCACTTGGGATGCTGGTTGGAGGAACGTGAGGACGGGTACCACAACTGCACCATTGACTTGAGTCCAGGACCGAGGGAAGTCTCCGAGCACAGTACTAACCATATCTTCCCTTTCCTCTACGGGTCGATGGTCTTCTTGTTCCTCTTCAGGGTTCCGTAGCTGTTCAGGACACTTCTTCAGGTGATCCCGGGATACAATGGCTATGGTCTCCCCTCCGTCTTTACTGATGGTACAGACTTTCGGGTTCTCGTGGCTTGAGGGCAGTACGGTGTACGGGTCCTTCTCCCACTGGTCGTCCAACTTGTGGAGCCGTCTTTTCCTCTTCAAGACCTGCTCTCCGGGTACCAGGGGAACAGCGGGAGCATACTGGTTGTAAGTTTTCTCTTGTCTTTCCCTAGCCTGACAGAGACTTCGCTCCATGCTCTCCTGTACTTTCCGGTACTGCTGCTGCCTCTCTGTGTCCCAGTCTGCTTCTGGTGAAGTGTCCTCGGGTGTCAGGACTCCCATTTCCAGGTCAACAGGTAACTTACCAGGTCTCGCCCTCATTAGGTAAGCCGGGGTACAGTTGGTGGAACCTACCGGGATGTGGTTGTATAGGTCCACTAGATCGGGCAGCTTCTCAGGCCACAGACTGCGTTCTTCCAGGGGCAACGTTTTCAGGAGATCCATTACCACCTGGTTCATTTTCTCACAAAGTCCATTAGTTTGCGGATGATAGGGTGTCGTCCTTATCTTCCGGCAGCCATACAAATTGCAGAATTCCAGGAAGACCTCCGCTTCAAAGGCAGGTCCCTGGTCCGTCAGTACTTGGTCCGGGTACCCGTGTGGACGGCAGAAGTGCTGCTGGAAGGCTCTAGCTGCTGTTTGAGCCGTTAAGTCCTTAACGGGGACGACAACCAAGAACCGGGAGTAATGATCCACAATGGTTAACGCGTAGACGTAGCCACTTCTGCTTGGGGTCGATTTTACATGATCCAAGGCTACCAGTTCCAACGGCTGCCGGGTGACGATGGACTGCAGGGGAGTCTTCTGGCTGGCACGGTCCTTCCTTCTTAGGTTGCACGGGCCACAGTCTCTGCACCACCTCTCGATGGTTCCCCTCATGCCTACCCAGTGGAACCGCCCACGCAGCAGGAACTCCAGCTTCTTCCATCCGAAGTGTCCAGCCCCGTCGTGGTATGCTTCCATCACCATGGCTGCGTCTCTCCGTGGCACCACTACTTGCCAGATTAGTTCATGCGTCCGGGAGTTAACCATTCTGTGGCACAACTTCCCCTTGTAAAGGAACAGTCGACTCTTCTCAGCCCACAGTTGCTTGGCTTCCTCCGGAGCGTCTGGGTCAAGGCGAGCCTCTGGCCGAGTCAGCATCTCCTTCACCAGCCGGACGGCAGGGTCACTGTCTTGCGTTTCCTCCCAGTTGTAGTGAGGCAAGGGGTTAAACGTAGCGGCTTGCTTACTCCTTACCCGATGGGAATACTGGATAGTCCCATGACGGTGGAACGCGGGGAGTTCGACTTCTTCCAGTCCCTCTGGATCTTCTCCTACGTCCGGTAGGTTTGGCATCCTGGACAGGGCGTCCGCGTTGGTATTGGAGCGTCCTGCCCGGTATTTGATTGTGAACTCGTAGTTGGACAGACGGGCCATCCATCTCTGCTCTAGGGCACCGAGTCTTGCAGTGTCCAGGTGTGTCAACGGGTTGTTATCCGTGTACACGGTGAACCGGGAAGAAGCGAGGTAGTGCTTAAAGCGTTCGGTGACTGCCCACACCACTGCCAGGAACTCTAGCTTAAATGAGCTATAATTCTCAGGGTTTCTTTCGGTGGGTCGCAGTTTTCGGCTGGCGTAAGCGATTACTCGTTCTTTCCCCTGCTGGATCTGGGACAGCACGGCTCCTAGCCCGATGTTACTTGCGTCGGTGTAGAGGATAAAGGGCTGGCTGTAATCAGGGTACGCCAGGATTTCATCCCCCGTGAGGGCCATCTTCAGCTGGCGGAAGGACTCTTCTTCTAACTTCTCCCATCTGAAGGGTGGCTTCTGGTTCTTGGCCTTCCGGGACTGGCCTATCAGGAGGTCCTGCATAGGAGCTGCCTTTTTGGTGAAACCGGGGATGAATCTGCGGTAATAGCCTACCAACCCGAGGAACTGCCGCACTTCCTTTACACTGGAGGGACTTGGCCATTCCTTAATTGCGGTGATCTTATCAGGGTCGGGAGCCACTCCATCAGCGCTCACCACGTGTCCCAGGTACTGCACCTTTGGTTTCAGGAGGTGACACTTGGAGGGTTTCACCTTTAGGCCGTAGCTTGCAAGAGCTTCGAACACTTCCGCCAGGTGTTTCAGGTGGTCCTCATACGTCTTGGAATATACGATGACATCGTCCAGGTACAACAGGACCGTCTCAAAGTTTCTGTGGCCCAGACAACACTCCATTAATCGTTGGAAGGTTCCTGGTGCATTGCAGAGTCCGAACGGCATGCAGGTAAACTCGCTAAGTCCCATCGGGGTAGTGAATGCGGTCTTCTCCCGGTCCGCCTCTGCTACAGGAACCTGCCAGTACCCACTAGTGAGATCCAAGGTAGAGAAGAAGTTAGCAGATCTTAAAGCAGCCAAAGACTCCTCTATCCTCGGTAAGGGGTACGCATCCTTGTGTGTGATACGGTTGATTTTCCGGTAATCTACACACATCCTCATGGTGTTGTCTTTCTTTTTGACTAAGACTAGTGGAGCTGCCCAGGGGCTACAGCTATCCCTGATCACCCCAGCCTCCTTCATGTCTCTAAGCATCCCCTTGGCGTGTTGGTAGTGTGCAGGGGGTACGGGTCGATACCTCTCTTTTATGGGAGGATGGTCTCCCGTGGGGATGTGGTGTTCTACCCCCTTGACTCGCCCGAAGTCTAACGGGTGTTTACTAAACACTCTCTCGTACTCTTGCACCACCCGATAGACTCCCTGTTTCTGGTGTGAGGGAGTGGAGTCAGTACCCAAATGTAGTTGCTGACACCAGTCCTCCATTGTTTTCTGAGAGCCGTTACCTTCCTCCGGGGAAGATGGAGGCAAGGGTTCTACGGACTGTATGGAATCTTGATTGATGGTATACAATTTGGCTAGCGTGGCATACCGGGGCAGGTACACTTCCCTCTTCCCGATATTTATTATGCGAACGGGCACCCTCCCATGGCGTACATTGACCACCCCCCGTGCTGTCAAAATGGTGGGCCTGCTGTCTGAGTAAACTGGTTCTACCATTGCCTGATAATCTCTACCTCTCAGACCAATAGCTGCCCGGCACCAAATCATCATTTCACTTTTCGGGGGCATGGCAATAGGGAAAGGGTCACACATTCGCACGCTACCAATCTCACCACCGGAGAGTTCTAGCTGTTGCCGTCGTATCAGTGCCCGGATCTCTTTCTGGAGCACTCGCTGCTGGCCGGAGCTGGCGTTCTTGGCAACCTGCTGTAAAAGGAAAATCACCTCTGCAAGACAATTTTCAATTACATTAGTTCCTAGAGTTATCTTTGGGTGACTCTCGTGTTTGTCAATGTCTACAATGATCAGTCCCTGTGCTGCCAGTTCGACTCTACCGATTTTAATGGTCACCTCTTTAAATCCAATCTGTGGCACGGGCTGACCATTGCTGGCGATGATACTCAAGTCGTCGTCAGGGTAGCGGGTGATATCCGAGTCATTCCAGTACTGCTTGAAGAGCACGTACGGGATGGTGGTGACCTGTGACCCGGTGTCCAGTAGGGCACTCATAGGAATGCCATCCAGTACCACGGGTAAGACTGGACGTCCTCCCACATATTTGTCGCGCCAGTTCGATGGGCCTGGTGATCTTTTTCCTGGGGGTTGGCCCTCTACCCCAGGTTGTGCCAGTTTAAAGGACAGTACCTTGCCATATGTCCGGGTTGATTGCAGCGGCGGCAGATGGGTCGTCCGTCCTCGTTGTATCGGTCGCTGGGTCTTCCTCTGGCCGGTGGGGTCCTCCTTGGTCGACGCCACGGGATGTCCTCCGGTCCGGATGCCAGCTGGATCTTCCCTGGAGTGGAAACCTGTAAAGACTGCACAGTTCGGGTTAGCGCAGCAACGCTTTTAGCTAGCTCTTGGACCTGATGGTGCAGGTCTGGAGCCGGGTCATTGTTCAAAGCCTGCGCATCAGCTCCCACAGGCCCTGCCGACAAGGGCGCCGCCTCCTAGTGGTAAGTGGTAGTGGGGCGTCTGGGGGTCACAACGCCACCTGGTGCCGGTTCTCGAAGCACCCGGATGGCTCTGTCCTTGAACTGTGCAAATCCCAGATGAGGGTCCTGTAAGGCCATTGCCCGCAACTGGGTTCGGTGGGCATTGCAATATAAACCCTCTATAAATTGTTCAGTCAACAGCCTGTCCTCGTCTCCCACGCCGTCAGGGTCGGTCTGCTTAATGGCTCTCAGGGCCTCTTGTAGGTTCAGGGCATAGTCCCTTATACTCTCATGTGCCCGCTGTTTGCACCCGTAGAATCTAAGCTTGATCTCGGCTGAGGTGCGGGTATCAAAGGTGTCCGTCAGCCGGGTTAGTATCCCTGCGACAGTCCTCCCCCCAGGTGGCCAGGACTTTACCTCCCTTTGGGCTGCTCCGGTTAATTGGGCCACCAGGATGCTCACTTTTTGCTCCTCTGTGAGGGGGTACACCTGGAAGAGGCTATCCAACTTTTCTCCAAAGTCATGCAGGGTATGTGACTCCCCTGAGTACTGGGGTAGCCAGGCTGCCCCCGGGATATAGGGCATGGTGAAAGGCATGACCGCAACAGCGGTGGCGCTGGCGGGGGTTGAAGCGGTGAAGCTCTCCTCCGTATCCGACATCCTTCTCCCCCCTAGTGGACCGTGGCCTACCTTGCGATGATCCTCTTCCGTAGGCCGCGGCTCCGCAGTGGATCGTCAGGGTTGAGGACCTTCCGTCGCGCTCCTGTGACGTCGGCGTCTGCTGGGCTCCTTCCAGGACCTTACGCAACATCCGGACGTGAGGCGGGGCTTCAGTTCTCGCGCGCTTTCGGAGTCCACGCCCCTCTTCTTCCCGCGCGGCGTCCCCAAGATGGCGTCCAATGGCGGGAAAACTCCACGTATGGCGGGAAGAAGGCCGAAGATGGCGCCGGATGGCGGGAAAACTCCACCGATGGCGGGAAGGAAGCGGAAGATGGCGCCGGATGGCGGGAATCTTCACCACAGGTAAGTTTGAACAGTCTTTTTCAGGCACGCAGTACCCGGTGGTTGCGGGCACGAAATCCTGCCGACTACGCCAAAAGTTGACGCGCCCCTGGGCCTGTGTCGCGCTGCGTTGCGCATGCGGGAGCTTACCCGGAGCCGGATCTCTTGAGGGTTGTAGTCTCGTGGCGGTGATACGGTCCGTGCCCAGGGAGTCAGACTAAGTGGCGCTGTATTAGCGGTAGATGTTGGACGACTACGCCACCCGTTGAGTACAGCTAAGGAGTTGCTGCTGCAGGGCAGACCGCTGAGGCCGGTGGTAGGATTGTGCAGCGTGATAGTATAACCCCCAATGGGAGGGGTATGGCCTCAAGGCAGCCGACGTGGATGATGGGGGTAGCAGGAACCACTCAGAGACGGTACGGTGTAGTTCAGGGTCTTTACTGGTGACAACGATAGACCCTCCCGGAGTACTGGCTAGCGATTGGGGCCTGGTCAGTCTTTGAGCAGATGGGATCTCCCCTGGCCAGGCGGAGTTGTAGGCCTCCCAAACTAACGATACTCTTCTGGCTACCTTGCTAGAAGCGGGTATAAGTAGCCCACGTCCCTGAGTGTACCGTGTGGTGCTCACCCGTATGGCCGGTGACTCGGGGCCTTCTAGTAGCTTCCGCTCCACGACGGCGGTGCTGGTCCCACGCGTGTGACCGTGCCTTCGGGTTTCTGGGCCAGAGGACCTGCAATCCCCTGCCGGTCGGTTTCTGCTGCTGGATAGGAGTTAGTCCCCACAGCCTCGGACTCCGGGTCCGGTGATAACTTCTCAGTCAGGGCGAGCTCTGCAGCTGCCAGCCCCTGACTCCTTGTAGCACTGCTCCCACAGAGCTCCTGATGTTCTTTCCTATATCTGCTTCTCTTCTCTGTCTCTACTTCTTCTCTACTCACTAACCCTGCCTCAGCCCTAGGTTTATATAGGGGAAGTTCTTCCCCTCCCAGGACTGGGCAGGAGGTGTGGCATGCACAGGATCCCTGACCAAGAGACCTCCCACCTGCTCTCAGACATAACATTGCCGTTACTGTGGAAACCAGACCCCTGGGGTGCCACATTAGCGAAAGTGTTCGTTGGAGGCAAGGTGAAGTTCAAAGAGTAGTGGGACAAAACACGGTGTTGACAAAACATTCTGGCGGTTTGAGGTTGTTCAAAACTCCCAGCAGATATTCCTCTAACGTCTGAAGCCTAAGGCTCGAATCGGGGGCTATGGAGAGCATCGACAACCATTGGTAGAGAGGAAGATGGATGTGGAACCACGTGAGGAAACCATAGCTTATCTCGGGATAACTGCGGTGCCAGATAGGGAATCCCTAGGGCTAACAGGACCTATTAAAGTAGGGATAGTCCGAGCTGAACATAAGAAGATGATTGAAATGTACTGTATTGATGGAACAAGAACCGGAGGGTGCTGTGCCCAATACTGCATGTTAAAGACTGATATATTTGAACTGTCCAGTAAAGTTGAACTTGTTAAAGCGAACCCGCTGTCCCCTGATGTGTGCAGCCGGACTTGGAACTGAGGACGTGGAGACAGCGAAGGCCTCCGGCCTGCAAGTGAGTACAATGTAATGTACACAGCACAACACTTATGGACTGGGACACGATTTGTTTGTAAAGTCCCAGGGTGTTATGGAGCAGCAGCTCGCCCATGGCTACCGTCCTGGGCACCTTATACACGACCTCTGACTAAGCACTCCTCCCATCAGTCTAAGGCATTTTTAAGTAGGGCTTGATCCTACCTGCCTTGATAAATGTAGGCTTTTAACCCAGAAGAGGCATCATTTTAGGTTTAGGGTCCCAACACAGGGGTACGTCTTGCCGCTGGCTGTTGGGCTCACACGAATTGGCCATTTGTGTGCTAAGTATCTTCATTTTTTTAACATGTTTTCTATAGCAGTAACGCAGTTCCAATTTCATATATTCAATGTTTACATATTATAGCTTTTATTTGTTAGTTATGTATCACTTACTGGGTTGCTTTGTGCAGTTTTAATAGATAGTTTTCTCTGCTGTACCTATAGCAGTGGTCAGAGCTCTGTATAACCCCACCCACACCACTGATTGACAGCTTCCTGTGTACACTGTGCATTGTCAGCAAGGTGCCAATCAGTGGTGGGGGCGGGGTTACATAGATTAGCTTGACTGCCTTGCATGCGATACCTAGTCTTCTAGTGACAATCTCCTGCTGATAAAACACTGATTGTACTGAAATTATGGCAAGCCATAGAACAAGTGACAAATCACTGGAATCAGGTACTACGTGCCTCCATTATGAAGCTCTCAGATTAAATAGCAAAATCCTGTTGACTGGTTCCCTTTAAAAGTACGTGAACATGTTAAGTATTTGTTACATTTGTTCTGGACCATTTCTGCATCTCTTAGCAGGAAAAATGCAACATAAAATATGTGCATTTTTGATGTGTTTTTTACATGCATATTTGGTGCAAATTTTTCCCCACGCATTACTATGGGTGAAATCTGCAGCAAAAACACTGAACGATTTGACATACTGCAGATTTAAATCTGCACCATATCTGGCAGTCAAAAATAAGCAAAGTGTACGTGAGACTTCAGGATTCTCATTTACTTTGCTGGCATCAAGAAACCCTTCAGGTTTTGTGACAAATCTGAGCAGAAAAAATGCGACAAATCTGCAATGCGTGCACAGGTTCCAATAAAATTGACCTATTGTGCATTCCTTGTCCTTATCTCACAGCTTTGGTGGCGCATGGATATAAGGAGAGAAAGTAGAGATATAAAGATCCTGTCCATGTGTTAATCAAATATGAACGCACCCTTTGTTTCATAACTAGATATTTGTTTGCCCTCAGGTCTGTACAAAATTATTATTATTTATTATTATAGCGCCATTTATTATTATAGCGCATTCCATGGCGCTTTACATGTGAAAAAGGGGTATAATACAAGAAAAATTACAATAATCTTGAACACAATGTGACAGCGACTGGTACAGGAGGAGCGAGGACCCTGCGCGCGAGGGCTCATAATCTACAAGGGATGGGTGAGGATACAGTAGGTGAGGGTAGAGCTGGTCGTGCAGCGGTATGGTGGAGAGGTGGTTACTGCAGGTTGTAGGCTTGTCGGAAGAGGTGGGTCTTCAGGTTCCAAATGTTCCAAAGCTCTACTTTACATCAAAAAAAGAACAAACTCAGTAAAATAGCAGCATTTTACTGAATTAGGACTAATGCACACAGCTATTTCATTTGTCAAATTCTTACAGAGGGTCAAATATTGCACTAAATGGTCATAAGAAGGGCCTATTCACACTGTATGCCATAGGGCTGTATTTGCCAATAGGAACTGGAGGTCCTATGTCGAGGGAGGATGGTTGTAGGGGGTGTCGTGAAGTATCAAGGAAAAATGTATTTTATTTTAATACCCTACACTCTCTGCAGACCAACAACCTTCCTAAGGCGAGAGTGGCCAACATGATTGCAGCAAATAAGAAGCAAGGAGACAACACACAATGCCCCTCCTCCTACTCTACACTACTTTGTGCTGTGCTGATTGGTGGAGTAGCCGTCATTCAGCTACTGCACTAATCAGATCTTGCTACAGATAGTGCACACCAGGGAAGAAACGATACTGAACATACAATTCAGTGTAATGTAGGTTAGATTTATAGTGTTCCATGTTAAAGGTACTGTATATTTTCATTTTGTTAAATTGCTTTAGTTAGTAAGACAGCAAGAAAATAAGCAAGTTTGCAATTGACTTGGGGGCATGGCGATGAAGCGGTGCGGAGAATTCGCAGGAAATGGCGTCACAATTGAAATGTATGACCTGGAACATAAAAGGTCTTAGATCTCCTCGTAAGAGGGTTAAGGTATTTTCACAGATTAATAGATACCATCAGTATATTTTAGCTTTGGTGGAGACGCATCTCATCAGAAATACGGCCAAATGGTTAAATAAGTCAAGGGTTCAGTGGTCATTACACTCTTTTCATACGAGCTATTCGAGAGGGGTCTTACTTTTAATTCATAAAAATGTTAGATGGGAAATTAAAGTGGATTGACAGCAGCATTTAACTGGTTAACAGCCGCGGGTGGATCGCGATTCCACCCGCGGCTGTTGCGGGCACATGTCATCTGTAAGAATCAGCTGACATGTGCTCGGTTCAGTGCGGGCTCACCGCCGGAGCCCTCACTGAACCGGGGGTGATGGCCTGGGTCGTACTAATACGCCCCAGGCTAGAGAGGAGTTAAACTGGCTCGTGCAGTTTGGAGATCGATGAAAAAAAGAGTGGGCTTCTCTCAAGTTATAGCAGAAATGCCGATCTGGGGTAATCCTTATTTTTGGACAATGACAGAACATCCATCTGCTCATTTCTGGTATAACAGTGGTGTTCGCTCATTGAAGGACACATATAAGGGGAATGTACTAATGTCATTTGAACGGGTGCAACGTAAATTTCAAATCCCAAGATCTCAGTTTTTAGATATCTCCAGCTTAGAACGGCGTTTCAGTTTCACTTGCGGAACTCACATGCTGACATGTCCATATCAACCTTTCCTTTGATAGGAATCCTTAAATCTCAGGGTGCACAGGGTCTTATATCTAACCTATACACATACCTACTATCGACAGGTTTGTATTTGAAACCTTTGATGGTGAGGGATAGATGGAGACTTCTTGTCCCTAATATCCAGGAGGAGGCTTGGGAGGATATTTTGGAGTCCCCTACCCTCGTCTCCCCCTCTGTCAATAATAAAATGATTCAACTCTATATCATTCACCAGTCATACCTTACTCACCTTAGGTTATTTCGTATGGGACGTTCCCCTACTTCTGAATGTTGGCGTTGTCATACCCTGGATGCTGACTTTGTAAATATGATGTGGGCATGTCCAGTTGTGTTTCCTTTTGGAATGAAGTGACCTCTTTAAAATCCTCCTTGATATCTATTCCCGTTCAATGTAATCCCTTAATATGCTTGTTTGGGGTATTGGAGGAAGATGCTTGGGATCATTATATAAAGATCTTTCTATGTGAGACCCTGTTCTTGGCTAGGAAACTAATAGCAATTCGTTGGATGGGGAATTCACAACCTATGATACAGTCTTGGATTACTCAAGTTAATTCAATTATCCCTTATGAGAAAATAGTCTATCAAAATAGAGGTTGCCCTTTAAAATTTTCTAGAGTTCAGGACTTCTGGAATTCTTCACATCTTACTGTCTCTGCACATAATTGAACACTTTAGCTGATCATGGTTCTATAATGGATGAGTGGACCGGCTGTGGAGTTCAATTAACATCATAATAAAATAAATGAATCTATGTATGTGGGGTTGCATATGGATAATTAGAGCTTTAAAATTATATGGCGGTTGATGTAATTCTGGTAGCTAAGTTGTTTTTATTGTTATCATTAACGTGTAAATGCTCTGAGTTTATAAATCTGAAGAAGCGACTATGATGTAGTAATGTGATGTACATTTGCTGAAATGGTGGTCACTTTAGAGATATTCATAGCAACTGGATGTGTACAGAGATATAGAAAAAATGTGTTATAACTTTAATGATTTACTGTACTGTATACCTGTTTGAAATTATGTTTAATAAAAAAAATGTAAAAAAAAAGTTTGCAATTGACTTGATTTTTCTATATGCTAGCATTTTCCTTCTGTGAGAGTCTTTATCTTACATAGTGTACAGCTTGTTGCCAAGGAGATCAGCCAACAGAGCATTAAGAGTATGCAAGTACATGCAGTAGCTACATTCTGTAACATTCCTGGCGACGTGCTTGCATGGTGCACCACCTTCCACCATGCAAGACCGCAATCTTACCTGTCAGTCCATGCTGCACTCTTTGTTTCAGTTCCTGCTGTGTCCATGTCTCTTGTCTGATTGCTTAGGGCGTCGGTGCGGCTTTCTGCTTGTTTCTTATAGCTACTGTGTGCACAGTCCTAATGCATCCCCAGCCTATTGCTGTGAGTCACTGGATACTTAAATCCCCTCCACCCAGTAGGAGGTGCCTGAGCAACACTTTCACCCAGTTTGTCTTTTGCAACTGAGGTGCCAGGTCCTGTCCTGACTCTAGTCTGTCCGCCACCCTGGGGGCTGAGTACCCAGGGCCTTTTCCTGTACCTGTGACTTCTAGTCTGTTTCCGCCACCCTGGGGGCTGAGTACCCAGGGCCACTACCTGTATCTCTGACTTCTAGTCTGTTTCCGCCACCCTGGGGGCTGAGTTCCCAGGCTCGTTCCTGTATCTTGTTCCCGGTTCAGTTCCTGTCTGAACAGTGTCCTAGCCCGTTACTTGTTTCTCTCTATGTCCATACCTTCCCTTTTCCTGCAGTGTCTGAACCTGCACCTAACTCCAACTCATTGTCTCTGTACTACTGTTTGTGAGTTTTGTGTCCACTCGCTACTTCATTGTAAGTACCTTGTGTGTATCTGGTTCAGCTTGTCCCCTCTCCCTGCCTCCGTATCTACCTCCTGTGTTCTAACCATCTTCCTGTATTTTCCAGTCTGTTCCATGTGAACAGAGCCCTGTCCTGTCTGCCTTCTGCTCTGTTCTGCTGTGCTTGTTCACCGCTCCGGCGGTTCCACTCTGTTCCGCTTGTTTACCGCACCTGCGGTTCTGTTCTGCTCTGCTTGTTCTCCGCTCCGGCGGTCCCGCTCTGCTCCGCTTGTTTATCACACATGTGGTTCTGTTCTGCTCTGCTTGTTCACCGCTCCGGCGGTTCCGCTCTGCTCCGCTTGTTTACCGCACCTGCGGTTCTGTTCTGCTCTGCTTGTTCACCGCTCCGGCGGTTCCGCTCTGCTCCGCTTGTTTACCGCACCTGCGGTTCTGTTCTGCTCTGCTTGTTCACCGCTCCGGCGGTTCCGCTCTGCTCCGCTTGTTTACCGCACCCCAGCGGTTCTGTTCTGCTCTGCTTGTTCACCGCTCCGGCGGTTCCGCTCTGCTCCACTTGTTTACCGCACCTGTGGTTTTGCTCTGCTCTGCTTGTTCACCGCACCTGCGGTTTTGCTCCGCTCTGTTTGTTCACCGCACCTGCGGTTTTGCTCCGTTCTGCTTTTTCACCGCACCTGCGGTTTTGCTCTGCTCTGCTTTCTCACCGCACCTGCGGTTGTGCTCCACTCTGCTTGCTCACCGCACCTGCGGTTTTGCTCCGCTCCGCTTGTTCACCGCTCCTGCGGTTTTGCTCTGCTAGTCCACCGCACCTGCGGCTCTGTTCCCGTATCTCAGTATGTACTAGTCCCTATCCAGCCTGCGTTCATACCTGCCAGTATCTGCCTGTCTGCATTCCAGCCGTGCCTGTCAGCACCCGCCTGTCTGCATACCAGCCGCGTCTGCCAGTATCCACCTGCCTACTTACCAGCCGTGCTTGCTAAGTACCCACCTGCCGTCATACCAGCCATGCCTGCCAGTACCCACCTGTCTGCATACCAGCTAACCTGCCTGTTCCTGCATTCCCCGGTGTGGGTCAGCAGCTGTGACCGGGGTCTGACATGGAGTAGCACCTGGTCCCTCTGCTCGGTTCCTCCCTGGTTCATGGAGTCGACTGAGCCGCCGTGCGACCTTGGTCGGACCGGGTTGATACTTAGTTACGCCCCTCCAGGCACTCCTCAGTTCATGGTACAGTGGGATCACTAATCACACTCACGCCAGTCAGTCCGGGCGCAAGCGTAACACATTCCAGTCTGAGGGGTTAACTCATGCGATCCCAATCAGCTCTCTGCAGCTCATTGATTTATATACAGCAGTTAAACAGTTGCTCACCTTCCTCTCCTGGTCAGCCTCTGACCTGAAGCTCATGTTATCACTTATCAGTCCTGCAAAATCAAAATCCCAATCCCCGGTTATTGGCAATTTCCATACCAATTCTACTACTCATTGCTAACAAGCTGTGCACATGTTTAACAACACTGTTATCTCTATATGTAGATATAGTGATAACAGTGTATACTTCAGAACATGCAGTGACTGAAGCTCATCTGTAGAACAAAGCCACAGAACCAGAACTGACACTCTAGGAAGAGTGCCACCCCATCCTGCAACAAAGAAGTGAAAATGGCTGTTGAAGACACATGAGAATAATCCCTTAAATTTGTAACTGCGTCCAGGGCTGAAACAAGGTATTTTGGTGTCCTTGGCAGATGAGTCTAATCCACACCCTCCCCTACCTCCAAAGTCAAGGAATGGGTCAGAGAGTAAGGTAACAGGACCCCTGATGCATCCCCTCTTCATATGTCTCAGGCAATAAGCTCTGATGACAACCTTCCACTAGAATTGTTACGCTTTTCACCAAAAAATACCAGCAAATGTAAAAAAAAAGTTGTGTACTTTAGGGATGAGGCCAAACAGGGGGTATAAGTTCACAGTTAGATATAGGAAACCTTCATTTTTTGCTGACCATTTACATGATACTTGGGACAAATAGCAATATTCATCCCTGACGTCCTATAATTTAAATATCAGACCCAAGGACTGTCATGCAAACTAATATAGCTTAACTATAATGGGGGCTGTTTGGTTACAATTAAGGTGTCCAGCATTTGGCAGATACTCTAATGGAAACTGAACAGACTCCATTATAGAAAAAGGGATACATCTGAAGTTGCTTGTGTCTGTCATGCCACATATACAGCTGGTGACAAAACTGATGCTGGTTCTTGTGCAGTATTCATATACTACTAATCAATGAAGAGAGGAAACAAAGCGCAAATAGCGTCTTTTCTGGGCATAAAATGTTAGAGGATATGCACAATTGTGCTTACCTGGTAGGGTTGTGTGCACACAACCACTGTTAAGGCTTCAGGCTGCTGCAGACCCACGAGGAGATTAAAGCATAAACTGGAAACAAATTGGTTAATCTGTGTTGCCATTGAAGAAAAAATGAAGGATACAGATCCAAATGCAGGCGATTTATTCGTCAACGCATTTCGAAGCAGGCGATTTCGAATAAATCGCCTGCATTTGGATCTGTATCCTTCATTCTTTCTTCAATGGCAGCACAGATTAACCCATTTGTTTCCAGTTTATGCTCATATGAGCATATGTGAATGGCTCTGGTAATGTATTCAGGTAGTGATGTTGATTCTGGTGATATATTCATCAACAGAACCACCATGAACACTTGACTACAAGAACAAAGCTTACTACACCGATCAATTACAATGTCTGGTCAGCCCCATGTACAATTGTATCACATGAACCTACAACACCTAATATGTCCTTTCTAATAGTAAGGAGATGCTGGGAGTTGTTACCAGCCAACATCAAACTGCGGACCATACAGGAATCACAGTACTGATGAGACGTAGTCAGTATCAGAAATATACATTTACATCTAGGTACCTTATAGGTGACGTCTTCTCTGATTGGAGACATTCCCTTTCTTTTCTTCTTCATCTGGTCCAGACACCATGATGACTTTTCACATTCACAGCTTGTCTCAGCAGATTTCCCTTTTCTCCGGTCTTCTGCAGCACATCCCCCGACACAGTACCCTTAAAGATAAGAAAGATATTATAATGCCCTCTCAATAAAAATATCTGCCCATACTGTGTCCTAAATAAGCTTCTTGTGGTATATGGCCTCCACACTTTCTGCCCTTATGAGCTATACCCACCACACAGTCTGCCTTAATGAGCTCTAACTACCACACCATCCGCCATTATCAACTCTAACCGCCACACCATCTGCCCTATTCATCTTTTTTTTTTTAATCAAATACTTTTTATTAAATAATTTTCACTTCAAAAACCATACATTTTAATACAAAAAACATCTTTCCCATATCCCACCCACCCCTCCCCATCCCAAAAACAACCGTTTACTGTTTAATATAAATATACATTGCAAGAGTGGAGTTATAAACCAGATCTGATACAACAATATTACATAGCATCATAATATTAAAGGCGCAAATAATATCGTATACGTGTGGAGAAAGACATCATTTAACCTCCTAGTCTTGGCAGATAAATTAGGACAGCTGAAAAAGAGCTCTGGACCATGTCAGCGTCAGGGGGGCCAGGTTTGGTCTATCTAACAAGGGTGCCTATATATCTTCAAATTTCAGGTAGGTCCCTCTTTTCTGATACACATGCTTCTCTATGCATATGTTGCTTTTCAACTTTGTTATTACCTCATCTACAGTTGGGGATTCGGGGTTTTTCCAATATAAAGCTATATTTTTCCTTACCTGATATAATATACGGGCAATAGCTAATCACTTACAGGAATTTCAGTTGTATAACCAAGAACACGTTAGTGGTTCCATAGAAATCTGACCATCATATACCTTATTTATAAGATCCACCACATCTCTCCAATATCTTCTAATATGGGGACAATTCCACATTAAGTGTATCAGATCAGCATTTGACATATTATATTTTCAGTATTGTGAATCAGGTTTTATTCCCATTTTATGCAACACAAGAGGGGTCCTATATACCCTATGAAATAAGAATAGATGAGAAAGTCTGCCTGACTCACTGACACTCTAGGAATGTCCTGTTCAATATCTTCCCATGTTTCTTCAGTTAAGGGGCCAACATCATTTTGCAATTTCTCTTTTAGGGGACAAATTTCTTCTCTCAATCTTGACTCTAATAAACACTTATAATATAGTGATATTACACCTTTTGTATCTCCCCCAGACACTACCCCGAGTTGTAGATACTGGAAAAATCTATTATTCGGTAGATCAAATTCCTACTTCAGCATCTCAAATGATTTAAAGTGCCCTTCATTATATAATTGAGTTATTGTACAAATACCTTTTTTCTCCCAAAAATCAAATTCCATTTGTTTTTCAAGTTCTTGGTAGTTTACATTTTACCAAATTAATGAATATCTAGTGACCCCTTCTATTTTAAGTATCTCCTTAGCTTTTCTCCACTCTTTATCCAAGCCAATCATTGTCTCAGGGGATGGATTTAACGCTTTCAGAAATGTTCCTGATTCCAGCATCTGAGCCAGATTGTTTCCCTCCAACACCCACCACAATATAGATATTGAGGAGGTTGGTTTCTCACCCTCTCCATTCCAACCCCTCATATGTTGTAGTTGTGCAGAAATGTAATATAGAAAGGGATCAGGTATTGCCAAGCCACCACTGGTTTTGGGTATATGTAATGTTCGTAGCTTAATCCTGGATATCCCCTTCCTCCATATCAACTCACGGAAAATACTGTCAATTTTGTAGAAGATTCGCCTACGTAGCCAGAATGGGGAGTTATGAAGAATGTACAAGGCTTGCAGCATAAGGACCATTTTTATCAAGTTAGCTCTCCCCACTACGGATAACGGAAGTTTGCACCAAGCCTTAGCTTTTTGTTGAAATCTGGATAACAATGGTGAGATATTTAACGCTTCGTAGTCTGATGCTTTTTCACTAATTTGAATGCCTAAATACTTAAATTACTTTCACTACTTTCAGTTGGCCTAAGAATTCCTCGGGCACCTGTAATTTCGGGCCCAAAAGCATAATTGGAGATTTATCCCAGTTCATTTTCAGGTCTGAGAGAGTTCCAAAGTGATCTATTATAGAAGTTGCCTCTTTCAGTGAATTAGGCCAGTCATCTAGAAAAAGCAGCATGTCCTCTGCATAGAGAGCGACTTTCTCAAACAGCGGCTCTATTGCAATTGAAAATAGGAGTGGGGACAGGGGCACCCCTGCCTCGTTCCTCTATATAAGGAGAAGCTTCCCGATACCAACCAATTAGCCTTAACTTTAGCTTGTGGAGCAGAGTATAGTAACTTAACCCATGCAATAAATCTCTCACCAAAGCCCATGGTTGACATCACCGCCCATAAGTATTCCCATTCTGTACTATCGAACGCTTTAGCTGCGTCCAGGGATACCACTTCTTTAGAGCTATTACCTTCTGTGGGTATTTGCATATTTAAATAAAACTGTCTAATATTAATTGCTGTCAATTTGTTTGGCATGAAACCAGTTTGATCTGAATGTACAATATGTGTAACAACTATAACAAGGCGGTTTGCAAGTGCTTTAGCCAATATTTTGATATCCGTATTTAGCATCGAGATTGGGGGATATGATTCAGGAAGTTGGGGGTCCTTATCTTGCTTAGGGATGACAACAATGGTGGCCTCATTCATAGAAGGCGGGAGCCTACCGTCTTCCAGAGAGACATTGACAACCGACATACAGTAAGTTGAGGCATCAGTACACTACTACATTGTTTAAATATTTCTGTTGTTAGCCCATCTGTCCCTGGTGATTTATTGCTTGCCATCGATTTTAATGCTATGTCAAGCTCATTTATACTAAGGGGAGCATCTAGTAAATTAGAGTCTTCTACTGACAATTTGGGCAAGTTAAGAGGATTTAAAAAGGAGTTTAGCTCTTCCGGAAGAGGGGATACTTTAGATTCGTTTAATGATGTGAAAAGCTCTTGAAAAACCTTCAGAATATCTGGAGGTGTCTGTATCAGAATCCATCTCTTCCCTTCATGTCTTTAATAAAGGAAGTCTCATGTTGGGCTCTTGATATGGTTGCTAATAAATGGCCAGCTTTTTCTCCTTCTTCAAAATATCTTTGTTTTTGGAAAAATTGCTTATTGTTTGCTTTGGTTAACATACGCTGGGCTAGTTGATGTTCAGCTTTTTTTAGACTAATTTGGTGGTTATTAGAGGGATCTACCAGATATTTACTTTCGGCCTTTTGTACCTCAGTCTTAAGTGTCTGCTCCAGTACTCTAGAGGCATTGTTAACCTTGCTCACTTTTTTGATTAAGAGACCTCTTAAAAAGGCCTTCATGGTATCCCAAACTATTACAAGTGAGGTGGATCCTTTATTTTCTTTAAAGAATTAATTTAGTATTTGTGACAGATTAATGGGTTTGGGAAATACATTAAGCCAGAAGGGGTTAAACCTCCATTGCTTGATCTTGTAGACCAAATTGAACAATTACTTTTATTGGGACGTGGTCTGAGAGGCTACGGGGTAGGTACTCTACTGCTCTTACCAATCTAGCTGTTTGCAAATTCCCTAACGCTAAATCTGAGAAACAAAAGTATAGTTTAATATCTACATTTCTAATTTGCCAGAGGTCCAACAGATCTGCCTCATGTAGGACCTTCCCAAAATAAGTTAATCCTGTTGTATCCCTCCCTTAGTCTTTATGAAATCTATCCAAAGCCTTGGTTGCAATATTATTGAAGTCACCCAGAACTATTATCGGTACTTGTGGAGCTTGTCCAATAAATTGCAAAATTTCCTGTAGTACTATACCATAATACAGGGGAGGTATATAAACTGTCATAATAATACAGTCTATGTTATTTAGTTTCCCCATAATACAAATGTATCTTCCTTCTTTATCCATTTTAAAATTTTGGCAAATAAGTGGAACATTGCGATGGATCAAGACACTTACTCCCCTTGAGTATGCCGAGTATGTAGCATGAAAACACTGACCAATCCAGGGTTCCTTAAGAAAATGTGTTTTGTCTTTATATAAATGTGTTTCTCGTAAACAGATTATTGCTGGGTTCAGGGGTTTAGTGTAGTCTAAAATAGCTCTACGCTTTACAGAGTCATTAACCCCCCTAACATTCCATGACAAAAAGGATATATTCTTAGGAAATAGTAGCAAGAGGTTAAAAATATCAATGTTTTATTTAATTCTGATAAAAAACATATAGATTTATCACCCAGAAGAAAGTGCACTGTGCATATATAAAAATCAGATATGCATATATGCACTCTGAAAAAGAGAACAGACAATATTCCTGGATTTATACCATTATGAAACCAAGTTTTACATTTGACTGCGCAATTACAATTCATATACCCTGTTTCCTACAGTGGCTCAGAAAAAGCTTAATGATAGTTGTTCCATCACCGTGCCACAGTTCGAGCTCTTTTAAATGGGGGTCCTTTTTGCATTATAAATCATCAGACACTCCTATTACACCACTTATTCAGGGGATAAGAGTGAATATTGTACCCCCTTTTTTTTCCTTTAACACAGACAAAGATTTACGAGACACAAAATTACCATACTTCTCGATTACAATGTTATGATTGTTGCTTTTTCATAACCCATGCATCATGCTGCTTGTCAAACTTTCTTAGCAGCCCATTGATTCTGTCATAGTTAATAGGTTTGGCACAGTTTAAACCATTTCAACAATTCTAATATATATAGGCAGTTTTTTCTGTCCACAGTGTCATAACTTGTACGTCATCTTGCTGCTTATCAAACTCTCTTAGCAGCCCATAGATGCTGTTACAATTAAATAGTTTGGCACAATTTAAACCATTTCACCAATTCTAATATGTATAGGGAGCCGCAGCACTGCAGAATTTGCACTGACACTAATGAAGGAGACTTCAGGACAGATAAGTCTGCCTATATATGTTAGAATTGTTGAAATGGTTTAAACTGTGCTAAACCTATTAATTATGACAGAATCTATGGGCTGCTAAGAAAGTTTGACAAGCAGCATGATGTATGGGTTATGAAAAAGCAACAATCATAACATTGTAATCGAGAAGTATGGTAATTTTGTGTCTCGTAAATCTTTATCTGTGTTAAAGAAAAAAAAAAGGGGGTATAATATTCACTCTTATCCCCTGAATACGTGGTGTAATAGGAGTGTCTGATGATTTATAATGCAAAAAGGACCCCCCATTTAAAAGAGCTCAAACTGTGGCACGGTGATGGAACAACTATCATTAAGCTTTTTCTGAGCCACTGTAGGAAACAGGGTATATGAATTGTAATTGCGCAGTCAAATGTAAAACTTGGTTTCATAATGGTATAAATCCAGGAATTTTGTCTGTTCTCTTTTTCAGAGTGCATATATGCATATCTGATTTTTATATATGCACAGTGCACTTTCTTCTGCGTGATAATTCTATATGTTTTTTATCAGAATTAAATAAAACCTCTTGCTACTATTTCCTGATAGATAATTGAGGTTATCCATATTAGCTATATTGTTGGATATATCCTATTCCTTAGCCATTTTCTAAACCAGTATTCGTCCTTGATGCAGACTTCTTATTAGAAAAATGTCCTCAAATTTTGACATCCTCAACATGTCAACAGTAAATACATTAATTCCAAACAAATCCCACCCCAACTTTTACCCAACAAACAATATAATTTACCTTTGAGCCACATATACCAAATAAGTCAGTGGGGTCTCTAACAGGTTCCCCTTTCCAAAAGGAGTCAAAACCAAATACCACTGACTGTATACCATATACCCAGGGAGTTGTAGTCCTGGTGAAACAAAGCATATCTCCAAGAGCCTTAGGACTCCAAGAATCAATTATTGTATTGGTAACGGATTTATCCATACAACTTCTCTTGCAGATCGGTAGCAACATGGATGAGAAAGAGAGATAAATAAAAAACTAAAAGGCAGGTGGGAAAGAGAAACAAGAGAGGGTAAGGGAATGGAAAAGGAGGCGGAAAGGGAGAAGAAGGGGGGTAAGAGAAGGAGGAAAGTATGAATGGAGGGCACTGAGGGAGGAGAGCAGCTTACATCCCAGTCTAGTGCATTATTAAATGGTTATCTGAAATATAAATCTTATGTGCCAGGTGTTCTAGCATATCAAGAGATGGGAGTTAATTTTCCTTTTCCAATAAAGGTTTGCATTATACATTCATCAGTCATCTATCCAGTGGGCGATGTCTGTCCTGTCCGGCTGTCTTGAAGACATCTGTCATTTTGGTCCATCCAAGTAAGAGCGTCTTTCCGAGTCTCAAAGAAGTAGGTGGAGTTCATAGCCACCACTCTGAGCTTTGCAGGATACAGCATTGAATACAGTATATTTATTTTCCGGAGTCTTCGTGTAATGTCTAGAAATTAGGCACTTTTTTTCTGAACCTAAACCGAATAATCAAGAAATGAAGCAATTCACACCAGTTTGCTGCTCAAACTACTTAACTACAGGCCAGGTATTTAAAACTCTGTTTTCTCCGTCACACGGATCACATATACGTTGTCAGAAAATACTGCCATTTCAGGCCTCCATTAAAAATTTTCTTCAGTGTGTCAGTGAAGCAATTCACACCAGTTTGCTGTTCAAACTACTTACCTACAGGCCAGGTATTTAAAACTCTGTTTTCTCCGTCACATGGATCACACATACGTTGTCAGAAAATACTGCCAGTTCTGGCCTCCATTAAAAATTTCTTTCAGTGTGTCAGTGAAGCAATTCACTCCAGTTTGCTGTTCAAATTACTTACCTACAGGCCAGGTATTTAAAACTCTATTTTCTCCGTCACACGGATCACATATACGTTGTCGGAAAATACTGCCATTTCTGGCCTCCAATAAAAATTTCCTTTAGTCTGTCAGTGAAGCACTTCACACCAGTTTTCTGTTCAAACTACTTACCTACAGGCCAGGTATTTAAAACTCTGTTTTCTCCGTCACACAGATCACATATAATTTGGCTCCAAACTCAGTCATTTGTAGTGAGCATGGAAGATACTGTCCTCCATTTAAAATGGGCAAGGCATGTGGCAAGGGACGGGGAATTGGACGTGATGATGATGGTGCATGCAGAGGCTGAGGACAAGGCCGTGGGCAAGCTGAAAATATGCCACAACAAACACCCACATCTTCTCGCCCGAACTTCCTGTCCCAATTCCTAGGGGACCGCAGCACTCCACTATTGAACCCAGAGCAGTGTCAAAAGGTTGTTGGTTGGATAGCGGATAATGCTTCCAGTCACTTAGCCACCACCACCACCCTGTCTTCCACACGGTCAAGTCTCAGTAGCCGTGAGTCTGGACCGCATATTCCTCACCCTGTTCCTCCTTCCTCCCACCATGCCAAGTGCCCGGAGACAACTGATCCCACACTTGGACACTCTGAAGAGCTGTTCACATTTCCATTTATAGATTTTGGCCTCTCATCCGGTCCACTTGAAGCGGGGCAAGAGGAGATCGCGTGTAGCGATGCCCAAATATTTAAGCAGCCACGGTCACATGAAGGCGACGGTGGGAAAGTGTCACAAGAGGAGGACGATGATGAGACACAATTGCCAGAAAGTCAGGAGGAGGACCAGGGTGCAGAAGTGGAAGATGAGGTGGTGGATGATATAGTAACTGACCCAACCTGGCAGGAGGACATGCAGAGCGAGGACAGCAGCACACAGGGGGAGGGAGGGGGAGCACCCCAACAGGCAGGAAGAAGCAGCATGGTGGCCGCAGACAGACGGCAGTCAACCGTTCCCCATAACACCAACACGAAGTAAGTTGCCAGTACAACTGTTAGGTCTTCCCGAGTCTAGTTGCTTTTTAAAGACTCTGCCGATAACCCCAAATTGTCATTTTCACCACTTGCCAGGCCAGCTTCAGCAGGGGTGGCAAAAAGCCCAGCCTTACCACCACCAGCATGATTAGGCACATGGCAGCAAAGCACCCGACTTTGTGGGCCGAACCCCAGGGTCCAGGAACAGTGTCTGCAGGTGGCACCATTGCTTCTTCCACTCTTGTGCATGCAAGCCAATCCCCTGTCCATTGTGCATGCCAAGATGCCTCCTGCCCTGCACCTGTCGTTGTGCACTCTCAAGTAGCAGCATCAGGAAGCACGGCCATGTCCTTGTCCCAGCGCAGCGTTCAGTTGTCCATACCCCAGTCCTTCGAATGCAAGCGCAAATATGCAGCCAACGTCCCACAGGCCACACTACTAAATTCTCACATTTCACGACTGCTTGCGCTCTAAATGTTGCCTTTTATGCTCGTGGAGACGGAAGCATTCCGCAACCTGATGGCGGCGGCCATCCCTCGGTACTCGGTCCCCAGCCGCCACTATTTCTCCCAGTGTGCCATCCCTGCATTACACAAGCACGTGTCCCAAAACATTAGCCGTGCTCTCAACAACGCAGTTACCTTGAAAGTCCACCTAACCAGGGACACGAGGACAAGTGCTTGTGGGCAGGGACGGTACATCTCACTGACGGCACAATGGATTAACATAGAGGAAGCCGGGACCCAGTCGGACCTTGGAACGGAACATGTCTTCCCGACGCCAGAGCTTTGAACGAAAGCGCAAATTCGCAGCCAACGCCCCACAGGCCACAGTCCTAAATTCGCAAGGACGGTACATCTCGCTGACAGCACAATGGATTAACATAGTGGAAGCCGGGACCCAGTCGAACCTTGGAACGGAACACGTCTTCCCAATCCCAGAGCTTTGAACGAAAGCGCAAATTCGCAGCCAACGCCCCACAGACCACAGTCCTAAATTCGCACATTTCACGACTGCTTGCGTTGGAATTGCTGCCTTTTAGGATGGTGGAGACGGAATCCTTCCGCATCCTTATGGCGGTGGCCATCCCTCGGTACTCGGTCCCCAGCCGACACTATTTTGCCCGGTATGCCATCCCCGCACTACACAAGTACGTGTCCCAAAACATCTGCCGTGCCCTCAACAACGCAGTTACTGGGAGAGTCCACCTGACAACGGACACGTGGACAAGTGCTTGTGGCCAGGGACGGTACATCTCCCTGATGACACACTGGGTAAACATAGTGGAAGCTGGGACCCAGTCGGACCTTGGGACGGAACACATCCTCCCCACACCGAGGATTGCGGGCCCTATGTCAGTCAGTGTTGCCCCCACAGTGTACAGCTCCTGCGCATCATCCTCCTCCTCCTCATGTTCAGCCTCCATCTCAGATATCACCACATCAGTTACAAGCTGGAAGCACTGCAGTACTGCCTCAGCCAAGCGGCAACAGGCTGTGCTGAAACTCATAAGCTTAGGTGATAAACCTCACACTGCTTGTGAGTTGTGGACAGCTGTGAAAGAGCAGGCAGATCTGTGGCTGAGACCGCTGAACCTACATCCAGGCATGGTCGTGGGTGACAATGGCCGTAACCTGGTGGCGGCTCTGAGGCGAGGCGAGATCACACACGTACCATGCCTGGCTCATGTGCTTAACCTCGTGGTTCAGCGGTTTCTTAAATCGTACCCCAAGTTGCCAGATCTGCTCGTCAAAGTACGCCGCCTGTCAGCTCATTTTCGCAAGTCAGCTACAGCTTCCGCCGCCCTTGCTGTGTTGCAGCAGCATTTGCAGCTTCCGGCACACCGACTGGTGTGTGATGTCCCCACACGTTGGAACTCAACCCTCCACATGTTGCAAAGGATTTGTGAGCAAAAGAGAGCAGTTGTGGAGTACCAGCTGCAACAAGGCCGTCAATATTCAGGTCAGACTCCACGCATAAGACCTCAGGAGTGGACCTGGATGTCTGACATATGTACCATCCTGACAAACTTTGAGGAGTCCACCAAGATGGTGAGTGGCGATGGCGCCATAATTAGCATCAGCATCCCACTTGTCTGTCTTTTGCAACCGCTGTGCAGAGAATTAAAGAGGAGCCATTGAAGCCAGAGTATGATGAGATGGATCAAGAAGCCATAGCGGGCGATTACACACAGCCCAGCCTCATCTCATCCCAACGTGCATTGGGGGACAATGAGGGAGAGGAGGAGGAGGAAGAACAGGAGCTGGTATCGTGCGCTGTAGACAGTAGTACCTGTACAACTGTCATACCGTCAGTTCAGCGTGGGTGGCCTGAGGACAGGGAGGAGGGGGAGGAAGAGGAGGAGGAGAGCATGGTCAGTCGTCATCTTGGTGAGGACACGGAAGTCTTGCCCGTTACCAGTCAGGCACACATGGCTGACTTTATGTTACGCTGCCTTAACCGTGACCCTCGCGTTGTCAAAATGTTGGGTGACAGTCATTACTGGTTGGTGACACTTTTAGATCCCCACTACAAGGAGAACTTTCACTCTCTTATTCCTGAGGTGGAGAGGTCTACAAAAATGGGGCAGTACCAGAAGGCCCTTGCTGCAGAACTGTTAAAAAAATTCCCATCTGAACATGCTAGCGGCAGAGGTCACAGTTCGTTGCCCAAACAAGGCGTACAGGCGAGAGAGACGCAACTCCAATCCAGCAGAGGCAGGGGAACACTATCAACGTTCTGGGACAGTTTTCTGAGACCCACCCAGCTTACAGGCCCTGAGGCGCGGGGTACTCTCACAAGGAGTGGAAAGTTTCAAAAGATGGTGAGGGAGTACCTTGCCGACCGTACTAGCGTCCTCCGTGATTCCTCTGTGCCTTTTAATTTTTGGGTATCCAAGCTGGACACTTGGAATGAACTCGCTCTGTACGCCTTGGAGGTCCTGGACTGCCCTGCCGCTAGCGTGTTATCGGAGCGTGTTTTTAATGCCGCTGAGGGAATTATAACAGATAAGCGCACTCGTCTGTCAACTGACAATGCTGACAAGCTGACCCTTATCAAAATGAACAAGGGCTGGATTGGGCCAGACTTCTCATCACCACCAAATGACAGCAGAGTAACATAAAGTCAAATCCACTGTGTTATTTTGGGAGGTGTATACCCATGCACCGCTTCACACCCACACATGGGTATACGCTTCCTCATTTCGGCTGTATTTTTCTCTTCTCCTTATCCTCAGCCTCCACCACCACTATACCACCAGGGTGACCTTGGTCCGTGTTGTCAGCATTGCAAGTTCCTCCGTTCTAATTTTTGGCAGCTTTTGCTTGGAAGGCATAGGCAAAGACTATGGGAGACCCACTCCCCAATAATGGGAATAATGTTTTTAAGATGCTGTACTGCATGGCTCTACCAAGGGGCATTTAAACCGTCTTGTTAAGCTACTGCAACCTCCACGTCTCTTCCAAGGGGCATTAAAACCATCTTGTTAAGCTACTGCGACCTCCACCACTTTTCCCAAGAGCATTGATATTGTCTTTTTATTCCACTGCGACCTCCACGTCTGTTCCAAGGGGCATTAAAACCGTCTTGTTAAGCTACTGAGACCTCCACCACTTTTCCCAGGGGCATTGATATTGTCTTTTTATTCCACTGCGACCTCCATGTCTCTTCCAAGGGGCATTAAAACCGTCTTGTTAAGCTACTGCTACCTCCACGTCTCTTCCAAGGGGGATTACAACCGTCTTGTTAAGCTACTGAAACCTCCACGTCTCTTCAAAGGGCCATTTAAACCGTCTTGTTAAGCTACTGCAACCTCCACGTCTCTTCCAAGGAACATTAAAACTGTCTTGTTAAGCTACTGCGACCTCCACCACTTTTCCCAGGGTCATTGATATTGTCTTTTTATTCCACTGCGACCTCCACGTCTCTTCCAAGGGGCATTAAAACCATCTTGTTAAGCTACTGCGACCTCCACCACTTTTCCTAGAGGCCTTGATATTGTCTATTTATTCCACTGCGACCTCCATGTCTCTTCCAAGGGGCATTAAAACCGTCTTGTTAAGCTACTGCAACCTCCACGTCTCTTCCAAGGGGGATTAAAACCGTCTTGTTAAGCTACTGCGACCTCCATCACTTTTCCCAGGGGCATTGATATTGTCTTTTTATTCCACTGCGATCTCCACGTTTCTTCCAAGGGGCATTAACACCGTCTTGTTAAGCTGCTGCAACCTCCACGTCTCTTCCAAGGGGCATTAAAACCGTCTTGTTAAGCTACTGCAACCTCCACCACTTTTCCCAGGGGCATTGATATTGTCTTTTTATTCCACTGCGACCTCCGCGTCTCTTCCAAGGGGCATTAAAACCGTCTTGTGAAGCTACTGCAGCCTCCACGTCTTTTCGAAGGGGCATTAAAACCGTCTTGTTAAGCTACTGCGACCTCCACCACTTTTCCCAGGGGCATTGATATTGTCTTTTTATTCCACTGCAACCTCCACGTCTCTTCCAAGGAGCATTAAAACCGTCTTGTTAAGCTACTGCGACCTCCACCACTTTTCCCAGGGGCATTGATATTGACTTTTTATTCCACTGCGACCTCCACGTCTCTTCCAAGGGGCATTAAAACCGTCTTGTTAAGCTGCTGCAACCTTCACGTCTCTTCCAAGGGGCATTAAAACCGTCTAGTAAGCTACTGCGACCTCCACCACTGTTCCCAGGGGCATTGATATTGTCTTTTTATTCCACTGCGACCTCCACGTCTCTTCCAAGGGGCATTAAAACCGTCTTGTTAAGCTACTGCGACCTCCACCACTTTTCCCAGGGGCATTGATATTGTCTTTTTATTCCACTGCGACCTCCATGTCTCTTCCAAGGGGCAGTAAAACCATCTTGTTAAGCTACTGCAACCTCCACGTCTCTTCCAAGGGGCATTAAAACTGTCTTGTTAAGCTACTGCAACCTCCACCACTTTTCCCAGGGGCATTGTTATTGTCTTTTTATTCCACTGCGACCTCCACGTCTCTTCCAAGGGGCATTAAAACCATCTTGTTAAGCTACTGCGACCTCCACCACTTTTCCCACGGGCAATGATATTGTCTTTTTATTCCACTGTGACCTGCACGTCTCTTCAAAGGGGCATTAAAACTGTCTTGTTAAGCTACTGTAACTTCCACCACTTTTTCCAGGGGCATTGATATTGTCTTTTTATTCCACTGCGACCTCCACATCTCTTCCAAGGGGCATTAAAACTGTCTTGTTAAGCTAATGCGACCTCCACCAATTTTCCAACGGGCATTGATATTGTCTTTTTATTCCACTGCGACCTCCACCATTCTTCCAACGGGCATTGCATTTCCTCCTAATTTTAGTCAGCTTTTGCTTTTCAATGCATATGCGAACACTAAGGGAGACCCACTCCCCAATAATGGGTAGAAGGTTTTTAGTATGCTGTAATCCACGTCTGTTCAAAGGGGCATTGCAGTTCTTCATAATTTTTGGAAATCCTTCTATTCACTGCTTAGGCCAACAGTGCACAGGAGACCCAGTTGCTATAAATGGGAAAAATGGTTTAGTTAAGGCCCTCTGACCTCCTTGTCACTTCCAAGGGGCATTGCAGTGCCTCGAAATTTTTGGTAGGCATTGCACTCACTGCATGCCCTATAACTGTGTAGCCGAACCTCTCCTTTTGGTACAGAAACATATCCTACAAGACATGTGTGGTTGACTGGTCTGATATTGATGTGAATGGTCCCTGTTCCTCCTGCTCTTTCTCCTTTGCCACCACCTCATCCATCATTCATCACCTGAAGCTTTGTTTTAACGGGAGTCATAGAACTGGGATAGTAGCAGGAAAACATCCAGCAATCCTCGGAGGAGGTAGGATATATCCCAAAAAGCTGACCACCTCAGGCCTAGCCGCTACTACATACATGCACTTGCATTCCAAGAAAGCAAAGCAGACGCTAACTTCTATCATCATCATCATGCTCCTCACCTTGGCACTCTCAACTCCCCTGATGGAGAAGCCAGGGCCCACCGGAGGAGTCTAATTCTTTGGTGGGCTCATCTAATGCTGCCCTAAAGCAGGCCAGGCTAAGAAAAGTGTGGTAGAAGTTCAGTGGAGAAATAGGGGCGGCTGGGGACCGTTCATGGACACCCGGTCGCCCCCTGGCGGCTGGGGACCGAGCGTGGACACCCGGCCGCCGGGCGGCTGGGGACTGAGTATGGATACCAGGCCACCGACGCAGCCATGACATGGTGGCCGGCGTCTGCCTCCACATGCCTAAAAGGCCCAATTTCAAGTGCAAACAAGCTAGCAGTATGGTGCTGCAGCCTGGGGGTGGGTGGGTGGCAGGCTGCATACTTGTGCTTGCATTGCAAGGAATGGGGGAGGTACAATTGAACACTGCTCTGGGAGAAGGACTTGCACGGGGACAGTTGCAAGTCTGCATCTTCTGATGCGGCAAGGATCACTTCTGATGGGCACACTTTTAGGCAGTGACCTGGGTGTCAGAGATGCTTCCAGGGGTCTTCCCCATGCTGTTCCCATGTCTTTTCAGCACTGTATGTGTAGCGCCCCGAGGGTTCGGCCGCTAAAGGGGTATTGCACCTCAACCAGAGGTGTGGTATTCCACTCCCGGGTAAGGATGGAGTATGGACCAGGGCTCAGTTAGCTGCACATATACACACTCCTCATTTTTGGGGGGGGACAGCTCTACAGTGCTCCCATTAGTATGCAGGCACGACTGACTATGTCCCTGGCTGGAGTGGGGAGGGGGGAACCTAGTGATGTGGGAGCAGATAGGGGCTGGTTTCTGGGCATAGGAAGGAGCTCATTGGATGCAGGTCACCTGGGCTCAGACACGGAGGAGGAGGTATAAAAGGTGGGCACCATCTTAGAGTTCGGTCCAGTCTGTGAGGAGAAAGTGAGAGTGGAGGAGAAGGGGAGCAGAGGCTCCACTGGAGTTCTGCTCCAGAGCCAGGCCCAGGGACACGGGCAGGGCGAGAGAGAGAGAGGAGAAAGGAACAGAAAGAGAAAGGAACAGAACAGAAAGAGAAGGAACCAAAGAATAGAAAGGCTCAGGAACACGAAGGTAGAAGGGACCCTAAGGACCCAGGAGATTACGGGTGACGGGTCAGGCAAGAAAAGGGTACCGGATCCCAAGTTGGTGGAGGCAAATAATCCTCAGCCAAGAACCGGAGGTCGTGATCATCTATTGGTGCGACCACTCGCTAAACTTACTAGGAAGGCACCACATAGGGCCAGGGAAGCTGGCGCCAAGTTCTCCCAGAGAAGGCCCGAGGCAGCTGGACAGAAGTTTGGTCACTGGTGGGGCACGGCCAGAGGAAGGATAGAAGGGAGTTCTGTGCCATGCTCCTGAATTGCCTGGGGGTTGACCGAGCCCCGCACCTGTTGGACGCAGCACGGCTTGAGAAGTCCTACTCGCGCAAAAGTGACTTGGATAACAACTGTGAGTAAAAGAACCTGAACTGCAACACCTTGTCTTTGTGCTTCCTCGTCGTGTCAGCACTAACGGTACAGGGACGCCCCGCACCACAACCACCACCATCACTGCACACTGCCCTGAGGCTGTACTCCTCCCGTGGGGAGTTACACTTCACTCTGCTGCACCCACAACACCAGCCTCAGAGGTCTGCCTAGCAGCAGCGGTTATCCCTGACCGCAATCCACGGGTGGCGTAGTCGGACATTCAAAACATTGATAAATAGACTGCCATACAATATTGGTCTGACCACCCTGAGCCATGGGACCGGGTTGCCACTACTACCCCCAGCATCATATAGAAGGCCCGGTCTCGAGTACCCCATTGCCCAGGGGGCGAGTCATATGCATGTGTCACACAGCACATGGCCAGATAAGATTGTAAAATGTTAAAATGACATTTCCCGGTGAATGCATTTGTCACGGTTGAAAGCAATACAAAAGTGCAAAAACGCATAAAAAATGCTATTTGTGAACATAGCCCAAGGTGTGGAGGAGTATTTTTGTTTTTACTTATTTATTTTACCTTATACACAAGTCTTTACCCTGGGAAGGATGTTCCTTAACATATTTCACAGGAAAACAGTTTCAGTTTGGTTTTTGAACATTTTATTGTGAGCCCGTAAAAGTGGCTTAATACCTCTGTCCACGTTGTTGACAGCAGTGACCTGGGGGTCAGAAATGCTTCCTGGGGCGATGCCCATGCTGTCCCCATGTCTTTTGAGCACTGTCACTATCGTTTTGGGCACTTTTTAGGCTTTCTACAGACTGCCGGGGGTGCCGCCGCAAAAATGCTCGGTTCTCCCATAGACTAACATTGGGCTCGTTGCTCGGGTCGAGCACCCGAGTATCACGGTGAGCTCGGCCCGAGCTTCGAGCACCCGAGCATTTTAGTGCTCGCTCAACACTATTTTTTATTTGTATTCCTTGTGGGTCCTACCTCTGTTTGACGTTTTTCACTTTTAATTGTTTTATTTGTAATTGGATTTTTTTATCAATTTTGGATTCAATAAAATGTTTATATTTTATTTGGCGTTGTTACTTCAATTTTGTACAGGTTTAAAATTACATTGTGGAGAGCTAGTTATTAATTAGGTCATATTGTTTTTGGGACCAATTGAAAAGCTGTGAATTGACTTGAAGAGGGTGCTGTACACAGGAGATGCCTTCACACAATCTGATAGATTTGGAATGCTATTGAAAGGAAGAATGGGCAAAGATTTCCAGTTCTGGATGTGGCATGCTACTAGACTCCTACCCAAAAGTGTTACTGCACATTTTACGCAAAAAAATGTATAGCCCTTCTAAGACTATGGCTTGCAGTTAAAGGAAATCTGTCACCATGTTTTTGCTATATCATCTGAGAGCAGCATAATGTAGGAAAAGAGACCCTAATTCCAAGGATGTGTCAGTTAGTTTACTGGGTGCAGCAGTTGTGATACAGTCAGAGTTTTTAGGTGTAGCATGTAGCAGAGCTCAGAAAGCTAACCCCACCCACACCATGTGCATTGTCTATTGACAGGAGGGAGTGTAGTCATCTAACAGCCTCATGAGCTGTAGTACAGTCAGTAAAAATCTACTGGTGATAAAACATTCATTGTAAGTATATAACAGCACACAGCCTAATAAGTGACACATTGCTGAATTCAGTGTTTTCAGTACTGTCCTCAGATTACAGAGCAAAAACTGCTGACCGATTCCACTTAAAGCTGAATTTAATGGAAATAATTTTTCTCTATAGTCTGGGAACTAACTCCTTTCTCTGGGATAAAGTTTTGCCATCCTCTCATTTACAATGTCTGTTTTTTTCATCACCAGCATTCAATCCATACAGGATTTAGTGACCTCCTCACTTCCCATAATGCATTTCAGCAACATGCGCAGTCATTGTTCAGGAGTATGCTGGTGCAGTGTCCTCTCTGTTATTGTGCTATTCAGTTTGATAGAGAAGGGAGCAGAAGCAGAGAGACATGTATGAGAGTCTTTTACATTTATCCATCATGCCATCATGTGATAATCATTGATAAACCTTTTTTTTTGCTCTTCTCTTTTGTTAACACTGACCAAATATCATTATGATGCACAGAAATGGACAAATTATGATTATAATTAGAAGTGTGAATAGGCCTTTAAAATGGGCACAGTTGGGCATAGTGCCTAAGGCAGCATGAGCTGTAAATATGATCCTAGAGTGCCACCAAGTGGTATCTCTATAAAGGCAGAACAATTTAGTAACATGGCATGCATGGGAGGATATGGGAGGATATAATTTCTTTTTATTATTAAAACAATGAGAAAATAACTTCCTGTTCTGTGTAAAATCAGAGCCACACAGAAGTACCACGTGTTATAGTTTTACAGTATATTGGCACTGTAACTTATGTACTTAGGTTTAGGAATTAACTATAGAAAAGTGTTAGAAAGCTTGTAAAAGGAATGGATGGACACTAATATCCAAATGAGGGCAGCACTTCCATCTGTAGCATTTTAGAGAAGCACTCCCATCAAAGTTTTTATCCTCTTAATATATTGCAATTAGGGATGAGCGGACTTGTGGATGTTCGGGTCCGTCGGGTTCGGCCGAACTTTAAAAAAAAGGTTGGTTCGGGTACCAGAACGGTACTCGAACTCGAACCCAAACCTGGACCCCATTCAATACTTGACATGGCTGTGATTGAGCCGGAAGTGCCCACACAGGAAAGCTTGTTGATTGACTGCGCTGCAGCCTTTCAACAAGCTATGTTCAGGCTGCAAAAGACTTCCTGGAGAAGTCCATGTTCAGGGTCCATGTACGGACACTAGGTGTTCGGTACTAGAGATGAGCGGTGTTCGACTAGAACTGTTCGCCAATCTCAAATTCGAGCTGTTTTGGGCGGTGTTCGAGTTGTTCGACGAACCCGAACGATTTGCAAAAAATTCGGCTGTTCGAGGTTATGTTCGATAACTGTTCGTGCACCAAAAGCGTGTCCTGCATGTCTGGCGCTATTTAGAGCACCAATCATGCAGGGATTGTCTGCCACTCACTGTAATGCCACAGCCATGGTGGTTGTGGCATTACAGTGATTGCCCAAATCGATGGGAACAGTGCCAACAGTGAAACATGAAAAGCCGACAATTCAGGAGCGGCATACACCGGTACCCGACAATTTAGAACCGAAAGAATAGAGCTTCACACATAGATTAGATAGATATAAACATGTCAGCCACATATATACGAAGTACAGTGAAAGTGCTGCTTACTGTACTTGTCATTTAGCGTAAAGGATTTATCAAAAAATATAATAGTGTTTTCATGCACCGTCTCTTTAAAAAAGCCGGCCGGCAATTCAGCATCTGTACCCGACAATTTATAACAGACAGAATAGAGCTTCACACATAGATTAGATAGACAGAAACATGTCAGTCACATATATATGAAGTACAGTGACAGTGTTGCTTACTGTACTTGTCATTTAGTGTAAAGGATTTATTTAAAAAAATAATAGTGTTTTCATGCACCGTCTCTTTAAAAAAAGCCGGCCGGCAATTCAGCAGTGGTACCCGACAATTTAGAATAGAAGGAATAGAGAATCACACATAGATTAGATAGATAGAAACATGTCAGTCACATATATATGAAGTACAGTGACAGTGTTGATTACTGTACTTGTCATTTAGTGTAAAGGATTTATCAAAAAAAATAATAATGTTTTCATGCACCATCTCTTTAAAAAAGCCGGCCGGCAATTCAGCATCTGTACCCAACAATTTAGAATAGAAGGAATAGAGAATCACACATAGATTAGATAGATAGAAACATGTCAGTCACATATATATGAAGTACAGTGACAGTGTTGCTTACTGTACTTGTCATTTAGTGTAAAGGATTTATTAAAAAAAATAATAGTGTTTTCATGCACCGTCTCTTTAAGAAAGCCAGCCGGCAATTCAGCATCTGTACCCGACAATTTATAACAGACAGAATAGAGCTTCACACATAGATTAGATAGATAGAAACATGTCAGTCACATATATATGAAGTACAGTGATAGTGTTGGTTACTGTACTTGTCATTTAGTATTAAAATAAAGGATCTATTATTAAAAAAAATTGGCGTGGGGTTCCCCTTAATTTTACGCTCTAGCGGAGGTTAAGCAGACAGCTGGGGCAGATGTTTGAAGCCTGGGAAGGGGGTAATACCCACGGAGCTTCCCAGGCTACTAATATCAGCCCCCAGCTGAATACATAGCCTTTACTAGCTATTAAAATGGGGGACCCCCCAAAAAAAATGACGTGGGGTCCCCCCTAATTTAATAGCTAGCAAAGGCTAGGCAGACAGCTGGGGGCTGATATTAATAGCCCAGGAAGGGAGCCATGAATATTGGCCCCCTCCCAGGCTAGAAACACCAGCCGTTAGCCGCCCCAGAAATGGCGCATTCATAGGATGCGCCAATTCTGGCACTTAGCCTCGCTCTTCCCACTGCCCTGTAGCGGTGGCAGTGGGGTAATAGGGCTGGGGTTGATGTCAGCTTATAATGCCAGCTGACATCAAGCCCAGGTTAGTAATGGAGAGGCGTCTATAAGACACCCCCATTACTAACCCCGTAGTCAAAGTTAAAAAAAACACAAACACCCAGAATAAAGTCCTTTAATTGAAATAAAGACACAATCCTTTATTGTTCTAAATTAAACCATACTTACCGTCACGCCCATTCCAGCTGAAGCCAACGATCTCCTGTAATAAAAATAAAATAATAAAGCAACCTCATCCTTACCTTTCCATGGTTCCCACGACAGCTTCAGCTCTGCTACATCGAGATGACAGGCTGGACCGCAGCAGAACGCCGCCATCCAGCCTGTCATCCCGCAGACACTGAGAAGAGCAGGCTTGCTTGCGCTCCACATTGTCTCTCTGTGACGGCATAAAGATGAGCCGAGGTCATGTTCAATGAACTCGGCTCACCTCATGCACGTCACTTACAGCGTGGGAGAATTCTCACGCTGAAGCGCTGAGTGCAGGAGAATTTTCCCACGCTGTCAGTGACGTGCATGAGGTGAGCCGAGTTCATTGGACATGACCTCGGCTCATCTGGATGCCGTCACAGCGAGACACTGAGGAGCGCAAGCATGCCTGCTCTTCTCAGTGTCTGCGGCATGACAGGCTGGATGGCAGCGTTCTGCTGCGGTCCAGCCTGTCATCTCGATGTAGCAGAGCTGAAGCTGTCGTGGGAACCATGGAAAGGTAAGGATGAGGTTGGTTTATTATTTTTCTTTTATTGCAGGAGATCGTTGGCTTCAGCTGGAATGGGCGTGATGGTAAGTATGGTTTAATTTAGAACAATAAAGAATTGTGTGTTTATTTCAATTAAAGGACTTTATTCTGGGTGTTGTGTTTTTTTTAAATACTTTACTAGAAATTCATGGCGGTCATGTCTAATACTGGCGTGACCCCATGAATTTTGGGCTTGGGGCCAGCTGATAATACCAAGCTGGCCCTAACCCCTTTATTACCCAGTGAGCCACCGCACCAGGGCCCTGGATAAGTTGGGTACAGCGCCAGAAGATGGCGCTTCTATGAACGCGCCATTTTCCGGGGTGGCTGCGGACTGCAATTTGCAGCGGGGGGGGCCCAGAAAGCTTGGGCCTCCCTGCGCTGCAGATTCCAGCCCCCAGCTGCCTAGTTGTACCTGGCTGGACACAAAAATAGGGCGAAGCCCCACGTATTTTTTTTTTAATTATTTCATGAAATTCATGAAATAATTAAGAAAAAAAGGCCTTCCCTATATTGTTGTGTCCGGCCAGGTACAAATAGTCAGCTGGTGGTTGGGGGCAGCCCGTTCCTGCCTGCTGTACCTGGCTGGACACAAATATAGTGCGAAGCCCCACTTCAATTTTTTTAAATTATTTCAGGAAATTCATGAAATAATTAAAAAAAAATTGACGTGGGGCTTCGCACTATATTTGTGTCCAGTCAGGTGCAGCAGGCAGGAACGGGCTGCCCCCAACCACCAGCTGCCTATTTGTACCTGGCCGGACACAACAATATAGGGAAGCCCTTTTTTTCTTAATTATTTCATGAAATAATTTAAAGAAAATTGACGTGGGGCTTCGCCCTGTTTTTGTGTCCAGCCAGGTACAACTAGGCAGCTGGGGGCTGGAATCCGCAGCGCAGGGAGGCCCAAGCTTTCTGGGCCACCCCCGCTGCAAATTGCAGTCCGCAGCCACCCCGGAAAATGGCGCGTTCATAGAAGCGCCATCTTCTGGCGCTGTACCCAACTCATCCAGGGCCCTGATGCGGTGGCTCACTGGGTAATAAAGGGGTTAGGGCCAGCTTGGCATTATCAGCTGGCCCTAAGCCCAAAATTCATGGGGTCACGCCAATATTAGACATGACCACCATGAATTTCTAGTAAAGTATTTAAAAAAAACACAACACCCAGAAAAAAGTCCTTTAATTGAAATAAACACACAATTCTTTATTGTTCTAAATTAAACCATACTTACCGTCACGCCCATTCCAGCTGAAGCCAACGATCTCCTGAAATAAAAGAAAAATAATAAAGCAACATCATCCTTACCTTTCCATGGTTCCCATGACAGCTTCAGCTCTGCTACATCGAGATGACAGGCTGGACCGCAGCAGAACGCTGCCATCCAGCCTGTCATCTCGCAGACACTGAGAAGCGCAGGCTTGCTTGCGCTCCACAGTGTCTCTCTGTGAGGGCATCCAGATGAGCCGAGTTAATGTCCAATGAACTCGGCTCACCTCATGCACGTCACTGACAGCGTGGGAAAATTCTCCTGCACTCAGCGCTTCAGCGTGGGAGAATTCTCACGCTGAGGCGCTGAGTGCAGGAGAATTCTCCCACGCTGTCAGTGACGTGCAGGAGGTGAGCTGAGTTCATTGGACATGAGCTCACCTTATGCACGTCACTGACAGCGTGGGAGAATTCTCCTGCACTCAGCGCTTCAGCGTGAGAATTTTCCCACGCTGTCAGTGACGTGCATGAGGTGCGCCGAGTTCATTGGACATGACCTCGGCTCATCTTTATGCCGTCACAGAGAGACAATGTGGAGCGCAAGCATGCCTGCGCTTCTCAGTGTCTGCGGGATGACAGGCTGGATGGCAGCGTTCTGCTGCGGTACAGCCTGTCATCTCGATGTAGCAGAGCTGAAGCTGTCGTGGGAACCATGGAAAGGTAAGGATGATGTTGCTTTATTATTTTTCTTTTATTGCAGGAGATTGTTGGCTTCAGCTGGAATGGGCGTGATGGTAAGTATGGTTTAATTTAGAACAATAAAGGATTGTGTCTTTATTTCAATTAAAGGACTTTATTCTGGGTGTTTGTGTTTTCTTTTAACTTTGACTATGGGGTTAGTAATGGGGGTGTCTTATAGACGCCTCTCCATTACTAACCTGGGCTTGATGTCAGCTGGCATTATAAGCTGACATCAACCCCAGCCCTATTACCCCCTGCCACCGCTACAGGGCAGCGTGGAAGAGCGAGGCTAAGTGCCAGAATTGGCGCATCCTATGAATGCGCCATTTCTGGGGCGGCTGACGGCTGGTGTTTCTAGCCTGGGAGGGGGCCAATATTCATGGCTCCCTTCCTGGGCTATTAATATCAGCCCCCAGCTGTCTGCCTAGCCTTTGCTAGCTATTAAATTAGGGGGGACCCCACGTCATTTTTTGGGGGGGGTCCCCCATTTTAATAGCTAGTAAAGGCTATGTATTCAGCTGGGGGCTCATATTAGTAGCCTGGGAAGCTCCGTGGGTATTACCCCCTTCCCAGGCTTCAAACATCTGCCCCAGCTGTCTGCTTAACCTCCTCTAGAGACTAAAATTAAGGGGAACCCCACGCCAATTTTTTTTAATAATAAATCCTTTATTTTAATACTAAATGACAAGTACAGTAACCAACACTATCACTGTACTTCATATATATGTGACTGACATGTTTCTATCTATCTAATCTATGTGTGAAGCTCTATTCTGTCTGTTATAAATTGTCGGGTACAGATGCTGAATTGCCGGCCGGCTTTTTTAAAGAGACAGTGCATGAAAACACTATTATATTTTTTAATAAATCCTTTACACTAAATGACAAGTACAGTAAGCAACACTGTCACTGTACTTCATATATATGTGACTGACATGTTTCTATCTATCTAATCTATGTGTGAGGCTCTATTCCTTCTTGTCTAAATTGTCGGGTACCGGTGTATGCCGCTGCTGAATTGCCGGCCGGCTTTTTTAAAGAAAGCGTCTTCTGAGCAGTTTGTCAGCTTTTGGACACCTTTGAAGGTGTTTTCTATGTGTTTCTATGTGTTTTTGTTTGCCTGCCATTGGTTTTAACGGTGTTCGACGGTGTTCTAAGGTGTTCGACGAACAGTTCGACGAACAGTTCCTCGAACATCCCGGTGTTCGACGAACCGAACCGAACCCGAACACTACGGGGGTGGCTCAACACTAATTATAACAAAGGCAGTTAGTTGATCCAGCACTTCCAATAAAATGTATATTTTTATTTAGGAAATTTCATCCATAAAAGGTATATTGTTCCATAATAAATCCACATAAATTTACGAAAAAGTATTTCATCTGAGGAAATAGTCCCAAATCAGATGTATTCAAGATGTTGGTTGACGCGTTTCGAAGTGATACTTCTTATTCATAGTTCTGTGGATTTTTTATGGAACTATATACCTTTTATGGATGAATTTTCCTAAATAAAAACATACGTTTTATTGGAAGGGCTGGATCAACTGACTTTGTTATATGGACTATTTCCTTTGGAATTTGGATACGTGAACACCAGCATCTGTGAATAGGTGAGCTGATCGTCTATATTCTTTCTTTGCAATCATTATATTATATCGCACCGTGTACTGACAATTGCTCATTTTGCCTTTCTACCCAGCTAATTCTTCTCCAGTTGCCAGTTTTGATTATAGGTGCGCTGGAGTAAGAAGAGCCAAATTAATTAAAAGCCATGCACCTGTTAATCAATTTTGACTATCTTTTAGCTTTTGTACACTAGCAGAAGAAATTTACTCCGCTCAGTGTGAATCAAACATCGGCTGAGCTTTTGCAGTTTTTTATCCACTACTAAATTTACTCCGCTCAGTGTGAATCAAACATCGGCTGAGCTTTTGCAGTTTTTTATCCACTACTCTAAAACATTGCAGCGTTTCAGAGAAAATATACTATTAAAAGCTGGCCAGGGACTATAGCTCCAATCCTTCAAAGCGATTACGCTAGGGCAGGAAGGGGACAGAACAGGGACATGACTCCACAGCTTATCTAATTTAACATGACCGCAAATCAAGACTGGCATGAATATTGCCGGTGTTGATGAATTGGGAACTATGTGTCTCCGATGACTAGTCCGAGACCGGTCCCTGACATCTTATCTCTGCTTCATCCCTCTATGACTGACAGGTCTCTCTTTCTGTGTGTGTATAGTGGGAGACTAGATAGTCTAGAGCAGACCTGGGCAAAGCGCAGTCCACGGGCCACATCCTGCCCTTTGCCTCTTCACGTCCGGCCCGCGGATCGAGACAGCTGAAAGACTGAAAACAGTGGCTGTGTGTGAACTCATACTGTACATAGGGGACTATGTGAGGGCTCATACTGTATATAGAGAGGCTATGTGAGAGCTAATACTGTACAGTATATAGGAGGCTCACACTGTATATATAGATGGCTATGTGAGGGCTCACACTGTATATAGGAAGGCTATGTAGAAAAATATCTTTGTTGGCTTTAGGTAGGCCATGTAAAATGGCCACAACAGGATATTCCACCATTAAATATTCAAATTCACGCTTTGTTAAAACGACTTGATTAAAACCATGTGTAAGTAGTAGTGATGAGCGAGCGTGCTCGCCACTGCTTGGTACTCGCCAGAGCATCTCACTGCTTGAGATGCACAAGGCTCGGTGAGTATTTCCAGGAGGCTTGTGTGGCACCCCTGTGGGTCCAGTTGCCACAGAGGTACTGCATCTCAGCCAGAGGTGTGGAACCCCACTCTCAGGTAAGGAGGGAGTACTACCCGGGACCCACACACCTACATCCAACACTACACCACTCCAGCAAGGAAGGGCGAGATTGCTCCTGAGGGAGAGCACAGTCCTTGTCCCTGGCTGGAAAGGGGGGAACCAAGAGAGTGGGAACCATGTAGTGGGTGTGGGTGTAGGAAGAAGTTCAGTGGAGCACAGAGAGTAGGAGTATAAAAAGAAGGGTAGAAAGTTCTAGAGAGAGTTCTGCTCAGGAGGAGTTTGGCTCCGGAGAGCAGATGAGTGGGGCCTAGTCAGAGAGGCCCAGGAGGAGGAAAGTGAGGAAAGAAGACAGGAGCAGTGAGGAGGGCTCCAGAGAGACAGAAGGGATCCCAGGGACATAGCGAGTGTAGGATGCCACCCGTGCGCCCGAATTCATGCTGACATGGAGGGATCAGGTCGCAGTAGGGGACCGGCCCCAGCCTAGTGGAGTACTTTAGGTCTCAGCTAGCAAACCGGAGGTTGCAGCATATCAGGTGCTGTAGCCACACTCCACACTTAATCGCCGAAAAGGTGGCTCTAGAGGACCAAGGGGACAAAGAGGATGTCGCCCGACAAGGCCCGTGGCCACTGGCTTCGGACACTGCGTGTGAGGCGCAGGGCAGGAGGGCGAGAGACAGCGCAGAGAGACGACCTGGAGAGGTACACAGAAAGGGGTCCCTTTGAAGTGCTTCCAAAATATCTGAGATTTGGCTGGATCACTTCCCCGGAGGACACAGGACGACGTGGGTGGTAACAGACAGGTAACTGTAACCTGGAGAACTTAACAACTGTGAATAAAGCCTGAAGACTGAACCCCACTGTGTCCTTGACTAATTACTGCACCACCAGCCCTGCATTACACCGCACCAACAACATCTACCTTTAAAAATCACCATTTACTGCCCTGGAGCTTAGCTCTGCCTGTGGAGAGCTGAACCAACTCTGCTGCGTTACCATCAGCTCTAGTGGATCTGCACCGCAGCGGCGGCCCCATATAGCCACATACCACGGGTGGCGTCACAAACATTATCCCAAAAACTTTATTCCCCTTTTTCTTTAATTATTTGACCGCCCGGGGCAATGGTAGGGGTCAGTGCCACCGTGACTACCCCAATACAGGACCGGCCCGGCTACCGAGTACCCCACGGCCCCAGAGGGTGCGGCACTTGGGCGGGAGCTCGAGTCCCCTCCCAGCATGTTTGGCGATCTTTAGACAGCCAATTAGATTGCCTGCTACACACTGTAATGCCGTAGCCACATTGGTTGTGGCATTACAGTGATTGGCTGGCCGGATAGCATCATCAGGTCTATAAAAGACCTGATGACCCTATGCTCGTCACAGTGTACCCCGGAAACAGGTAGAGTAGGGAGAGCTGTTGTTGAGTGAGGGACATAATTGGTGGTTTTAGTCAGGTATTCCACAGATATGTGTGTATATATTATAACTATATATATGTATATCTATATAATCTAACCTAACAGTTCTTCTGAGGACTAATCCAGTTGCATTATATTACTGGTCAGGGTGATAGCAGGAGTTAGGCAGGCAGGGTTTTTGGACAGTGTATACAGCACAATAGGGTCCATTGCACGTTCTGTGTGCTGCTGCTGTTACAGAAATCCATAACCCTAGATATCAATTTTTTTTTTTGCTCTTAAGTCTGATTATTTGCTAAAAAGGCAATACAGTACTCCATTTGCTTGTTAGCAGAATACAGGCAGATTTTTTTTATTTTATTCACATTGCTGTATTGTGTAATCAGAGAAATTTTTCCATCATCACACGTGATCCCATATTACTGCGGCAATAATCGTGACATTTTTTGGAGTGTGCCAAATATTCCACTCCATTTAAAGTCAGCCAGCTGTGTTTTGTTGAACCTATTCACACTTGGTTGCTGACCAATACTATAGTACAGGGTGGGCCATTTATATGGATACACCTAAATTAAATGGGAATGGTTGGTGATATCAACTTCCTGTTTGTGGCACATTAGTATATGGGAAGGGGAAAACTTTTCCAGATGGGTGGTGACCATGGCGGCCATTTTGAAGTCGGCCATTTTGGGTCCAACTTTATTTTTTTCAATGGGAAGAGGGTCATGTGACACATCAAACTTATTGAGAATTTCATAAGAAAAACAATGGTGTGCTTGGTTTTAACGTAACTTTATTCTTTCATGAGTTTTTTACAAGTTTATGACCACTTGTAAAATGTGGTCACGTCCACGTCCTAGTCCCAGCGCAGCGTTCAGTTGTCCCTAACCCAGTCCTTGGTACGCAAGTGCAAATACGCAGCCAACGCCCCACAGGCAACACTACTAAACTCACGCATTTCTCAAATGCTTGCGCTTGAAATATTGCCCATGGAGACGGAATCTTTCCGCAAACTGATGGCTTTGGGCGTCACTCGGTACTCAGTCCCCAGCCACCATTATTTCTCCTGGTGTGCCGTCCCCGCATTACACAAGCACATGTTCCAGAACAATAGCCGTGCCCTCAACAACGCAGTTACTGAGAAGGTCCACCTAACCATGGACACATGAACAAGTGCTTGTGGCCAGGGACGGTATATCTTGCTGATGGCACACTGGGTTAATATAGTGAGCCGGTACCCAGTCGGACCCTGGGACAGAACACATCCTCCTGACGCCGATGATGGAGGGCCCTGGGTCAATCAGGGTTGCCCCCACATTCTACAGCTCCTGCACCTCATCCTCCTCAGCCTCTATCTCTGAAATTACCACATCAATCGGAAGCTGGAAGCACTGCAGCACTGCCTTGGGCAAGCGGCAACAGGCACTGCTGAAGCTAATATGCTTAGGGGACTAACCACACACCTCTGAAGAGTTGTTCACAGCTGTAACACGTGCGCCAGGGCTGTTTCTGGGGACCCTGTCTCCACTTGATACCTTCTATTCCCTCTTGCACCGATTTGGGTAACATATATTCCAACACAGCTTCATTTTCTCTGTGTCACTTGACTTCATAGCTTTCTAAACATATAGATGTTGTATGGGATTATCCTTACCTGGGAATTAACCCCAACTTTGTTTTTTTTTTGGACACATGTTTGTCTATCTGCTTAGCCCTATATTAGGACTCTGGTTAAGGGCATGAGATGCTGCTACTTTTTAAGGACTATTTAGCACTAGACACTCTATAAATTGGTGCAGGAGGGTTATATTCCCTCATTTTTTTGTCCTGTTTTTATCTGATTTTTTTCTGCTGTTCTACATTTTTACTATTTTTGTCTAATAAAATATTGTGCATTTTTTATACATTGTATACTCCAGTTTCTCCTTTGTTTTGCTTGTTTCCTCATGGAGTGATTTCCAATGAACCTTGATGCCTTACCGTAGCATCACGGGTTCATTTGCGTAATATATGGGGCTTCTTGTTTTCATACACTATAACAATATAAGAAACCCGCTCCTTAATAATGGGAATTTTCTTTTAAAATCAGGCCCTCTAGGTGTCTTCAAAGGTGTATTGGAGTTTTTTCAAATTTTGGGGAGGCCTTACAGTTACTGCATACGCTATATCAGTATAGGAGACCCACTCCTTAATAATGGGGAATTTTTTTTTTAAATCAGGCCCTCTATGTCTCTTCAAATGGGTAGTGGGGTGCGTCCAAATTTTTGGCAGGCCTTGCAGTTACTGCATATGCAATAGCAGTATAGGGAACCCACTCTTTAATAACGGGAACAACAAAGCATAGCCAACTGCTGGCCCTTTAACAATAGTAAGGGCCGCCTGATGGCCCTATAAAAATAGGCTTTGTGACTTTCAGAGTGCCTCCATCATAAATGAAACAGGATGTGTCTGATCATGTCTCACAAACCACATGGCCAGATAAGGTAGGAAAATGTTAAAATGAAATTTACCGGTGAAAGTATTTTTCACCATTAAAAGCAATGCCAGAGTGCAAAAATGCATCAAAAATACTACATGTGAACATAGGCCAAGGTGTGGGGGAGCATTTTGGGGGGGGGGTTATTTATTTTGCCTTATATGCAAGTCATTAACCTGGAAAGAATGTTCCTTAACGTTTTTCCCAGGAAAATCCATTTTGGTTTCGTTTTTGTAGGTTTTATTGTGAGTTTGTAAAAGTGGCGTAATACTCTGACAACATTGTTCACAGCAGTGACTTTGGAGTTAGAGATACTTCCAGGGGTCTTCCCCATGCTGTTCCCATCAATTTTTAGGCCCTCTACAGACCTCCGGGGGGGCCGCCAGAAAAAGGCTAGAGTTTCCTAAAGACTTACATTGGGCTCGTTGCTCGGGTCAAGCACCCGAGCATGACGATTTGCTCGACCCGAGCAACGAGCACCCGAGCATTTTAGAGCTTGCTCATCAATAGTAAGGAGTTTACCCAGTTTAAAAATTTCCGTGGGCTCTTGCATTAATTTACGATATGTATCAGCATCATCCAAGACACACAAAGCTTGACTGTTATACAATTCAGCGTCCAAAACCACTACAGAACCCCCCTTATCAGAAGGTCGAATAATAATATTTTTATTTCTCTGAAGTTCTTTGATAGCAAGTGATTCCCCCTTCTTGAGGTACCATCCAATAGTCTACATTAGTAAGTGCATGTAACTCCCTTAATTACTTCTCTATTAATGTTTGAAATTGGTCACATTCTTTATAACTTGTTCCTCACGATGCAGAGAAACAAGAGTGACATACAAAGACCAAGTTGAGGCGCAACATCCCTCCTCTGCTGCAGCTAAGTTCACATGCCCGGTAATCATCAGTTTGAAACGGATCTAGCAGTAATCAGTGCAGCTAAAAAATCTGATTGCTGCTGAATCTGTTGTTTTAACATTGAAGTTCATGGAAAAATGGATCCTTTAAATAGCCATCAGTTTTTCTTCCATTTGAAAGTGATCCGTTTTTTGCTTCCTGGATCAGTTTCAAATGGATAATTATTTGACAGTTCAAATGACCGGTAGCTTTACAGGCTAAAGCATGCTAAAGCATGCTTCTGTGTGGAAGCATAAGAAATAACTTTGACATTCTTCCTTCACTTTCTGGTTTGATTGGGCCATTATTCCAACTGGGCGGTGTGAGTTCAGAGGCTATGTGGCCATGCAGCTTATAGAGAAAACTGGTCAGCCTACAAAAAACTTATACCACCTATCCAAAGGATAGGTGACAAATGTATAATCGCTGGGGATCGCACCTTTGGAACCCCTACCAAACACTTTAAACCTGATCCAGAGCTCCCACTTCAAAAGAGGTTGAATGGATCTAAGGTCATTTATGCACACTACAGATCTTTATAATGTTTGAGACTAAGGCTGCATTCACACATCTGTGAGACATGCACATATACTGTCTGTCTTTTTCTTGGACAGCACACTGTCCCATAGAGTTTCATTGATGCATACACAGATCCATTTTACAAATGGATCCATGTCTCCAGTTCGTGAGCATCATAGTTCCATAGTCTAGTTTTTAAGGCTGAAGGTAGACATAAGTTTATCGAGTTCAACCTATAGCCTAACACAGAGATGTCAAACTCAAATACAAAGAGGGCCAAAATTAAAAACCTGGACAAAGTTGAGGGCCAACCTTGATATTTATTACAACTTTGCAGCTCTTACAGAGTAATTTTCCTCCTTTTGAAGCCTCTAGATTGCCCTCTCATTGCCCCCATGAAGTATGATGCCCACAAAAATGCCCCCCCAAACACAGTATGGTACCCCCACAGTGAATTACTCCACAGTACCCTCCACATGTATGGTATGATTATCCTACTGTACCCCCCTCAACTACCCTGGCAAAGTATGGTGACCCCAACACAGTATGATGCCCCAACTGTGATCCCCATATAGCCCTCCACACAGTATAATGGGCCCCACATAGTCCTCCATTCAGAATAATGGTCCCATATAGTCATCCATACAGAATAGTGGCCTCACATAGTCCTCCATATGGCATTGTGGGCCAAATATAATCACCCTGAGGGCCAAATTTGGCCCATGGGCCAGAGTTTTACATGTGTGACTTAACATGTTGAAGAGGAAAGCAAAAACCCCATAGATAGGTGCTAATTGCCCCATATCAAGGGAAAAATTTCCTGACTCCACATTCGTTAATCAAACTAGTTCCCTGGATCAACGTCCGATCAAAGAATCATAACCTGTAATATTCTGTTTTTTTAAAGAAAGGCATCAGGTCTCCTTGTACTTTTGTAGAGAAACAACCATTACTGCATCATGTAGCAGACAGTTCCATAATCTCACCGATCTTACAGCAAAGAATCTGTTTCTATGATTATGATTAAACCTTTTTTCCTTTAGACATAGAGGAAACCCCCATGTCATGGTTGTAGCCTAGGTGTAAAAAGAAAGTTCTGTACTGCACCCTCATATATTTGTACATTGTAGTAAGATCGCCCCTAAGCCATCATTTTTCCAAACTGAATCACCCCAAGTTTAATAACCTATCTTGGTATTGTAGTTACCCCATTTCTTTAATAACCCTGGTTGTTTTTCTCAACACCTGCTATAGTTCAGCTATACCCTTCTTATTAGAGATGAGCGGTGTTCGAATCGAACTGTTCGCCAATCTCAAATTCGAGCTGTTTTGGGCGGTGTTCGAGCCGTTCAGCGAACACGAATGATTTGAAAAAAATTCGGCTGTTCGAGGCTATGTTCGATAACTGTTCGTGCACCAAAATCATAACTGGATTTTTTCTCAGTAATGCTGAAAATTAATGTTAATACGCAGTTTGAGTGTACAGCGGGGTGGGGGGAGGGGCAGGGGATGGATCTCTGCAGGAATAATGAAGATCTCCATTTTTTTTTCTCTTTCCAGCATTTACAGTGGGGAGGTGCAATCTGTCAGCCTATCAGCAGCGCACACACGGAGGAAACTGCTTTTTTTCACACAAGCAAGGGCATGTGTCATTGGCAGTGTATGTCACATGTCCTTGCCCTATAAGACCCAGCCATTTTCCCCGTCGCCACCATTTTCTCACTGCTGCAGCTGCGTGTTAGACGGCACCGCTGTTGCTGTGTGCGCTATACTTTGTTAATTTCAAGCCAATTTTCGCACAAATCTACAGATAGCTTGGGAGTAGGGAATAGTTGTGATTGCAGTCCTTTTAAGGACTAGGTTACATCATTTCCTACGACTTTTATCAGGCAGGTCTGTGCTCTTAAATAGATAGGTTGGGAGTAAAGACTAATTGTAATTGCAGTCCTTTTCAGGGCTAGGTTACATCAGTTCCTATCACTTTTATCAGGCAGATCTGTGCTCTTAAATAGATAGGTTGAGAGTAAAGACTAATTGTAATTGCAGTCCTTTTGAGGGCTAGGTTACATCAGTTCCTATCACTTTTTGCCAGCCAGGTCTGTGCCAGTGCTGTGCAAGTTTTTTTCACAGCATTTGGCTAAATCTAGCAAAGCAAATCATTTTTGGCCTCTTGCAGTGTGTGTTAGTCAGTGGAGTAGCCTATCTGTGTTGCAAGCTACACCACCTGTGTATAGAATACAAATTTTTTACTGCACCTAGTGAAGTAAAACCTTTTGAGAATAGCATCATTATATTAGTCCATCTATACTAACCTCCACCAGGTTGCAAATTCAATATAATTTTTATCTGCATCTAGCTCTGAAAAAATATTTCGGCTTGTAGCAGTGTGTGGGACTTGTTCTATTAGTCCATCTATACTAACCTCCACCAGGTTGCAAATTCAATATAATTTTTTTCTGCATCTAGCTCTGAAAAAATATGTCGGCTTGTAGCAGTGTGTGGGACTTGTTCTATTAGTCCATCTATACTAACCTCCACCAGGTTGCAAATTCAATATAATTTTTATCTGCATCTAGCTCTGAAAAAATATTTCGGCTTGTAGCAATGTGTGGGACTTGTTCTATTAGTCCATCTATACTAACCTCCACCAGGTTGCAAATTCAAAATAATTTTTATCTGCATCTAACCCAGCCAATACTTTTGGGCTAATACCACAGTTTGGCCACTCAGCTCTGCTCGGTTCCCATCCATTGTTTTTTGTGCAAACAACTCCAGAGTTGTGAAATAGTTAACCACCAAAATGAGTGGAAAAAGGCCTGCTGCTGGTGGAAAGGGGAATAGGCGTGTTGGGAAGGGAAAAAAAGGTTGTGTCCATGTGGTAGGTGTTAAAGCAACAGTAACATCTGCAGAAGAAAGACCATCGTCCAGCCAAACTAAGATGTCTACTTCTTTTAGTGGACAATGTGATAAGATCCCTTTCTTACGGCCACACCAATCGCTACAAATTCCAGATGAGGCACAAAAACAGCAGGTGCTTCAACGGATATCAAGTGCTCCTTTAAGTGGGCTCTCCTCCACCTCAACTTCAACATCACAAATACTCCAGTCCTCAGAGGTGTCACCCCAATCGCACTTGCTTCCTCACAGCTCCCAAGTCTCCAGCTGCCCGTCTGAGTATGGGGTAGAACAGATGGTTGAGTCTGCAGAGCTGTTTACTCATACTATAGCCTGGGAATCAAAGGTCGGCTCCAGAGCTTCTGTGAATCCAGACGAGGAAATGATCTGCACTGATGCCCAGAATCTTTATGAGTCGGATCCAGGACCAGACGCAGAAGGTTCTAACCATAATGTCGACCCAAGTTCCCAAACTGTAACTCCTGTTGGTGGAGACAATGAGGAAGACGATGATGAGACTCAAATACCTGACTGGAGCGACAACTTTAGTTTTTTGTCAGGGCAAGAAGAGGTTGGCTCTGAGGACGACGGGTGTGATAACACACAGGGTGATGATGATGAGGTTGGAGATCCCACTTGCTGTCAACCCACAGTCAGCCAGTCGATGAGGTCAGCAGAGGAGGTGGAGGAGGATGCTAGTGACGACGAGGTCAGGTTGCGCCTTCCTGGACAGAGACGTAGTACTGGAAGCACATCAACAACTGCATCCTTAAACAAAACTCTGCCTCTGACCACAAGTCGTGGTGGCTCTTCAGGTCGCATGGGTGCTAAGCCTTGCATAGCCTGGGCATTTTTTCAGATCGATAAAGATGACCCAACTCGTGTTATCTGTAACATTTGTCAGCAAAAGCTAAGTAGAGGCCAAAAAATCCATAGTTTGAGTACTTCATGTATGAACCGCCACATGGATATGAAGCATAAGTTGCAGTGGGAAGCTCACTGTGCTACAATGTGGCCTAGCCGGCCGGGCCAAACACAGTCTGCCACATCTTGTGCATCCGCGGCCTCTTCATCCTCTGTGACTGGGGGGACAGCAGTCACACCTGTTTTGGGACGCAGACCTGCCACCTCTTTACCCGCAACAGCCAGCGTGATTGGCAGGTCATCATTTTCTTTGGAGGTGGAAACACCAGCTGGTGTTCAGCGCTGTCCGACATCGATAGCACCACCTTTGGATCAAGGCAACCTAACATGTCCGCCTGCATCTTTCTCACAGACCGGCAGTTTGCCGTGGACACCCTTCTCAACCCCGTCTAAGCACAACAGCCAGCCCTCGGTCCCTCAGATGTGGACAAGTAAAAGACCATTTCCTCCTAGCCATAAGAAAGCTAAGAGGTTGAATTTCACCATCTGCAAGCTCTTGGCTACAGAAATGCTGCCTTTCCGCCTGGTGGACACAGAGGATTTTCGAGACCTTATGTCTGTCGCAGTGCCGCAGTACCAGATGCCCAGTCGGCACTACTTCTCAAAGAAAGATGTGCCTGTGCTCCCCCAGCATGTCGCACACAACATCACCGCTTTTTTGAGAAACTCTGTGTGTGACAGGGTGCATTTCACCACAGACACTTGGACGAGTAGGCATGGACAGGGGCGTTACATGTCGCTGACTGGGCACTGGGTAACTATGGTGACAGCAGGACAAGGGGCTGCTGTCCAAGTCTTGCCGTCCCCACGAGTTGTGCGTCAATCCTCTTTATCTCAAAGTTCCTCCAGTGCTTCTGCCTCCACAATCTCCTCTCGGTCCTCCACCTGCACCCAAAGCATGTCTGGTCATGCCACAAGCTTTCTAACTGCGCAGAAGGAATCCTGCACACCTCCTTGCTATGCTGGCAGCAGGGCTCAACGTCATCTGGCAGTTTTTACTTTGAAATGTCTGGGAAATGTGAGTCACACAGCTGAGGAGTTGTGGTCAGCTCTGGAGAACCAGTTTCATGAATGGTTGTCTCCACTGGACTTGAAACCAGGGAAGGCCGTGTGCGACAATGCTGCAAACCTGGGTGCGGCCCTTCGCCGAGGCAATGTCACACATGTGCCTTGTATGGCTCACGTGTTGAACCTGGTTGTCCAGCAATTTTTAGCCCACTATCCCGGACTAGATGGCCTTCTGCAGAGGGCTCGGTCGCTGTGTGCTCACTTCCGCCATTCGCATCCCGCAACTCAGCGAATTACATCTCTACAGAAGTCGTTGGGCCTGCCACTTCACCGGCTAAAATGCGATGTGCCTACCTGGTGGAATTCAACTCTGCACATGTTGCAGCGACTGTGGCAGCACCGACAAGCCCTGGCGCAATACGTTCTGACATATAGCCTGGGCCAACGAGATCCAGAGGTGGGGCAAATCACGCTGGAGGAGTGGTCTCAGATCAGGGACCTATGCACCCCTCTGCACAGTTTTGAAATGGCGATGAAGATGTTTAGTGCAGACGATGCCATTATCAGCATGACTATTCCGGTGATTTACATGCTGGAGCACATGTTAAACAGAATTCGGAGTCAGGTGGTGGCACAAGAGGAGGTGGAGGAAGTAGAGGAGGAGGAGTTGTATGCGGAAGAGCTAACATCTGCAAGGTCCAGACGGTCGGCAGCACCAAGGCGGCAGGCATGTGAGGGTGGGGGAGATGGTTTAACCAGGGCGCATGGTAGCAGCCAAACTAGTGAGGAAGGTGCAGGAGCCCAGGAAGAAGTGGAGGACGAACTGATGGAAGACTCATCAGATGAGGGAGACCTTGATCACATTTCTGCTGTGTGAGGTTGGGGGGAGAGGACAGAGGAAGGAAGCATGATTGTTACCTCGCCACCAACACAACAGGGACTTGGTGCTCCTGGATGCGCAAGACATATGAGTGCCTTCTTGCTGCACTACCTGCAACATGACCCTCGAATTGTGAGAATTAGAAATAATCCTGACTACTGGGTTGCCACACTGTTAGATCCCCGGTACAAAAGTAAATTTGCAGAAATTATTCCTGCCATAGAAAGGGATGCACGCATGCAGGAGTATCAGCAGAGACTGTTGCAGAATCTTACATGTGCTTTTCCACAAAACACCAGTGGTGCACGTAGTGAATCTCACAGTTCCAACTTGCCAACCGTGGGACCGTCGAGTGTTCAGCACTCAAACCGTAACAGAAACACAGTATCTGCTGGTAACATCAATTTTGCGGAATCATTTCACCACTTTTTTAGCCCATCCTTTGCAAGGCCACAGGAGACAAGAAGTCTGACACATAGTCAACGCCTAGAGACGATGGTACAGGAGTATCTCCAAGTAAACATTAAAGCCATGACTGTGTCACCGGACCCTTGCTCTTTTTGGGCTTCCAATCTGGATAGATGGCCGGAGCTCGCCACTTACGCCTTGGAGATCTTGTCATGCCCCGCAGCCAGTGTTCTGTCTGAACGTGTGTTCAGCGCTGCTGGTGGTGTGCTGACAGATAAGCGCACGCGGCTCTCCACTGATAATGTAGACAGACTCACGTTCATAAAGAACGACTTTTCTACCCCTGTGTCATCCTGGGGAGAGTAAAAGCTTGATGATTTGTTAAAATCACCTCTCCAAGCATTTTAAGCTTTCAAATTACTAATCATGTTTATCTGTATCTTGGCTGGAAAATAATTTGGGCCTTGAAGCAGTGTGCAGTACTGATTCTATTAGGCCATCTATACTAAACTCCACCAGATTTAAAATTGCTAATCATGTTTATCTGTATCTTGGCTGGAAAATAATTTGGGCCTTGTAGCAGCTTGCAGTACTGATTCTATTAGGCCATCTATACTAAGCTCCACCAGCTTTCAAATTAATAATAATTTTTAGCTGCATCTAGCCCGGAAAATAATTTTGGGGCTCCTAGATGCGCTAGACACATGAGTGCCTTCTTGCTGCACTACCTGCAACATGACCCTCAGATTGTCAGAATTCGAAATAATCCTGACTACTGGGTTGCCACACTCTTAGATCCCCCACACTCTTTGATCAACCTTTTCATTTTAATAAAGAACAAAAAAATGGTCATTTTTTGAAATTATAAGAATTAGCAGGTTATTAGAAACTGAAATGAAACAGTTTTCACTCAAAACTTTATTCTAGGTGATGTTACATTTGCACATAGGACCCCTTGTTCGAAAGGAGCTTCTGAACTCTCTCGTCCATTGAATTTGTCAGGTTTTGGATGGTTTCTGCTTCAATTGTTTTGCATGAGGACAGAATACCCTCCCAGAGCTGCTGCTTAGATGTGAACTGCCTCCTGCCATCATAGACACTCCTTTTGATGATGCTCCAGAGGTTCTCAATGGGGTTGAGGTCAGGGGAGCATTGGGGTCACACCATAAGTTTGTCCCCCCTTTTATGCCCATATCAGCCAGAGATGCAGATGTGTTATGTGCAGCATGAGACGGTGCATTATCATGCATGAAAATGATCTTGCTGCGGAACACATGGTACTTCTTCTTGAACCATGGCAGGAAGTGCTGTTTGAGAAACTCCACATACATTATGGAGTTCATCTTTACCCCTTCAGGGATCCTAAAGGGGCCGACAATCTCTCTCCCCATGATTCCAGCCCAAAACATTACTCCACCTCCTCCTTGTTGGCGCCGTAGCCGTGTTTGCATGGGGTGTCCATCAACCAGCCATCCTCCACTCCATCCATCTGGACCATCGAGCGTTGCACTGCACTCATCGGTGAACAAAACAGTTTTGAAGTCAGTCTTCATGTATTGTTTGGCCCACTGGAGCCGTTTCTGCTTGTGTACAGTGGATAGAGGAGGTCGACAGGATGGCTTACGCACAGCTGCAAACCTCTGAAGGACCCTGCATCTTGTTGTTCGGGGGACGTTGGAGGCACCAGCAGCTTCAAAAACTTGTCTGCTGCTATGACAAGGCTTTTTTGCCACTGCTCTTTTAACCTGACGTAATTGCCTGTAGGAAAGAGTCCTCAATTTTCCCTTATCAGCAGGCACACGTGTGTACTGTGAATCAGCTACATACTTCTTGATTGTGCGATGATCAGGATGAAGTGTCTTGGCAATGTTGATTGTAGTCATGCCTTGACCTAAACACTCCACAATTTGTTGCTTCTCAGCAGCCGACACATCCTTTTTCTTTCCCATTTTGGCAGAAAATGTAGGCTGCTTAATAATGTGGGACAGCCTTCTTAAGTAGTCTTGCCTTTCATTGGACACACCTGCCAAACTAATTAGCACAGGTGTCTGCAATTGCTTACAGTGATATAAAGAGCCTTGACACACATCACCATCAATGAGTTTAACTGACAAACAAACAAATTCTTCCCTTATCACGCCTAAACACTTTTTGCATAATCATTTGGAACACAGTGTACATGTGCTTTTCCACAAAACACCAGTGGTTCACGTAGTGAATCTTACAGTTCTAACTTGCCAACCGTGGTCTGTATGGAGTTGTTCAATAAAGGGCCCAAAATTAAGATAACATAGACAGGAGAGGTCTCTATGAATACAATTTCCTAAGTATTTGATACCCTGTGAGGGCCAGGCAAAGGGAAAGTTGGACTGGATAGAATCCTGTATGGATTTGGGGAGGGAAACATCGAGGGCCTCAGACTTCGCTGCATTGATTTTAAAATTTGACCATGTAACAAAGTGATCTATTTCAGCCATAACAGCATGGATGGATATATGTGATTGAGTGATATATACTAGGACATCATCAGCAAATGCAGAGCACTTGTACTCGGTGCCTCCCACCTCAATCCACCTAATATTGGGGTTATGGCGAATTGATGAGAGCAGGTGCTCTGTCACTAGGATGTATAAGAGAGGGGACAGAGGACATCCCTGCCTTGTCCCATTGGTGATTATGAAAGGTGATGAAATTGTTCTGACGCGCCCCCTGGGCCTTGGGACACCCGGAGCCGGACCCTTTTTGGTGGATGCTGGGGGTTGTAGTCTCCGTGGCTCAGGGCGGTCAAACCAGTGGCGGAACTATTTGTGGTTTTGATGTTTAAATGTCCGACTACGCCACCCGTGGATTGCGGTCAGAGTGAACCGCCGCTGCAGGGCAGACCGCTGAGGCTGGTGTTGTGGGTGCAGCAGAGCGTAGTATAACTCCCCACGGGAGGAGTATAGCCTCAGGGCAGTGTATGCGGAGGATGGAGGTGATGGTGCAGGGCAGCAGCAGTAGCGACACGGAGTCAGTGATGCAGTCCAGGGCCTTTACTCACAGTTCTTATTATCCAGACCACTTCTGCAGGTAACGGCTGCCCACGTCGTACTGTGCTCACCAGGTGAGGGGCTCGGCCAACTCCCAGATAACTTTGGAGCGCTTCACAGGACACCCTTTGTGTGTCCTTTCTCTGGCCTTTCTTACCCCACCAGTGACCACGCTTCTGTCCGGCTGCCTCGGGTCTCCTCTTGGTAAACTTGGTGCCAGTTTCCCTGACCCTATGTGGTGCCTTCCTAGCGGGTGTAGCGAGGGGCTGCGCCACATAAAATGTCACAGCCTCCGGTTTCTAGCTGAGGGTCGTTTCCCGCCTCCACTAGTTTCTTGGACCGGTCTCCCCCTTTGGCCTGAACCCTCCACGCAGGTGGATTCGGGCGTGCGGTGGCGACTCGCCCGTCCGCACCCCTGGGATCCCTTCGTTCCTCGAGCGTTCTCCGCTCCTCTTCCTTCCTTCTCCCTCTTCCAGGCCTGGGCCTCTGTTACTAGGCCCGCCTCCGGAGCAGAGCTCATGCAGAGCCCCTGCTCCCTGTCACTTCTGCTCAGACTTCTTTGCACTGAACTAAGATGGTGCCCACCTTTTATACTCCCTTCATTGCACCCAAGAACTGCTTCCTCCCTGCTCCTGCACTACAGGGTTCCCCTTCCTCGGTGTTCCCTCCCCCCACTCCAGCCAGGGACAGGGACTGTCGTGCCCATCTCAGGGGCATATTGGTTGCCCTGCCCCACGGCAATGTGGTGTAATGCATGCAGGTGTCGGGGTCCTGATCCACACTCCATCCTTACCTGAGAGTGAGATATCACACCTCTGGGTGAGGTGCAATACCTCTGTAGCAACCGAGCCCTCAGGGTGCTACAGTTCCATTTATCTTCAGCCTAGGTGACGTATTGCGATACCGGGCCGTGATTTTGGCTATAAAAGGGTCCCCTAGACCCCTACCCCAAGCTTTTTAAGAGAATAATATATGGCGTGCCAGAAGACTCTATGGAATGCTTTCTCAGCATCCAACGAGAGTATCTAATTACAAATTTTTAACTGCATCTAGCCCAGGAAATACTTTGTGCCTAGTAGCAGTGTCTGCTAGTCAGCGGATTATCCCAGCTGTTAAGCAAGCTACACCACCTGTAGTTTGGACACTTAATTTTTTCAAAGGAAATGCTTCGGGCCCCCGGGATACTCAGTGAAGAGCATCGGGAGGCACCCCAAGGCACAGGGGCTGGGACTGGCGGTAGGACGCCTTGCGGTGGACCGCCAAGCTCGATCCTTATAAAAGCTTTTTAACTGCAGCAGCTTTAGTGGACGCTACTGGAGCTGGAATTCCCGCAGCTGCTGGCATCAGACTTGCCCTCCAATAGATCCTTGTAAATGGATTTAAAGTGTATTCATTCAAATTAGAGAGACAATTTAAATGAAAAAGCTTAGACCTGCCTCCACCGCAGGGGGGCTCGCTCGACCCACCAGCGGACAGGCACCAGTAATGGGAGAGGGGGGCTGGCCGTCAGGGTCCACCGCAGCTCTGGCGCAAACACGGCGACACGGAGGTCGCACGGGCAGGAACGGACTGGCCGTGTCGGCTTCGCACTTTTTTGCTTTTAGAAGGGCATGACATGCCTATATCTGTGTCTCCCCCTCCTTTTACTCCTCCACCTCTTTTCTTTTCGCATGACTATATGTACTTGTCACTTTTCCATGTGTTAGTTGTGTCTTCTGAGCAGTTTGTCAGCTTTTGGACAGTTTTTTCTATGTGTTTTCTATGTGTTTCTATGTGTTTTTGTTTGCCTGCCATTAGTTTTAACGCTGTTCGAAGGTGTTCGTCGAACAGTTCGACGAACCGAACCGAACTCGAACACTACGGGGGTGGCTCAACACTACTTCTTATACATCGAAGCACAAAATGATACAGTTTTCCTCTATACAAGTGACTAGTACAGCCACACTTAGAATACTATGTTCTGGTCATGAGAATCAATGCCCTTTATAATGCATCCCATTATTTTATTTACCTTGGCAGTGGCTGCCTGACACTGATCACTAAAGTGGAGTTTGCCGTCCACCCCTACCCCCAAGTTTTTTTCAGTGATAGTTTTACCCAGTGTTTTATTATTTAATACTAGTGTTGAGTGAGCACTAAAATGCTCGGGTGCTCGAAGCTCGGGCCGAGCTCACCGTGATACTCGGGTGCTCGACCCGAGCAACGAGCCCAATGTTACTCTATGGGAGACCCGAGCATTTTTGCGGCGGCACCCCCGGCAGTCTGTAGAAAGCCTAAAAAGTGCCCCAAACTATAGTGACAGTGCTCAAATGACATGGGGACAGCATGGCCATCGTCCCAGGAGGCATTTCTGACCCCCAGGTCACTGTTGACAACAACGTGGTCAGAGGTATTAAGCCACTTTTACGGGCTCACAATAAAACGTTCAAAAACGAAACTGAAAGTGCTTTCCTTTGAAATATGTTAAGGAACTTCCTTTCCAGGGTACAGACTTGTGTATAAGGTAAAATAAATAACCAAAAACAAAAATACTCCTCCGCACCTCGGGCTATGTTCACAAGTAGCATTTTTTATGCGTTTTTGCACTTTTGTATTGCTTTCAACCGTGACAAATGCATTCAATGGGAAATGTAATTTTAACATTTTACAACCTTATTTGGCCATGTGCCGTGTGACACATGCATACAGTGCTGAAAAGACATGGGAACAGCATGGGGAAGACCCCTGGAAGCATCTCTGACACCCAGGTCACTGCCTAAAAGTGTGCCCATCAGAAGTGATCCTTGCCGCAGAAGATGCAGACTTGCAACTATCCCCGTGCAAGTCTTTGTCCAAGGGCAGTGTTCAATTGTACCTCCCCCATTCCTTGCAATGCAAGCGCAAGTATGCAGCCTGCCACCCACCCACCCCCAGGCTGCAATACCATACTGCTTGCTACCTTGCACTTGAAATTGGGCCTTTTAGGCATGTGGAGGCGGAATTTGGCCACCACGTCATGGCTGCATCGGTGGCCTGGTATCCATACTCAGTACCCAGCCGCCCAGCGGCCGGGTGTCCACACTTGGTCCCCAGCAAGCAGGGGGCTGCCGGGTGTCCATACTCGGTCCCCAGCTTGCCCGCGGCCGGGTGCCCACACACGATCCCCAGACACCTGGGGGCGGCCGGGTGTCCATAAACGGTTCCAAGCCGCCCTTATTTTAAGGACAGCCTAACCACAAACATGTGGACAAGTGAATGTGGCCAGGGATGGTCCATCTGACTGAAGCCTTCACACTGGGTTAATATTGTGGAAGCCGGGACACAGTTGGACACTGGGATGCAACACGTACTCCAGACATAGAGGATTGCGTCGTCCTGGGTCAATCAGGCTTCAACACAAAGTTCAGAAGGTAGACTGCAGCAGTGGTCGGCCTCCTACACAACGAGTAAATTATTCATGATCATGAGGCCATCCATCTCCTTAGCTTTCTGTTCCTTGGAATGCAAGCGCATGTATGTAGTAGCGGCTAGGCCTGAGGTGGTCAGCATTTTATGACTCCAGTTAAAACAAAGCTTCAGGTGATGAATGATGGATGAGGTGGTGCCAAAGAAGAAAGAGCAGGAGGAACAGGGACCATTCACATCAATATCAGGCCAGTCAACCACACATGTCTTGTAGGATAGGTTTCTGTACCAAAAGGAGAGGTTCGGCTACACAGTTATAGGGCATACAGTGAGTGCAATGCCTACCAAAAATTTCGAGGCACTGCAATGCCCCTTGGAAGTGACATGGAGGTCAGAGGGCCTTAACTAAATCGTTTTTTCCATTTATAGCAACTGGGTCTCCTGTACACTGTTGGCCTAAGCAGTGAATGGAAGGCTTTCCAAAAATTATGAGGAACTGCAATGCCCATTGAAACAGACGTGGATTACAGCATACTAAAAACCTTCTACCCATTATTGGGGAGTGGGTCTCCCTTAGTGTTCGCCTATGCATTGAAAAGCAAAAGCTGACTAAAATTAGGAGGAAATGCAATGCCCATTGGAAGAGTGGTGGAGTTCGCAGTGGAATAAAAAGACAATATCAATGGCCCTTGGAAGAGTGGTGGAGGTCACAGTAGCTTAACAAGAAGGTTTTAATGCCCCTTGGAAGAGAGGTGGAGGTCACAGTAGCTTAACAAGACAGATTTAATGCCCCTTGGAAGAGTGGTGGAGGTCGCAGTGGAATAAAAAGACAATATCAATGCCACTTGGAAGAGAGGTGGAGGTCACAGTAGCTTAACAAGACTGTTTTAATGCCCCTTGGAAGAGTGGTGGAGGTCACAGTAGCTTAACAAGGCAGTTTTAATGCCCCATGGAAGAGTGGTGGAGGTCGCAGTGGAATAAAAAGACAATATCAATGCCCCCTGGAACAGTGGTGGAGGTCACAGTAGCTTAACAAGATGGTTTTAATGCCCCTTGGAAGAGCTGTGAAGTTCAGAGTGGTTTAACAAGACGGTTTTAATGCCCCTTGGAAGAGACGTGGAGGTCACAGTAGCTTAACAAGATGGTTTTAATGCCCCTTGGAAAAGACGTGGAGGTCACAGTAGCTTAACAAGACAGTTTTAATGCCCCTTGGAAGAGTGGTGGAGGTCACAGTGGAATAAACAGACAATATCAATGCTCCTTGGAATACTGGTAGAGGTCACAGTAGCTTAACAAGACGGTTTTAATGCCCCTTGGAAGAGACATGGAGGTCACAGTAGCTTAACAAGATGGTTTTAATGTCCCTTGGAAGAGTGGTGGAGGTTGCAGTGGAATAAAAAGACAATATCAATGCCACTTGGAAGAGTGGTGGAGGTCACAGTAGCTTAACAAGACGGTTTTAATGCTCATTGGAAGAGTGGTGGAGGTCACAGTAGCTTAACAAGACGGTTTTAATGCCTCTTGGAAGAGACGTGGAGGTCACAGTAGCTTAAGAAGACTGTTTTAATGCCCCTTGGAAGAGTGATGGAGGTCGCAGTGGAATAAAAAGACAATATCAATGCCACTTGGAAGAGTGGTGGAGGTCACAGTAGCTTAACAAGACAGTTTTAATGCCCCTTGGAAGAGTGGTGGAGGTCACAGTAGCTTAACAAGACAGTTTTAATGCCCCATGGAAGAGTGGTGGAGGTCGCAGTGGAATAAAAAGACAATATCAATGCCCCTTGGAAGAGTGGTGGAGGTCACAGTAGCTTAACAAGACGGTTTTAATGCCCCTTGGAAGAGCTGTGGAGTTCAGAGTGGTTTAACAAGATGGTTTTAATGCCCCTTGGAAGAGTGGTGGCGGTCACAGTAGCTTAACAAGACAGTTTTAATGCCCCTTGGAAGAGTGGTGGAGATCACAGTAGCTTAACAAGACGGTTTTAATGCCCCTTGGAAGAGACGTTGAGGTCACAGTAGCTTAACAAGATAGTTTTAATGCCCCTTGGAAGAGTGGTGGAAGACGCAGTGAAATAAAAAGACAATATCAATGCCCCTTGGAAGATTGCTGGAGGTCACAGTAGCTTAACAAGACGGTTTTAATGTCCCTTGGAAGAGCTGTGGAGTTCAGAGTGGTTTAACAAGACAGTTATAATGCCCCTTGGAAGAGACGTGGAGGTCACAATAGCTTAACAAGGCAGTTTTAATGCCCCTTGGAAGAGTGGTGGAGGTCGCAGTGGAATAAAAAGACAATATCAATGCCCCTTGGAAGAGTAGTGGAGGTCACAGTAGCTTAGCAAGACGGTTTTAATGCCCCTTGGAAGAGTGGTGGAGGTCACAGTAGATAAGCAAGATGGTTTTAATGCCCCTTGGAAGAGACGTGGAGGTCACAGTAGCTTAACAAGACAGTTTTAATGCCCCTTGGAAGAGTGGTGGAGGTCGCAGTGGAATAAAAAGACAACATCAATGCCCCTTGGAAGAGTGGTGGAGGTCACAGTAGCTTAGCAAGATGGTTTTAATGCCCCTTGGAAGAGTTGTGGAATTCAGAGTCGTTTAACAAGATGGTTTTAATGCCCCTTGGAAGAGACGTGGAGGTCACAGTAGCTTAACAAGATGGTTTTAATGCACCCTGGAAGAGTGGTGGAGGTTGCAGTGGAATAAAAAGACAACATCAATGCCACTTGGAAGAGTGGTGGAGGCCACAGTAGCTTAACAAGATGGTTTTAATGCCCCTTGGAAGAGTGGTGGAGGTCACAGTAGCTTAACAAGATGGTTTTCATGCCCCTTGGAAGAGACGTGGAGGTCACAGTAGCTTAACAAGACTGTTTTAATGCCCCTTGGAAGAGTGATGGAGGTTGCAGTGGAATAAAAAGACAATATCAATGCCCCTTGGAAGAGTGGTGGAGGTCACAGTAGCTTAACAAAACGATTTTAATGCCCCTTGGAAGAGCTGTGGAGTTCAGAGTGGTTTAAGAAGACGGTTTTAATGCCCCTTGGAAGAGTGTTGGCGATCACAGTAGCTTAACAAGACGGTTTTAATGCCCCTTGGAAGAGTGGTGGAGGTCGCAGTGGAATAAAAAGACAATATCAATGCCCCATGGAAGAGTGGTGGAGGTCACAGTAGCTTAACAAGACGGTTTTAATGCCCCTTGGAAGAGACATGGAGGTCACAGTAGCTTAACAAGACAGTTTTAATGCCCCTTGGAAGAGTGGTGGAGGTCGCAGTGGAATAAAAAGACAATATCAATGCTCCATGGAAGAGTGGTGGAGGTCACAGTAGCTTAACAAGACTGTTTTAATGCCCCTTGGAAGAGCTGTGGAGTTCAGAGTGGTTTAACAAGACGGTTTTCATGCCCCTTACAAGAGCCATGCAGTACAGCATATTAAAAACACTATTCCCATTATTGGGGATTAGGTCTCCCATAGTCTTTCCCTATGCCTTCCAAGCAAAAGCTGCCAAAAATTAGGACGGAGGATCTTGTAATGCTGGCAAACAAGAGCCATGCAGTACAGCATCTTAAAAACATTATTCCCACTATTGGGGAGTGGGTCTCCCATAGTCTTTGCCTATGCCTTCCAAGCAAAAGCTGCCAAAAATTAGGATGGAGGAACATGCAATGCTAGCAAACAAGAGCCATGCAGTACAGCATCTTAAAAACATTATTCCCACTATTGGGGAGTGGGTCTCCCATAGTCTTTGCCTATGCCTTCCAAGCAAAAGCTGCCAAAAATTAGGACGGAGGAACTTGCAATGCTGGCAAACAAGAGCCATGCAGTACAGCATATTAAAAAACATTATTGGGGAGTGGGTCTCCCATAGTCTTTGCCTATGCCTTCCAAACAAAAGCTGACAAAAATTAGGATGGAGGAACTTGCAATGCTGGCAACATGGACCACGGTCACCGTGGTGGTATAGTGGTGGTGGAGGCTGAGGATAAGGAGAAGAGCAAAAAACAGCCAAAATGAGGAAGCCTTGTGTGGGTGTGAAGCGGTGCATGGGAATACACCTCCCGAGATAACACAGTGGATTTGACTTTATGTTGCTCTGCTATCATTTGGTGGTGATGAGAAGTCTGGCCCAATCCAGCCCTTGTTCATTTTGATAAGGGTCAGCTTGTCAGTATTGTCAGTTGACAGGCGAGTGCGCTTATCAGTTATAATTCCCCCAGTGGCACTAAAAACACGTTCCGATAACACGCTAACGGCAGGGCAGGCCAGGACCTCCAAGGCATGCAGAGCGAGTTCATTCCAAGTGTCCAGCTTGGATACCCAATAATTAAAAGGCACAGAGGAATCACGGAGGACGCTGGTACGGTCGGCAAGGTACTCCCTCACCATCTTTTGAAACTTTCCACTCCTTGTGAGAGTACCCCGCGCCTCAGGGCCTGTAAGCTGGGCGGGTCTCAGAAAACTGTCCCAGAACATTGACAGTGTTCCCCTGCCTCTGCTTGATTGGAGTTGCCTCTCTCTCGCTTGTACGCCTTGGTTGGTCAATGAACTGTGACCTCTCCCACTAGAGTGTTCAGATGGGAACTTTCTTAACAGTTCTGCAGCAAGGGCCTTCTGGTACTGCCCCATTTTTGTAGACCTGTCCACCTCAGAAATAAGAGAGTGAAAGTTTTCCTTGTAGCGGGGGTCTAAAAGTGTCACCAACCATTAATGACTGTCACCTAACATTTTGGCAACGCGAGGGTCATGGTTAAGGCAGCGTAACATAAAGTCAGCCATGCGTGCCAGACTGGTAACGGGCAAGACTTCCATGTCCTCACCAAGATGACGACTGACCATGCTCTCTTCCTCCTCCTCCTCCTACTCCCCCCTGTCCTCAGGCCACCCACGCTGAACCGACGGTATGACAATTGTACAGGTACTAACATCTACAGCGGATGATACCAGCTCCAGTTCTTCCTCCTCCTCCTCCTCTCCCTCATTGTCCCCCAATGCACGTTGGGATGAGATGAGGCTGGGCTGTGTGTAATCGCCATTACGGCTTCTTGATCCATCTCATCATACTCTGGCTGCAATGCCTCCTCTTTAATTCTCTGCAGAGAACGTTGCAAAAGACAGACAAGTGGGATGCTGACGCTAATAATGGCGTCGTCGCCACTCACCATCTTGGTGGACTCCTCAAAGTTTGTCAGGATGGTACATATGTCAGACATCCAGGTCCACTCCTGAGGTCTTATGTGTGGAGTCTGACCTGAATATCGATGGCCTTGTTGCAGCTGGTACTCCACAACTGCTCTCTTCTGCTCACAAATCCTTTGCAACATGTGCAGGGTAGAGTTCCAACGTGTGGGGATATCACACGCCAGTCAGTGTGCCGGAAGCTGAAAACGCTGCTGCAACACAGCAAGGGCGGCGGAAGCTGTAGCTAACTTCCAAAAATGAGCTGACAGGCGGCTTACTTTGACGAGCAGATCTGGCAACTCAGGGTACGATTTAAGAAACCGCTGAACCACGAGGTTAAGCACATGAGCCAGGGATGGTACGTGTGTGATCTCGCCTCGCCTTCGAGCCGCCACCAGGTTACGGCCATTGTCACACACGACTAGAGATGAGCGTTGTTCTACTCGAACTGTTCGCCAATCTCAAATTCGAGCTGTTTTGGGCGGTGTTCGAGCCGTTCGGCGAACACGAACAATTTGAGAAAAATTCGGCTGTTCGAGGTTATGTTCGATAACTGTTCGTGCACCAAAATCATAACTGGATTTTTTCTCAGTAATGATGAAAATTAATGTTAATACGCAGTTTGAGTGTACAGCGGGGTGGGGGGAGGGGCAGGGGATAGATCTCTGCAGGAACAATGAAGATCTCCATTTTTTTTTTCTCTTTCCCGCATTTACAGTGGGGAGGTGCAATCTGTCAGCCTATCAGCAGCGCACACACGGAGCGAAGTGCTTTTTTTCACACAAGCAAGGGCATGTGTCATTGGCAGTGTATGTCACATGTCCTTGCCCTATAAGACCAAGCCATTTTCCCCATCGCCACCATTTTCTCACTGCTGCAGCTGCGTGTTAGACGGCACCGCTGTTGCTGTGTGCGCTATACCTTGTTAATTTCAAGCCAATTTTCGCACAAATCTACAGATAGCTTGGGAGTAGGGAATAGTTGTGATTGCAGTCCTTTTAAGGACTAGGTTACAGCATTTCCTACGACTTTTATCAGGCAGGTCTGTGCTCTTAAATAGATAGATTGTGGGAGTAAAGACTAATTGTAATTGGAGTCCTTTTCAGGACTAGGTTACATCAGTTCCTATCAGTTTTTGCCAGGCAGGTCTGTGCCAGTGCTGTGCAAGTTTTTTTCACAGCATTTGGCTGAATCTAGCAAAGCTAATCCTTTTTGGCCTATTGCAGAGTGTGTTAGTCAGTGGAGTAGCCTATCTGTGTTGCAAGATATACCACCTGTGTATAGAATACCAATTTTTTTACTGCACCTAGTGAAGTAAAATCTTTTGGGCATAGCATCATTCTATTAGTCCATCTATACTGACCTCCATCAGGTTGCAAATTGAATATAATTTTTTTCTGCATCTAGCTCTGAAAAAATATTGGGCTTCTAGCTGTGTGTGGGACTTGTTGTATTAGTCCATCTATACTGACCTCCATCAGGTTGCAAACTGAATATATTTTTTTCTGCATCTACCTCTGAAAAAATATTGGGCTTCTAGCTGTGTGTGTGACTTGTTCTATTAATCCATCTATACAGACCTCCATCAGGTTGCAAACTGAATATATTTTTTTCTGCATCTACCTCTGAAAAAATATTGGGCTTCTAGCTGTGTGTGGGACTTGTTGTATTAGTCCATCTATACTGACCTCCATCAGGTTGCAAACTGAATATATTTTTTTCTGCATCTACCTCTGAAAAAATATTGGGCTTCTAGCTGTGTGTGGGACTTGTTCTATTAATCCATCTATACAGACCTCCATCAGGTTGCAAACTGAATATATTTTTTTCTGCATCTACCTCTGAAAAAATATTGGGCTTCTAGCTGTGTGTGGGACTTGTTGTATTAGTCCATCTATACTGACCTCCATCAGGTTGCAAACTGAATATATTTTTTTCTGCATCTACCTCTGAAAAAATATTGGGCTTCTAGCTGTGTGTGGGACTTGTTCTATTAATCCATCTATACAGACCTCCATCAGGTTGCAAACTGAATATATTTTTTTCTGCACCTACCTCTGAAAAAATATGTGGCCTTCTAGCAGTGTGTGGGACTTTCTCTATTAGTCCATCTATACTGACCTCCATCAGGTTGCAAACTGAATATAATTTTTTTCTACATCTAGCTCTGAAAAAATATTTGGCCTTCTAGCAGTGTGTGGGACTTTCTCTATTAGTCCATCTATACTGACCTCCATCAGGTTGCAAATTAAAAATAATTTTTATCTGCATCTACAGTACCTCTGAAAAAATATTTGGGCTTCTAGCTGTGTGTGGGACTTGTTCTATTAGTCCATCTATACTGACCTCCATCAGGTTGCAAATTGAATATAATTTTTATCTCCATCTAGCTCTGAAAAAATATTTGGCCTTCTAGCAGTGTGTGGGACTTTCTCTATTAGTCCATCTATACTGACCTCCATCAGGTTGCAAATTAAAAATAATTTTTATCTGCATCTAGCTCTGAAAAAATATTTGGCCTTCTAGCAGTGTGTGGGACTTTCTCTATTAGTCCATCTATACTGACCTCCATCAGGTTGCAAATTAAAAATAATTTTTATCTGCATCTACCTCTGAAAAAATATTTGGGCTTCTAGCTGTGTGTGGGACTTGTTCTATTAATCCATCTATACAGACCTCCATCAGGTTGCAAACTGAATATAATTTTTTTCTGCATCTAGCTCTGAAAAAATATTTGGCCTTCTAGCAGTGTGTGGGACTTGTTCTATTAGTCCACCTATACTGACCTCCATCAGGTTGCAAATTCAAAATAATTTTTTGTCTGCATCTAGCTCTGAAAAAATATTTGGCCTTCTAGCAGTGTGTGGGACTTTCTCTATTAGTCCATCTATACTGACCTCCATCAGGTTGCAAACTGAATATATTTTTTTCTGCATCTACCTCTGAAAAAATATTGGGCTTGTAGCTGTGTGTGGGACTTGTTCTATTAGTCCATCTATACTGACCTCCACCAGGTTGCAAATTGAATATAATTTTTTTCTGCATCTAACCCAGCCAATAGTTTTGGCCTAATACCACAGTTTGGCCACTCAGCTCTGCTCGGTTCCCATCCATTGTTTTTTTGTGCAAACAACTCCAGAGTTGTGAATTAGTTAACCACCAAAATGAGTGGAAAAAGGCCTGCTGCAGGTGGAAAGGGGAATAGGCGTGTTGGGAAGGGGAAAAAAGGTTGTGTCCGTGGGGTAGGTGTTAAAGCAACAGTAACATCTGCAGAAGAAAGACCATCTTCCAACCAAACTAAAATGTCTACTTCTTTTAGCGGACAATGTGATAAGATCCCTTTCTTACGGCCACGCCAATCGCTACAAATTCCAGATGAGGCACAAAAACAGCAGGTGCTTCAACGGATATCAAGTGCTCCTTTAAGTGGGCTCTCCTCCACATCAACTTCAACATCACAAATACTCCAGTCCTCAAAGGTGTCACCCCAATCGCACTTGCTTCCTCACAGCTCCCAAATCTCTAGCTGCCCGTCTGCGTATGAGGTAGAACAGATGGTTGAGTCTGCAGAGCTGTTTACTCATACTATAGCCTGGGAATCAGAGGTCGACTCCAGCGCTTCTGTGAATCCAGACGAGGAAATGATCTGCACTGATGCCCAGAATCTTTATGAGTCGGATCCAGGACCAGACGCAGAAGGTTCTGACCATAATGTAGACCCTCATTCCCAAACTGTAACTCCTGTTGGTGGAGACAATGAGTAAGACGATGATAAGACTCAAATACCTGATTGGAGCGACAACTTTAGTTTTTTGTCAGGGCAGGAACAGGTTGGCTCTGAGGACGACGGGTGTGATAACGCACAGGGTGATGATGATGAGGTTGGAGATCCCACTTACTGTCAACCCACAGTCAGCCAAGAGATGAGGTCAACAGAGGAGGTGGAGGAAGATGCTAGTGACGACAAGGTCAGGTTGTGCCTTCCTGGACAGAGACGTAGTACTGGAAGCACGTCAACAACTGCATCCTCAAACACAACTCTGCCTCTCACCACAAGTCGTGGTGGCTCTTCAGGTCGCATGGGTGCTAAGCCTTGCATAGCCTGGGCATTTTTTCAGATCGATAAAGATGACCCAACTCGTGTTATCTGTAACATTTGTCAGCAAAAGCTAAGTAGAGGCCAAAAAATACATAGTTTGAGTACTTCATGCATGAACCGGCACATGGACATGAAGCATAAGTTGCAGTGGGAAGCTCAGTGTGCTACAATGCGGCCTAGCCGGCCGGGCCAACCACCGTCTGCCATATCTTGTGCATCCGCGGCCTCTTCATCCTCTGTGACTGGGGGGACAGCAGTCACACCTGTTTTGGGGCGCAGACCTGCCACCTCTTTACCCGTAACAGCCAGCGTGATTGGCAGGTCATCATTTTCTTTGGAGGTGGTAACACCAGCTGGTGTTGAGCGCTGTCCGACATCGATAGCACCACCTTTGGATCAAGGTAACCTAACATGTCCGCCTGCATCTTCCTCACAGACCGGCAGTTTGCCGGGGACACCCTTATCAACCCCGTCTAAGCACAATAGCCAGCCCTCGGTCCCTCAGATGTGGACAAGTAAAAGACCATTTCCTCCTAGCCATGAGAAAGCTAAGAGGTTGAATTTCACCATCTGCAAGCTCTTGGCTACATAAATGCTGCCTTTCCGCCTGGTGGACACAGAGGATTTTCGAGACCTTATGTCCGTCGCAGTGCCCCAGTACCAGATGCCCAGTCGGCACTACTTCTCAAAGAAAGGTGTGCCTGCGCTCCACCAGCATGTCGCACACAACATCACCGCTTCTTTGAGAAACTCTGTGTGTGACAGGGTGCATTTCACCACAGACACTTGGACGAGTAGGCATGGACAGGGGCGTTACATGTCGCTGACTGGGCACTGGGTAACTATGGTGACAGCAGGACAAGGGGCTGCTGTCCAAGTCTTACCGTCCCCACGAGTTGTGCGTCAATCCTCTTTATGTCAAAGTTCCTCCACTGCTTCTGCCTCCTCAACCTCCTCTCGGTCTTCCACCTGCACCCAAAGCCTGTCTGGTCATGCCACAAGCTTTCTAACTGCGCAGAAGGGATCCTGCACACCTCCTTACTATGCTGGCCGTAGGGCTCAACGTCATCAGGCGGTTTTTACATTGAAATGTCTGGGAAATGTGAGTCACACAGCTGAGGAGTTGTGGTCAGCTCTGGAGAACCAATTTCATGAATGGTTGTCTCCACTGGACCTGAAACCAGGGAAGGCCGTGTGCGACAATGCTGCAAACCTGGGTGCGGCCCTTCACCGGGGCAATGTCACACACGTGCCTTGTATGGCTCACGTGTTGAACCTGGTTGTCCAGCAATTTTTAGCCCACTATCCCAGACTAGATGGCCTTCTGCAGAGGGCACGGTCGCTGTGTGCTCACTTCCGCCGTTCGCATCCCGCAGCTCAGCGACTTACATCTCTACAGAAGTCGTTGGGCCTACCACTTCACCGGCTAAAATGCGATGTGCCTACCCGGTGGAATTCAACTCTGCACATGTTGCAGCGACTGTGGCAGCACCGACAAGCCCTGGTGCAATACGTTCTGACGTATAGCCTGGGCCAACGAGATCCAGAGGTGGGGCAAATCACGCTGGAGGAGTGGTCTCAGATCAGGGACCTATGCACCCTTCTGCACAGTTTTGAAATGGCGACGAAGATGTTTAGTGCTGACGATGCCATTATCAGCATGACTATTCCAGTGATTTACATGCTGGAGCACATGTTAAACAGAATTCGGAGTCAGGTGGTGGCACAAGAGGAGGTGGAGGAAGTAGAGGAGGAGGAGTTGTATGCGGAAGGGCTAACATCTGCAAGGTCCAGACGGTCGGCAGCACCAAGGCGGCAGGCATGTGAGGGTGGGGGAGATGGTTTTACCAGGGCGCATGGTAGCAGCCAAACTAGTGAGGAAGGTGCAGGAGCCCAGGAAGAAGTGGAGGACGAACTGATGGAAGACTCATCAGATGAGGGAGACCTTGATCACATTTCTGTTGTGCGAGGTTGGGGGGAGAGGACAGAGGAAGGAAGCATGATTGTTACCTCGCCACCAACACAACAGGGACTTGGTGCTCCTGGATGCGCAACACACATGAGTGCCTTCTTGCTGCACTACCTGCAACATGACCCTCGAATTGTGAGAATTAGAAATAATCCTGACTACTGGGTTGCCACACTGTTAGATCCCCGGTACAAAAGTAAATTTGCAGAAATTATTCCTGCCATAGAAAGGGATGCACGCATGCAGGAGTATCAGCAGAGACTGTTGCAGAATCTTACATGTGCTTTTCCACAAAATACCAGTGGTGCACGTAGTGAATCTCACAGTTCCAACTTGCCAACCGTGGGACCGTCAAGTGTTCAGCACTCAAACCGTAACAGAACCACAGTATCTGCTGGTAACATCAATTTTGCGGAATCATTTCACCACTTTTTTAGCCCATCCTTTGCAAGGCCACAGGAGACAAGAAGTCTGACACATAGTCAACGCCTAGAGACGATGGTACAGGAGTATCTCCAAGTAAACATTGAAGCCATGACTGTGTCACTGGACCCTTGCTCTTTTTGGGCTTCCAATCTGGATAAATGGCCGGAGCTAGCCACTTACGCCTTGGAGATCTTGTCATGCCCCGCAGCCAGCGTTCTGTCTGAACGTGTGTTCAGCGCTGCTGGTGGTGTGCTGACAGATAAGCGCACGCGGCTCTCCACTGATAATGTAGACAGACTCACGTTCATAAAGATGAACAAATCATGGATCCGAAACGACTTTTCTACCCCTGTGTCATCCTGGGGAGAGTAAAAGCTTGATGATTGGTTAAAATCACCCTACCAACCATTTTAAGCTTTCAAATTACTAATCATGTTTATCTGTATCTTGGCTGGAAAATAATTTGGGCTTTGTAGCAGTGTGCAGCACTGATTCTATTAGGCCATCTATAATAAGCTCCACCAGATTTAAAATTACTAATCATGTTTATCTGTATCTTGACTGGAAAATAATTTGGGCTTTGTAGCAGTGTGCAGCACTGATCCTATTAGGCCATCTATACTAAAGCTTCACCAGATTTAAAATTAATAATAATTTTTAGCTGCATCTAGCCCGGAAAATAATTTTGGGGCTCCGAGATGCGCAAGACACATAAGTGCCTTCTTGCTGCACTACCTGCAGCATGACCCTCATATTGTCAGAATTCGAAGTAATCATGACTACTGGGTTGCCACACTCTTAGATCCCCCAAACTTTTCGATCAACCTTTTCATTTTAATAAAGACCAAAAAAATGGTCATTTTTGAAATTATAAGCATTAGCAGGTTGTTAGAAACTGAAATCAAACAGTTTTCAACTCAAAACTTTATTCTAGGTGATGTTACATTTTCACATAGGACCCCTTGTTCGAAAGGAGCTTCTGAACTCTCTCGTCCATTGAATTTGTCAGGTTTTGGATGGTTTCTTCTTCAATTGTTTTGCATGAGGACAGAATACCCTCCCAGAGCTGTTGCTTAGATGTGAACTGCCTCCCGCCATCATAGACACTCCTTTTAATGATGCTCCAAAGGTTCTGAATGGGGTAGAGGTCAGGGGAGCATGGGGGTCACACCATATGTTTGTCCCCTTTTATGCCCATATCAGCCAGAGATGCAGATGTTTTATGTGCAGCATGAGATGATGCATTATCATGCAAAAAAATGATCTTGCTGTGAAATACACGGTTCTTCTTCTTGAACCATGGCAGGAAGTGCTGTTTGAGAAAATCCACATACATTATGGAGTTCATCTTTAGCGCCTTCAGGGATCCTAAAGGGGCCGACAATCTCTCTCCCCATGATTCCAGCCCAAAACATTACTCCACCTCCTCCTTGTTGGCGCTGTAGCCGTGTTTGCGTGGGGTGTCCATCAACCAGACATCCTCCACTCCATCCATCTGGACCATCGAGCGCTGCACGGCACTCATCCGTGAACAAAACAGTTTTGAAATCAGTCTTCATGTAATGTTTGGCCCACTGGAGCCGTTTCTGCTTGTGTGAAGTGGATAGAGGAGGTCGACAGGATGGCGTATGCACAACTGCAAACCTCTGAAGGACCCTACATCTTGTTGTTCGGGGGACGTTGGAGGCACCAGCAGCTTCAAAAACTTGTCTGCTGCTATGACAAGGCTTTTTTGCCGCTGCTCTTTCAACCTGACGTAATTGCCTGTAGGAAAGAGTCCTCAATTTGCCCTTATCAGCACGCACACGTGTGTACTGTGAATCAGCTACATACTTCTTGATTGCCAAGACACTTCATCCTGATCATCGCACAATGTTGATTGTACTCATGCCTTGACCTAAACACTCCACAATTTGTTGATTCTCAGCAGCTGACACATCCTTTTTCTTTCCCATTTTGGCAGAAAATGTAGGCTGCTTAATAATGTGAGACAGACTTCTTAAGTAGTCTTGCCTTTCATTGGACACACCTGCCAAACTAATTAGCACAGGTGTCTGCAATTGCTTACAGTGATATAAAGAGCCCTGACACACATCACCATCAATGAGTTTAACTGACAAACAAACAAATTCTTCCCTTATCACTCCTAAACACTTTTTGCATAATAATTTGGAACACAGTGTACATGTGCTTTTCCACAAAACACCAGTGGTTCACGTAGTGAATCTTACAGTTCTAACTTGCCAACCGTGGTCTGTATGGAGTTGTTCAATAAAGGGCCCAAAATTGAGATAACATAGATGGGAGAGGTCTCTATGAATAGGAATTCCTAAGTATTTGATATCCTGTGAGGGCCAGGCAAAGGGAAAGTTGGACTGGATGGAATCCTATATGGATTTGGGGAGGGAGACATCGAGGGCCTCAGACTTCGCTGCATTGATTTTAAAATTTGACCATGTAACAAAGTGATCTATTTCAGCCATAACAGCATGGATGGATATATGTGATTGAGTGATATATACTAGGACATCATCAGCAAATAGAGAGCACTTGTACTCGATGCCTCCCACCTCAATCCACCTAATATTGGGGTTATGGCGAATTGATGAGAGCAGGTGCTCCGTCACTAGGATGTATAAGAGAGGGGACAGAGAACATCCCTGCCTTGTCCCATTGGTGATTGTGAAAGGTGATGAAAATGTTCTGACGCGCCCCCTGGGCCTTGGGACACCCGGAGCTGGACCCTTTTTGGTGGATGCTGGTGGTTGTAGTCTCCGTGGCGGCGACCCGGTTCCGTGGCTCAGGGCGGTCAAACCAGTGGCGGAACTATTTATGTGGTTTTGATGTTTAAATGTCCGACTACGCCACCCGTGGATTGCGGTCAGAGTGAACCGCCGCTCCAGGGCAGACCGCTGAGGCTGGTCTTGTGGATGCAGCAGAGCGTAGCATAACTCCCCACGGGAGGAGTATAGCCTCAGGGCAGTGTATGCGGAGGATGGGGGTGATGGTGCAGGGCAGCAGCAGTAACGACACGGAGTCAGTGATGCAGTCCAGGGCCTTTACTCACAGTTCTTATTATCCAGACCACGTCTGCAGGTAACGGCTGCCCACGTCATACTGTGCTCACCAGGTGAGGGGCTCAGACAACTCCCAGATAACTTTGGAGCACTTCACAGGACCCCCTTTGTGTGTCCTTTGTCTGGCCTTTCTTACCAACCCTTCTGTCCGGCTGCCTCGGGCCTCCTCTTGGTAAACTTGGCGCCAGTTTCCCTGACCCTATGTGGTGCCTTCCTAGCGGGTGTAGCGAGGGGCTGCGCCACATAAAATGTCACAGCCTCCTGTTTCTAGCTGAGGGTCGTTTCCTGCCTCCACTAGTTTCGGGGACCGGTCTCCCCCTTTGGCCTGACCCCTCCACGCAGGTGGATTCGGGCGTGCGGTGGCGACTCGCCCGTCTGCACCCCTGGGATCCATTCGTTCCTCGTTCCTGGAGCCTTCTCCGCTCCTCTTCCTTCCTTCTCCCTCTTCCAGGCCTGGGCCTCTGTTACTAGGCCCGCCTCCGGAGCAGAGCTCATGCAGAGCCCCTGCTCCCTGCCACTTCTGCTCAGACTTCTCTGCACTGAACTAAGATGGTGCCCACCTTTTATACTCCCTTCTCAATGCACCCAGGAACTGCTTCCTCCCTGCTCCTGCACTACAGGGTTCCCCTTCCTCAGTGTTCCCTCCCCCCACTCCAGCCAGGGACAGGGACTGTCGTGCCCATCTCAGGGGCATATTGGTCGCCCTGCCCCACGGCAATGTGGTGTAATGCATGCAGGTGTCGGGTCCTGATCCACACTACATCCTTACCTGAGAGTGAGATATCACACCTCTGGGTGAGGTGCAATACCTCTGTAGCAACCGAGCCCTCAGGGTGCTACAGTTCCATTTATCTTCAGCCTAGGTGACGTATTGCGATACAGGGCCGTGATTTTGGCTATAAAAGGGTCCCCTAGACCCCTACCCCAAGCTTTTTAAGAGAATCATATATGGCGTGCCAGGAGACTCTATGGAATGCTTTCTCAGCATCCAACGAGAGTATCTAATTACAAATTTTTAACTGCATCTAGCCCAGGAAATACTTTGTGCCTAGTAGCAGTGTCTGCTAGTCAGCGGATTATCCCGGCTGTTAAGCAAGCTACACCACCTGTAGTTTGGACACTTAATTTTTTCAAAGGAAATGCTTCGGGACCACGGGATACTCAGTGAAGAGCATCAGGAGGCACCCCAAGGCATAGGGGCTGGGACTGGCAGTAGGATGCCTTGCGGTGGACAGCCGAGCTCGATCCTTATAAAAGCTTTTTAACTGCAGCAGCTTTAGTGGACGCTACTGGAGCTGGAATTACGCGGCTGCTGGCATGAGACTTGCCCTCCAATAGATCCTTGTAAATGGATTTAAAGTGTATTCATTCAAATTAGAGAGATAATTTAAATTAAAAAGCTTAGAGCTGCCTCCACTACAGGGGGGCTCGCTCGACCCACCAGCGGACAGGCACCAGTATTGGGAGAGGGGGGCTGGCCGTCAGGGTTCACCGCGGCTCTGGCACAAACCCGGCGACGCGGAGGTGGCACGGGCAGGAGCGGACTGAACGTGTTGGCTTCTCACTTTTTGGATTTTAGAAGGGCATGACATGCCTATATCTGTGTCTCCCCCTCCTTTTACTCCTCCACCTCTTTTCTTTTCGCATGACTATTTGTACTTGTCACTTTTCCATGTGTTAGTTGTGTCTTCTGAGCAGTTTGTCAGCTTTTGGACACCTTTGAAGGTGTTTTCTATGTGTTTCTATGTGTTTTTGTTTGCCTGCCATTGGTTTTAACGGTGTTCGAAGGTGTTCGACGAACAGTTCGACGAACAGTTCGGCGAACACACGGGTGTTCGACGAACCGAACCGAACTCGAACACTACGGGGGTGGCTCAACACTACACACGACCATGCCTGGATGTAGATTCAGCGGTCTCAGCCACAGATCTGCCTGCTCTTTCACAGTTGTCCACAACTCACAAGCAGTGTGAGGTTTATCACCTAAGCTTATGAGTTTCAGCACAGCCTGTTGCCATTTGGCTGAGGCAGTACTGCAGTGCGTCCAGCTTGTAGCTGATGTGGTGATATCTGAGATGGAGGCTGAACATGAGGAGGAGGAGGATGACGCGCAGGAGCTGTACACTGTGGGGGAAACTCTGACTGACATAGGGCCCGCAATCCTCGGTGTGGGGAGGATGTGTTCCGTCCCAAGGTCCGACTGGGTCCCAGCTTCCACTATGTTTACCCAGTGTGCCGTCAGGGAGATGTACCATCCCTGGCCCCAAGCACTTGTCCACGTGTCCGTTGTCAGGTGGACTCTCCCAGTAACTGCGTTGTTGAGGGCACGGCAGATGTTTTGGGACACGTGCTTGTGTAGTGTGGGGAAAGCACACAGGGCAAAATAGTGTCGGCTGGGGACCGAGTACCGAGGGACGGCCACTGCAATAAGGTTGCAGAAGGATTCCGTCTCCACCAGCCTAAAAGGCAGCATTTCCAACACAAGCAGTCGTGAAATGTGCGAATTTAGGACTGTGGCTTGTGGTGCGTTGGCTGCGAATTTGCGCTTTCGTTCAAAGCTCTGGGATATGAACACTTGAAGGCTGCGGTGGGACGTGGACGTGGATGTTGATGCTGTTTCTTGAGAAACTGCCATAACAAGAGAAGACTGAGAGGATGGGGCATCTTTGCATGCAGTATGAACAGGGGACTGCCTTCCACGCACAACATGGGGTTCTCTTAGACGCACAACAGCGGAAGAAGCAGTGATGACACTCGCTGACAGTGCTCGGGGACCCTGGGGTTTTCCCCCACAATGTCAGGTGCTTTGCTGACATGTGCCTGATCATGCTGGTGGTGGTCAGGCTGGTAGTTTTGTCACCCCTGCTGATGCTGGCATGGCAGGCGGTACAAATAGCCTTTTTGGGGTTATCAGCAGAGTCTTTAAAAAAAATTCCGGTTGTACTGGCAACGTCCCTCGTGTTCGTGTTACGGGGAACTGTTGCCCGCCTTCTGTGTGCAGCCACCACACTGCTTCTTCCTGCCTGTTGGGGTACTCTGCCTCCCTCCCCCTGTGTGCTGCTGACCTCGCTCTGCGTGTCCTCCTGCTACGTTGGGTCAGTTACTAGATCATCCACCACCTCCTCCTCTTCCACTTGCGCACCACGATCCTCCTCCTCACTTCGTGGCAATTGTGTCTCGTCATCATCCACCTCTTGTGAAAAATTGCCAGCGTCGACTTCCTCTGGCCGTGGCTGTTCAAATATTTGGGCATCGCTACATGGGATCTCCTCTTGCACCACTTCAAGCGGAGCAGGCGAGGGGCACAAATATGGAAATGGACCAGTGAACAGCTCTTCACTGTGGGATCAGTTGCTGTCTGACAACACTCCGCATGGTGGGAGGAAGGAGCATCAGGGTGAGGAGGAGTATGCGGTCGAGACTCACGGCTACTAAAACTTGACCGTGTGGAAGACAGACCGGAGGTGGTGGTGCCCAGGTAACTGGAAGTATTATCTGCTATCCAATTAATGACCTGTTCACACTGATAAGTTTGCAATACAGGTGTTGTAGTGTGCTTCCCTAGTAATTCGGTCAAGAAGTGGGAGCGAGAAGATGTGGCTGTTGGTTGTGGCACATTTTTACCTTGGCCACGGCCCCGTCCTCTACACGCACCATCACCAGAACGTCCAGTTCCACGTCCCTTGCCACGCGCCTTGCCCATTGTACATGAAGTAAAATAGCTTACACTCGCACTATCAATGGAAAAAGGGTAATAAAAAGGAGATTAGGACCGTGGAAGAGGAAAACCACAGTTCTATTTCTCTGGCCTACACCAGAATCTTTTAAACAGATATATTTGTATCTGAACAGTCAGCGAGACACTCAATTTTTTTTTTTATGGAAAAAAGGCCAAAAGCTGGATAATACAGAGATTTGAACCGTGGAACTGCAAAACCACAGTTCTAGTTATCTGGCCTACACCAAAATCTTTTAAACAGATATATTTGTGTTTGAACAGTCAGGGAGACACTATTACTGTTTTTTTTACGGAAAAAGGCCAAAATCTTGATAATACAGAGATTTGAATCGTGGAACTGCAAAACCACAGTTATAGTTATGTGGCCTACACCAGAATCTTTTAAACAGACATATTTGTGTCTGAACAGTCAGGGAGACACTATTACTGTTTTTTTATACGGAAAAAAAGGCCAAAAGCTGGATAATACAGAGATTTGAACTGTGGAACTGCAAAACCACAGTTCTAGTTATCTGGCCTACACCAGAATCTTTTAAACAGATATATTTGTGTCTGAACAGTCAGCGAGACACTATTACTATTTTTTTTTACGGAAAAAAAGGCCAAAAGCTGGATAATACTGAGATTTGAATTGTGGAACTGCAAAACCACAGTTCTAGTTATCTGGCCTACACCAGAATCTTTTAAACAGATATATTTGTGTCTAAACAGTCAGGGAGACACTATTACTGTTTTTTTTTGCGGAAAATAGGCCAAAAGCTGGATAATACAGAGATTTGAACCGTGGAACTGCAAAACCACAGTTCTAGTTATCTGGCCTACACCAGAATCTTTTAAACAGATATATTTGTGTCTGAACAGTCAGCGAGACACTATTACTGTTTTTTTTTTACGGAAAATAGGCCAAAAGCTGGATAATACAGAGATTTGAACCGTGGAACTGCTAAACCACAGTTCTAGTTATCTGGCCTACACCAGAATCTTTTAAACAGATATATTTGTGTCTGAACAGCCAGGGAGACACTATTACTGTTTTTTTTTACGGAAAAAAGGCCAATAGCTGGATAATACTGAGATTTAAACCGTGGAACTGCAAAACCACAGTTCTAGTTATCTGGCCTACACCAGAATCTTTTAAACAGATATATTTGTGTCTGAACAGTCAGGGAGACACTATTAATGTTTTTTTTTTAAGGAAAAAAGGCCAAAAGCTGGATAATACAGAGATTTTAACTGTGGAACTGCAAAACCACAGTTATAGTTATGTGGCCTACGCCAGAATATTTTAAACATATATATTGGTGTCTGAACAGTCACAGACACACTAAATTTTTTTTTTGGGGGGGGGGATACCAAAAGGTTAATAAGACGCGTATTTGTACAGTCTGACTGAGGGAAAAAAAAATACAGGATTTAGATGAAGAAAAAGGATTTTTCCTGGCCCCTGAGACCGGGGGATAAGTCTAGCAATTTGACCAGCAGGAGCACACAGGACTGTAATGCACTGTTTGTAGGTATAACCACTGTGTCTCCTATACAGCCTGCCTGCCTGCCTGCCTGATATCTGGGATGGATATTAGTCCTGAGAAGGACTGTTTGTTTGATTTTGCTGGCTTTAGAGACCCTACACTACCTATTTCGCACTATATATCTCTCCCTAACTCAGCAGCACTGACCCTACACTGTCTGATCCCGGGCGACTGTGTCCAAGATGGCGGCGCCCATTTTAAATACTGGAGGTGACGCTGTGCAGCCAGCCAATCACTGTAATGCCCACAAACAACATGGCTGCAGCATTACAGTGACTGGCTGCCAATCCCTGCATGTTCATTGGCTCTGTAAAGAGCGCCAAACGTGCAGGGCGGAGACCCGAGCTCCCACCCGAGTAACCCAGAAATGCTCGGTGCTCGCCGAACATCCCGAGTAGTGAGATGCTCGGGCAAGTACCGAGCAGTGTCGAGCATGCTCGCTCAACACTATTTAGTACATAATTATACATATAATTTCCTCTGCCCAAGTGCGTGACCTTATATTGATATACATTAATCTTCAAGTGCCATTTCTCTGCTCAAGCCTCCACCTTACATAAACTCCTCTGTAATATTAAATTATCCTCTTCTGTGTTAAGTACCTTTCAAAGTTTAGTATCATCTGCAAATCTGTTAGATGACACAGTGAGGACATACCGTGCATTTCGGAGATCAATCCAAATTTCAACTTATACATTGCTAAGAGTAAATAGACAAATAAGAGTCCAGACAGTCTATCTGCTTTAGTGAAAAAAACGGTAGAGAAAAAGAAAGGATGCAACTAAAACGAGAAAAAAATGGCCCTTCTCTCTCAGACAATAACACTCACATGGATGTTTAAATGGACTGTCGACCACAGTACTCAGCTATCATTATCAGTCAGACATATATGGAATGGAACGGTAGTGTGCATGGCTCATGTGTGGTCTCTGCTTCATTTAAACTCAGACAGGAGCTAGGGATCAGGGGGATTCTGCAGGTGGGGCCTCCAGAGATCATATAAACAGTGGTGTGAAAAAGTGTTTGCCCCCTTCCTGATTTCTTATTCTTTTGCATGATTGTCACACTTAAATGTTTCAGATCACAAAAAAAATTTAAATATTAGAGAAAGATAACACAGGTAAACACAAAATACAGTTTTTTAAATGAAGGTCTTTATTGTTAAGGGAAAAAGAAATCCAAACCTACAGGACCCTGTGTGAAAAAGTGATTGCTTCCCTCCCCTTTAAACATGGTTTATGACTTCTTTGGGAAGCAGAGTTTAATTTCCCTAGCCACACACAGGCCTGATTACTGCAAAACCTGTTCTCAATCAAGAAATCACTTAAATAGGACCTGCCTGACAAAGTGAAGTAGACCAAAAGTTAGACATCATGCTGCGAACCAAAGAAATTCAGGAAAAAATGAGAAACAAAGTAATTGAGATCTATCAGCCTAGAAAAAGTTATAAAGCCATTTCTAAAGCTTTGGGACTCCAGCGAACCACAGTGAGAGCCATTCTAAAAGAATCATTGCCAGTTATCGCAAACGCTTGTTGCTGCTAAGGGTGGCCCAACCAGTTATTAGGTTTAGGGGGCAATCACTTTTTCACACAGGGTCCTGTAGGTTTGGATTTCTTTTTCCCTTAATAATAAAGACCTTCACTTAAAAACTGCATTCTGTGTTTACTTGTGTTATCTTTGTCTTATATTTAAATTTGTTTTGTGATCTGAAACATTTAAGTGTGACAAACATGCAAAAGAATAGGAAACCGGGAAGGGGGCAAACACTTTTTCACACCACTGTATATAGTGTGGACAGGTGATGTTTTTCATGGACTAACCACTTTATTTCATGGCTAGCATATAGGCTTTGTTCTCAGTTTGTCATCATAGACACAAATAAACCATTTTCATCTCATTGATGTGTTCCCCTCATTGGCAGCTCATAACATTGTGAAGAATTTCAAATACTGGATTGTACTGCTTACAATGACACCTACAAGCTCATTATTTTCCTGCTGTTTGAAGTTTTATTTATGGTTTTCCTCTCTGGTATCAGCCATTCATATTGCTGCTCCTCATGAACAGGATGGAACAGAGATTGAATAAGCATAAATAATTTAGATAAAGTTTGACATGGGTTCACATGAGTAACACAAGTTACAGCTGAAGAGAAGGTGAATGTACTGTTCACACATTAAGTGCAACCGCAGCTTTCCACAATCATGTCGGGAATGTCTGACTTGACAATGGTGTTGTTGATATCAAAGTAAAGAAAAGAGAGAGGCCTTCGTTTTGTTGGAACACAACACAGACTGAGGTTAGAATATGCGTTGTTTGCTTTGATAAGGCTGAAGATAGCTGTATGACTGGATGCTGAAATTCCTGGTGATCTGGCCAGGTGAACCGGACATCTTCCTTCACAGAGATTCATAAAATAACCCTTTGGGCTAATTATCCAGTCATTCCAGCCAATATCTTTAAAAGCGATGTAAAATTTTTTAAGACAACATAGTTGCATGTCACCAGTGCACTCTGTGATATGTCTCCGAATTCGCAAGTCCTCCTGTTTGTTGTGAACTTTTAGTGCCATAAACGGACGATGGACAAGGCTAATATTATCCATTTTCAGTGGATTGTGACAGTCCAGGCACATCAGTTCTATGTACATATTTTCTGTTCCCTCGTTTAGGGCTTTTCCAGAGAACATCTGTAAAGGAACCATATACCAGCCACCACTTACAGCTGTAGCTTGGGCTGTGCCTTCTATTGAATAGTCCTTAGGCATAAATGTACCAGTCACTGATAGGGTTATCTTGTTGCGGGATGTAGTTTTCAGATACAACCACAGATGCGCCTGATGGATCTCCTCTCGCTTTTCTCTGTCGGTAGATAGATGAAAGTGAAGAACACTTCTCGCGCCATTTGATTTTTCTGCATATAAAATAATGGGCAAACACTGGTAAGGCAATGTTAATCAAAGACGTTGTACACATTTGCACTGCACATTTTTTCCCTTTCTTTCTGCTGGACTGCATGTTATAAATAAAGCTGAGATTCTGGGAAGAAATAAATTCTTATAAACACTGATCTGCATAAATATTTGCAAATGTTTTAGTAAACTTTTTCTTTGCATACTGACATTTACTAAAGTTGAATGTATTAATGCATGTATCACTTTTTCTGTACTTATCTGACTGTAAGGCTAAGTTCACATACAGTGTTTTTGCTGAGTCTTTTTCTGCAGCCAAAACCTGATCTCCTGGCAGTAAACAATGATGCATTCAAATTGTCGCTTTTTTTGCTACATTTTTTGATTTGGGATTACATGTGTGTTTTGGCTACAGTACATGTTTAATAAAGTTAGTTATATTTCAGGATAGAGCAGTACATCTGTGAATCCATGATACCATCAATGAAACGTAGCTTCCCGACACAGATGTACTGCTTTATGTTCAAAGACGAGATGCTTCCATCACTCCGTATCTTTGGTAGATGTGCACTTTTCCAAAATGACAATGACCCAAAACAAAACCCACATCTGTTGCATTTCTAAAGAAGAACAAGGTGAAAGTGATTCAGTGGCCAAGTATGTCTCCTGATTTGATCCCAATCAAACTCCTATAGGGAATTCTGAAGAGACATCTGAGCATCACTTTCCATCCAGCATCCATGCTCTAAAAGAGGTCGTTCATGAAGAATGGAAAAAGACAGATGTTTCAATATGTCTCCAACTTGTTCATTCCATGCCTAAAAGATTTTATAATGTCCTTAAAAATCTTGGAGGTTATACAAAATACTAGATGTAGTAGTTTTTGATTCTGGGTGTATTCAATTTTGCATCAACTAATTTGAGTAAAACTGAAGATTTTGTAACGAAAGTTATATTATTAAAGCACCACTCCAGCGTTTTTTTTCAGCACTGTCATGATGCTTCTAATCTAAGGTCCCTGCCCACAGTATTATACTTTCCCGCTGGCGTCTTCACATTTTATCAATGTCGCTTCGGTCCTGCGGCGTCATCTTATGACCGCAATTTCTGACTGGCTAGAAGTCAGAAGATACATCACAAGCTCTCAATGTAAGTCTATGAGAGTCAGAACAAGGTTCTCATAGACTTGCATTGAAAAGTGACTTCTGGCCCCCTCCATCAAACACTGGAGCGATCCAGCAGGTCACAGTCACAAACTACTGGTTACCGACGAGAGCAGAGGCGATAAGAGGTGAAGACGGAGGCAGGTAAGTATGAAAGTAGGGGCAGGGACTTTAGATAAACAGCACCACTCCAGTGGTTAAATTAAAAAAATAAGCTGGAGTGGTGCTTTATCCTTAATTTCATGTTATTGGTTAAATACATGTTCTATGAAACTCAGTCTTGTCAAAATTTTAGAAAATGTTCTTATTTAGTGAGACATTGACTAAAATCTTACTTTTCTAAGGGAAGGGGGAGAGTGTACTCATTAATGTTTAGACATGCATAGAAGCTGCACACACAAAACAGTGTCATGTTTTAAATAAAATGTATTTTGTCAAAAAAATATATAGTTGCAAAGATGTCATACCTTATCAGTTTCCCATGGCATCTAGTAAAAGGGACTGTGGCATGGGATTCATTAAGCATGAATTAGGGCTGGCTGCGTGATTGCACCTGAGTATAAGGCAAAGTGCCCACGATGTAGAAATGCTCCGGATTTTTCCTGAGCGTTTCTGCATCTCCCTGGCAGGAAAAACGCATGCGGATTGTACATGCATTTTTCCTGCCAGGGACAAGCGTAAGTAAAGCGTTTTGATCATGCAATTTCGCATGCGGGTTGTCAAGCGCTTTCCAAGCGATTTTAGCATCACTTGGAAAGTGCTTGACAACTTGGTCACACTATATAAATCCGTGCAACTGGCATTGTTTTTTTATAGTGTGGCCAAGTTAGTTAAAAAAAGAATAAAAATGGTAAAAAGTATAAAAAAAAACATTTTACTCACCTTCCGATGGCCCCCGGTCTCCTTATCCGATGCGTCCGGTCTTCCCGGTGTCTCGCGGTTGTGTAAAAGGACCTTTCATGTCGTCATTTAGTCATGTGACAGGTCACGCGACTAAATGGCGCCATGGCAGGTCCTTTTAGACCATCGCAAGCTGCTGGGAAGCCAGGACGCATCGCTATGGAGACCAGGGGACATCGGAAGGTGAGTATAATGTATAATTTTTATTTTAATTCTTTTTTTTTTTACAGGTACTATGGTACCCAGGTCTGGAGGAGAGTCTCCTCTTCTCCAGACCCGGGTACCATCCGCACATTGAATCACTTAATATCCGGATGTGAAAATGTAGGCATGAGGATATTAAGCGATTCAATGCAAGTCAATGGCGGCGAAAACGCCGCGATTACACAAAATAATTGGTAGTGCTGCGTTTTTTTCCGCAATGATAATCTGCAGCGGAAATTTCCCCAGCATGTGCACAGCACGCAGATAATTATTGGGGAACATTGCAGACCTTCTACCAAGCATTTTTTAAGCATTTTTGCAGTGGAATTGCCGCTGCGGAAACGCTTAAAAAACACATAGTGGGCACACAGCCTATCGCTGTCCAAAATGCTGTGCTGTTTCAGAGAAAACATAGTTTGAAAAGTTGGCAGGAGACTCTAGGGACAGACTCATCTGGTGCGGCTCTCAGCCAACTACTTCACACAGGGAGAAGCTGATAGGGGGCCACCCAGGATTAGTCAGTTCTCTCCCTAAGGCCTCCGTCATCTGTCCTGTGACAAAGTCACTGGCAAAGTACTAGAGGGGAGATATGTAGCACTGTGATTATTAGCTCCAGCAATATAAACATAGAAAAAATGTTCCAGCACACGAAGTGTAGAAAGGGGTTATTCAGCCATGTTTAGTGCTAGGGTGGTTAAACACCTGTAGGAAGAGGTCAGAGGATAAATTTCCAGCCTTTTAGAGCATTTGGTGTGGGGTGGGTCTGGAGGCACAAGCTCTGGAGCTGTATTGTCATGTGAAGATAAGTTAAACCTTGGGTTGTTTGTTCCTGAAGCGGGCGGTTACCCGTAGCAACAAGGACTGTGCCAAACGTTATGTTTTGATTTTCCTGTTAGGCCGGGAAGGCTGAGCTTGTTTTGCTAATGTTGTCATGGTTTATGCAGTATTCCTAATAAACCATCAGAAGATTTAAAGAGACAGTGTTCCTATGTCTACCTCTATGTGCAGCCGAGTGAACCGATCTACCACAGTCCGTATAAAATAAGTTCGTGAAAAAATGGCTCTAGTGTCATCAGTGTTTTTAATCATTGTGTCATCAGTGTTTTTCATGGATGGATAAAGAAAGAAATTGCAAAGCTTCTCCTATACTTTACAATGTTAAACACATACAGCACATGGATGGCACTTGGATGGCTCATGGATGGCATCCGTGTGCTGTACGTATTTTTCACAGACCCATAGACTTGCATTGGCCCTTCTCATCCGTGCTGCCGGAAAAAACGAAATTGTGAGCAGCACCATAGGTTATAATGGGTATGTGTGGGTTCTGTGGAGAAAACAAATGACACAAGTAATGGAAACACGGACATGTGAAGGAGGCCTAAATTCCACTGTCAACTTTTTAAACATTTTTTTCTCGAAAATGCTGTAGACAAAACATAGCTGGTTGCAATCGCACAACCAGGCTCTGATTCATGCTGCCATGACTTTGATGACAGGTTTCCTTTAATTCACTTCACTATAGAAAACATATAGGCACTTTATTGAACACTTTAAAGGCATGTTTATACTAATCTTTGTTCCAAGACATCACTGTTTACCCTAGGGGCTTTTTGCACACTGCGTAAATGTAATTATGGATTTTGGTGCAGATTTAACTATGAAGTTCATCCCTGCAATGGAAAGGATTAGCTCTCTAACAGTTCTGCATTAGATATAAGTTTTGCTCTTTGTGTCATAGCTAGTTGAAGTCTTATAGAAACAAGAAAACAAAATATTAGTCTTGCAGTTGTGATACCTTTAACCCCTTCACAACCTTGTGATTTTCTGTCTTTGCGCTTTAGTTTTTTTCGTTCTTCCCAGAGCCATAACTATTTTTCCGTCAATATGGCCGTATGAGGGCTTGTTTTTTGTGGGAAGAGTTGTACTTTTGAATGACACCATTGATGTTACTTTTAGTGATGAGGGAGCACTAAAATGCTCGGGTACTCATTGCTTGGGTCGAGCAAATTGGAATGCTCAAGTGCTCAGTCTGTGTAACGAGCCCAATGTAAGTCTATGGGAAACTCGAGCATTTTTCAGGTGGCTCCCCCCGGCGGTCTGCAGAGGGACTAAAAATTACCCAAATCGATGGGAATAGTGCTCAAATTACATGGGAACAGCATGGGGAAGACCCCTGGAAGCATTTCTGACTCCCAGGTCACTGCTGTCAAAAATGTTGTCAGAGGTATTACGCCACTTTTACGGACTCACAATAAAGCATACAAAAACAAAACCAAAATGGATTTTCCTAGGAAATATGTTAGGGAACATCCTTTCCAGGATAATGACTTGTATATAAGGCAAAATAAATAACCAAAAACAAAAATGCTCCTCCAAACCTTGGGCTATGTTCACACCTAGCATTTTTTATGCGTTTTTGCACTTTTGCATTGCTTTCAACCAAGACAAATGCATTCACCGGGAAATGTCATTTTAACATTTTACAACCTTATTTGGCCATGTGGAGTGTGAAACATGATCAGACACATCCTGTTTCATTTATGAAGGACGGATTATTAAAGTCACAAACACTATTTTTACGGCCTTACTATTGTTAAAGGGCCAGCAGTCGGCTATGCTTTGTTGTTCCCATTATTAAAGAGTGGGTCTCCTATACTGTTACTGCGTATGCAGTGACTGCAAGGGCTGCCAAAAATTTGGACGCACCCCAATACCCCTTTGAAGAGTATAACATAGACATAAAGGAGGGTCTCAGTAAAAAAAAAATTCCCATTATAAAGGGGTGTGTCTCCTATAGTGGTAATGCCCATGCTGTGACTGCAAGGGCTGCCAAAATTTGGGAAAAACCCATCTAACAATTTAAAGACACATAGAGCTGGGCCACAGTAATGAGTACAACATGTTCCCTGTAACATACCTGGCGGCGTCCTTGCATGGTGGTCCATCTCCCACTGTGCAAGAGCGCGCACTTGATCTCCAGTCCAGAATGTCTCTCTGGCTTCCCTCCATGCTATCTGTTTGTGTCTGTTTCTGCTGCTTAAGGGCGGCGCCCGATCACTTCCTGCTTTTTGTACCTGCTGTGGGTCACACCCCTTGTGCGTCCTCAGCCTATTGCTGTCTGTCACCTGGTATATAGCTCAGCTGCTCCCATCTATTCCTGCCTGAGCATAGTGTTTCATTCAGTGTGTGCTTGCACTCTGAAGGTGCCAGGTCCCGTTCTGTGTTCTCTTGTCTGCCTATCCTGGAGGCTGTTTTTCCAGGCCTGTCTGAACACGCTCCTAGCCTGTTCCTCCTGCCTTCTAGGGGCCGATTACCTAGACCCGTTCCTGTATCTTGTCTGACCTGTCTGAACACGCTCCTAGCCTGTTCCTCCCGCCTTCTAGGGGCCGATTACCTAGACCCGCTCCTGTATCTTGTCTGTCCTGTCTGAACACGCTCCTTGCCTGTTCGTCCTGCCTCTCTGGGGGCCGTATTCCCAGACCCGCTCCTGTATTCCGCTGCAGTGTCGGTCTCTTCCGTACACTCAGTTCCAGTCTGAACTCTCTCCTATCCTTTACCTGTTTTGCCTCTATGTCCGTTCCCTTCCTGTTTCTGCAGAGTCTGAACTCGTACCTAACTCCTGCTTGTTGTCTCTGTACTCCCGTTTGTGAGTTTGTGGTCCACTCGCTACTTCTCTGCAAGTACCCTGTGGGTGTCTGGCTCTGCCTTTCCCTTCCTGTCTGTTCCGTGTGAACAGAGCCCTGTCCCCCCTACTCAGCCTTGCCTGCTCTGACTCCTTTGCTCCCCGCTCCGGCGGTTCTAGCCTGCTCTGTCTCCTTTGCTCACCGCTCCGGCGGTTCTAGCCTGCTCTGACTCCTTGCTCACTGCTCCGCAGCCTTGCTCCGCTCTGACCCTTTTGCTCACTGCTCCGGCAGCCTTGCTCCGCTCTGACCCTTTTGCTCACTGCTCCGGCAGTCCTGTCCTGCCCTGCTTCTGCCCGCTGCTCCGGCAGTCCTGTCCTGCCCTGCTTCTGCCCGCTGCTCCGGCAGTCCTGTCCTGCCCTGCTTCTGCCCGCTGCTCCGGCAGTCCTGTCCTGCCCTGCTTCTGCCCGCTGCTCCGGCAGTCCTGTCCTGCCCTGCTTCTGCCCGCTGCTCCGGCAGTCCTGTCCTGCCCTGCTTCTGCCCGCTGCTCCGGCAGTCCTGTCCTGCCCTGCTTCTGCCCGCTGCTCCGGCAGTCCTGTCCTGCCCTGCTTGTGCCCGCTGCTCCTGCAGCCCCGTCCTGCTCTGTTCTTGCCCACCGCTTCGGGCGTTCCCTCTCTGCTGTGGTTGTCTACCGCATCTGCGGTTCTGTGACCCAGTCTGTACTGGGTCTTAACCTTTCTGTGCTCCAGCCCGTCCTTTCGGCCAGTACCTCCCTGCCTGCATACTCGCTTGTATCCACCCATCTGCATACCTGCCGTGTTTGCTTACATCCACCAGTCTGTGCCAGCCTAACCTGCCTGTTCCTGAGTCCCAGTGTGTACTGGGTCCTATCCCGCCTGTGTTCCTACCTGCTAGTGCCTCCCTGTCTGCACTCTAGCTGTGCTTGCCTGTACCCCTCTGCCTGTATTGTTCCTGAGTCCCAGTGTGTACTGGGTCCTATCCCGCCTGTGTTCCTACCTGCTAGTGCCTCCCTGTCTGCACTCTAGCTGCGCTTGCCTTTACCCGCCTGCCTGCATACCAGTCGTGCCTGCCTATACCCTCCAGTCTGTGCGCCAGCCTAACCAGCCTGTTCCAGTAATCCCTGTGTGGGTCAACCCCCGTGTCCGGAGTTTGACCTGGAGTAGGACCTGGTCCCTCTGCCCGGTTTCTCCCTGGTGCACTGGCGTCGTATGCCGTCGTGCCATCTTGGTCGGATCGGCCAGATACTTAGTCACGCCCCTCCAGGCACTCTCCGGTTCATGGTCCAGTGGAACCACAACACCCGCACACGCCAGTCAGTCCGGGCGTGTGCATAACATTCCCATTAGAAAGGAGAGGGTCTGCTATGCAGTTATAGGGTATGTAGTGAGTCCAACGGCTGCCAAAATTTAGGAAAAACCCTACTAACCATTTAAACACACATAGAGCTGGGCCACAGTAACGACATGTTCCCATTAGAAAGGAGAAGGTCTGCTATCCAGTTATAGGGTATGCAATGAGTCCAACGGCTGCCAAAATTTAGGAAAAACTCTATTAACAATTTAAAGACACATGGAGCTTGGCTACAGTAATGAGTATGACATGTTCCCATTAAAAAGGAGTTGGTCTCCCATACTGTTTGCCTATGGAGTGACTGTAATGGTTGCCAAAAATGTGGAGGAACTCCAGTGTCCCTTGCAAGAGACGCAGAGGTCAGAGGGCCTCCTGAAAACAACTTTCCCATTATTAGGAAGTTGGCCTCCCATACTGTTTGCCTATGCAGTGAATGCAAAGGCTGCCAAAAATTTGGAGGCACTCCAATGCCTCTTGCAAGAAACATAGAGGTCGGAGGGCCTCCTGAAAACAATGTTCCCATTATTAGGAAGTGGGTCTCCCATACTGTTTGCCTATGCAGTGAATGCAACGGCTGCCAAAAATTTGGAGGTACTCCAATGTCCCTTGCAAGAGACGTAGATATGGTGATATGGTAGGTATGGTGGTGATATGGAGAATGATGATGAGGATGAGGAGAATGAGGAGGACAAGAGCAAATAGACAAAATCAGGAAGTGTATACCCATGTCTGGGTGTGAAGACAGAGGCGCATGTGTATAGAGTTAGACCTCCCAAAAAATAAACCACTGTATTTGAGTTTATGTTACGCTGCTATCATTTGGTGGTGTTGAGAAGTCTGGTCCAATCCAGCCCTTGTTCATTTTTATAAGAGTCAGCCTATCAGCATTTTCAGTTGACAGGCGAATGCGCCTATCGGTTATAATTCCATCGGAGGCACTAAAAACCCACTCTGACAAAACACTAGCGGCAGGGCAGGCCAGGACCTCCAAGGCATAAAGAGAGAGCCAGTTCATGCCATGTGTCCAGCTTGGATACCCAATAATTATAAGGCACAGAGGAATCAGGGAGGAGGTTGGTACAGTCGGCAGGGTACTCCCTTACCATCGTCCGAAACTTTTCCCTCCTTGTGAGAGTACCCCGCATCTCAGGGCCTGTGCGATGGGAGGGTCTGAGAAAACTGTCCCAGACCTTTGACAGTGTTCCCCTGCCTCTGCTGGATTGCATTTGTGTCTCTCTCGCCTGTACTCCTTGGTTGTCCAACGAACTATGACCTCTGCAGCCAATGTTTTCAGATGGGAATTTTTTCAATAATTCTGCAACAAGGACCTTCTCGTACTGCCCCATTTTTGTTAGGCCTGTCCTGCGCAGGAATAAGAGACAGAAAGTTCTCCTTGTAGTGTGGGTCTAGAAGTGTCACCAACCAGTAATGGCTGTCACCCAAAATTTGGACAATACGAGGGTCACGGGAAAGGCAGCGTAACATAAACTCAGCCATGTGTGCCAGACTGCAAAGAGACAAGACTTCCGTGTCCTCACCAAGAGGACAACTGACCATGCTCTCCTCCTCATCCTTCTCCTTTTCCTCCTCCTCCCTGTCCACAGGCCATCCACGCTGAACAGACAGTATGACAGTTGTGCAGGTAGTACAAGCTATAGCGCAGGAAACTAGCTCCTGTTCTTCCTCCTTCTCTTCCTCATTGTCACCCAATCTATGTTGGGATGAGATGAGGCTGAGCTGTGTGGAATCACCCTGTATGGTCCCTTGCTCCATCTCATCGTGCTCCGCATGCAATGCATCCTCTTTAATTGTGAGCAGAGAGCATTTCAGAAGACAGAGAAGTGGGATGATGATGATAATTATGGCGTCATCACCGCTCACCATCTTGGTGGAGTTCTCAAAGTTTTGGAGGATGGTACATATGTCTGACATCCATGTCCACTCCTGAGGTCTTATGTGTGGAGTTTGAACTAAATACTGACGGCCTTGTTGATGCTGGTAGTCAACAACTGCCCTCTTCTGCTCACAAATCCTTCCCAACATCTGCAATGTAGAGTTCCAACGCGTGGGGACATCGCAGATCAGTCGGTGAGCTGGAAGCAGCAAACGCTGCTGAAGCACGGCAAGGGCGGCGGAAGCTGTAGCTGACTGTCTAAAATGGGCACACAGGTGGCGTACTTTGACAAGCAGATCCATCAGATCCGGGTTGGTTTTGAGAAACCACTGAACCACGAGATTAAGCACATGGGCCAGCCGGCCATTGTCACACACAACCATGCCTGGCTGTAGGGTCAGCAGTGTCAGCCACAGATCTGCCTGCACTTTCAGAGCTGTCCACAACTCTTCAGCATTGTGCTGTTTGTCACCTAAGCATATTAGCTTCAGCACAGCCTGTTGCCACTTAGCCGAGGCAGTGCTGCAGTGCTTCCAGCTTGTGACTGATGTGGTCATTTTGGAGATGGAGGCTGAAGAGGAGGAGGAGGTGAAGGAGCTGTCAAATGTGGGGGCAATCCTGATTGACCCAGGGCCCTCAATCCTCGGCGTCGGGAGGACGTGTTTCGTCCCAAGATTCGACTAGGTCCCTGCTTATATTACCTATATTAACCCAGTGTGCCGTCAGTGAGATGTACCGTTCCTGCCCATGAGCATTTGTCCACTTGTCTGTGGTTAGGTGGGCTTTCCCAGTAACTGCATTGTTGAGGGCATGGGTAATGTTGTGGCACACATGCTCGTGTAATGCGGGGACGGCACACTGGGAGAAATAGTGGCGGCTGGGGACTGAGTATAGAGGGATGGCCGCCGCCATCAAGCTTCCGTCTCCACGAGCCTAAAAGGCAACATTTCAAGCGCAAGCATTGGCGAAATGTGTGAATTTAGTAGTGTGGCCTGTGGGGAGTTGGCTGCATATTTGCGCTTACATTCCAAGGACTCAGGTAGGGACAACTGAATGCTGCGCTGGGACAAGGACGTGGACGTGCTTGCTGATGGTGCTAGTTGAGAGTTAGCAACGACATGTGCAGGATGGGAGGCATCTTCACATGCACCATGGACAGGGGATTGGCGTGCATGCACAACAGCAGAAGAAGCAGTGGTGTCACCTGCAAACACTGTTTCTGGACCCTGGGGTTCGACCCACTTAGTCGGGTGCTTTTCTGCCATGTGCCTGATCATACTGGTGGAGGTCAGGCTGCTTGTTTTGCTACCCCTGCTGATGCTGGCCTGGCAGGTGGTGCAAATGGCCTTTTTGGGGTTATCTTCAAAGTCTTTAAAAAACAACCAGACTCGGGAAGACCTAACAGTTGTACTGGCAACTTCCGTCGTGTTGGCGTTACGAGGAGCGCTTTTTCCGCCTTGTGTCTGCAGCCACAACACTGCTTCTTCCTGCCTGTTGTGGTGCTATGCCTCCCTCCCCCTGTGTGCTGCTGTCCTTGCTCTGTATGTCCCCCTGCCAGGTTGGGTCAGTTACTATATCATCCACCACCTCGTCTTCCACTTCTGCACCCTGGTCCTCCTCCTTACTTTCTGGCAATTGTGTCTCATCATCATCATCATCCCCCTCTTGCGACAGTAATTGCACTTTCCCACCGTTGCCTTCGTGTGACCGTGGCTGCTCAAATGTTTGAAGTTGGCCGGGTGAGAGGCCCCAATCTACAAAAGGAAAAGTGAACAGCTCTTCTGAGTGTCCAAGTGTGGGATCAGTTGTCTCCGGGCACTCGGCCTGGTGGGAGGAAGGAGGATCAGGGTGAGGAATATGCGGTCCAGACTCACGGCTACTGAGACTTGACCGTGTGGAAGACAGAATGGTAGTGGTGGTGGCAAAGTGACTGGAAGCATTATCTGTTATCAAACCAACAACCTTTTGACACTGCTCTGGGTTCAATAGTGGTGTACTGCTTTCCTCTAGTAATTGGGACAGGAAGGTCGAGCGACAAGATGTGGGTGTTTGTTGTGGCACAATTTCAGCTTTTGCATGCACCATCACCATCATGTCCACTTCCTCGTCCCTTGCCATGCAAATGAAAATGAAAATGGAAGAAATGGCTGATTTTGGAACACTCTTATAGGTGTTATGTCTGACAGAGAACCACGGTATTAAATAGCAGGCCTGTAATTTACTAATACTATTCTTCACAGACACCTAGTGTGAATAGCTTGACCGACACACTGCAACAGAATGGAAAAGGAGATCAATATTTTCCACGTTCAGTTCAAATTCCTGGATTTTTATTGCTGAAATATGGAACAGAACAGATCTGGCTGTATTCTGCAATGCTAACATGCAAATTGAGCAGAAAAATGGTGTACTCTGGACTGGTTTTTAAGCAAATATCCAGGATTAGGATAAAAAAAAATTTGCCCTGAGCCCTGATATCTGGGGCTCTGTCTACAAATATCTGTAATTATTACAGCAGCAGCAGACAGGACGTTCAATGGACCCTCTTGCTCTATATGCACTGCAGTCTGCCACATACACTGCCTGCCTGCCTAACTCCTGCCTAGCACTGATTATATGCAGCTGGATTAGTCCTCTGAAGGACTGTTAGTTCAGATGGATATATATATATATATGTCGTGGAATACCTATACTAACAGGACGTTCAATGGACCCTCTTGCACTATATGCACAGCAGTCTGCCACATACACTGCCTGCCTGCGTAACTCCTGCTATCACCACTGAATATATGCAGCTGGATTAGTCCTCAGAAGGACTGTTAGTTCACATAGATATATATACTGTATATATGTTGTGAAATATCTATAAACAAGCAAATCTCTCACCTACGCAGCAGCAGCTCTCTCTACTCTGCCTGTTTCCGGGGTAGACTGTGACGAGTATAGCGGCGCTAGGTCTTATATAGACCTGATGATGCTGTGTGGCCAGCCAATCACTGTAATGCCCATAACCAACATGGCTACGGCATTACAGTGTGTGGCAGGCAATCCCTGCATGTTCATTGGCTCTCTAAAGAGCGCCAAACATGCTGGGAGGAGACTAGAGTTCCCACCCGAGCAACTCGGAAATACTCACCGAGCTTGTCGGGCACCGTGATGCTAGGGCGAGTACCGAGCAGTGGCAAGCATATTCGCTCATCACTAGTTACTATATAGTGTACTGGAAATTGGGGAAAAAAATCCAAGTGCGGTGAGATTACAAGAAAAGTGCAATTCCACAATTGTGTTTTTTTTTTCTATTTACCATGTTCACTAAATGCTAAAATTTACATACCAATATGATTCTCCAGGTTAGTATGAGTACGCAGATAGCAAACATGTATAGGTTTTTTTTTATTTAAGTGGTGAAAAAAAATTCCGAAATTTGTAAGAAAAAAAAATGTCACCATTTTCAGAGACCAGTCTCGTCTCCATTTTTCATGATCTGGGGCTGAGTGAGGGCTTATTTTTTGTGCCCTGAACTGATGTCTTTATTGATACTATTAGGGGGTAAATACAATATTTTGATCAACAGTTATTGCATTTTATTGCAATGTTCCAGCCGTCAAAAAAATGTAATTCTGGAGTTTTGATTTTTTTTCTTGTTACGCCGTTTCCTGATCGGATTAATTTCATTTATATTTTAATAGATCAGACATTTCTAAAAGCAGTGATACCAAATATATATATTTTTTTATTATTGTTTTATTTTGAATGGGGCAAAAGAGGGGTGAATTGAACTTTTATGTTTTTTAAATTTTGTTAATATTTTTTAAAACTTTTTTTTAAAACTTTTTACTGACTTCAATACTCCCCTTAGGAGACTTAAAGCTGCGATCATCCGATCGCCTGTGCTACATATAGCAGTGCTCCAGCCCTGCTATGTGTAGCATAAAACATGATCTCCTATGAATGCCGGCCATGGGCTGGCGTTCATAGGAGATTTACAATGACAGGCACAATGTGTTCTTTAGAACCTTGGCTATCACGTCAACCCATCGGCAACCCGCGATCACGTGAAAGGGGCACCGATGGGCAGGTCTTGTTAAAAGCCACTGGTGGATCTTGGATCCACCCACTGCTGTTAGAGGCACATGACAGCTGATCAGATCAACTAATCAATGTGCAGGGAAAGATGCGGGCTCAGTGCTGGAGCCTGCATTAAATGCAGGGACACGACCTTTGACGTACCTATACAATTGTAAGTCTATTGTTTTTTACTTATTTTTTTTCTTTTTATTCTCTTATTGATCACAACAGACATTTAAAATTCTGCATTATGTCTAGGGCCTTTGAAAAAAAAATGGATATATATATTTAATTTTTTATTTCTTTTTATTATTTTGTAAACCCTATTAACTCCAACTGCACTTTGCTATGGAATATCAGTGAGGATTGTGCAAATAAGCTTGAATGTAACTCTGCAAATATATGAAACATCTGTAGAAGGCAAAGTCTTTGTAGATTTCGTAAAGCAAGGTTTGTAAAATTACAGACTAAAGAATGTACTGTCAGTTAAAAACTAGTCAAGTTTCTTTTATCTTCTCATATGTCACTGACATGTAACATTAGAGCTAAAAGTATGGCATTTTATAGAACATCATTTTAGCAGTCATTGACCCCTGCTTACAGACCTCAGTCTTTTGCATGGCTCATGGATATGAAAGAAGATAAAAAATAGAGTTGCCACCTTCAGAAAATGAATCTACAGTTATGTCTATAAGTCTTGCTCTGCTGATTAAATAAAGAGATAAAATATCAATGTTACGGGGCTGTGAACACAGTACAATGTATAGTAAGGTCACTGCATTTCCTACAAGAAAGAGAGTGCAGTCTCCTGAAAAAAATAATGATCCTTAAATTATAGTGGCCCCCACTAATTGCCAGAAGCTGCATGTACATCCCCAGTTCTCTCTTGGTTCTCCCTTGACCACAAGGTCTTGGCCAGAAGGAGCTGAATGAACAGTCTGAGATCTCCTGGCCTAGGTCTTATGGCCAAGGGAGAATCAGTCAAATTTGGGATTTATACCCATCTACAATTAGCACTCATTCTGTGATTAAGTGATCATTTTTTGAGACCAGTATAAATGTCAGGGCTATACAGAAACATATCATGTTGTACAGATTAATGCTAATCCTTTATACACATAATATACATTGCATACTGCACCTATTTCAGCAAAGCTGATGACTTCATAGGTTTGACCAATATCCATTTCCTTGTCTAATTTACTATTCTTTGTTGGCAAGTCTGGTGATTGGTCCTCATCCAACTCAATGTTCAGTCGTAGCAGAGCCTGTGCCAGATTTTCCCTGGACACCGTCTGTGAAATGTTTGGCCGCTGGTGCAAGTGAAGTTTGCTCAGAATGTTCTGCTTGGCCACTTCCAGAAGTATGGCTTTCTCAGCTTCAGCCTCCATAGGTTGGTTGAAAATGCTGCAAGACGAGCACGAAAAATTTGCCAGTGATGCCTGCATAACAACCAGCAGTAGAGGTAAAGCAACATAGACTGTCATGATGTTATCTGCGGAGAAGGACATGGCAGGTCAACAAACACAAAACATAATGATCAACTAAAAGCACAGTCCTGTCTTGTTATTGTAGAAAAAGGAATCTAGGAAACATGCCAAACTTAAGTGAACAGTCTGCCTACTGTATGTATGTATATATATATATATATATATATATATATATACACACATATATATAACAGATAAATTGGTCAAACAACCTTTACACCATGTTATCACGTAAATGCGTAAATACAGTATATAAACTGTGTGTATATATATATAAATATATATATATATACTATATTTATGTGATATTAGGATGTAAATATTGCTTAACCAGTGATTATTTGACTATATAAACAGGAGATAAGCTAACTGAAAAAAAGCACAAGTAACATAGTCATCTGCTCAGCAGTTCATAATACAATGATAGTGATTGCTAAGAAGAAACCTGGTTACAAGGATTCTTTGATTGAAGATCTGGAGCTGGTGACTGCTTCGCTCTTCCTTCTGTTCTGACTCTGGTGTCCTTTGAAATTGGGAGGAAGCTAAACCCAAAAGTGCAAAGTTTTCTATAATTATAGCTTTTGTCGTTTTTTTTTTTGTTTTTTTTTACCAAACAAGAAATAAACCAAAGCTGTATGAGTTCAGCAAATATACACAATGGGTGACCTCAGGAGAGCCAGCAGAGCACAATTAACCCTTTCTGAAATATCCCATGTTACTTCTGGTCAATATACAGTATATTCTAGTTGAATTTTATAAGAAAAACAAATTACAACACTATGAATAACTATACACTTTATGATATTTGGTATGATATATATTTATATGCGCTGCGGAATATGATGGCTTTATATAAGCGAGTATGATAATTGATTTTATCTTTTGTATTCTTTAGTACTTAATGTGTAATCTAATGAGTACCTAATAGGACTATAATAGTTTAAAATATTACTTTATTATTGATAATGTTTACCCAACTCATTGAATTTACTGCAGTTTGAAGATGCCTGTATACAATTCTACAAATACCCCTTTAACAAAGTATTGATAGATTAAAGGGGCTGATTAAAAGCATGTAAATGTAATAGAGAAGCTTTCCTAATCAAGACCTGTGTGGGCAGAGAAGAAAGTTTATACAAAGTGCACCTGTCATTCTGAAGGATCGCTGGTGGCTTTGCATTGACATTGCATTGATGCCTATTGTCTGCAACAAGTGCTTCATTTTAAAGTGAACCTTTCACGCACAAAAATATCTGTAATCCGTAGGAGATTAACAGTTTATGACATTTTAAACATGTTTGTCAGTTCAACTGGAACAGTGGCAACAGGGAGAAAATGAAGTCTTATTCTCCATGCAGAAGCTTGCTCGGGACGGTACTGCAGAGCAGGCTGTCAGTCAAGGTGCAGGAGGAGTGATTTCAGTGCGCTTCATGCACCAGTTCATAAAAACTTTATTTCTTCCTTGTAGCTTTTAGTCACTTTTTCAGTAATCTGCTATTTATGAGCAGATTACTACTATGTCAACCATGTGTTTGTAGTGGACAGATTCTATTTAACTGCAGCATCAGTGCAACAGGAGGGAAACTCCTAACCCCCCACCCCCCATACAGATATTAGCCGATATGAAACTAGACAATTAAATTAATTATCATCAGAACGTAAAACAGCCCTTCCATGATAATATTAAAAGTGAAAAATCTTCTTTATTTAGCTCTTCAAAAAAAAATTTGATAATACGTGGTTCACATAAAAATGAAGGACGAATTTCTGCAGTGGATAACGCCCTTAGTCATAGCCTGAATCAGGAAATTGTTAGTGAGCATTGAAAAAAACAAGGAACCAATCACATTGAAGTGCGTAATCAATCAAAATTTGTATTATAAACTCCCATGCTGTTGATCGATAAATGTTAAACCATATTTTGAATTCATTCCATTTGGTTTTCTGGTATCAAATAAGCTTCCCTTAATAATAATTGTCACTGTCAGTTCCCACATTGAAGCGGAAGATTATCCTTTTCAATTTCATAAAAACCAAACTACTCTATACCGACTTTATGGATAATAGATTATTTAGGCTATATTAATTTGTTGCTGTTATATTGGTGTATAACTGAAGAGTGTGAATACACAGTAGAACCATCATGGACACGTAAGGCTATGTGCGCACGTTCAGGATTTGAATGCAGAAAATTCCTTAAGGTTTCTGCATCTCTTGGCAGGAAAAACGCTGCAGAAAAAAATGCACGTTTGCCGCGATTTTGATGCTTTTTTTTATGTGGTTTTTTTTGCGTTTTTATACATCAGTGATTGCTTATTGGGGCTAAGTAAAGATATTTGAAAAAATAAATGTGGGACATCTCTTTAATCCCTGGAGTACCATCAGACCTGGGGTGAGTATATTGGTTAATTTAAGTGATTAAAGAATGTGTCTGTTGTATTTCAAATGAAGTGTTTTACTCTGTGTGTGTTTATTTAACGCTTTACTTTAATTAGGCTTAGTAATGAAAGTGTCCGACACCTTGTCATCACTAAACAAAAGAGCTAGGTGTCAGCTAATCCAATAAACCCATTCTTATTAGCATTCCCATTCAAGTCATTTCTGGGGCAGCTGAGAGCTGCTATTTTTAGCCTAGGAAGGTGCCATTACGCAAACATATTCTCTTGCTATTAATAACAGCTTACAGCTGTTTCCTTCTAATGCCACACATTTGTTGTCAATACATGCGGATCCACTACATATAATGACATTTCAATCGGTAAAAATCTGCAGAGGAGACTAGCGTCTCCACTGCAGAAATTGACATGCTGCAGGTGAGTTTGGATACGTGCCTGAGATCAGGAGCTGCTGCAGGTTTGAAGCTGCATGTTTATGCAGCGTCAAACTCGCAGCGTCCAGATGTTACAGCATAGTGGATGGGATTTCTAGAAATCCCATGTCCACTATGCATGCATCTGAGGTTGCGGATCACCCGCGGACACTGACATGCGGCGCGTTTTTCAGGACTGCAGCATGTTAAATTCTCTTGTGGAGTTGCTAGTCTCCGCAAAATAAATTTGACCACTAGAATGTATTGAATGCAATAAAACCGCGTAGTTCAGTGAACACATGCGAATTTACCTGCATTCAATAGAACGCAGAAAAAACATGCGGCATCCAAAGTGCTGCTACGTCTGGATCGTGAGCACATAGCCTAAAATGTAAAAAAAATGGCGTGTCATTTTCATAACTTTCCATAAGAGGGAAAGCCGACCGCTGGGAGCTGATATTAGCAGCTGGAGAAGGGGGCATTAGCCAAAAATGTTCCCTGGCTATTAATAACAGCCCACAGCTGTTTGCTTAGCCTTTACTGGTTAGATTACAGGGGAACTCCAAAAAAGATTGACGAAGAGTCCCCCTATAAAATCTAACCAGAAAAGGCTAAACAGACATCTGCGGGCTGATATTAATACCTATGGAAGGGGCCATGGATACTAGCCCCCTCTGTGACTAATAATATTAGCTCTCAGCAGCCCCAGAAATGGTGCATCCATAAGATGCGCCAAACCTGGTGCTTAGCCTCCGCTCTTCCCACTGCCGTGCAGCAGTGGCGAGTGGGATAAGATTGCAGTTCATGTCAGCCTTGTATTGGCGGCTGACATGAAGCCCAGATTAGCAATGAAGTGCGTCTATAAGACGCCCCCATTACTAACCCCATAGTAATGTTTTTGACACTTTTTCAATAAAGACACAACCAGAATAAAGTATTTTATTCACACAGTTGTAATAATTTATTTAAAAATAAAAAACACTGTATACTCACCTAAAGCCCAGTCCCCGAATCCCTCGTCTCCTGTAAAAAAACAAAAATAAAAAACAACCATATCTCTCCCCTGTCCACTGTCATGACATAATCCCAGTGTCCCACGGTGATCCGGGCCACTTCTACAGCAGCCACATCAATCACTGATGTGACTGCTGTAGAAGACAGTACTATACACTGACAGGAGTGTAATCACTCCTGTCAGTGTACATCGCTGCGCTGCTGGGAGTGAGGTCATTGGAGTTCATCAGCTGAAGATCAGTTGATAAGCCCCGGTGACCTCATTTACTGCATCAGTGTTGTGTGGGAAAATTCCCATGCAGCACCAATGCCGTAAACTGAAGTCAAAGAGCTCTCAGCTGACCTTCAGCTAATAAACTCCAGTGAACTTAGTCCTGGCAACGCAGCGATGTACTCTGCCAGTAGCGAGTGTTCTCCCGTCAGTGTACTGTCGGCTGCCGGGTGATCGGGTCGCCAGGGGACATCGGGAGGACACTGGACAGGTGAGAATGAAAGGTGTTTTTTATTTTAAGGTAGATTTTTTTTTTTTCCATCTTTAAACACCGTGCACAGACGCTGGCTGAGGAGACTACTTCTCACCTCAGCTGCGCCTGCTCCCGCTGTTATCAGCGGGAACGGCAGTTGGATGATGGGAGGAGTAGTCTTCTTCCCCACCCTGGGTACCATTCTTTGTGCGTTTTTGTGGCGTATTTGACTCATTGACTTGAATTGAGTCAGTCAAATACGCAGCAAACATCCACAGAAAATACGCAAATATATTTATGCCTGCGGGTTTGCTGCTGTTCAATTGAACTTAATGGGCGGAAAACGCTGCAGAAACGCTAAAATGAATGGACAAGTTGCGGATTTAAAAGGAATGACAATCCTGTCAGGAAAATTCCTGATCATGTGCACAGCACATCAGGATTGTCATTGTATTAGCTGGCACGCAAATTACCTAGCGTTTTTGTTGCATTTTCGCGCTGAAAAAAGGCAGAGAAAATGCATTAAAAATGCACAGTGTGCACATAGCCTATGGGTGGTGCACTGTGCTATCGCGTTCCTGCCCATGAAGACACCAATCGTGTTGTATGTATTATGTCATGTGTTTTTTGTATATATTGTGTCATGTGAATTGTATTGTGTTGTGATGTAGTCATATATACTGTGAAGTAATGTATAGTGTATAGTATTATAATGCATAGTGTAAAGTATAGGATAGGTAGTGTAAGACGATGCAGATAGTTGACTGTAGTATAAGTAATGATGATAGGGTAAGATAGAGTTAATGTTTGGGACTAGCCCACAGGGGGTGGAGTTAGTGTTAGGGAAAGTGACTTTGTTAGTTGGCTAGATAGGGTCTGGAGAGTAAAGTGAGCAGAGCTGCATGAATGGGTGACCATAAGTGTAAGGAGACTAAGGATGAGGGATAGTGTGATCCTGAAGAGAAGTGACTAATGAGACAGAGTGGCCTTCCGGAGCGGGGTCCATGGATAGGCCTCTGAGTCAAGAATCCCAGAGCTTGTAACGCAGAAGGTAATGGAGTAGGATTGAGTAGTGGAGGTCCCGAGTGCAAAGGTTCCAGAGCGCCAGTAGTGGAAGAAATAGGAAGCGGAACCGATTACCAAGTAAGCTGGGTTGTGGCAGTGTAGAGAGAAACAAAGTGTGTTATTAGCCCTGGAGTAAACTACGGAGGAAGGATATTGAAAGTGAAAAATGCTTTATACTGTGAAGGAAACGTCCATAAGACTTTGTACCCTCTATCCCTTGTATATAACCTTTACCAAGATACTATCCAGTAAAGAGTTTGTTTTGGAACGGAAGTCTCCCTCATTGAACTGTGAAACACATGGTTCTGGCCAGCCCACACCATTGGCTACATGCTGCCTTCACGGATGTAAGGCTATCACAGCACAAATCCACACACCCAGCCAGAAACCACGCTTTCATGCAGCACCGTGGTGTAAAAAGAGACAAGTGCCTCACCCACGTCTACCGCCCTGCACCTTGCTACAGACACAAATGCCAATTCTGCAGCAAAATCTTGACGTGTCACACAATATTGAGTTAGACTGGCTACAAAACTGCAGTAGAATAGTGCATGCTTTACATTTTAAAAATTTCTACATGCTTGTAAAACCACAAACTGTAGTTTATTTCTTCTGAATGTGAATGTGCTGAAAAGCTTAGGTTGGTGGTCATTGTCAGACTAGGATGCCAAGGGCTCATCAGCAACCAACTTCAGGACAAGTGAGGCGTGACTCAGCGCTGGGTTGTGGGTGGGGTTATTCCCCACATCACACCCAGCATCCACCGCGCGCTTTCCCAATGAATCGGGAGAGGGAGAGCGTGCAGTGGATGCTGAGTGTGACGCAGTGTGACGCTGAGTGTGACCCCGCCCACAACCCAGCAGTCACCGGTGGAACGCGAAAGAGGGACCCTCGGCTGCAGCCTGAACTTGTCGTGACGTCAGCGGATGTCAGCGCCGGTTGCAGCCGGGGGTCACGTGATGCCTGTGAGCGGCCAGTGATAGTGCCGCTCACAGGCATTATCTGCAACACAAGGTATTTACAGAGATACTTATGCCCACATGCTGAATACATTGGGCAACTTAAAAAAAGTACCGGACAACCCCTAAAAATAAATAAGACGCTGCCTTTGTCTGTACATAGTGATTCAAGTGTATTGTGCCAAGTACTGCTCATATAAGAGGTGGTGGCCCACTCTTACACAGGGTTCCACCGGAGGATTCTCCTGTGGGCCAGTCCAAGCCCGTTGGTGGTGTATTTAGTCAGGTGAGTATGACTCGCCCCCTGGGCCGTGGGGTACTCGAAACCGGGTCTTCTGGTGTACGGTGCTGATGAGGGTAGTAGTGGCAACCCGGTCCCGTGGCGCAGGGTGGTCAGACCAATGTTGTGGCAGTCTATTTATAGATTTGTGAATGTGAAAGTCCGACTACGCCACCCGTGGATTGCGATCAGGGATAACCGCCGCTGCAGGACAGACCGCTAGGGCTGGTGTTGGTGAACAGCACAGGAATGGTATAGGAGTGTAGGAGTGTAGCCCCAGGGCAGTGTAGGTGGATGTTGGGGGTGATAGTTCCGGCCACGATGGTCAGAATGCAGAGTCCGCTTAACCCCTTTCCAACCCTTGCCGTATTAGTACGCACATTTGCGTACCCCCGGTTCAGTGAGGGCTCCGGCGCTGAGCCCGCACTGAACCGAGCACATGTCAGCTGATTCTTACAGCTGACATGTGCCCGCAACAGCCGCGGGTGGAATCGCGATCCACCCGCGGCTGTTAACATGTTAAATGCCGCTGTCAATCTCCGACAGCGACATTTAACGCGTGCTTCCGGGTTGCGCGTCATAAGCCCCGCCCACCGGCGACCCCGTCACGTGATCGCGGGTCACCGATGGGCGTGCATGACAACCCAGGGTCTGCAGCAGACGCCTGTGGTTGTCATGATCTCGTCGCTATGAGCGCCACCTAGTGGTCGGCGCTCATAGCACAGGACCATTTCTGCTATATGCAGGGGATCTGCTGGTCCCCTGTATGTAGCAGAGACGATCAGACAACTGCTGCTTCTAGTCTCCTATGGAGACTATTGAAGCATGCAGTAAGTGAAAAAAAAATGTTTTTAAAAATATAAAAAAAATAAAAAAAATATAAAAGTTTAAATCACCCCCCTTTCACCCCATTCAAAATAAAATATAAAAAAAAAAAACCCACATACACATATTTGGTATCGCCGCATTCAGAATCGCCCCATCTATCAATATAAAAAAATAATTAATCCGATCGGTAAACGGTGTAACGAGAAAAAAATTGTAAACGCCAGAATTACGTTTTTTGGTCGCCGCAAAATTGCAATAAAATGCAATAACGGGCGATCAAAACATCGGATCTACCCCAAAATGTTATCAATAAAAACGTCAGCCCGGCGCGCAAAAAATAAGCTCTCACCCAGCTCCAGATCCCGAAAAATGGAGACGCTACAGGTATCGGAAAATGGCGCTATTTTTTTTTTTTTTACCAAATTTTGGAATTTATTTTCACCACTTAAATATAAAATAACCTATACATGTTTGGTGTCTACGAACTCGTAATGACCTGGAGAATAAGAATGGCAAGTCAGTTTTAGCATTCAGTGAACGTGGTAAAAAAAAATATAAAAAACAACTGTGGTATTGCACTTTTTTTGCAATTTTACCGCACTTGGAATTTTTTTACCGTTTTCCTGTACATGATATGGTAAAACTAGTAGTGGCGTTGAAAAGTACAATTTGTCCCGCAAAAAATAAGCCCTCACACGGCCATATTGTCCAAAAAATAAAGACGCTATGGCTCTGGGAACAAGGGGAGCAAAAAACGAAAAAGCAAAAACGACAAAACCCAAGGTTGCGAAGGGGTTAAACAGTTCAGGGTCTTTATTGTAACAGATGGTAATGACCCAACAACAGTACTGGCTAGAAGGGGACCTGGATGTCTGAGAACACTCAGGAAGCCCCTCTGGTCAGGGTGAGGGTGTAGGCCTACCGTACTCTCTATGCTCTTTCTGACTATTTCCCCCTTTAGTAGTAAAATAGCCCACGTCCCTGAGCGTGCCGTGTATTCTCACCCGTATGGCTTGCAACTTGGACTCCTTTTACCTCTGGCCTCTCTTGGCTTTGCTGGTCCCTTCTGTTGTGGCGGAGCCTCCGGGCTTTTTAGGCCAAAGGACATGAAATCCCTCGCAGATTGGTTCTCTGCTGCTGGACTTAGAGTCTTTACAGCCTCGGACCCCAATGTCCGGTTAGATTAATTCTTTGCCAGGACCGGCTCTCGTCGCCTCTGTCCCTGGCCTGCAGTCTCTCCTCTGCCTCACGGACTCCTCAGCTGCTGCTGACCTGTCCCTTCCTCTAAGGAACCCTTCCGGTCACTTCAGAAGTGGGTTCTGGTCTCCCTAACCCTGCCCCAGTTCCAGCTTTTATAGGGCAGCCAGCTCCCCCTACTGGCCTGGGACAGGAGGTGCTGCATGCTAATTGTCAATTACCAGGGAACCTCCCTCCTGCTCTCAGACACAGCCTTTATTATTTGTGGCATCCAGGCCTGGGGTGACACAAGTACATAGCCCTTTAGACACATAACTCGCCTATGTGAATACACTAAACAGCCTCTGTCGGGTGTTGTATCAATGTAGTTATTCTTACTGTACTTAGAAACATTATTTCCAGGAGAGAAACACCCATCACATATAAAATATGATGGTGAGTGCCCAATTTTTTCTTTCAGATTCCTTCAAAAAAATTATATTCTCCATATAAAATCCGAGGCATGCACAGGTACAGTGGTGGCCCCATGCACTTGAATTGGAGACCTAAAATTGAGATGTAATATAGCCATGTAGATGAGGAATAATGGTCTTAGCGCTTGTGTTTTTTTTTTTTTAAATATGTTACTACCTGTTTCACAAGGCAAAAATATGAGGGAAAGAAATAACCTAGAGTTTCCCAGTAAATACACAGGAAAAAAAGAATGAAAATGTAAAACATATAAGAATTTTGCTGATAAATAAATGAGTTTAAAGATTGATGTGATATCCCTAAAATATACCAACAATTTATGAACAGTTAGATCTAAGGGTGCTGATTAGTTTTGAGCGAGCATGCTTGACACTGCTCGGTACTCGCCCGAGCATCTCACTACTCGGGATGTTTGGCGAGCACCGAGCATTTTCGGGTTACTCGGGCGGGAACTCGGGTCTCCGCCCTGCATCTTTGGCGCTCTTTACAGAGCCAATAAACATGCAGGGATTGCCAGCCAGTCACTGTAATGCCGCAGCCATGTTGGTTGTGGGCATTACAGTGATTGGCTGGCCGCACAGCGTCACCTCGAATATTTAAAACCGGGCGCCGCCATCTTGGACACAGTCACTACGGATCAGACGGTGTAGGGAGAGTGCTGCTGAGCTAGGGAGAGATTTATACTGCGAAATAGGTAGTGTAGGGTCTCTAAAGCCTGCAAAATCAAACAAACAGTCCTTCTCAGGACTAATAGCCATCCCAGATATCAGGCAGGCAGGCTGTATAGGAGACACAGTGGTTATACCAACAAATACTGCATTACAGTCCTGTGTGCTGCTTCTCAAATTGCTAGACTTAGCCCCAGGTCTCAGGGGCCAGGAAAAATCCTTTTTTTTTTTTCATCTAAATCCTCTTTTTTTTTTCCCTCAGTCAGACTGTACAAATACCCATCTTATTAACCTTTTGGTATTTCTCCCCTTCCCCCCAAAAAAATTGAGTGTGACTGTGAGTGTTCAGACACAAATATATCTGTTTAAAAGAGTCTGGTGTAGGCCAGAGAACTAGAACTGTGGTTTTCCTCTTCCACGGTTCAAATCTGGGTGTAATCCACCTTTCTGCATAAAAAAAACAGTTTGAGTGTCTCGCTGACTGTTCAGACACAAATATATCTGTTTAAAAGATTCTGGTGTAGGCCAGAGAAATAGAACTGTGGTTTTCCTCTTCCACGGTTCTAATCTCCTTTTATTACCCTTTTGCCATTGATAGTGCAAATGTAAGCTATTTTACTTCATTTACAATGGGCAAGGCGCGTGGCAAGGGACGTGGAACTGGACGTTCTGGTGATGGTGCGTGCACAGGACGGGGCCGTGGCCAAGGTGAAAATGTGCCACAACCAACAGCCACATCTTTTCGCTCCCAGTTCTTGACCAAATTACTAGGGAAGCACACAACACCACTATTGCGAACTGATCAGTGTGAGCAGGCTATTAATTGGATAGCAGATAATACTTCCAGTCACCTGGGCACCACCACCTCCGGTCTGTCTTCCACACGGTCAAGTGTTAGTAGCCGTGAGTCTCGACCCAATACTCCTCCTCACCCTGATCCCACAGTTGGATACTCTGAAGAGCTGTTCACTGGTCCATTTCCATACACTGTGTGCAGAATTATTAGGCAAATGATTATTTTGATCACATGATACTTTTTATACATGTTGTCATACTCCAAGCTGCATAGGCTTGAGAGCCAACTATCAATTAAGTAAATCTGGTGATGTGCATCTCTGTAATGAGGAGGGGTGTTGACTAATGACATCAACACCCTATATAAGGTGTGCTTAATTATTAGGCAACTTCCTTTCCTTTGGCAAAATGGCTCAGAAGAGAGATTTGACGGGCTCTGAAAAGTCCAAAATTGTGAGATGTCTTGCAGAGGGATGCAGCAGTCTTGAAATTTAAAACTTTTGAAGCGTTTATCACCGGACAATCAAGCGTTTCATGGCAAATAGCCAACAGGGTCGCAAGAAGCGTGTTGGCCAAAAAAGGCGCAAAATAACTGCCCATGAATTGAGGAAAATCAAGTGTGAAGCTGCCAAGATGCCATTCGCCACCAGTTTTGCCATATTTCAGAGCTGCAACGTTACTGGAGTATCAAAAAGCACAAGGTGTGCAATACTCAGGGACATGGCCAAGGTAAGGAAGGCTGAAAAACGACTACCTTTGAACAAGAAACATAAGATAAAACGTCAAGAATGGGCCAAGAAATATCTTAAGACTGATTTTTCAAAGGTTTTATGGACTGATGAAATGAGAGTGACTCTTGATGGGCCAGATGGATGGGCCAGAGGCTGGATCAGTAAAGGGCAAAGAGCTCCACTGGTGGAGGTGGGTACTGGTATGGGCTGGTATCATCAAAGATGAACTTGTGGGACCTTTTCGGGTTGAGGATGGGGTGAAGCACAACTCTCAGACGTGCTGCCAGTTTCAGGAAGACAACTTCTTCAAGCAGTGGTACAGGAAGAAGTCGGTATCGTTCAAGAAAAACATGATTTTCATGCAGGACAATGCTCCATCACATGCATCCAACTACTCCACAGCGTGGCTGGCCAGTAAAGGTCTAAAAGAAGAAAAAATAATGACATGGGCCCCTTGTTCAACTGATCTGAACCCCATAGAGAACCTGTTGTCCATCATAAAATGTGAGATCTACAGGGAGGGAAAACAGTACACCTCTCGGAACAGTGTCTGGGAGGCTGTGGTGGCTGCTGCACGCAATGTTGATCGAAAACAGATCAAGCAATTGACAGAATCTATGGATGGAAGGCTGTTGAGTGTCATCATAAAGAAAGGTGGCTATATTGATCACTAATTTTTTTTGTTTTTGTTTTTGCATGTCAGAAATGTTTATTTCTAAATTTTGTGCACTGATATTGGTTTACCTGGTGAAAATAAACAAGTGAGATGGGATTATATTTGGTTTTTATTAAGTTGCTTAATAATTCTGCACAGTAATAGTTACCTGCACAAACAGATATCCTCCTAAGATAGCCAAATCTAAAAAAAAAACACTCCAAATTCCAAAAATATTAAGCATGGATATTTATGAGACTTTTGGGTTGATTGAGAACATAGTTATTGATCAATAATAAAAATAATCCTCTAAAATACAACTTGCCTAATAATTCTGCACACAGTGTATTTGAGCCCCTCGCCTGCTCCGCTTGTAGTGGTGGAAGAGGAGATCCCATGTAGCGATGGCCAAATATTTGAACAGCCATGGCCACAGGAAGGCGACGCTGGCAATTTGTCAAAAGAGGTGGACGATGACGAGACACAATTGCCACGAAGTGAGGAGGAGGACCATGGTGCGGAAGTGGAAGAGGAGGAGGTGGTGGATGATCTAGTAAGTGACACAATGTGGCAGGAGGACACGCAGAGCGAGGCCAGCAGCACACAGGGGGAGGGAGGCAGAGTACCCCAACAGACAGGAAGAAGCAGTGTGGTGGCTGCAGACAGAAGGCGGGCAACCGTTCCCCGTAACACCAACACGAGGGACGATGCCAGTACAACCCGTAGTTCTTACAGAGTCTGGAATTTTTTTAAAGACTCTGCTTATAACCCCAAAAAGGCCATTTGTACCAGTTGCCAGGCCAGCATCAGCAGGGGTGACAAAACTACCAACCTGACCACCACCAGCATGATCAGGCACATGTCAGCAAAGCACCCGACTTTGTGGGGCGAACCACAGGGTCCACGACCAGTGTCAGCGGGTGTCACCACTGCTTCTTCCGCTGTTGTGTGTTGTAAGAGAACCCCCTGTTGTGCGTGCAAGGCAATCCCCTGTCCATACTGCATGCAAAGATGCCCCCTCCTCTCAGTCTTCACTTGTTATGGCAGTTTCTCAAGAAACAGCATCAACGTCCATGTACACGTCCCACCGTGGCATTCAATTGTCCATATCACAGACCTTTGAACGAAAGCGCAAATTCGCAGCCAATGCCCCACAGGCGACAGTCCTAAATTTGCACATTTCACGACTACTTGCATTGGAAATGCTGCCTTTTAGGCTGGTGGAGACGGAATCCTTCCGCAACCTTATGGTGGTGGCCGTCCCTCGATACTCGGTCCCCAGCCGGCACTATTTTGCCCGGTGTGCCATCCCCGCACTACACAAGCACATGTCCCAAAACATCTGCCGTGCCCTCAACAACGCAGTTACTGGGAGAGTCCACCTGACAACGGACACGTGGACAAGTGCTTGTGGCCAGGGACAGTACATCTCCCTGACGGCACACTGGGTAAACATAGTGGAAGCCGGGACCCAGTCGGACCTTGGGACAGAATATATCCTCCCCACACTGAGGATTGCGGGCCCTATGTCAGTCAGAGTTGCCCCCACAGTGTACAGCTCCTGCACATCATCCTCCTCCTCCTCATGTTCAGCCTCCATCTCAGATATCACCACATCAGTTACAAAATGGAAGCACTGCAGTACTGCCTCAGCCAAGAGGCAACAGGCTGTGCTGAAACTCCTAAGCTTAGGTGATAAACCTCACACTGCTTGTGAGTTGTGGACAGCTGTGAAAGAGCAGGCAGATCTGTGGCTGAGACCGCTGAACCTACATCCAAGCATTGTCGTGTGTGACAATGGCAGCTCTGAGGCGAGATCACACACGTACCATGCCTGACTCATGTGCTTAACCTCGTGGTTCAGCGGTTTCTTAAATCATACCCCGAGTTGCCAGATCAGCTCGTCAATGTACGCCACCTGTCAGCTCATTTTCAGAAGTCGGCTACAGCTTCCGTCGCCCTTGCTGTGTTGCAGCAGCGTTTGCAGCTTCCGTCACACCGACTGGTGTGTGATGTCCCCACACATTGGAACTCTACCCTCCACATGTTGCAAAGGATTTGTGAGCAGAATAGAGCAGTTGTGGAGTACCAGCTGCAACAAGACCGTCGATATTCAGGTCAGACTCCATACATAAGACCTCAGGAGTGGACCTGGATGTCTGACATATGTACCATCCTGACAAACTTTGAGGAGTCCACCAAGATGCTGAGTGGCGATGACGCCATCATTAGCGTCAGCATCCTACTTGTCTGTCTTTTGCAACGCTCTCTGCAGACAATTAAAAATGAGGCATTGCAGCCAGAGTATGATGAGATTGATCAAGAAGCCGTAACGGGCGATTACACACAGGTCAGCCTCATCTCATCCCAACGTGCATTGGGGGACAATGAGTCAGAGGAGGAGGAGGAAGAACAGGAGCTCGTATCATGCGCTTTAGACGGTAGTACCTGTACAGCTGTCATATCGTCGGTTCAGCGTGGGTGGCCTGAGGACAGGGGGGAGGAGGAGGAAGAGAGCATGGTCAGTCATCATCTTGGTGAGGACACGGAAGTCTTGCCCATTACCAGTCTGGTACGCATGGCTGACTTTATGTTACGCTGCCTTAACCTTGACCCTCGCGTTGTCAAAATGTTGGGTGACAGTCATTACTGGTTGGTGACACTTTTAGACCCCCACTACAAGGAGAACTTTCACTCTCTTATTCCTGAGGTGGAGAGGTCTACAAAAATGGGGCAGTACCAGAAGGCCCTTGCTGCAGAACTGTTAAAAAAGTTCCCATCTGAACACGCTAGTGGCAGAGGTCACAGTTCGTTGGCCAACCAAGGCGTACAGGCGAGAGAGATGCAACTCCAATCCAGCAGAGGCAGGGTAACACTGTCAACATTCTGGGACAGTTTTCTGAGACCCGCCCAGCTTACAGGCCTTGAGGCGCGGGGTACTCTCACAAGGAGTGGAAAGTTTCAAAAGATGGTGAGGGAGTACCTTGCCGACCGTACCAGCGTCCTCCGTGATTCCTCTGTGCCTTTTAATTATTGGGTATCCAAGCTGGACACTTGGAATGAACTCGCTCTGTACGCCTTGGAGGTCCTGGCCTGCCCTGCCACTAGCGTGTTATCGGAGCGTGTTTTTAGTGCCGCTGGGGGAATTATAACTGATAAGCGCACTCGCCTGTCAACTGACAATGCTGACAAGCTGACCCTTATCAAAATGAACAAGGGCTGGATTGGGCCAGACTTCTCATCACCACCAAATGACAGCAGAGTAACATAAAGTCAAATCCACTGTGTTATTTCGGGAGGTGTATTCCCATGCACCGCTTCACACCCACACATGGGTATACGCTTCCTCATTTCGGCTGTTTTTTGCTCTTCTCCTTATCCTCAGCCTCCACCACCACTATACCACCAGGGTGACCGTGGTCCGTGTTGCCAGCATTGCAAGTTCCTCCATCCTAATTTTTGGCAGCTTTTGCTTGGAAGGCATAGACAAAGACTATGGGAGACCCACTCCCCAATAATGGGAATAATGTTTTTAATATGCTGTACTGCATGGCTCTTGTAAGGGGCATTGCAGGTTCCTCCGTACTAATTTTTGGCAGCTTTTGCTTGGAAGGCATAAGCAAAGACTATGGGAGACACACTCCACAATAATGGGAATAATGTTTTTAAGATGCTGTACTGTATGGCTCTTGTAAGGGGCATTAAAAGCGTCTTGTTAAGCTACTGCGACCTCCACCACTTTTCCGAGGGGCATTAAAAGCGTCTTGTTAAGCTACTGTGACCTCCACCACTTTTCCGAGGGGCATTAAAAGAGTCTTGTTAAGCTACTGGGACCTCCACCACTTTTCCGAGGGGCATTAAAACCGTCTTGCTAAGCTACTGGGAACTCCACGTCTCTTCTGAGGGGCATTAAAACCGTCTTGTTAAGCTACTGGGACCTCCACCACTTTTCCGAGGGGCATTAAAACCGTCTTGTTAAGCTACTGGGACCTCCACGTCTCTTCTGAGGGGCATTAAAAGTGTCTTGCTAAACCACTCTGAACTCCACAGCTCTTCCAAGGGGCATTGAAATGTTGTTTTTAATTAACTCTAACCTCCACGACTCTTCGAACGGGCATTGCATTTCCTCCTAATTTTTGGCAGCTTTTGCTTGGAAGGCATAAGCAAATACTATGGGAGACCCACTCCCCAATAATGGGAATAATGTTTGTAATATGCTGTACTGCATGGCTCTTGTAAGGGGCATTGCAAGTAGAGATGAGCGGTGTTCGACTCGAACTGTTCGCCAATCTCAAATTAGAGCTGTTTTGGGCGGTGATAGAGCCGTTCGGTGAACACGAACAATTTGAAAAAAATTCGGCTGTTCGAGGTTATGTTCGATAACTGTTCGTGCACCTAAATCATAACTGGATTTTTTCTCAGTAATGCTGAAAATTAATGTTAATACGCAGTTTGAGTGTACAGCGGGGCGGGGGGAGGGGCAGGGGATGGATCTCTGCAGAAATAATGAAGATCTCCTTTTTTTTTTCTCTTTCCCACATTTACAGTGGGGAGGTGCAATCTGTCAGCCTATCAGCAGCGCACACACGGAGCGAACTGCTTTTTTTCACACAAGCAAGGGCATGTGTCATTGGCAGTGTATGTCACATGTCCTTGCCCTATAAGACCCAGCCATTTTCCCCGTCGCCACCATTTTCTCACTGCTGCAGCTGCGTGTTAGACGGCACCGCTGTTGCTGTGTGCACTATACTTGGTTAATTTCAAGCCAATTTTCGCACAAATCAACAGATAGCTTGGGAGTAGGGAATAGTTGTGATTGCAGTCCTTTTAAGGACTAGGTTACATCATTTCCTACGACTTTTATCAGGCCGGTCTGTGCTCTTAAATAGATAGGTTGGGAGTAAAGACTAATTGTAATTGCAGTCCTTTTCAGGGCTAGGTTACATCAGTTCCTATCACTTTTATCAGGCAGGTCTGTGCTCTTAAATAGATAGGTTGGGAGTAAAGACTAATTGTAATTGCAGTCCTTTTCAGGGCTAAGTTACATCAGTTCCTATCACTTTTCGCCAGGCAGGTCTGTGCCAGTGCTGTGCAAGTTTTTTTCACAGCATTTGGCTAAATCTAGCAAAGCAAATCCTTTTTGTCCTCTTGCAGTGTGTGTTAGTCAGTGGAGAAGCCTATCTGTGTTGCAAGCTACACCACCTGTGTATAGAATACAAATTTTTTTACTGCACCTAGTGAAGTAAAACCTTTTGGGCATAGCATAATTCTACTAGTCCATCTATACTAACCTCCACCAGGTTGCAAATTCAATATAATTTTTTTCTGCCTCTAGCTCTGAAAAAATGTTTCGGCTTGTAGCAGTGTGTGGGACTTGTTCTATTAGTCCATCTATACTAACCTCCACCAGGTTGCAAATTCAATATAATTTTTATCTGCATCTAGCTCTGAAAAAATATTTCGGCTTGTAGCAGTGTGTGTGACTTGTTCTATTAGTCCATCTATACTAACTTCCACCAGGATGCAAATTCAATATAATTTTTATCTGCATCTAGCTCTGAAAAAATATTTTGGCTTGTAGTAGTGTGTGTGACTTGTTCTATTAGTCCATCTATACTAACCTCCACCCGGTTGCATATTCAATATAATTTTTATCTGCATCTAGCTCTGAAAAAATATTTCGGCTTGTAGCAGTGTGTGAGACTTGTTCTATTAGTCCATCTATACTAACCTCCACCAGGTTGCAAATTCAATATAATTTTTATCTGCATCTAGCTCTGAAAAAATATTTGGGATTGTAGCAGTGTGTGGTACTCATTGTATTAGGCCATCTATACCAAGCTCCACCAGCTTTGAAATTAATAATAATTTTTAGCTGCATCTAGCCCTGAAAATAATTTTTCTTCCCAATAGTGGTAGCAATAGAAATATGGGGCGCGCTTCTGGATAACAAAAATATACGCTTCATAACAAAAAATACCAGCCTAGCACACTGCATTAATAAGATGGCATCATCCTCTCTCCCAGTGCTAGGCCTACTACGCCGGCTAGCATTCCTGTGCCTAAAACACAATGTATGGGTCTGCGCTAGCCACGATGCTGAGGGGTCTAAAGCTGCTGCTAACGCTTTATCACAATTCAATTGGCAGATTTTCACAGAGCTCTTCCCCAACGCCCACCCATCGGGCAACAGTTGCCCACCCTCCCTATGGGATCTAGTGGCGAATAGTTGATGCCATTAATCAGAGCGTTAGTTGCCCCGTCGACGTGGCAAGCATACGGTAAGGCATGCGAAGAGTGGACTCGACTAGTAGCAGGCAGACGGGTTGACCAATGTGAACAAGCCAGATCACAAGTCACCATAGAATTTCTCCACCAGCTAATGATGAGGGGCATATCAGGGGCATCAGCGCAGCGGTGTCTGACCGGAGTAGCATTTCACTTCCAACTACTGAATTGGGGAGATGTGACAAAGATTCATCATCAGACAATCCATAAAAGGGTGGAAAAGGGGTCAGCCAAGTCAGGAGTGTAGATGTCCCGTCCCGTGTCACTAAAACTGATTTCTCACATCATATCCCTAACACCATTAACATGACACTCACAATTTGAAGCAACACTACTGTCTACTGCATTTGCGATCGCCTTCTTCGGGGCGCCATGCATAAGCGAATTAGTCCCTCAATCCAAAATTACCACCAGTGGAGGCTTATTACACCAGGACGTAGTCATAGCCAATAATGCAATACGTCTACGCATACGCCAATCGAAAACAGTTCCAGCGGGCAGGGGCACTTGGGTACTTCTACAACCCACAAACGGTACACTGAGTCGGGTAACAATAGTAAAATCATATATAACCATCATCACAAAGTAATTTCTTCCTATCACACATTGATGGAACGCCATTATCAAGATACCAGTTCCAAGCTAAAGTTAATAAATGCATAACATCGGCAGGGAACCACCCCAAAGATTATGGGACACACTCATTCCGCATAGGCATGGCCACGGAAGCAGCAAGAGCAGGACTGTCAGAAACGGAAGTTCAGAGGATAGGGAGATGGCGATCTACGTGTTTGGCGAGATACATAAGACCGGACTTGTTATCCTAACGTGGTTTGTTTCTTTTACAGGTGACGCTAAGCCAACAGTGTGTGTGATAGGCCACTTGTATATATATTGGGCAGAAAAAAGGGCGAAAGTCCGCCCAGGCGGGAGGAAATTAGAGTTTCATATCACATATTTCAACTGGAGAGGTATTAGAGGCCTGCTATGGCCACAGGTACTAATGGAGGTAATCAATGTAGGGAGAGAGGCAAGAGGTCTGGTCATCTTAGTTATACAGGCCGGGGGAAACAACCTAGGTCATCACAAGAGGGCATAACTAATGGCAATAATGAAACTAGACACTGAGCGCTTCAGAGAATTTTTCACAAAACTAACTATAGTATGGTCAGAGATTGTGCCGATAGCGGTATGGCAAGGTGCGCGAGACATCACGGCCATCGAACGGACAAGGCGGGTGATAAATATTCAGATGGCAAAATTTAGAAGAGACAGAGGCGGTGCAGTGATACGACACTGAGAACTGGAAGGAGATAAAGCAGGCCTCATACGGCCCGACGGTGTTCACTTAATGGATATTGGACTGGACATATTCCTGTCAGGACTCCAGGACGGAGTGGAACAAGCGTTAAGAGTGATGGGTGGGGGTCAGAGTCCTGCATACGAGAAGGCAGGATCCTCCGTGGCTTGGAAATAGAAAGGACATGTTGGAGAGTTACACTTGTTGGCCAACTTGCCGGAGTGGAGACCCAGGGCATGCTGCAACAAGCTGAATTATTTTAGAAATAAAATGCCTTTCTAATGGAATGAGTATAAAGAGTTAATAAAGCTGTGACCGATCCAGCTGTGACTCATCCAGTTGTAAGAGTTACATTATTGTATTGTCAAGGAAAGGGGGGCGGTAGGGGGGCTGAGCGTCTGAGTTTGGTTGGGGGTCCCCACAGTCTGCCTAGGCTAGATGCATTTAAAAATTCTTATTAGATACACAGGCGGTGCAGCTTGCTTCGGAGCTGGGCTACTACACCCAAAGTATTGCCTAGGCTAGATGCAGTTAAAAATTCTACGCTGACTAGCAGACACTGAAGCTTTGGAGCAGACCTCTGAGTAAACAGCTCTTCAGACTCAACCATCTGTGTTACCCCAAGCCATAGTGTATGTAGTTTCTTACAGTTAAAAGGGGGGGGGGGGCGACCCAACCCACCTGGAATTGACGATGCCACGTCACGTAAGACACAGCAAGGGGACTCCAAAAAGAGTCTCCATTTTTTCCCAAAATTGTAGCACAGACACCACTTAACTTAGAACGCATACCTGGGGCCTTGCAGGCCCGCCCTGTTAATTGTTTTCTATTTTCTGCAAGATTACTTTAGTTAGAATTTTGAAACTCTAGGTATTCTTCATGTATATAGTTGTTTGTCATTTGAGTTTGAGTTATTCCATGTTATTTGCACACGGGCCTAAAAGGCCCCAGGTATGTGAAAGTGTAGATTTTTATGGTCATGCGTTCTAGGGTTAAGTGGCATCAATTGCCCCACAGTTGCTTAAAACGGTTGGTGAGGTGATTTTACCAAATCCTCAAGCTTTTAGTCTCCACAGGATGACACAGGGGTAGAAAAGTCCTTGCGAATCCATGATTTGTTCATCTTTATGAACGTGAGTCTGTCTATATTCTCAGTGGACAGCCGCGTGCGCTTATCTGTCAGCACACCACCAGCAGCGCTGAACACACGTTCAGAGAGAACGCTGGCTGCAGGGCATGAGAAGATCTCCAAGGCGTGAGTGGCGAGCTCCGGCGATTTTTCCAGATTGGAATCCCAAAATGAGCTAGGGTCCAGTGACACAGTCATGGCTTCGATGTTCACTTGGAGATACTCCTGTACCATCCTCTCTAGGCGTTGACTATGTGTCAGACTTCTTGTCTCCTGTGGCCTTGCAAAGGATGGTCTAAAAAAGTGGTGAAAAGATTCCACAAAATTGCTGTTACCAGCAGATACTGTGTTACTGTTACGGTTTAAGTGATGAAGACTCGACAGTCCCACGGTTGGCAAGTTAGAACTGTGAGATTCACTATGTGCACCACTGGTGTTTTGTGGAAAAGCACATGTAAGATTCTGCAACAGCGTCTGCAGATACTCCTGCATGCGTGAATCCCTTTCTATGGCAGGAATTATTTCGGCAAATTTACTTTTGTACCGGGGATCTAAAAGTGTGTCAACCCAGTAGTCGGGATTACTTCGAATTCTGACAATCCGAGGGTCATGTTGCAGGTAGTGCAGCAAGAAGGCACTCATGTGTCTTGCGCATCCAGGAGGACAAAGTCCTTGTTGTGTTGGTAGCGAGGTAAGAATCATGCTTCCTTCCTCTGCCCTCTCCCCCCAACCTCGAACAACAGAAATGTGATCAAGGTCTCCCTCATCTGATGAGTCTTACATGCCCATCGCCAGTTCATCCTCCACTTCTTCCTCGGCTCCTGCACCTTCCTCAACAGTTTGGCTGCTACCATGCGCCCTGGTTAATCCCTCTCCCCCACCCTCCCATGCCTGCCGCCTTGGTGCTGCCGACCGTCTGGACCTTGGACATGTTATCCCTTCTGCATACGACTCCTCCTCTACTTCCTCCACCTCCTCTTGTCCCACCACCTGACTCTGAATTCTGTTTAATGTGTGCTCCAGAATAAATCACCGGAATAGTCATGCTGATAATGGCATCGGCGTCAGCACTAAACATCTTCGTCGCCATTTCAAAACTGTGCAGAAGGGTGTGTGGCGCCCCTGAGGGTTCAGTCGCCACAGAGTCACTGCATCTCACCCAGAGGTGTGGTATCTCACCCTCAGGTAAGGAAGGAGTATGTCTCGGGACCCTAAGACCTGCATCCAACACATACCTGCAGTGGGGGTAGGGCGAGATTGCTCCTAAGGGAGAGCACAGTCCCAGGTCCCTAGCTGGCGGGAGGGTCCTATGTAGTGGGTGCTTAGGGGAACAGCTTAGGGAAGCACATGACAGGGAGAGTATAAATAGGAAGCCATCTTAGAAAGAGCAAGCCAGTCAGAGGAGGAGAAGTGACAGGAGCAGAGGCTCTGCATGAGCTCTGCTCCGAAGGCGGGCCTAGCCTGGGAGGCCCAGGACTGAAGGAGAGAAGAGAGGAGTGGGAGCAGGAAGGCTCGAGGAACCAAAGGGAACCTAGGGGTACGGGCCATGCAGAAGGCCACCCGTACGCCTGCTGCTACCAGGAGGTAGAGGGGTCAGGCCAGATAAGGGGAACCGGTCCCTCAACTAGCGGAGAAACAGCAAGGCTCAACTAGAAACCGGAGGCTGCAGCATTTCATGTACTGCAGGCCAAAGTCCACACCAGTCTCACTAAGAAGGTAGCCACATGGGACCCAGGGGACGGAACAGACGTCGCCCGCCAAGGCCCGAGGATACCGGATAGAAGTGTCAATGGGTGTGAGGTGCAGGGAGAAGGCCAGAGAAAGGACACACAGAAGGGGGTCCTGCTAAGTACTCCGGAGCTATCTGGGGGTGGACTGAGCCCCTCACTGAGTAAGCACAGCATGACGGGGGAGATTGCTCTGGTACCTGTAATCTGGACTGCAACAACTGTGAGTAAAGATCTTGGGATGCATCACACGGACTCTGCACTGACTCTCTGCACTACAACCACCATCATCCACCCACACTGCCCTGAAGCTACACTCTTCCTGTGGGGAGTAATAATACCATTGCTGCAATACCACCAGCTTCAGAGGACTGTTCCGCAGCGGTGGCCCCTTTGGCCGCACTCCACAGGAGGCGTAGTCGGACATTATAAAACCCATATATACAAATTACCCTTGGATTGACGGCCCTGGGTCACGGACCGGGTCACCGCCACAGTGACTACAACCCCCAGTGTCTACCGGCCCGGCTCCGGGTACCCCACGGCCCAGGGGGCACGTCAACTTCATAGGTCCCTGATCTGAGACCACTCCTGCAGCGTGATTTGCCCCACCTCTGGATTTTGTTGGCCCAGGCTATACGTCAGAACGTATTGCACCAGGGCTTGTCGGTGCTGCCACAGTCGCTGCAACATGTGCAGAGTTGAATTCCACCGTGTCGGCACATCGCATTTCAGCCGGTGAACTGGCAGGCCCAACGACTTCTGTAAATATGTAAGTCGTTGAGTTGCGGGATGCGAACGGCGGAAGTGAGAATACAGCGACCGTGCCCTCTGCAGAAGGCCATCTAGTCCGGGATAGTGGGCTAAAAATTGCTGGACAACCAGGTTCAACACATGAGCCATACAAGGCACGTGTGTGACATTGCCCCGGCGAAGGGCCGCACCCAGCTTTGCAGCATTGTCGCACACGTACTTCACTGGTTGCAGGTCCAGTGGAGACAACCATTCATGAAACTGGGTCTCCAGAGCTGACCACAACTCCTCAGCTGTGTGACTCACATTTCCCAGACATTTCAAAGTAAACACTGATGCCGTTGAGCCCTGCTGCCAGCATAGTAAGGAGGTGTGCAGGATTCCTTCTGCACAGTTAGAAAGCAGGTGGCATTACCAGACAGGCTTTGGGTGCAGGTGGAGGACCGAGAGGAGGTTGAGGAGGCAGAAGCAGTGGAGGAACTTCGAGATAAAGCGGATTGACGCATAACTCGTGGGGACGGTAAGACTTGGACAGCAGCCCCTTGTCCTGCTGTCACCATAGTTACCCAGTGCCCAGTCAGCGACATGTAACGCCCCTGTCCATGCCTACTCATCCAAGTGTCTGTGGTGAAATGCACCCTGTCACACACAGAGTTTCTCAAAGAAGCGGTGATGTTGTGTGCGACATGCTGGTGGAGCGCAGGCACACCTTTCTTTGAGAAGTAGTGCCGACTGGGCATCTGGTACTGGGGCACTGCGACGGACATAAGGTCTCGAAAATCCTCTGTGTCCACCAGGCGGAAAGGCAGCATTTCTCTAGCCAAGAGCTTGCAGATGGTGAAATTCAACCTCTTAGCTTTGTCATGGCTAGGAGGAAATGGTCTTTTACTTGTCCACATCTGAGAGACCGAGGGCTGGCTGTTGTGCTTAGACGGGGTTGAGTAGGGTGTCCCCAGCAAACTGCCGGTCTGTGAGGAAGATGCAGGCGGACATGTTAGGTTGCCTTGATCCAAAGGTGGTGCTCTCGATGTCGGAGAGCGCTCAACACCAGCAGGTGTGTCCACTTCCAAATGAAGTGACGACCTGCCAATCAAACTGGCTGTTGCGGGTAAAGAGGTGGCAGGTCTGCGTCCAAAAACATGTGTGACTGCTGTCCCCCCAGTCACAGAGGATGAAGAGGCCGCGGATGCACAAGATGGGGCAGACGGTGGTTGGCCCGCCCCGCTAGGCCGCATTGTAGCACAGTGAGCTTCCCACTGCAACTTATACTTCATATCCATGTGACGGTTCATGCATGAAGTACTCAAACTATGGATTTTTTGTCCTCTACTTAGCTTTTGGTGACAAATATTACAGATAACACGAGTTGGGTCATCCTTATCGATCTGAAAAAATGCCCAGGCTATGCAAGGCTTAGAGCCCATGCGACCTGAAGAGCCACTACGACTTGTGGTCAGAGGCAGAGTTGTGGTTGAGGATGCAGTTGTTGACGTGCTTCCAGTACTCCGTCTCTGTCCAGGAAGGTGCAACCTAACCTCGTCGTCAATAGCATCTGTGACGCCCCGCTGCGCTTGGTATCACAGATCCGAGAAGAGTGCATTGATGGAATCCTCCACAAGAGGCCCCCATAAACATTCACACATCTCCACCTTCCACCTCAGACCAGCAGAGGGAGCCCGTTAGGGATATAAATAGGGAAGGTGGAGCTAGGCAGTTCAGTTCCTCTGAAGAGTTCAGGCAGTAGAGAAGCCTAAGAGAGGTCAGTCTGCAGTGGAGCTCAGTCTAGTCTAGAGAACTCAGTTAATATTTCAGCAGTGGAGCACGAGGCTCCTGCTAGCTAGATTCAGGGAGCCCAGTTACAGCTTAAGGTGTGCCGGCGCCATAAGATCGGTGAAGAGCGGCAAGCTGCCGTTAGTGTGTATAGCCTAGTGAGGGCCCGAGTAGGCCGAAGGCGAGTGGCGAGTTAGTACATAAGGGGCAGAGGAGCTTAACCAGCTCACCCCGAAGCATTTACCGGACACTGGATCCGAGCTTACCGGGATCTCTATGACCCAGTAAGGCATAACCGGAATCCCTGGAGAACTACAAGTCCCAGGATCACTAAGGTGCTGATACGTAACAGACCCAGGAGACGCTTAGGCCCCGCATACTGGGAGCGTGAACTCCAAGACAAGGCCCTACCATAAGGTCAGCCATCGCAGGACAGAGACAAAGTTAGGCCTAGCTCCAGGCAGGTCAGAAACTTACTACGCAGAGGCAAGAAACAGGAGGCCCTACACCCGCTCATTGGGGAGGATCCTGATATGCACCCTTCACCCCACAGTGCTCCGGGATGTGCCTGAATTTCCACCAGTAAAAGGTACAGAAGTGACTGCCGTGTCCATTCCCGTTCTTGCTCTGACCCAGCTGGGTCTCGCCTGTCTTGCATTCCCCCTGCATACGCTTTTCTGAAGCCTAGCTCCACCTGTGGGGAGCTATACCATCGAGCTGCCTTATCACCGGCCTCAGTGGACTGCTGCAGCGCTGGTGCTTCTCACCAGATACCACAGGTGGCGTCACGAACTCTTATAAAATTAACAATTATCCACCCTTTTAAAGAGTGACCCCAGGGTACGGACCCGGGAGCTGACCACCGCGACATCCCCAAGGCCAGGCAAAGGCCCGGGTACCGAGTCATCCCCATCCCCTGGACTAGTCACATCCTCCTCCACCTCCTCTGCTTACCTCATCGACTGGCTGACTATGGGTTGACAGTAAGTGGGATCTCCAACCTCGTCATCATCACCCTGTGTGTTCTCACACCCGTCGTCCTCAGAGCCAACTTCTTCCTGCCCTGACCGAAAAGTCAAGTTGTCGCTCCAATCAGGTATTTGAGTCTCATCATCGTCTTCATCATTGTCTTCACAAACAGGAGTTACAGTTTGGGAACGAGGGTCTACATTATGCTCAGAACCTTCTTCATCTGGTCCTGGATCCGACTTATAAAGATTCTGGGCATCAGTGCAAATCATTTCCTCGTCTGGATTAACAGAAGCTCTGGAGCAGACCTCCGTTTCCCAGGCTATAGTATGAGTAAAAAGCTGTGCAGACTCAACCATCTGTGTTACCCCATACTCAGACGGGCAGCTGGAGACTTGGGAGCTGTGAGGAAGCAAGTGCGATTGGGGTGACACCTCTGAGGACTGGAGTATTTGTGATGTTGAAGTTGATGTGGAGGAGAGCCCACTTGAAGGAGCACTTGATATCGGTTGAAGCACCTGCTGTTTTGGTGCCTCATCTGGAATTTGTAGCGATGGGCGTGTCCGTAAGAAAGTGATCGTATCACATTGTCCACGAAAAGAAGTAGACATCTTAGTTTGGCTGGAAGATGGTTTTTCTTCTACAGATGTTACCCCCCCCACCGCGGGGGGGCTCGACCCACCAGCGGACAGGCACCAGTATTGGGAGTGGGGGGCTGGCCGTCAGGGTCCACCGCGGCTCTGGCACAAACCCGGCGACACGGAGGTGACACGGGCAGGAACGGACTGGCTGTGTCAGCTTAGCACTTTTTTGGTTTTAGAAGGGCATGACATGCCTATATCTGTGTCTCCCCCTCCCTTTACTCCTCCACCTCTTTTCTTTTCGCATGACTATATATGTACTTGTCACTTTTCCATGTGTTAGTTGTGTCTTCTGAGCAGTTTGTCAGCTTTTGGACACCCTTGAAGGTGTTTTCTATGTGTTTCTATGTGTTTTTGTTTGCCTGCCATTGGTTTTAACGGTGTTCGAAGGTGTTCGACGAACAGTTCGACGAACATACGGGTGTTCGGCGAACCGAACCGCACTCGAACACTACGGGGGTGGCTCAACACTAATTGCAAGTTCCTCCATCCTAATTTTTGGCAGCTTTTGCTTGGAAGGCATAAGCAAAGACTATGGGAGACACACTCCCCAATAATGGGAATAATGTTTGCAATATGCTGTACTGCATGGCTCTTGTAAGGGGCATTGCAAGTTCCTCCATCCTAATTTTTGGCAGCTTTTGCTTGGAAGGCATAAGCAAATACTATGGGAGACACACCCCCCAATAATGGGAATAATGTTTTTAAGATGCTGTACTGTATGGCTCTTGTAAGGGGCATTAAAACCGTCTTGTTAAGCTACTGCGACCTCCACCACTTTTCCGAAGGGCATTAAAACTGTCTTGTTAAGCTACTGTGACCTCCACTTCTCTTCCAAGGGGCATTCAAACCGTCTTGTTAAGCTACTGGGACCTCCACGTCTTTTCCGAGGGGCATTAAAACCGTCTTGTTAACCTACTGTGACCTCCACGTCTCCTCAAAGGGGCATTAAAAGCGTCTTCTTAAGCCACTCTGAACTCCACAGCTCTTCCAAGGGGCATTGAAATGTTGTTTTTAATTACCTCTAACCTCCACGACTCTTCCAACAGGCTTTGCATTTCCTCCTAATTTTAGTCAGCTTTTGCTTTTCAATGCAAAGGCGAAAACTAAGGGAGACCCACTCCCCAATAATGGGTAGAAGGTTTTTAGTACACTGTAATCCACGTCTGTTTCAAGGGGCATTGCTGTTCCTCATAATTTTTGGAAAGCCTTCCATTCACTGCATAGGCCATCAGTGTACAGGAGACCCAGTTGCTATAAATGGAAAAAATGGTTTAGTTAAGGCCCTCTGACCTCCATGTCATTTTCAAGGGGCATTGGAGTGCCTCAAAATTATAGGGCACTCACTGTATGCCCTATAACTGTGTAGCCGAACCGCTCCTTTTGTTACAAAAACATATCCTACAAGACATATGTGGTTGACTGGCCTGATATTGATGTGAATGGTCCCTGTTACTCCTGCTCTTTCTCCTTTGCCACTACCTCATCCATCATTTATCACCTGAAGCTTTGTTTTAACGGGAGTCATAGAACTGGGATAGCAGCAGGAAAACATCCAGCAATCCTCGGAGGAGGTAGGATATGCGCCAAAACACTGACCACCTCAGGCCTAGCAGCTACTACATACATGCACTTGCATTCCAAGAAAACAAAGCAGATGCTAACTTCTATCATCATCATCATGCTCCTCACCTTGGCACTCTCAACTCCCCTGATGGAGAAGCCAGGGCCCGCCGGAGGAGTCTGGTTCTCTAGTGGGCTCGTCCAATGCTGCCCTAAAGCAGGCCGGGCTAAGAAAAGTGTGTGGGGGGAAGTTGACAGGAGAAATAGGGGCGGCTGGGGACCGTTTATGGACACCCAGCTGCCCCCAGGCGGCTGGGGACCGTGTGTGGAGTATGGATACCAGGCCGCCAACGCAGCCATGACGTGGTGGCCAGATGCCGCCTCCACATGCCTAAAAGGCCCAATTTCAAGTGCAAGCAAGCAGTATGGTATTGCAGCCTGGGGGTGGGTGGGTGGTTGGCTGCATATTTGCGCTTGCATTGCAAGGAATGGGGGAAGTACAATTGAACAGTGCCCTGGGACAAGAACTTGCACGGGGATAGTTGCAAGTCTGCATCTTCTGATGCGGCAAGGATAACTTCTGAAGGGCACACTTTTAGGCAGTGACCTGGGTGTCAGAGATGCTTCCAGGGGTCTTCCCCATGCTGTTCCCATGTCTTTTCAGCACTGTATGCATGTGTCACACAGCATATGGCCAGATAAGGTTGTAAAATGTTAAAATGACATTTCCCGGTGAATGCATTTGTCACGGTTGAAAGCAATACAAAAGTGCAAAAACGCATAAAAAATGCTACTTGTGAACATAGCCCAAGGTGTGGAGGAGTATTTTTTTTGGGTTATTTATTTTACCTTATACACAAGTCTTTACCCTGGAAAGAAACTTCCTTAACATATTTCACAGGAAAGCAGTTTCAGTTTCGTTTTTGAATCTTTTATTGTGAGCCCTTAAAAGTGGCTTAATACCTCTGACCACGTTGTTGACAGCAGTGACCTGTCAGTCAGAAATGCTTCCTGGGGCAATCCCCATGCTGTCCCCATGTCATTTGAGCACTGTCACTATCGTTTTGGGCACTTACATAGTTACATAGTTACATAGTTTATAAGGCCGAAAAAAGACAAGCGTCCATCCAGTTCAGCCTATTTCTTGTGCACTGCAGCTATTCCGTAGCGTTGATCCAGGGGAAGGCAAAAAAAAAACATGCGGTATAGGCCAATTTACATCATTGAGGAAAAATTCAATTCCCGACACCAATCTGGCAGTCAGATTAAATCCCTGGATTAATTAACTATCACTAAGCATAAGATGTAATTTTATTGTTCTCAAGAAAGGCGTCCAGGCCCCTCTTGAACTCATTAAGTGAGTTGGACATCACCACTTCCTCTCCCAGAGAGTTCCAGAGTCTCACGGCTCTGACCGTAAAGAATCCCCTTCTATGCTGGTGCAGGAACCTCATTTCCTCCAGACGCATAGTGTGCCCCCTCGTCTTTGTCACCATTCTTGGTATAAACAGGTCATGGGAGAGATCTCTGTACTGCCCCCTGATGTATTTATACATGTTTATGAGGTCTCCCCTAAGCCTTCTCTTTTCCAACGTAAATAGGCCTAATTTTGACAACCTCTCTGAGTATTCTAGTCCCTCCATTCCCTTTATTACCTTAGTCGCCCTCCTTTGTACCCTCTCTAGCTCCAATATGTCTTTCCTGAGCACCGGAGCCCAGAACTGTGCACAATATTCTAAGTGCGGCCTTACCAGTGCTTTATACAGAGGAAGAACAATGTTCTCATCATATGCCCCTATTCCTCTTCTGATGCATGCCATGACTCTATTTGCCTTCGCAGCTGCTGCCTGACACTGGGCACTCCAATTTAATTTGCTATTAACCAAGACGCCCAGGTCCTTCTCCATGTCAGATTTCCCCAACGGTTTCCCATTTAATATGTATGGGTGACTGCTGTTTTTCTTTCCCATGTGCATGACCTTACATTTATCGGCATTGAACCCCATTTGCCATTTTTTGGCCCAACTCCCCAATTTATCTAAATCCTCCTGTAGCTGTGCCCTATCCTCATCTGTATTAACTACTTTACAAAGTTTAGTATCATCTGCAAATATTGCTATTTTACTATGCAACCCTTCCACTAGATCATTAATAAATATATTAAATAATATAGGGCCCAAGACAGACCCTTGAGGCACCCCGCTAGTAACCCTGAAACCCCCTGAGCTTACTCCATTGATAACCACCCTCTGCTTTCTATCACTCAGCCAGCTATTTACCCACTTGCACACATTATCCCCCAGACCAAGCATTCTCATTTTATATACCAACCTTTTGTGTGGCACGGTATCAAACGCTTTGGAGAAGTCAAGGTATACAACATCCACTGACTCTCCCCGGTCCCGCTGTGAGCTCACCTCCTCGTAGAAGGCGATCAGGTTTGTTTGGCAGGAGCGATCCCTCATGAATCCATGTTGATATGGAGTTAGACAGTTATTATCATTAAGATATTCTACAATAGCATCTCTAAGAAATCCTTCAAACAATTTACCCACAACAGACGTTAAGCTTACTGGTCTATAGTTCCCAGGGTCACTTTTAGACCCCTTTTTGAATATTGGTACCACATTTGCTTGACCCTCGTCTAGTGGGACAGTCCCTGTCCATAAAGAGTGCTTGAATATAAGATACAGCGGTCTGTCTATCACATTACTTAATTCTTTTAGTACCCGGGGGTGTAAGCCATCTGGGCCTGGTGACTTGTCTATTTTGATATTATTTAGGCGTTTCTGAACTTCCTCCTGGGTTAGGTGGGTGATATTTAGCGGAGGGTTTACTTTATCACTCTGCATTTCCTCCGATAAATTGTTTTCTTTTGTGAAAACAGTGGAGAAGAAGCTATTGAGTAGGTTTGCTTTACCCTCATCGCCCTCTATGATTTTACCCAGGTTATTTTTCAATGGGCCATCTCCATCAGTTTTAATCCTTTTACTGTTTATATAGTTAAAGAACAGTTTGGGATTCGTTTTACTTTCCTTGGCAATTAGTCTCTCTGTCTCCTCTTTTGCTATTCTTATTTGTTTCTTACAGATTTTGTTTTTTTCCCTATAAGATATTAGCGCTTCCTCGCTGCCTTCTTGTTTAAGTTTACCGAAAGCCCTTTTTTTGCTTTTCATTGCCCTCTTGAGTTCCTTATTTAGCCACATTGGCTTCCTCCTATTCCTAGCCCTTTTATTCCCATAACGTATGTACCTTCTACAGTGACTATGTAGGACTGTTTTGAAAATTTCCCATTTTCTATCCGTGCTCCTATTACTAAAGATACTATCCCAGTCTATAAGGTGAAGGGCATCTCTTAGCTGATCAAACTTTGCCCTCCTGAAGTTCAGTGTTTTTGTGACTCCCTTGCTGGGCACCCTACTGAAGCACATATGGAATTGTATAATGTTGTGGTCACTATTTCCCAGGTGCCCCCGGACCTGCACCTCAGTTATTCTGTCTGGCCTGTTAGTTAATATTTAGTCTAAAAGAGCCGTCCCTCTAGTTGGTTCCTGCACAAGTTGTGACAAATAATTGTCTTTGATAATTGACAGAAACCTGTTTCCTTTCTGAGATCTACATCTTTCGGTTTCCCAGTCTATATCGGGGTAGTTGAAGTCACCCATAATAATCACCTCGTTATTTTTTGCTACTTCGTCTATTTGTCTCATTAATAGACTTTCCGTAGCTTCTGCTATATTTGGTGGTTTATAACAGACTCCTATGATAATTTTATTATTGTTTTTTGCCCCATGTATCTCCACCCATAAGGACTCGACCTCCTCATTTCCCTCCCATACATCCTCCTGTATTGTAGGCTTTAGACACGTCTTTACATATAGACAGACTCCACCCCCTTTCCGATTTCTTCGATCCCTTCTAAACAGACTGTAACCCTGTAAGTTAACTGCCCAGTCATAGCTTTCATCTAACCATGTCTCGGTTATTCCCACTATGTCATAGTTACCTGTAGATATTTCTGCTTCCAGTTCATCCATCTTGTTTGTCTGGCTTCTGGCATTTGCTAGCACGCAGTTTACACGATTTTGTTTTGTTCCAATCTTCACCCTGTGGATTGTATTAGAAATTTTCTTACCTCCCTTCCAAGTATCTTGTCTTGGACCTTCTTTGTCGCACTTCATATCTTTCATTAGTATGTTCTCTGGTTGCATGTTCGTGTCCGGCGTTTTTCTTCCCATCCCCTCTTCTTCTAGTTTAACGCCCTCCTGATGAGTGTTGCGAGTCTCCTGGCGAATGTGTGTTTCCCGGGTTTGTTGAGGTGTAGTCCGTCTCTGGCAAGGAGTCCATCATAGAGGTAATTCACACCGTGGTCCAGGAATCCAAATCCTTGTTGTCTGCACCATCGTCTCAGCCAGTTGTTCACATCAAGGATCCTGTTCCATCTCCTGACGCCATGCCCGTCTACTTGTTAGGCTTTTAAAAGACAGCCGGGGGTGCCGCCGCAAAAATGCTCGGGTCTCCCATAGACTAACATTGGGCTTGTTGCTCAGGTCGAGCACCCGAGTATGACGGCGAGCTCGGCCCGAGCTTCGAGCACCCGAGCATTTTAGTGCTCGCTCAACACTAGTAATAACACCTTGCTCTGATCTCACAGCAGAGAGATTATAAATTGAGTACAAAAGACATAAGTATGATATTCACACTTTGAGTGGCAGTGCAGCAGAGATGACTGAGTTATGAAAGAAGAGCTGATAGAAGGGTTTGTAATGTGACACAGGTAAACTCAGTTGTGCTGCCCCTCCCCTACCCCTACATTGACTCATTCAGGAAGTTAGACCAGTAGATCAGCGCTGTATCATTATGACTCGCCCCCTGGGCCGTGGGGCACGCGGATCCGGGCGATAGGGGAACGATGGGGGTAGTAGTGGCGGCCCGGTCCCGCGGCTCAGGGTGGTCAGACCAATGGTAGTCTGCTACTGTACTTTAGATAATGTCCGACTACGCCACCCGTGGATTGCGGTTATTAGGAACCGCCGCTGCAAGGCAGTCCGCTGGGACTGATGATGTGTGCAGCTGGGATGGTGTGACTCCCCACGGGAAGAGTGCGGCCCCAGGGCAGTGTAGTGGATGTTGGGAGTGATGGTAGTGAGAGTCCCGGTGCTGATAGTGCTGGAGGAGCGAAAGAGCACACAGACAACGTACTGCAGTCCAATGTCGTTTACTCACAGTTCAGGTACTCCAGGTCACTTCTGTACAGGTAGTGACCGCCCGAGCCGTGCTGCGTCCACCAGGTGTGGGGCTCGGTCAACTCCCAGGCAGTTCAGGAGCATGGCACAGGACCCCCCTTTAATCCTTTCTCTGGCCTGCCTCACCAGTGACCCACTTTTGTCCAGCTGCCGCGGACTTGTGCGGTTAAACGTGGGCCCCGTCCTCCGCTGTCCTATATGGTGCCTTCCTAGCAGGTTTCATGAGGTGTCGCACCAATAGATGATCACGACAACCGGTCTTTGGCTGAGGGTAGTTTCTCCTCCACCAACTTGGGATCCGGTACCCTTAATCTGCCTGACCCTTCACCCTGGATTCTCGTGGGTTCTTAGGGTCCCTTCCACCTTCTTGTTCCTGAGCCCTTCTGTTTCTCTGTCTCTTCTTCTCCTTTTCTGTTCTTTCCTGTTCGAGCTGGGATGAGCCACAATCTCAGCTCCCCTTCACCTCCTCCTCAGCCTCTCACTAGGCCCTTCTGGAGTAGAGCTCCTACAGAGCCTCTACTCCCTGTCTTCTCCTCTCTGGACAGAACCTAGATCTAAGATGGTGCCCACCTTTTATACCTCCCTCTGACCATGAGCCCAGGTGACCAGCAACCAATGAGCTCCTTCCTACGCTCAGGAACCAACCCCTATCTGCCCCTACAGCACTGGGTGTTCCACCCCCCTCCCCACTCCAGGCAGGGACATAGTCGGTCGTGCCTGAACTTCTGTCTAGTGGGAGCACCGTTGAGCTGTCCCTCGGAAATGGGGTGTGTGTGCTGTATGCAGCTAACTGAGCCCTGGTCCACACTCCATCCTTACCCGGGAGTGGAATACCACACCTCTGGCAGAGGAGCAATACCCCTGTAGCGGCCGAGCCCTCGGGGCGCCACATTCCCCCCTGGTAAAGCACAGCACGTCCTCGGGCTGGAAAAGAGCAAAAACAGGTAATTACAGGACATGCAAACTTTTTAAAACTTTTCACATCAGAAAACAGGCAACATGGTTCAATTCCCTTTATGGGAAACGCCCCTCCCCTCCCGTCACACCACTACAAAACGCCTACCAATACCTCTGGAACTCTTCTGACATACAAACACCATTAGAAAACATTCACATTACTATCTAGCAGCATATAAAAACTTTTCATATAAAACATTTGCAGGAAAACATTTTTACAACACATTCTTGGATCCTGGGGCGGTGCAACTTGCGACCAGGTGTGCACTCTTCTTGTAAGTGCAGGAACTTTGGCAAACTTGTAAACACGAGGGACTTGCTGTCCCGAGGTAGACGTGGTAGTCTTTTTATAAAACCAGTAGGGGGCGCTTTAGGAAGGACAACTATATACAAGGGATTGACCGCTCTCAGTCCTCGGCCAGTTTTGGGAAGGGAATGGCTGCTCACAGTCCTCAGCCTGGTAGGGGATGAGGGGCACACAGGTAACAGTCTCTTAACAGTAATCAGTTCTCTGTACCCTGACGGGTAACTATGTACACAGGTACTTTGCTACTTACTAGTAGCGGTGTCCTCCATATGCTCCTTCTTCCTCCTCATATGGTTCTTCAGACCCGTCCGGGTCCTCTTGGCTCTCCTCATAGCCGCGGTGTTGTAGTTCCTCCTCAGTGAGCCGATGAACATGTAGGGCATACGGTCCTTTTGCACCTACGTGGCGGGTAAAGGCGACCACATCACCAGGGTACAAGTCACGGCCACGATGTCCCTCAGGTAGATGACTCTCAACATCCCTGCGGGTCACAAAGACGTCGCCTGTGGTTTCTGGGCCCCTGATGAACCCCCAGCCGTTTTCCATGTGGAATTTGACTATGGTCCCGGTGATTCTGGGACCACGGGCTGCTTGGGGGTCTTGGCAGGCCTTACGTTTTTGTTCAGCACTCTGGGCCTGGAGCCGTTCCTCTCTGACGCGCCTCTCTCGTCGCTCCCGCTCAAAAGGTCGCCAGTTGCTGATGACAGGCCTCCAGACGACGGACCGCGTCTGCCCGGGTCTCTTGAGAGAACCCCATCAAGTTCTCGCTGGTGGGGTCCCACGCAAATTGGACGTCCTCCAGTGGGGGTAGGGGGACCTCTACGGGTTCTGGAGCCGGTATCAGAGGTTCGAGCGGGGGCTGGGCCTTCCATGGCTGACTGCCGGTCACTTCCGCCTGCCACTCCAGCGGCAGTCCATCCGGACTGGTATGATGTGCCAATAGGTCCACGCCCAGCGATGGTATAGTGGGGGGACCTGATCTGGGAGCAGCGCCCGGGGGCACTCGGCCTTGCGACCAGGCCGGGGGTCTTTTGGCTGCGCTAGGTGGCAGTCCCATCCGGGACAGGGGCGCAGGCTTAGCGATGGCGCCCGGGTCATCCAGGGCTTGCGACCGGGCCGATGATGCTTCTTGCTTTACGGCGCCCGGGGTCAAGGGGCGTGGCGCCGGGCGGGGCGTGGCCGCGGCGCTCGCCGCTTGAGGCCTAGCTGGGAGCAGTGGCGGCGCGGCAACAGGTGCAGTGAGTGGGGCTTCGGGTGCTGCGACGGGAGGCTGGGGCAGGCTTGCGGTTGCCGGGCTTGGGGTGGTGACGTCCCCTTCACTTGCCTTAGTCCTCGTGGCTCCCTCCGCGGCGTTGCCTCCGGTCCTCTCTCCTCCTGCGCCGTCCTCAGAGGCAGGCAAACTCCGGGGTGCGGTTGAGGCCTGTCGCTGGTGGGTCTCGGCCTGCCGGGCCAGTTCCTCTCTCCACTCAGTGAGTGCACCCCGCTGCGCCCGGACCATCCTCCGCTCCAGGTCCTCCAGTGCAGCTTGCGCACGCTCCGGGTCTCTGGGGAGCTGCGCTAGGACTTCTGCTAGGCTGCAGAGCGGTTCGGCCTGCAGCAGGCTTCAGGCCAGGAGGCTGGTGCTGCTGAGGGCGTCCATCCCCGGGTGCGGTCTGTCTGGACTGATCCAGACCACCCCCTGCCCCGCAGTTTTCTTCTCTTTCCGCCCCAATGGGGGGTGGTCCTGGGGCATTCTGCTGACAATCACTCTCAGGGGCAGCCCCCCCACATTGACGGACATTTCCACAGCCGTGCTCATGGTTGTTGGGGGCGGGCTTCCTCTTTGCCGCCATTCTGGGACCCGGCCCACGATGGGAGGCGGCCTCCTGTGGTCTTTTGGCGCGCACATTATGGCGCTCGTTCTTCTAGGGCGGGCGCCATCTTTAGTACAACGAAACAGTCTCTCTTCAGGCGCGCAGTACCCGTGGTTAGCGGGCACGAAATCCTGCCGACTACGCCAAAGCTGACTTGCCCCCTGGGCCGTGGGGCACACGGATCCGGGCGATAGGGGAATGATGGGGGTAGTAGTGGCGGCCCGGTCCCGCGGCTCAGGGTGGTCAGACCAATGGTAGTCTGCTACTGTACTTTAGATAATGTCCGACTACGCCACCCGTGGATTGCGGTTATTAGGAACCGCCGCTGCAAGGCAGTCCGCTGGGGCTGATGATGTGTTCAGCTGGGATGGTGTGACTCCCCACGGGAAGAGTGCGGCCCCAGGGCAGTGTAGTGGATGTTGGGAGTGATGGTAGTGAGAGTCCCGGTGCTGATAGTGCTGGAGGAGCGAAAGAGCACACAGACAACGTACTGCAGTCCAATGTCGTTTACTCACAGTTCAGGTACTCCAGGTCACTTCTGTACAGGTAGTGACCGCCCGAGCTGTGCTGCGTCCACCAGGTGTGGGGCTCGGTCAACTCCCAGGCAGTTCAGGAGCATGGCACAGGACCCCCCTTTAATCCTTTCTCTGGCCTGCCTCACCAGTGACCCACTTTTGTCCAGCTGCCGCGGACTTGTGCGGTTAAACGTGGGCCCCGTCCTCCGCTGTCCTATATGGTGCCTTCCTAGCAGGTTTCATGAGGTGTCGCACCAATAGATGATCACGACAACCGGTCTTTGGCTGAGGGTAGTTTCTCCTCCACCAACTTGGGATCCGGTACCCTTAATCTGCCTGACCCTTCACCCTGGATTCTCGTGGGTTCTTAGGGTCCCTTCCACCTTCTTGTTCCTGAGCCCTTCTGTTTCTCTGTCTCTTCTTCTCCTTTTCTGTTCTTTCCTGTTCCTTTCTGTTGGAGCTGGGATGAGCCACAATCTCAGCTCCCCTTCACCTCCTCCTCGGCCTCTCACTAGGCCCTTCTGGAGTAGAGCTCCTACAGAGCCTCTACTCCCTGTCTTCTCCTCTCTGGACAGAACCTAGATCTAAGATGGTGCCCACCTTTTATACCTCCCTCTGACCATGAGCCCAGGTGACCAGCAACCAATGAGCTCCTTCCTACGCTCAGGAACCAACCCCTATCTGCCCCTACAGCACTGGGTGTTGCAACCCCCTCCCCACTCCAGGCAGGGACATAGTCGGTCGTGCCTGCATTTCTATCTAATGGGAGCACCGTTGAGCTGTCCCTCGGAAATGGGGTGTGTGTGCTGTATGCAGCTAACTGAGCCCTGGTCCACACTCCATCCTTACCCGGGAGTGGAATACCACACCTCTGGCAGAGGTGCAATACCCCTGTATAGGCCGAGCCCTCGGGGCGCCACAATTACATCTCACACAGTGAGAAACCTGCTCTAAGCTATGGTGGGGACGTGTTCTTTTTTCCTTTGAGTGCAGCTGTCTGCTTATAATTGGTCAACCTCATAAAGCGGGACGAAGTACACGCAACCAGGGAAAACTCTCTGAGAACACCCACTTGTATTTAAGGAAAATTAACACAGTATGTGGCAAATCCTTTGATTTCTGATATCTACACAACGGTGAGGTGAAATTAGAATGAAATAATAATGACAAAAAACGGTTTATTCCACTCTGCAGCTACTATTACATAGTCTTTCCAGTTCAACATGAAGAATTAAGTGAAAAGAACTCTCTAAGAATGGTGAGACGTGACATTCATGTGTATTGGTAATTTATGCTCTTTCATGTAAAGTTATTATTTGTGTACTGTTTGTAGTTGATGTTATTTGTGGCATGTGCCAACAAATCTCAGCATTACGTGGAAATTGATACAGAGTCGATTGTTTGCCTAATCAAGTAGCTGCAGAAAAAACAACAAAGTTCAACTGTCTATACATCATTACTGGGACCTGGCCCTGAAACCACAGGCATCCCTCTTCACTGGGCATTTATGGCCTGGTGCTACAAATCTCAATGAAAAAAACATATTCAACTGTATTCACATCGTAGCTATGGACCTGTAGTCTATGAGAAGGTGGATTTACAGTGCAGGGCAGTGGAGGACATCATCACACCTGCCTGTCCTACACTGGAGACAGTTTAGGCCATATGGCCTTCACCACACTGTCTGTAGTAACATGGAACATTAGAAAGGTGCATACTGGATTTTTCTTGCCTTGCCATTTAATTTTGAGGGCACTGTTATGGGCAATCTAGAGAGCACTAATACTGTTAGGGGCACTCTAGCATAGTTACTTTTGGAGAAGCACTATTACCACTTACAGCACAATGGTGAATCACTATTATCATAGGTGACACTAACACAGTTACTTTTGGGGAAAAATTGAGGGAACTTTGGCATAATTAGTTTTGTTTTGACTAAGTAACTGGGCACAGTTAGATTGTTCAAATGCAATAATGAACTGGGCCCTAAATGGCTAATTATATATGGGCACGCATCCAAATTATTTGGTTGATTGTGTCAGCCATAATCATTGAAGATATGTGGATAAAATCAAGCAGACAGTCACTGAGTCTTCGTAGACAAAAATTAGTAGTAGTGTTTGGTATACTGAAGAAGTCAGTGACTAAAAATCTGGCAATGTCATAGGATGCCACTAATGTCACAAGTCATTTTTTTACAATTTTGATCTGACAGATCATTGCCAGTCAACTGCAAGTTCTCATAGAATCGTAGAATATTAGAGTTGTAAGGGACCTCCAGGGTCAATCTGGCTCAATGCAGGATTCACTAAATCATCTCAGACAGATGTCTGTCCAGCCTCTGTTTCAAGATGTCCATTGACGGAGAACTCACCACCTCTCGTGGTCGCCTGTTCCACTCCTTAATCACCCTCACTGTCAAAAAGTTTTTTCTAATATCTAATCTGTATCTTCTCCCTTTCAATCTCATCCCATTGCTTCTAGTCTTTCTTTGTGCAAATGAGAATAAAGGCCCCGTCACACTAAGCGAGATCGCTAGCGAGATCACTGCTGAGTCACAAGTTTTGTGATGCAACAGCGACCTCAGTAGCGATCTCGCTACGTTTGACACTTAGCAGCGACCAGGCACCTGCTGTGAGATCGCTGGTCGTGTTGGAATGGTCTGGACCTTTTTTTGATCATTGAGGCCCCGCTGGGTAGCATGCATCGGTGTGTTTGACACCTTACCAACAACCTTGTTGACGACTCAGACACAGAAAAACATAGGCGTGCATCGTTATACAGATCGTTACGGGTCGCCGCATCGTTGCTGCGTCGTTGGGAAGATCTGACTGTTTGACATCTCACCAGCGACCACATAGCGAAGCAGCAATGATCCCTGACAGGTCGTATCATTGTCGGAATCGCTGTAGCGTCGCTTAGTGTGACGGGGCCTTAAAGCTGATCCCTCTACAGTGTGACAGACTTTGAGATATATGTAAACAGCTATTAAGTCTCTTGTTAGTCTTCTCTTTGGCAAGCTAAACATTCTCATATATTCTAACTGTTCCTTGTAGGACATTGTTTGCAAACCAGTCACCATTCTGGTTGCTCTTCTCTGAACTTGCTCCAGATTCTTTGTGTCTTTTTTAAAACGTGGTGCCCAGAACTGGACACAGTATTCCAGATGAGGTATTACCAAGAAGGAGTAGAGGGGGATAATTACTTCACATGATCTAGACTGTATGTTGCTGTTAATGAAAACTGAAAAATTGTGCTTGCCTTTTTTACTGCTGTATCACACTATTGACTCATGTTTAGTCTGTGATCTATTAGTATACACAAGTCTTTTTCACATGTGCTGTTGCTTAGCCTTACTCCTCCCATTCTGTATATGCTTTTTTCATTTTTCTTGCCCAGATGTAGGACTTTGTATTTTTTGTATAATGGTTAAAAACCATTATGTTAGTTGCTGCCCACAGTTCCAGTTTGTTTAGATCTTTTTGAATCCTCTCTCTCTTTTCTAGTATTAGCTATCTCTCCTAGCTTTGTGTCATCAGCAAATTTAACACGTGTACTCCTAATTCCTTCATCTAAATCAATGATAAAAATGTTGAACAACACAGGGCCCAGGACAGAGCCTTGTGGTACCCCACTTGAGACATTCTTCCAATTGGATGTGCAACCATTTATAATCACTCTTTGGGTCCGATCACTAAGCCAGTAATGAATCCACCTAACAGTTGCTTTGTCAATTCCATAGTTGGTCATTTTTTTCAATAAGGATGGTATGAGATACTTTGTCAAATGCTTTGCTGAAGTCAAGATATACAGTACTATATCTACTGTGTTTCCATGATCCACCCAGTCAGTGATTCTGTCATAGAAGGAAATTAAGTTAGTCTGACAAAACTTATTAGTTACAAACCCATGCTGGCTCTGGTTAATCACTTCATTCTCATAAAGGTACTTGCATACATGTTGTTTAATATTTTTTTCAAAGATCTTTCAAAGTATAGAAGTAAGGCTCACAGGCCTATAGTTACACCTTCTTCCCCTTTTTGAAGATAGGAACAAGATTCGCTCTTCTGCAGTCTTCTGGGACTTCTGTTCTCCAAGAATTTTCAAAGATTATGGAGAGTGGTTCAATAATTTCCTCTGCTATCTCCTTCAGTACCCTAGGATGTAATTCATCTGGATCTGGAGACTTAAATTGATTTATGTTAACTACCTATTCCCTCACTATCTCTCTGTTTATAGATAGTGTGGATTCTTCTCTTCCTTCAATAGTACAGTGAAGATCAGTTGATGCTACATTTACTTTCTGAGAGAAAACAGATGGAAAATAGGAATTTAAAAGTTTGGTCTTCTCAGCATCATTTTTTACCACTTAACTATTTTCATCCTGTAAAAATCCTATAGCATCTTTGACTTTTCTTTTACTTTTGACATACCCCCGAAATCCTTTCTTATTGCTTTTGACATCTCTTGCAAGCCTTAATTCATTATTAGCTTTAGCTAATCTGATGCGTGCCCTACAGGTTCTGTAGACAGCATTATATTCTTCTTTAGATATGCCTCCATATAACTTTAACTATTTCCATTTGATAAACATTTCTTTCTTCCTTTTTAGCATGTGTTTAAGTTCTGTGTTCATCCATCCTGCTTTCCTTAAATGCTTCCTATTCTTCCCTCTTTTAGGGATTGTTAACGATTGTGCTTTGAAAATCTCATTTTTCAAAATTTCCCATCCTTCTTGGACATTTCTGTCCTTAAGGACATCCAGCCATTGGAACCCTCCTATCCTCTTTATGAGTCCTTGAAAGAGGACAACTTCTATTTACTGCTATTACTGCTGCCAGATTTCTTTGGCAACGGTTTATGTCCCGGAGAACAAAAGGATCGGAAGTTAGAAATCCAACAAGCTAAATCTCTTGCTATGCACTGAGGAAGGGCAAGACCCATAAACATATGTCTGCAAAATCAAATTCTGGTTTGGCTTTTATCCTATGTCACATGGCAAGCTAGGTAAAGGGTCAATATTGAATTTAAGGGTTGCTACTTCCAGAAGGTGGCACCAGAGTTCAAGTCCTCTGTTTCTCTGAAGAGGTAATTTGCATATTTAATTTCCCAGAGGAGTATTACATGGCATATAAGTCTCCTAACACTGGCATGTCACTCTCCAGAAGGAGAGATGTTAGCCTTAGACAAGCATCTTAGAACCTCTGTCATTTTTGTTAATCAGGGAGACTAATAAGGATTTATGTTCTTTATCAGTGTTCTCTTAAGACTTTCTATAACAGTATACAATACTGGTAAGTGATTTAAGACCCCCTTAACTTGATAACTTACATTATTAATCCTTTGCAGAATATCTGTTTATGGGTGATGAAACTCGGTGTCAATTACTGTAACAAGAATATCATTGTTTATGGGAGTTTTTTAGTGATGAGCGAGCATACTCGCAAGTACTCAGATTCTCGGGTCCCCTCCCCGCTCTTTAGAGTGCCAATCAACATGCAAGGATTGCCTGACACTCACTGTAATGCGGCAGCCATGTTGGTTGTGACATTACAGTGATTGGCTGCCCGCACAGCGTCATCAGGTCTATATCAGACCTGGCGCCGCTGTGCTCGTCAGTCTACTCCGCAATCAGGCAGTGTAGGGAGAGGTGCTGCTGAGCTAGGGAGAGATTTGGTTGTGTATTAGGTAGTGTAGGGAGAAAACAAGTACATTACACATATCCATCTCAACAAACAGTCCTTCTGAGGACTAATCCATCTGCAGAGATATCAGGCAGGCAGTGTATATAGGCAGGCAGGCAGTGTATATAGCAGACTGCAGTGCATATAGCACAAGAGGCTCCATTCCAGTTCTGCCTTCTGCTGCTGTTAGACATATCTAGAAAAGGCCCAGGTCTCAGGGGCCAGGAATTATTTTTTGGGGATCTTAATCCTCATTATATGCTTAAAAAGCAATCCAGAGAACACCATTTTTCTGCGCTATTTGTTTGTTGGCATTGCAGAATACAGCCAGGTCCTTTCCATATTACAGCGCTAAAAATCCAGCTATTTAAAACTGTGGTTTGTCCGTCACACGGATCACATATAATTGCGCTGAAAATACTGCCATTTTTGGCCTCCATCACATATATAGTTACCTACAGGCCAGGTATTTAAAACTGTGGTTTCTCCACCTCACGGATCACATATACGTTTTCTGAAAAATCTGCCATTTCTGGCCTCCATTCTAATTTTTTTTCAGTGTGTCAGCAAAGTTTTTGACACCGGTTTGCTGTTCAAAATAGTTCCCTACAGGCCAGATATTTAAAACTGTGGCTTCTCTGTCACACGGATTACATATAACTTCGCTCCAAATTCAGCCATTTGTAGTGTGCGTGGAAGATATTGTCCTCCATTTAAAATGGGCAAGGCGCATGGCAAGGGACAGGGAACTGGTGATGGTCATGGTGCATGCAGAGGCCGAGGCCGTGGGCAAGCTGAAATTGTGCCACAACAAACACCCACATCTTCTTGCCCGACCTTCCTGTCCCAATTTCTAGGGGACCGCAGCACACCACTATTGAACCCAGAGCAGTGTCAAAAGGTTGTTGGTTGGATAGCGGATAATGCTTCCAGTCACTTTGCCACCACCACCACCCTGTCTTCCACACAGTCAAGTCTCAGTAGCCGTAAGTCTGGACTGCATATTCCTCACCCTGATCCTCCTTCCTCCCACCATGCCGAGTGCCTGGAGACAACTGATCCCACCCTTGGACACTCAGAAGAGCTGTTCACTTTTCCATTTGTAGATTCGGGCCTCTCACCCGGCTAGCTTCAAGCGAGTCAAGAGGAGAGCACGTGTAGCGATGCCCAAAGATTTGAGCAGCCACGGTCACATTAACTGCAATGGGTAGGAATTGTGTATGGTAATCTTATTAATTTCACGAAAATGCAGACACGGATGCAAACCCCCGTCCTTTTTTTTAACAAAGAAAAATCCAACTGCCACAGGTGACTTAGAAGGTCTAATGTGACCAGCAGCCAGGCTAGTCTGCATGTACTCCTCCAAGGCCTTTCTTTCAGGGATAGTTAGATTAAACAAGTGACTCCTGGGAAGATCAGCTCCCGGAATAAACTCAATGGCACAATCATAATCTCTATGAGGAGGTAAAACTTGCGACTCCTCCTCTGAAAAAACCCTCCAAAAATTTTAAATAGGTACAGGTAATTCCCCTTTTCCCACAACCGCAATGCGACCATTACAACATTTATCATAGCATTTCAAACTCCAAGACTTAATCATATTAGTAGACCAGTCCAGCAAAGGATTGTGCAGTTTTAACCAAGGCAATCCTAGAACGACCGGAGAGGGTAAATTATCTAATACAACCAAGTCCAAAATTTCTTGGTGAAGACCATTGATAGTGAGGGGAAATGCAGCAACCTTGTGAGTAATACATTTCAAGAGAGTGTTATCAATAGCAATCACAGAGATAGGTGATGACAAAGGTTGGGATTTCAATTTAAGTTTTTCCAAAAACCCTTTTATCAATCACATTAAGTGTTGAACCACAATCCACAAATACCTGAAATTCAATACAATTTTCCTGCAAAGTAGTACTCCCTGAAAGAAATACTCCTGCAGAACGTAAAAAAGCTATACGGGCGTACCTGACCTTTTTTTTTTCTTTACTTAAACGAAGCTCACAATACTTAATCAAATGGTCAGCTTTACCACAATAAAGACACAATCCCTTGGCAAACCTCTGGTCTCTTTTCTGAGAGCGGAGTGGCATTGCCCCAACCTCAATCGGTTCTCCGCCGTCTGAGCATATTTTCTGGGGACTAGGACCTGGCATTACAGGAGTCTTTACCTCATTCTGCCTAGATCTCAGCCTCCTAGGCACAGGAACAGCTAATTGCATGGCATCCTGCAGAGTCTAAGGTGCAGGGAATGCAATTAGCAAATCCTTAACCCTTTCACTCAGACCAGCAAGGAATAGACATTTCAGACCAGGATCATTCCATCTGACTTCAGAAGCCCACCTTCTAAAGTGTGTGCAATAAATCTCAGCATCATCTGACCCCTGATTCAAACACCTGAGTTCTGCCTCAGCAGATGAGATATGATCAGGATTGTCATATAATAGACCCATAGCAGAAAAAAACTCTTCTACCGACTGTAAACATGGATCATTAGGTTGAAGAGAAAAGGCCCACCCTTGTGGTTCATTGCGCAAAAGTGACATAATAAAACCAATGCCCTGTTATTCATTCCCAGAGGACCTTGGTCTCAAAGGAAAATATAACAAACAAGCATTTTTAAAGGAAAAAAAATCTTGCTGTTTACAATAAAAATCATCCGGCAGTCCTACCTTGGGTTCCACAAAATGCGCTCCGGAACAGCTACTCACGTGTTGCTGGAGCTCGGCCACCTCCAGAGTCAAACCCTGCAAGCGTTGAGCCAAATCCTGGACGGAAGCCATACTAATCCCAGTATTAATATTTCCTTAATTTTTTTTTTTTTGGGCTGGACTTACTGTTATGATCTGCAACAAGACTAAGGAAAGAAGGGGAAAGCTTTTCCTATAGTAAGACTAAGCTGAATCCCTACGATGTAGCAGGCTGCCTGTTCCTAGCGAACAGACCCGTCTTAGTCCTAGTCTAGTCTGAATGAAGACCTATAGAGTAAAGGGAAGGAGTCCCTAAAAGAACTAAGGACTGGAACAAAAAGAAACACCTCCTAAACAGAGAAAGTTGTTGCAGTAAACAAAAGATAAACTGACAAAAAGGTACTAGAGGTCCCAAAGAACCAAGCGAACAAAGAGATAGGCACCGAAGCACCTGGCTAGCAAAACAGTCAAACAACACTGAAGTCCAGCACAGCCAATAAGGGGGAGCTGGAATATGAAGGCAGATGGTCATGTGACCGCAAAACACAAGATGGAAAAAACAAACAGGAGGGTTCTAACACTGACTCTTATAAAAATTAACAAGGGCTGGATTGGGCCAGACTTCTCAACACCACCGAATGATAGCAGCGTAACATAAACTCAAGTCCAGTGTCTTTTTTTCAGGAGATGTATTCCCATGCACCTCTTCACACCCACATATGGGTATACGCTTCCTGATTTTGGCTATTTGCTCTTGTCCTCCTCCTTCTCCTCGTCCTCCACCACCATATCACCAGGGTGACCGTGGTCCGTGATGCAACACCCACATAATTTTTTTAAAGGGTGTTTAAGATGCCCGTAAAAAAAAAATTTATACTCTATGTTCATGTATACCCCCCAGGGGTAAATGTTTGTCAGCACATAGACTTAGTGCATGGGCATTATAAGTATAGGAGACCTGCTCCTTTCTAATGGGAACATTTTTCAAGAGGCCCTCCTCCACATCTCTTCAAGGGGCATTGGAGTGCCTCCCAATTTTTGGCAGCCGTTGCATTCACTGCATAGGCCAACACTATGGGAGACCCACTTCCTAATAATGGGAAAACTTTTTCATGAGGCTCACTACGTCTCTTTCAAGGGGCATTGGAGTGCCTCCAAATTTTTGGCAACCATTGCATTCACTGCATAGGCAAACACAATGTAAGACCCACTTCCTAATAAAGGGAACATTGTTTTCAGGAGGCCCTCTGACCTCCACGTCTCTTCCAAGGGGCATTGGAGTGCCTCCAAATTTTTGGCAACCCTTGCATTCACTGCATAGGTAAACAAAATGGGAGACCCATTTCTTAATAAAGGGAACATTGTTTTCAGGAGGCCCTCCTCTAAGTCTCTTCAAAGGGGTATTGGGGTGCATCCAAATTTTGGGCAGCCCTGCCACTCACTGCATACTCAATAACAGTATAGGAGACCCACTCTATAGTAATGGGAACAATAAAAAATAGACGGCTGACAGCTCTCTACACTCCCTGACAGAAGTTATGTCATTCTTTGCTATTCTGCATTCTTTGCTATTCCTGATGACTTCATTAATAAATTGTATGAATCATTGTTGAACCGCATGGATGCAGTCCTTCAAGCTCATGGAAGTCACACAAAATATTAAATATGACTCTAATAGCACCACAACTTCATTCACCAATGTTATGCAACATATATTTGTATTTTAAGATAATTATTTGCTTGAATATAACATTACTTTCTGTGGGCGACAAAACTTTTGTCTTGCCAAAATCTGACCATTCTGTGTTCATTAAATGATCAATATTTCAGCATTGACGGCAATTTATTTTCTTAACCTAAACCTAATTTGGGAGGGTTTCAGCTTTAAAAAGAGTAATTTATAAAACCAATGGATGAATTTAACGTCAGGTTATAAGCTTTTATTTACATAACATGGATAAGCGACATAACTTCTGTCAGGGAGTGTAAGAATAGTGAGGGCCGACTGCTGGCCCTTTAAGAATAGTAAAGGCTGCCTGAGGGCCCTATAAAAATAGGCTTTGTGACTTTCAGAGTCCTTCCTTCATAAATGAAACACGATGTGTCTGATGATATCTCACACACCACATGGCCAGATAAAGTTGTAAAATGTTAAAATGACATTTCCTGGTGAATGAATTTGTCACCGTTGAAAGCAATGCAAAAATGCAAAAACGCATCAAAAACGCTAAGTGTAAACATAGCCCAAGGCTTGGAGGAGTATTTTTGTTTTTGGTTATTTATTTTGCTTTATATACAAGTCATTACCCTGGAAAGGATGCTCCTTAACATATTTCCCAGGAAAATCCATTTTGGTTTTGTTTTTGTATGTTTTATTGTGAGTCCATAAAAGTGGCATAATACCTCTGACAAAGTTGTTGACAGAAGTGACCTGGGAGTCAGAAATGCTTCCAGGGGTCTTCCCCATGCTGTTCCCATGTCATTTGAGCACTGTTCCCATCGATTTCAGCAATTTTTAGGCCCTCTGCAGATGGCTGGGGGGAGCTGCCTGAAAAATGCTCGAGTTTCCCATAGACTTACATTGGGCTCGTTGCTCGGGTCGAGCACTCGAGTATTCCTTATGTGCTCGACCCAAGCATCGAGCACCCGAGCATTTTAGTGCTCGCCCATCAAATTGTTTTTTAGTCTTCACATATGTATGAGACCTCTTTCTATCATCAAGATTTAAAAAGCAGTGTCATTACCCTGTTGTGTAAATTGCCGGTCCCTTTATCTATCAAATCAAGTATGTATTCATTAGCTGTGAATGGTGAATTGTAATACCCAGATTTTCTAATGTTTGGCTACAAAAATGGAATTAAAATTTAGAAAAATGTATGTATATATATATATATATATATATATATACTGCTCAAAAAAATAAAGGGAACACTTAAACAACAGAATATAACTCCAAGTAGATCAAACTTCTGTGAAATCAAACTGTCCACTTGGGAAGCAACACTGATTGACAATCAATTTCACATGCTGTTGTGCAAATAGAATAGACAATAGATGGAAATTATTGGCAATTATCAAGACACACTCAATAAAGGAGTGGTTCTGCAGGTGGGGACCACAGACCACATCTCAGTACCAATGCTTTCTGGCTGATGTTTTGGTCACTTTTGAATGCTGGTTGTGCTTTCACACTCATGGTAGCATGAGATGGACTCTACAACCCACAGAACTCATCCAGGATGGCACATCAATGTGAGCTGTGGCAAGAAGGTTTGCTGTGTCTGTCAGCGATGTGTCCAGAGGCTGGAGGCGCTACCAGGAGACAGGCCAGTACACCAGGAGACGTGGAGGGGGCCATAGGAGGGCAACAACCCAGCAGCAGGCCCGCTACCTCCGCCTTTGTGCAAGGAGGAACAGGAGGAGCACTGCCAGAGCCCTGCAAAATGACCTCCAGCAGGCCACAAATGTGCATGTGTCTGCACAAACGGTTAGAAACCGACTCCATGAGGGTGGTATGAGGGCCCGACGTCCACAGATGGGGGTTGTGCTCACAGTCCAACACCGTGCAGGACGCTTGGCATTTGCCACAGAACACCAGGATTGGCAAAATCGCCACTGGCGCCCTTTGCTCTTCAGCGATGAAAGCAGGTTCACACTGAGCATATGTGACAGACGTGACAGAGTCTGGAGACGCCCTGGAGAGTGATCTGCCACCTGCAACATCCTTCAGCATGATCGATTTGGCAGTGGGTCAGTAATTGTTAGAACCCTCCTGTTTGTTTTTTCCATCTTGTATTTTGCGGTCACGTGACCATCTGCCTTTATATTTCAGCTCCGCCCTTCAGGCTGTGCTGGACTTCAGTGTTTGACTGTTTCTCTAGCCTGGTGCTTTGGTGCCTTTCTCTGTCAGTTCGCTTGGTCCTTCTGGGACCTCTAGTACCTTTTGTCAGTTTGTCTTTTTGTGTTCTGCAACTACTTCTCTGTTTAGGAGGTGTCCCATTTTTTGTCCCAGTCCTTAGTTCTTTTAGGGACCCTTCCCTTTATGCTATAGGTATTCGTTGAGACTAGCCGAGGACTAAGGCGGGTCTGTTCGCTAGGAACAGGCAGCCCGCTACATCGTAGGGATTCAGCTTAGTCTTACTGTAGGGACAGCCTTCCCCTATCTTTCCTTAGTTCATGTTGCAGATCATAACAGTAAGTCCAGCCCAAAAACCTAAAAGGAAAGAAATTCGGGGATCAGTATGGTTTCCGTCCAGGATTTGGCTCAGGGGATTGTCCCTGGAGGTGGCCAAGCTTCAGCAACACGTGAGTAGCTGTTCTGTAGCGCATTTTTTCGAACCTAAGGTAGAACTGCCTGATGTTTTTTATGGTAAACAGCAAGATTTTTTTTCCCTTTAAAATGCTTGTTTGTTATATTTTCATTTGAGACCAAGGTCCTCTGGGAATGAATCACAGCGCATTGGTTTTATTATGTCACTTTTGCACAATGAACCACAGGGGTGGGCCTTTTCTCTCCAACCTAATGATCCGTGTTTAAGGTCAGTTGAAGAATTTTTTTCTGCTATGGGGCTATTATATGATGATCCTGATCGAATCTCATCTGCTGAGGCAGAACTCAGGCGTTTGAATCAAGGGTCAGGTGATGTTAAAAATTATTGCACACACTTCAGGAGATGGGCCTCAGAAGTTAAATGGAATGATCCTGCGCTGAAATGTTTATTTCTTGCTGGTCTGAGTGAAAGGGTTAAGGATCTGCTAATTGCATTCCCTGCACCTGAGACTTTGCAGGATGCCATGCAATTGGCTATTCGTGTGGACAGGAGACTGAGGTTCAGGCTGAATGAGGTAAAGACTCCTGTAATGTCAGTTCCTAGTCCCCAGAAAATCTGTTCAGATGGCGGAGAACTGATGGAGGTTGGGGCGATGTCACTCCGCTCTCAGGAAAGAGACCGGAGGTTCGCCGAGGGATTGTGTCTTTATTGTGGTAAAGCTGACCATTTGATTAAGTATTGTGAGCATCGTTTAAGTAAAGAAAAAAAAAAGGTCAGTTACGCCCGTATAGCTTGTTTACGCTCTGCAGGAGTATTTCTTTCTGGGAGTACTACTTTGCAGGGAGATTTGATTGAATTTCAGGTATTTGTGGATTGTGGTTCTACACTTAATGTGATTGATAAAGGGTTTTTGGAAAACCTTAAATTGAAATCCAAACCTTTGTCATCACCTATTTCTGTGATTGCAATTGATAACACTCTCTTGAAATGTATTACTCACATGGTTGCTGCATTTCCCCTCACTATCAATGGAGTTCACCAAGAAATTTTGGACTTGTTTTTTTCATATAATTTACCATCTCCGGTCGTTCTAGGATTGCCTTGGTTAAAACTGCACAATCCTTTACTGGACTGGTTTACTAATGTGATTAAGTCTTGGAGTCTGAAGCGCTATGAGAAATGTTGTAATGGTCGCATTGCGGCCGTGGAAAAAGGGGAATTACCTGTACCTATTCAAGATTTTTGGAGGGTTTTTTCGGAGGAGGAGTCGCAAGTTTTACCTCCTCATAGGGATTATGATTGCGCCATTGAGTTTGTTCCGGGAGCCACTCTTCCCAAGAGTCGCTTGTTTAATCTGACTATCTGACTATCCCTGAAAGAAAGGCCTTAGAGGAATACATACAGACTAGCCTTGCTGCTGGTCACATTAGACCTTCTAAGTCGCCTGTGGCAGTTGGATTTTTCTTTGTTAAAGAAAAGGATGGGGGTTTACATCCATGTCTGGATTTTCGTGAAATTAATAAGATTACCGTACGCAATTCCTACCCATTGCCGTTAATTCCTGACTTGTTTAGCCAGTTAGTGGGGGCCAAGTGGTTCTCTAAAATTGATCTCCGGGGGGCATACAATTTGTTACGAGTGAAGGAGGGTGATGAATGGAAAACTGCTTTTAACACTTCGGTAGGTCATTTTGAGAATCTGGTGTTGCCTTTTGGTCTTACCAATGCACCTGCATTTTTTCAGAACCTTATTAATGACATCCTGAGACCTTTGATTGGTAAGAATGTGGTTGTGTATTTAGATGACATTTTGATTTATTCACCAGATCTAGAGTCCCATTGGCAGAGTGTACAAGAAGTTTTGCAGTTATTGAGTGATAATTCACTCTTTGCTAAGCTGGAGAAATGTGAGTTTGCTGTGCAGAAAATTAGTTTTTTCGGCTACATTGTCTCCAGCGAGGGCTTTGAGATGGACCCTGTGAAGGTTCAGGCTGTGCAGGAATGGCCTAGGTCTATTGGTTTGAAATCTATACAGAGATTTTTGGGTTTTGCCAATTATTACAGGAAATTCATTAAGAATTTTTTTGTAATTGTTAAACCTCTAACCGATCTCACCAGGAAAGGTGCGAATACGGCCCAGTGGACTACTGAGGCCGTTGAAGCGTTTGAGTATCTCAAAGAGAGGTTCAGTTCTGCCCCTATCCTTATGCAACCTGATGAGACCAAGCATTTTTTGGTCAAGGTCAATGCTTCATCGGTGGGGGTCAGAGCAGTTTTGTCTCAGGAGAACAAGGGTGGAGTACATCCTTGTGCCTTCTTTTCGAAAAAAATTTCAGAAACTGAATTAAATTATGATATTGGAAATCGGGAGTTGCTGGCTATTAAACTCGCGTTTGAACATTGGCGTCATATTTGGAAGGCGCTAGATTTCCTATTAAGGTTTTCACAGATCACAAGAATTTGATCTATCTGGATGCTGCCAAGCGCTTGAATGCCTGTCAAGCTAGGTGGGCACTTTTTTTTTCTCGGTTTCATTTTTCTGTTACCTATATCCCTGGTACTAAGAATGTTAAAGCCGATGCTTTATCTTGCAGCTTCTCTCCTACGGCCGGTGCCGAGCAGGAGGAGAGCATTTTACAGAAAGGAGTTGTGGTGGCGGCATTGGACTCCGTGTTGGAGAATGGGATTCTGAAAGCTCAAGATGATACTCCATCTAACACTCCCCATGGGAGATTGTTCGTGCCTAGAGCCTTTAGGAGAGATTTGTTTGTGGAGTGTCATGAGTCTCAGTTGGCAGGTCATCCAGGAATTTCGGAGACTAAGAGACTTATCAGTCGCAGTTTTTGCTGGCCTGGATGGCAGAAGGAAGTCATCAAGTGGGTGCGTCAGTGTACTGTGTATGCTAGGTCAAAGGCTTCACATACTCCTGCTGCGGGGTTGCTTTGCCCTCTGGAGGTTCCTAGTGTGCCTTGGACGCATCTCACAATGGATTTTATTACTGATCTTCCTGTGTCCGAGGGTTTTACTGTCATCTGGGTGGTCGTGGACCGTTTTAGTAAGATGTGTCATTTGGTTCCATTCATTAAGTTGCCCTGCACCAAGACACTTGCTAAGGCATTTGTTAAGGAGATTGTCAAGCTTCATGGCGTTCCCACGGATATTGTTTCTGATAGAGGACCTCAGTTTGTGGCTCACTTTTGGCGTGCTTTTTGTGACAGGTTGGGAGTCCAATTGTCATTTTCGTCTGGTTATCATCCTGAGTCTTATAGACAGACTGAAAGAAAGAACCAGGATGTTGAACAGTTTTTGCATTGTTTTGTGGCGGACAATCAAGAGGTGTGGTCTGACTTTCTGCCTCTCGCAGAATTTGCTCTTAACAATCATACATCCTCCTCTGCTGAGTGTTCTCCTTTTTTTTTGTTGTACTGGGAGACATCCGTCATTTGGTTCGTTCTCCAAGTTGGGGTCGGCGGTTCCGGAGGAGGAGAATTTTTCCGGTGATTTGGAGAGAGTTTGGACTAATGTACGGTGCAACCTTCAAGAGGCTAACAAGAAGTCCAAGAAGTATTTTGACAGGAAACGTAAGGAGGTTTTGTTTACTGTGGGTGAAATGGTTTGGTTGTCCTCGAAGAACCTGCGGTTGAGGATTCCCTCTATAAAACTGGGTCCTAAGTTTGTGGGTCCATTTAAAGTGCTTCAGATTGTTAACCCGTCTGCTGTTAGGTTGGATGTCCCTACTTCCTGGAAGATTAATCCTGTGTTTCATGTTTCCTTGTTGAAAAAGGCTGATGTATCTGATAGGGACGCAACTGTCACAGTTCCTCCCGTGGTGGAAGACGGTGAATATGAAATTTCTCGTATCTTGAATTATAGATGGCATAGAAGGAGAGTACAGTATCTCATCTCCTGGAAAGGTTTCGGTCGTGAAGACAACTCCTGGGTAAGGACGGATGATGTCTCTGCTCCTAGGCTTGTTAAAGCTTTCCACAAGAGGTTTCCGGATAGGCCTGGGCCTGGAGGATCCGGAGGATCCTCATAAAAGAGGGGGTACTGTTAGAACCCTCCTGTTTGTTTTTTCCATCTTGTGTTTTGCGTCACGTGACCATCTGCCTTTATATTCCAGCTCCACCCTTTTGGCTGTGCTGGACTTCAGTGTTTGACTGTTTCTCTAGCCAGGTGCTTCAGTGCCTTTCTCTGTCAGTTCGCTTGGTCCTTCTGGGACCTCTAGTACCTTTTGTCAGTTTGTCGTTTTGTGTTCTGCAACTACTTCTCTGTTTAGGAGGTGTCCCATTTTTTGTCCCAGTCCTTAGTTCTTTTAGGGACCCATCCCTTTATGCTATAGGTCTTCGTTGAGACTAGGAGAGGACTAAGGCGGGTCTGTTCGCTAGGAACAGGCAGCCCGCTACATCTTAGGGATTCAGCTGGGTTCCTCCTAATGCAGGACAATGCCAGACCTCATGTGGCTGGAGTGTGTCAGCAGTTCCTGCAAGATGAAGGCATTGAAGCTATGGACTGGCCCGCCCGTTCCCCAGACCTGAATCCGATTGAGCACATCTGTGACATCATGTCTCGCTCCGTCCACCAACGTCACGTTGCACCACAGACTGTCCAGGAGTTGGCGGATGCTTTAGTCCAGGTCTGGGAGGAGATCCCACAGGAGACCATCCGGAACCTTATCAGGAGCATGTCCAGGCATTGTAGGGAGGTCATACAGGCACGTGGAGGCCACACACAATACTGAGCCTCATTTTGACTTGTTTTAAGGACATTACATCAAAGTTGGATCAGCCTGTAGTGTGTTTTTCCACTTTAATTTTGGGGGTGACTCCAAATCCATGCCTCCATTGGTTAATAAATTTGATTTCCATTGATGATTTTTGTTGATTTTGTTGTCAGCACATTCAACTTTGTACAGAACAAAGTATTCAATGAGAATATTTCATTCATTCAGATCTAGGATGCGTTATTTGAGTGTTTTTTTGAGCAGTATATATATATATATATATATATATATATATATACACGAGGGTCAGTCAATAAGTAATGCCTCCTATTTTTTTTCTGTTTTTAATTGGCAAGAAATTCAAATGCAATTACATAGGTTGAAAACCACAACATTAACGATTAATTTGTCACTTTTCAATATAATCTCCGTCCATTTCCACAGTCTTGGTCCACCGTTTAACAAGGGCATGTATTCCAGCATGGTCTTGCTTCCTAAGCCATTGACGCACGGACTTTTTCACGACCTCCTCATCCTCAAAGTGAATCCCACGATGAGGTTCTTTTAGCGGCCTGAACAGATGGAAGTCTGATGGTGCTAGGTCAGGGAGATGAGGCACGACTTCCCATCCAATTTTCACAATCTCTGCAGTGGTGTGACGACTGGTATGTGGTCTTGCATTGTCATGCAAAAGAAGAACATCCGCCATAGCTTTAGCGGGACGAACTCGTTGGAGACATGCTTTAAGTTTTTTTAGGGTTGTGACGTATCTGACAGAATTTACTGTGCATCCCTGCTCCAAAAAATCAACCATAACCACACCCTCCTCATCCCAGAACACATTCGCCATAACTTTCCCTGCTGATCGCACAGTTTTGAATTTTTTCTTCCTCGGTGACTCAGTGTGATGCCATTCCATTGACTGCCTCTTTGATTCTGGGTCAAAAACATTAACCCATGTTTCGACTCCAGTCACAATTTTTTTTCAGAAACTCGTCCCCCTCCAAATGGAAGCGCTGCAAGTGTTCGGAGGCTATTGTTTTTCTTGTCTCTTTGTTCTCATCGGTTAGCGTTCTTGGGACCAACCGTGCACAAACTTTTCTGTATCCCAGTTGTCCAATAATTTTCATCACACTGCCTTTACTAAGGCAGATAATGCCACACAATTCATCTGCAGTCACCCGGCGGTCTCCACGAATGATGTCATCGACTCGCTGAATGTTGCTTGGAGTCACCGTGGTTATTGGCCTGCCACTCCGCATTTATTCAGCCAACGGTGATGGCCCTTCAGCTGTGTTACAGCGACGAACCCATCGTCTAACAGTACTGACATTCACTGTTGCATCACCGTACACATTTTTCAGTCTCTCATGAATTCGAATGGGCATTTCACCTTCTGTATGCAAGAATTCAATCACAGAACGTTGTCTAATACGAACATCGATGTCAGCCATTTTGCAAACGGATACAGTCCTGCCACCTGTTGGTGCCGGAAGTTGCAATTGTTGTGGATTGGAGAAGAAGGTTTGAGGAATTGTGCCAAATTCGAATATTTAACATAACTACCTTATTTAAGGAGAAAAAAAATAGGAGGCATTACTTATTGACTGACCCTCGTATATATATATATATATGTATATGTATATATATATATATATATATATATATATAAATCGATATATATATATATATATAAAGTGTTCAATTTTAGGCAATAAATTAAAATGTAAAAATAATTTGTAAAAGTAATAAAGTTATGCCAAATTCAGATACACGGTCCGTGTATAAACTGAAATGCACAGACTGTGGCCAGTACTTGCATCACGGTCCGTACACTCGGACCATTATACAAGGACATCTGAATTCGGCCCTAAAATGCATGCATATTTGTAATTTTTATAAACATTACAACAAAATGTTCAGACTGTGCTTTGTTACATATATTGTTTGAAGTGCCACAACTTCCATTACACTATAATACTGCAGACCTCAAAGACCCAGTGCCAGATGGTCTGCGTCTATGGTAGGTCCACTGCATAAAATACATTTCAAATATTTCAACATTGATTAATCAGAAATGTAAATAACCTGTTAAAAGACTCTGTACCAAACTTGTGTCCAAACAATCAGGGTGCCAAATGGACTTAGGCAGTCGCTAGATATGACTTTTCACCTAGAAAGCAAGGTTAAACACACAAAGTCATCATTAAAAGCATAAGCAACAATTATGCAATTTATTTTAGAAAAAAAGTGATGATTGATAAATTAGATGAATAAAAAGATATAAAAAAATAAATTAATAAGAAGCTTACATTATACTGCTGAATTCATATTAGTTTCCATTCTTATTTCAATGTAAGCACCTTTTTCCCCTTTTTATGAGTCCTGTAAGGTTCCTTATATTTCATATTTGGAGCTGAAGCTGATATATTTAAATTTTGTAGATTATTAAGAGAAATTGGCATTGCATAACGGAATAGTATCTGCCTATATTTTTAAGCATTGAGGACATCATTCACTTAATCCTAACTCCATTTTTTTAAATGCAGCCCAAAACTTTCAAGGATCCTCCACTGTGCTTCACTGTTGCCTGCAGACACTTATTGTAGCGCTCTAAAGCTCTTTAGCGAACAAACTTCCTTTTGTTGCAAATATTTAAAATTTCGATTCATTAACCCCTTCACAACTTTTGACGTAAGTTTACATCATGGTCAGATAGGGGTTCTCGACCTATGACGTAACCAAACGTCATGGCGATAATGCAGGCACAGGAGCAGTGCCCACGCAATCGCCGCCGGGAGCTCAGTGGAAGTAATAGAGGAGACTTGGCTGTCACTGCCAGGAGCAGTGCCCACACCGCCTCGTGGCATTTAACCCCCTAAATGTCAAGATTGATATCGCTTGCAACATCAAGGAGGCTAGGAGAGGGAGGGGGCTCCCTTCTGATCGGTGCCCCTGTGACTTCATTGCGAGGGCCTGATCGTTGCCATGGCAACCTGAGGTAGTCATGATGACCTCCGGATCAGCCAGCTACAGCAAGTCTGTTAGACCATGGCCTGAAAATTGTAAAAATATTTAAAAAAACAATCACAAAAGAAAAAAATGGAAAAAATATTCTACTAATACATACATATCTTTATGTAAAATGAGATATATGCAAAAAAGGACACATATTTGGTATTTCTGTGTCCGGAACGACCTATAGAACTGTCACACTAGTTAACCCCTTCAGTGAACACAATAAAAAAAAAACGAGGCAACAAACAATGCTTTCTCCGAACAAAAAGTTGAATAAAGCGCGATTAAAAAATCTAATGGAAATAGTATCGCTCAAAATGCCATCTTGTCCCGCAAAAACAAGCCATTATACAGCCCGGTCTGCGGAGAAATAAAAAAGTTATAGCTCTCAGAATACAGCAATGCAAAAACAATTCTTTTTTTTTAAATACAGTTTTTTGTGTAAAAGTGCCAAAACATTTAAAAATTACAGTGAGGAATAAAAGTATTTAGTCAGCCACCAATTGAGCAAGTTCCCCCACTTAAAAAGATGAAAGAGGCCTGTAATTGACATCATAGTTAGACCTCAACTATGAGAGACAAAATGAGAAAACAAATCCTGAAAATCACATTGTCTGATTTGGAAAGACATTTTTTTCAAATTTTGGTGGAAAATAAGTATTTGGTCAATTACAAACAAGTAAGATTTCTGTCTCTCACAGACCTGTAACTTCTTCTTTAAGAGGCTCCTCTGTCCTCCACTCATTACCTGTAGTACTGGCACCTGTTTGAACTTGTTAGCAGTATAAAAGACACCTGTCCGCATCCTCAAACAGTCACGCTCCAAACTCCACTATGGTGAAGACCAAAGAGCTGTCGAAGGACACCAGAAACAAAATTGCAGCCCTGCACCAGGCTGGGAAGACTGAATCTGCAATAGGCAAGCAACTTGGTGTGAAGAAATCAACTGTGGGAGTAATAATTAGAAAATGGAAGACATACAAGACCACTGATAATCTCCCTCGATCTGGGGCTCCACACAAGATCTCACCCCATGGGGTCAAAATGATCTCAAGAACGGTGAGCAAAAATCCCAGAACCACACGGGGGCACCTAGTGAGTGACTTGCAAAGAGCTGGGACCAACGTTACACAGGCTACCATCAGTAACACACTACGCCGCCAGGGACTCAGATCCTGCAGTGCCAGACATGTCCCCCTGCTTAAACCATTACATGTCCGGGCCTGTCTGAAGTTTGCTAGAGAGCATTTGGATGATTCAAAAGAGTATTGGAAGAATGTCATATGCTCAGATGAAATCAACGTAGAACTGTTTGGTAGACACACAACTCGTCATGTTTGGAGGAGAAAGAATGCTGAGTTGCATCCAAACAACACCATACCTACTGTGAAGCATGGGGGTGGAAACATCATGCTTTGGGGCTGTTTCTCTGCCAAGGGACCAGGACGATTGATCCATTTACATGAAAGAATGAATGGGGCCATGTATCGTGAGATTTTGAGTGCAAACCTTCTTCCATCAGCAAGGGCACTGAAGATGAAATATGGCTGGGTCTTTCAGCATGACTATGATCCAAGCACACGAAAGAGTGGCTTCATAAGAAGCATTTCAAGGTCCTGGTGTGGCCTAGCCAGTCTCCAGATCTAAATCCTATAGAAAACCTTTGGAGGGAGTTGAAAGTCTGTGTTGCCCAGCGACAGCCCCAAAACATCACTGCTCTAGAGGAGATCTGCATGGAGGAATGGGCCAACATACCAGCAACAGTGTGTGCCAACCTTGTGAAGACTTACAGAAAACGTTTGACCTCTGTCATTGCCAACAAAGGATATATGACAAAGTATTGAGATGAACTTTTGAAATTGACCAAATACTTATTTTCTACCAAAATTTAAAAAAAAATTATTTCCAAATCAGACAATGTGATTTTCAGGATTCTCATTTTGTCTCTCATAGTTGAGGTCTACCAATGATGTCAATTACAGGCCTCTCTCATCTTTTTAAGTGGGAGAACTTGCACAATTGGTGGCTGACTAAATACTTTTTTTCCCCACTGTATATAAATTTGATATCGCTGTAATCTTACTGACCCGAAGAATAAAGCTACTTTATTAATTTTACAACACAGTGAATGACGCATAAAATAACTACAAAAAACTACTCCTGAATTGCTGGTTTTTGTTCATCCTGCCTCCCAAAATTGGAATAGAAAGAGATTCAAAAATGTTACTTGCCCCAATAAAAACGTCAACTAGTCCCGCAAAAAACAAACAATCACATGACTCTGTAGGCAGAAACATTGAAAAATTATAGCTCGCAGAATATGGCAGTGCAAAAACATTTTTTTTTTGTAAAAAAAGGTGAGTTTTAATGTGTGATAGCAGCCAAACATAAAAAATGATATACAGTGGTGGCCAAAAGTATTGGCACCCCTGCAATTCTGTCAGATAATGCTCAGTTTCTTCCTGAAAATGATTGCAATCACAAATTCTTTGGTATTATTATCTTCATTTAATTTGCTTGCAAGGAAAAACACAAAAGAGAATGAAGCAAAAATCAAATCATTTCACACAAAACTCCAAAAATGGGCCAGACAAAAGTATTGGCACCCTCAGCCTAATACTTGGTTGCACAACCTTTAGCCAAAATAACTGCGAACAACCGCTTCCTGTAACCATCAATGAGTTTCTTACAATGCTCTGCTGGAATTGTAGACCATTCTTCTTTGGCAAACTGCTCCAGGTCCCTGATATTTGAAGGGTGCCTTCTCCAAACTGCCATTTTGAGATCTCTCCACAGGTGTTCTATGGGATTCAGGTCTGGACTCATTGCTGGGCACCTTAGAAGTCTCCAGTGCTTTCTCTCAAACCATTTTATAGTGCTTTTGGAAGTGTGCTTTGGGTCGTTGTCCTGCTGGAAGACCCATGACCTCTGAGGGAGACCCAGCTTTCTCACACTGGGCCCTACATTATGCTGCAAAATTTGTTGGTAGTCTTCAGACTTCATAATGCCATGCACACGGTCAAGCAGTCCAGTGCCAGAGGCAGCAAAGCAACCCCAAAACATCAGGGAACCTCCGCCATGTTTGACTGTAGCGACCGTGTTCTTTTCTTTGAATGCCTCTTTTTTTTCCTGTACACTCTATGTTGATGCCTTTTGCCAAAAAGCTCTACTTTTGTCTCATCTGACCAGAGAACATTCTTCCAAAACGTTTTAGGCTTTCTCAGGTAAGTTTTGGCAAACTTCAGCCTGGCTTTTTTATGTCTCGGAGTAAGAAGTGGGGTCTTCCTGGGTATCCTACCATACAATCCCTTTTCATTCAGACGCCGACGGATAGTACGGGTTGACACTGTTGTACCCTCGGACTGCAGGGCAGCTTGAACTTGTTTGGATGTTAGTCGACGTTCTTTATCCACCATCAGCACAATCTTGCGTTGAAATCTCTCGTCAATTTTTCTTTTCCGTCCACATCTAGGGAGGTTAGCCACAGTGCCATGGGCTTTAAACTTCTTGATGACACTGCGCACGGAAGACACAGGAACATTCAGGTCTTTGGAGATGGACTTGTAGCCTTGAGATTGCTCATGCTTCCTCACAATTTGGTTTCTGAAGTCCTCAGACAGTTCTTTGGTCTTCTTTCTTTTCTCCATGCTCAATGTGGTACACACAAGGACACAGGACAGAGGTTGAGTCAACTTTAATCCATGTTAACTGGCTGCAAGTGTGATTTAGTTATTGCCAACACCTGTTAGGTGCCACAGGTAAGTTACAGGTGCTGTTAATTACACGAATTAGAGAAGCATCACATGATTTTTCAAACAGTGCCAATACTTTTGTCCAGCCCCTTTTTTAGGTTTGGTGTGGAATTGTATCCAATTTGGCTTTAGGACAATTCTTTTAGTGTTTTTTCATTGACGACAAATTAAATGAAGATAATAATTAGTGTTGAGCCACCCCCGTAGTGTTCGAGTTCGGTTCGGTTCGTCGAACACCCGTGTGTTCGCCGAACTGTTCGTCGAACACCTTCGAACACCGTTAAAACCAATGGCAGGCAAACAAAAACACATAGAAACACATAGAAAACACCTTCAAAGGTGTCCAAAAGCTGACAAACTGCTCAGAAGACATAACTAACACATGGAAAAGTGACAAGTACATATAGTCATGCGAAAAGAAAAGAGGTGGAGGAGTAAAAGGAGGGGGAGACACAGATATAGGCATGTCATGCCCTTCTAAAATCCAAAAAGTGAGAAGCCGACACGGCCAGTCCGTTCCTGCCCGTGCCACCTCCGTGTCGCTGGGTTTGTGCCAGAGCCGCGGTGGACCCTGACGGCCAGCCCCCCTCTCCCAATACTGGTGCCTGTCCGCTGGTGGGTCGAGTGAGCCCCCCTGTGGTGGAGGCAGCTCTAAGCTTTTTAATTTAAATTGTCTCTCTAAGTTGAATGAATACACTTTAAATCCTTTTACAAGGATCTATTGGAGGGCAAGTCTCATGCCAGAAGCCGCGTAATTCCAGCTCCAGTAGCGTTCACTAAAGCTGCTGCAGTTAAAAAGCTTTTATAAGGATCGAGCTCGGCTGTCCACCTGCAAGGCATCCTACCGCCAATCCCAGCCCCTATGCCTTGGGGTGCCTCCTGATGCTCTTCACTGAGTATCCCGTGGTCCCGAAGCATTTCCTTTGAAAAAATTAAGTGTCCAAACTACAGGTGGTGTAGCTTGCTTAACAGCCGGGATAATCCGCTGACTAGCAGACACTGCTACTAGGCACAAAGTATTTCCTGGGCTAGATGCAGTTAAAAATTTGTAATTAGATACTCTCGTTGGATGTTGAGAAAGCATTCCATAGTGTCTCCTGACACGCCATATATTATTCTCTTAAAAAGCTTGGGGTAGGGGTCTAGGGGACCCTTTTATAGCCAAAATCATGGCCCTGCATCGCAATACGTCACCTAGGCTGAAGATAAATGGAACTGTAGCACCCTGAGGGCTCGGTGTACCTCACCCAGAGGTGTGATATCTCACTCTCAGGTAAGGATGGAGTGTGGATCAGGACCCGACACCTGCATGCATTACACCACATTGCCGTGGGGCAGGGCGACCAATATGCTCCTGAGATGGGCACGACAGTCCTTGTCCCTGGCTGGAGAGGGGGGAGGGAACACTGAGGAAGGGGAACCCTGTAGTGCAGGAACAGGGAGGAAGCAGCTCCTGGGTGCATTGAGAAGGGAGTATAAAAGGTGGGCACCATCTTAGTTCAGTGCAGAGAAGTCTGAGCAGAAGTGACAGGGAGCAGGGGCTCTGCATGAGCTCTGCTCTGGAGGTGGGCCTAGTAACAGAGGCCCAGGCCTGGAAGAGGGAGAAGGAAGGAAGAGGAGCGGAGAAGGCTCCAGGAACGAGGAACGAAGGGATCCCAGGGGTGCGGACGGGCAAGTTGCCACCGCACGCCTGAATCCACCTGCGTGGAGGGGTCAGGCCAAAGGGGGAGACCGGTCCCCAAAACTAGTGGAGGCGGGAAACGACCCTCAGCTAGAAACCGGAGGCTGTGACATTTTATGTGGCGCAGCCCCTCGCTACACAAGCTAGGAAGGCACCACATAGGGTCAGGGAAACTGGCGCCAAGTTTACCAAGAGGAGGCCCGAGGCAGCCGGACAGAAGGGTTGGTAAGAAAGGCCAGACAAAGGACACACAAAGGGGGTCCTGTGAAGTGCTCCAAAGTTATCTGGGAGTTGTCTGAGCCCCTCACCTGGTGAGCACAGTACGACGTGGGCAGCCGTTACCTGCAGAAGTGGTCTGGATAATAAGAACTGTGAGTAAAGGCCCTGGACTGCATCACTGACTCCGTGTCGTTACTGCTGCTGCCCTGCACCATCACCCCCATCCTCCGCATACACTGCCCTGAGGCTATACTCCTCCCGTGGGGAGTTATGCTACGCTCTGCTGCACCCACAACACCAGCCTCAGCGGTCTGCCCTGCAGCGGCGGTTCACTCTGACCGCAATCCACGGGTGGCGTAGTCGGACGTTTAAACATCAAAACCACATAAATAGTTCCGCCACTGGCTTGACCGACCAGAGCCACGGAACCGGGTCGCCGCCACAGAGACTACAACCACCAGCATCCACCAAAAAGGGTCCGGCTCAGGCGCGTCAGAACATTTTCATCACCTTTCATAATCACCAATGGGGCAAGGCAGGGATGTCCTCTGTCCCCTCTCTTATACATCCTAGTGACGGAGCACCTGCTCTCATCAATTCGCCATAACCCCAATATTAGGTGGATTGAGGTGGGAGGCACCGAGTACAAGTGCTCTCTATTTGCTGATGATGTCCTAGTATATATCACTCAATCACATATATCCATCCCTGCTGTTATAGCTGAAATAGATCACTTTGTTACATGGTCAAATTTTAAAATCAATGCAGCGAAGTCTGAGGCCCTCGATGTCTCCCTCCCGAAATCCATACAGGATTCCATCCAGTTCAACTTTCCCTTTGCCTGGCCCTCACAGGGTATCAAATACTTAGGAATTCCTATTCATAGAGACCTCTCCCGTCTATGTTATCTTAATTTTGGGCCCTTTATTGAACAACTCCATACAGACCACGGTTGGCAAGTTAGAACTGTAAGATTCACTACGTGAACCACTGGTGTTTTGTGGAAAAGCACATGTACACTGTGTTCCAAATTATTATGCAAAAAGTGTTTAGGAGTGATAAGGGAAGAATTTGTTTGTTTGTCAGTTAAACTCATTGATGGTGATGTGTGTCAGGGCTCTTTATATCACTGTAAGCAATTGCAGACACCTGTGCTAATTAGTTTGGCAGGTGTGTCCAATGAAAGGCAAGACTACTTAAGAAGGCTGTCCCACATTATTAAGCAGCCTACATTTTCTGCCAAAATGGGAAAGAAAAAGGATGTGTCGGCTGCTGAGAAGCAACAAATTGTGGAGTGTTTAGGTCAAGGCATGACTACAATCAACATTGTGCGATGATCAGGATGAAGTGTCTTGGCAATCAAGAAGTATGTAGCTGATTCACAGTACACACGTGTGCGTGCTGATAAGGGCAAATTGAGGACTCTTTCCTACAGGCAATTACGTCAGGTTAAAAGAGCAGCGGCAAAAAAGCCTTGTCATAGCAGCAGACAAGTTTTTGAAGCTGCTGGTGCCTCCAACGTCCCCCGAACAACAAGATGCAGGGTTCTTCAGAGGTTTGCAGCTGTGCGTACGCCATCCTGTCGACCTCCTCTATCCACTGCACACAAGCAGAAATGGCTCCAGTGGGCCAAACAATACATGAAGACTGATTTCAAAACTGTTTTGTTCACGGATGAGTGCCGTGCAACGCTCGATGGTCCAGATGGATGGAGTGGAGGATGGCTGGTTGATGGACACCCCATGCAAACACGGCTACAGCGCCAACAAGGAGGAGGTGGAGTAATGTTTTGGGCTGAAATCATGGGGAGAGAGATTGTCGGCCCCTTTAGGATCCCTGAAGGGGTAAAGATGAACTCCATAATGTATGTGGAGTTTCTCAAACAGCACTTCCTGCCATGGTTCAAGAAGAAGAACCGTGTATTCCACAGCAAGATCATTTTCATGCATGATAATGCACCGTCTCATGCTGCACATAACACATCTGCATCTCTGGCTGATATGGGCATAAAAGGGGACAAACTTATGGTGTGACCCCCATGCTCCCCTGACCTCTACCCCATTCAGAACCTCTGGAGCATCATCAAAAGGAGTGTCTATGATGGCGGGAGGCAGTTCACATCTAAGCAACAGCTCTGGGAGGGTATTCTGTCCTCGTGCAAAACAACTGAAGCAGAAACCATCCAAAACCTGACAAATTCAATGGACGAGAGAGTTCAGAAGCTCCTTTTGAACAAGGGGTCCTATGTGCAAATGTAACATCACCTAGAATAAAGTTTTGAGTTGCAAACTGTTTGATTTCAGTTTCTAATAACCTGCTAATGCTTATAATTTCAAAAATGACCATTTTTTTCGTCTTTATTAAAATGAAAAGGTTTATCGAAGAGTGTGGGGGATCTAAGAGTGTGGCAACCCAGTAGTCAGGATTATTTCTAATTCTCACAATTCGAGGGTCATGTTGCAGGTAGTGCAGCAAGAAGGCACTCATGTGTCTTGCGCATCCAGGAGCACCAAGTCCCTGTTGTGTTGGTGGCGAGGTAACAATCATGCTTCCTTCCTCTGTCCTCTCCCCCCAACCTCGCACAACAGAAATGTGATCAAGGTCTCCCTCATCTGATGAGTCTTCCATCAGTTCGTCCTCCACTTCTTCCTGGGCTCCTGCACCTTCCTCACTAGTTTGGCTGCTACCATGCGCCCTGGTAAAACCATCTCCCCCACCCTCACATGCCTGCCGCCTTGGTGCTGCCGACCGTCTGAACCTTGCAGATGTTAGCCCTTCCGCATACAACTCCTCCTCCTCTACTTCCTCCACCTCCTCTTGAGCCACCACCTGACTCCGAATTCTGTTTAACATGTGCTCCAGCATGTAAATCACCGGAATAGTCATGCTGATAATGGCATCGTCAGCACTAAACATCTTCGTCGCCATTTCAAAACTGTGCAGAAGGGTGCATAGGTCCCTGATCTGAGACCACTCCTCCAGCGTGATTTGCCCCACCTCTGGATCTCGTTGGCCCAGGCTATACGTCAGAACGTATTGCACCAGGGCTTGTCGGTGCTGCCACAGTCGCTGCAACATGTGCAGAGTTGAATTCCACCGGGTAGGCACATCGCATTTTAGCCGGTGAAGTGGCAGGCCCAACGACTTCTGTAGAGATGTAAGTCGCTGAGCTGCGGGATGCGAACGGCGGAAGTGAGCACACAGCGACCGTGCCCTCTGTAGAAGGCCATCTAGTCCGGGATAGTGGGCTAAAAATTGCTGGACAACCAGGTTCAACACGTGAGCCATACAAGGCACGTGTGTGACATTGCCCCGGCGAAGGGCCGCACCCAGGTTTGCAGCATTGTTGCACACGGCCTTCCCTGGTTTCAGGTCCAGTGGAGACAACCATTCATGAAATTGGTTCTCCAGAGCTGACCACAACTCCTCAGCTGTGTGACTCACATTTCCCAGACCGCCTGATGACGTTGAGCCCTACTGCCAGCATAGTAAGGAGGTGTGCAGGATTAGTGTTGAGCCACCCCCGTAGTGTTCGAGTTCGGTTCGGTTCGTCGAACACCCGTGTGTTCGCCGAACTGTTCGTCGAACTGTTCGTCGAACACCTTCGAACACCGTTAAAACCAATGGCAGGCAAACAAAAACACATAGAAACACATAGAAAACACCTTCAAAGGTGTCCAAAAGCTGACAAACTGCTCAGAAGACACAACACATGGAAAAGTGACAAGTACATATAGTCATGCGAAAAGAAAAGAGGTGGAGGAGTAAAAGGAGGGGGAGACACAGATATAGGCATGTCATGCCCTTCTAAAATCCAAAAAGTGAGAAGCCGACACGGCCAGTCCGCTCCTGCCCGTGCCACCTCCGTGTCGCCGGGTTTGTGCCAGAGCCGCGGTGAACCCTGACGGCCAGCCCCCCTCTCCCAATACTGGTGCCTGTCCGCTGGTGGGTCGAGAGAGCCCCCCTGTGGTGGAGGCAGCTCTAAGCTTTTTAATTTAAATTGTCCCTCTAATTTGAATGAATACACTTTAAATCCATTTACAAGGATCTATTGGAGGGCAAGTCTCATGCCAGCAGCCGCGTAATTCCAGCTCCAGTAGCGTCCACTAAAGCTGCTGCAGTTAAAAAGCTTTTATAAGGATCGAGCTCGGCTGTCCACCGCAAGGCATCCTAGTGCCAGTCCCAGCCCCTATGCCTTGGGGTGCCTCCTGATGCTCTTCACTAAGTATCCCGTGGTCCCGAAGCATTTCCTTTGAAAAAATTAAGTGTCCAAACTACAGGTGGTGTAGCTTGCTTAACAGCCGGGATAATCCGCTGACTAGCAGACACTGCTACTAGGCACAAAGTATTTCCTGGGCTAGATGCAGTTAAAAATTTGTAAGTAGATACTCTCGTTGGATGCTGAGAAAGCATTCCATAGAGTCTCCTGGCACGCCATATATGATTCTCTTAAAAAGCTTGGGGTTGGGGTCTTGGGGACCCTTTTATAGCCAAAATCACGGCCCTGTATCACAATACGTCACCTAGGCTGAAGATAAATGGAACTGTAGCACCGAGGGCTCGGTTGCTACAGACGTATTGCACCTCACCCAGAGGTGTGATATCTCACTCTCAGATAAGGATGGAGTGTGGATCAGGACCCGACACCTGCATGCATTACACCACAATGCCGTGGGGCAGGGCGACCAATATGCCCCTGAGATGGGCACGACAGTCCCTGTCCCTGGCTGGAGTGGGGGGAGGGAACACTGAGGAAGGGGAACCCTGCAGTGCAGGAGCAGGGAGGAAGCAGTTCCTGGGTGCATTGAGAAGGGGGTATAAAAGGTGGGCACCATCTTAGTTCAGTGCAGAGAAGTCTGAGCAGAAGTGGCAGGGAGCAGGGGCTCTGCATGAGCTCTGCTCCGGAGGCGGGCCTAGTAACAGAGGCCCAGGCCTGCAAGAGGGAGAAGGAAGGAAGAGGAGCGGAGAAGGCTCCAGGAACGAGGAATGAAGGGATCCCAGGGGTGCGGACGGGCGAGTCGCCACCGCACGCCCGAATCCACCTGCGTGGAGGGGTCAGGCCAAAGGGGGAGACCGGTCCCCGAACTAGTGGAGGCAGGAAACGACCCTCAGCTAGAAACCGGAGGCTCTGACATTTTATGTGGCGCAGCCCCTTGCTCCACCCGCTAGGAAGGCACCACATAGGGTCAGGGAAACTGGCGCCAAGTTTACCAAGAGGAGGCCCGAGGCAGCCGGACAGAAGTGTTGGTAAGAAAGGCCAGACAAAGGACACACAAAGGGGGTCCTGTGAAGCGCTCCAAAGTTATCTGGGAGTTGTCTGAGCCCCTCACCTGGTGAGCACAGTACGACGTGGGCAGCCGTTACCTGCAGACGTGGTCTGGATAATAAGAACTGTGAGTAAAGGCCCTGAACTGCATCACTGACTCCGTGTCGTTACTGCTGCTGCCCTGCACCATCACCCCCATCCTCCGCATACACTGCCCTGAGGCTATACTCCTCCCGTGGGGAGTTATGCTACGCTCTGCTGCACCCACAGCACCAGCCTTAGCGGTCTGCCCTGTAGCGGCGGTTCACTCTGACCGCAATCCACGGGTGGCGTAGTCGGACATTTAAACATCAAAACCACATAAATAGTTCCGCCACTGGTTTGACCGCCCTGAGCCACGGAACCGGATCGCCGCCACGAAGACTACAACCACCAGCATCCACCAAAAAGTGTCCGGCTCCGGGTGTCCCAAGGCCCAGGGGGTGCGTCAGAACATTTTCATCACCTTTCACAATCACCAATGGGACAAGGCAGGGATGTCCTCTGTCCCCTCTCTTATACATCCTAGTGACGGAGCACCTGCTCTCATCAATTCGCCATAACCCCAATATTAGGTGGATTGAGGTGGGAGGCACCGAGTACAAGTGCTCTCTATTTGCTGATGATGTCCTAGTATATATCACTCAATCACATATATCCATCCCTGCTGTTATGGCTGAAATAGATCACTTTGTTACATGGTAAAATTTTAAAATCAATGCAGCGAAGTCTGAGGCCCTCGATGTCTCCCTCCCTAAATCCATATAGGATTCCATCCAGTCCAACTTTCCCTTTGCCTGGCCCTCACAGGGTATCAAATACTTAGGAATTCCTATTCATAGAGACCTCTCCCATCTATGTTATCTTAATTTTGGGCCCTTTATTGAACAATTCCATACAGACCACGGTTGGCAAGTTAGAACTGTAAGATTCACTACGTGAACCACTGGTGTTTTGTGGAAAAGCACATGTACACCGCGTTCCAAATTATTATGCAAAAAGTGTTTAGGAGTGATAAGGGAAGAATTTGTTTGTTTGTCAGTTAAACTCATTGATGGTGATGTGTGTCAGGGCTCTTTATATCACTGTAAGCAATTGCAGACACCTGTGCTAATTATTTGGCAGGTGTGTCCAATGAAAGGCAAGACTACTTAAGAAGGCTCTCTCACATTATTAAGCAGCCTACATTTTCTGCCAAAATGGGAAAGAAAAAGGATGTGTCGGCTGCTGAGAAGCAACAAATTGTGGAGTGTTTAGGTCAAGGCATGACTACAATCAACATTGTGCGATGATCAGGATGAAGTGTCTTGGCAATCAAGAAGTATGTAGCTGATTCACAGTACACACGTGTGCGTGCTGATAAGGGCAAATTGAGGACTCTTTCCTACAGGCAATTACGTCAGGTTGAAACAGCAGCGGCAAAAAAGCCTTGTCATAGCAGCAGACAAGTTTTTGAAGCTGCTTGTGCCTCCAACGTCCCCCGAACAACAAGATGCAGGGTCCTTCAGAGGTTTGCAGCTGTGCATATGCCATCCTGTCGACCTCCTCTATCCACTTCACACAAGCAGAAACGGCTCCAGTGGGCCAAACATTACATGAAGACTGATTTCAAAACTGTTTTGTTCACGGATGAGTGCCGTGCAGCGCTTGATGGTCCAGATGAATGGAGTGGAGGATGGCTGGTTGATGGACACCCCACGCAAACACGGCTACAGCGCCAACAAGGAGGAGGTGGAGTAATGTTTTGGGCTGGAATCATGGGGAGAGAGATTGTCGGCCCCTTTAGGATCCCTGAAGGCGCTAAAGATGAACTCCATAATGTATGTGGATTTTCTCAAACAGCACTTCCTGCCATGGTTCAAGAAGAAGAACCGTGTATTTCACAGCAAGATCATTTTTCTGCATGATAATGCACCATCTCATGCTGCACATAAAACATCTGCATCTCTGGCTGATATGGGCATAAAAGGGGACAAACTTATGGTGTGACCCCCATGCTCCCCTGACCTCTACCCCATTCAGAACCTTTGGAGCATCATTAAAAGGAGTGTCTATGATGGCGGGAGGCAGTTCACATCTAAGCAACAGCTCTGGGAGGGTATTCTGTCCTCATGCAAAACAATTGAAGCAGAAACCATCCAAAACCTGACAAATTCAATGGACGAGAGAGTTCAGAAGCTCCTTTCGAACAAGGGGTCCTATGTGAAAATGTAACATCACCTAGAATAAAGTTTTGAGTTGAAAACTGTTTGATTTCAGTTTCTAACAACCTGCTAATGCTTATAATTTCAAAAATGACCATTTTTTTGGTCTTTATTAAAATGAAAAGGTTGATCGAAAAGTTTGGGGGATCTAAGAGTGTGGCAACCCAGTAGTCATGATTACTTCGAATTCTGACAATATGAGGGTCATGCTGCAGGTAGTGCAGCAAGAAGGCACTTATGTGTCTTGTGCATCTCGGAGCCCCAAAATTATTTTCCGGGCTAGATGCAGCTAAAAATTATTTTTAATTTTAAATCTGGTGAAGCTTATTATAGATGGCCTAATAGGATCAGTGCTGCACACTGCTACAAAGCCCAAATTATTTTCCAGTCAAGATACAGATAAACATGATTAGTAATTTGAAAGCTTAAAACGGTTGGTAGGGTGATTTTAACCAATCATCAAGCTTTTACTCTCCCCAGGATGACACAGGGGTAGAAAAGTCGTTTCGGATCCATGATTTGTTCATCTTTATGAACGTGAGTGTGTCTACATTATCAGTGGAGAGCCGCGTGCGCTTATCTGTCAGCACACCACCAGCAGCGCTGAACACACGTTCAGACAGAACGCTGGCTGCGGGGCATGACAAGATCTCCAAGGCGTAAGTGGCTAGCTCCGGCCATTTATCCAGATTGGAAGCCCAAAAAGAGCAAGGGTCCAGTGACACAGTCGTGGCTTCAATGTTTACTTGGAGATACTCCTGTACCATCGTCTCTAGGCGTTGACTATGTGTCAGACTTCTTGTCTCCTGTGGCCTTGCAAAGGATGGGCTAAAAAAGTGGTGAAATGATTCCGCAAAATTGATGTTACCAGCAGATACTGTGGTTCTGTTACGGTTTGAGTGCTGAACACTTGACGGTCCCACGGTTGGCAAGTTGGAACTGTGAGATTCACTACGTGCACCACTGGTATTTTGTGGAAAAGCACATGTAAGATTCTGCAACAGTCTCTGCTGATACTCCTGCATGCGTGCATCCCTTTCTATGGCAGGAATAATTTCTGCAAATTTACTTTTGTACCGGGGATCTAACAGTGTGGCAACCCAGTAGTCAGGATTATTTCTAATTCTCACAATTCGAGGGTCATGTTGCAGGTAGTGCAGCAAGAAGGCACTCATGTGTGTTGCGCATCCAGGAGCACCAAGTCCCTGTTGTGTTGGTGGCGAGGTAACAATCATGCTTCCTTCCTCTGTCCTCTCCCCCCAACCTCGCACAACAGAAATGTGATCAAGGTCTCCCTCATCTGATGAGTCTTCCATCAGTTCGTCCTCCACTTCTTCCTGGGCTCCTGCACCTTCCTCACTAGTTTGGCTGCTACCATGCGTCCTGGTAAAACCATCTCCCCCACCCTCACATGCCTGCCGCCTTGGTGCTGCCGACCGTCTGGACCTTGCAGATGTTAGCCCTTCCGCATACAACTCCTCCTCCTCTACTTCCTCCACTTCCTCTTGTGCCACCACCTGACTCCGAATTCTGTTTAACATGTGCTCCAGCATGTAAATCACCGGAATAGTCATGCTGATAATGGCATCGTCAGCACTAAACATCTTCGTCGCCATTTCAAAACTGTGCAGAAGGGTGCATAGGTTCCTGATCTGAGACCACTCCTCCAGCGTGATTTGCCCCACCTCTGAATCTCGTTGGCCCAGGCTATACGTCAGAACGTATTGCACCAGGGCTTGTCGGTGCTGCCACAGTCGCTGCAACATGTGCAGAGTTGAATTCCACCGGGTAGGCACATCGCATTTTAGCCGGTGAAGTGGCAGGCCCAACGACTTCTGTAGAGATGTAAGTCGCTGAGTTGCGGGATGCGAACGGCGGAAGTGAGCACACAGCGACCGTGCCCTCTGCAGAAGGCCATCTAGTCTGGGATAGTGGGCTAAAAATTGCTGGACAACCAGGTTCAACACGTGAGCCATACAAGGCACGTGTGTGACATTGCCCCGGCGAAGGGCCGCACCCAGGTTTGCAGCATTGTCGCACACGGCCTTCCCTGGTTTCAGGTCCAGTGGAGACAACCATTCATGAAATTGGTTCTCCAGAGCTGACCACAACTCCTCAGCTGTGTGACTCACATTTCCCAGACATTTCAATGTAAAAACCGCCTGATGACGTTGAGCCCTACTGCCAGCATAGTAAGGAGGTGTGCAGGATCCCTTCTGCGCAGTTAGAAAGCTTGTGGCATGACCAGACAGGCTTTGGGTGCAGGTGGAAGACCGAGAGGAGGTTGAGGAGGCAGAAGCAGTGGAGGAACTTTGACATAAAGAGGATTGACGCACAACTCGTGGGGACGGCAAGACTTGGACAGCAGCCCCTTGTCCTGCTGTCACCATAGTTACCCAGTGCCCAGTCAGCGACATGTAACGCCCCTGTCCATGCCTACTCGTCCAAGTGTCTGTGGTGAAATGCACCCTGTCACACACAGAGTTTCTCAAAGAAGCGGTGATGTTGTGTGCGACATGCTGGTGGAGCGCAGGCACACCTTTCTTTGAGAAGTAGTGCCGACTGGGCATCTGGTACTGGGGCACTGCGACGGACATAAGGTCTCGAAAATCCTCTGTGTCCACCAGGCGGAAAGGCAGCATTTCTGTAGCCAAGAGCTTGCAGATGGTGAAATTCAACCTCTTAGCTTTCTCATGGCTAGGAGGAAATGGTCTTTTACTTGTCCACATCTGAGGGACCGAGGGCTGGCTATTGTGCTTAGACGGGGTTGATAAGGGTGTCCCCGGCAAACTGCCGGTCTGTGAGGAAGATGCAGGCGGACATGTTAGGTTGCCTTGATCCAAAGGTGGTGCTATCGATGTCGGACAGCGCTCAACACCAGCTGGTGTTACCACCTCCAAAGAAAATGATGACCTGCCAATCACGCTGGCTGTTGCGGGTAAAGAGGTGGCAGGTCTGCGCCCCAAAACAGGTGTGACTGCTGTCCCCCCAGTCACAGAGGATGAAGAGGCCGCGGATGCACAAGATATGGCAGACGGTGATTGGCCCGGCCGGCTAGGCCGCATTGTAGCACACTGAGCTTCCCACTGCAACTTATGCTTCATGTCCATGTGCCGGTTCATGCATGAAGTACTCAAACTATGTATTTTTTGGCCTCTACTTAGCTTTTGCTGACAAATGTTACAGATAACACGAGTTGGGTCATCTTTATCGATCTGAAAAAATGCCCAGGCTATGCAAGGCTTAGCACCCATGCGACCTGAAGAGCCACCACGACTTGTGGTGAGAGGCAGAGTTGTGTTTGAGGATGCAGTTGTTGACATGCTTCCAGTACTACGTCTCTGTCCAGGAAGGCGCAACCTGACCTCGTCGTCACTAGCATCTTCCTCCACCTCCTCTGCTGACCTCATCTCTTGGCTGACTGTGGGTTGACAGTAAGTGGGATCTCCGACCTCATCATCATCACCCTGTGCGTTATCACACCCGTCGTCCTCAGAGCCAACCTGTTCCTGCCCTGACAAAAAACTAAAGTTGTCACTCCAATCAGGTATTTGAGTCTTATCATCGTCTTCCTCATTGTCTCCACCAACACGAGTTACAGTTTGGGAATGAGGGTCTACATTATGGTCAGAACCTTCTGCGTCTGGTCCTGGATCCGACTCATAAAGATTCTGGGCATCAGTGCAGATCATTTCCTCGTCTGGATTCACAGAAGCGCTGGAGTCGACCTCTGATTCCCAGGCTATAGTATGAGTAAACAGCTCTGCAGACTCAACCATCTGTTCTACCTCATACTCAGACGGGCAGCTGGAGATTTGGGAGCTGTGAGGAAGCAAGTGCGATTTGGGTGACACCTTTGAGGACTGGAGTATTTGTGATGTTGAAGTTGATGTGGAGGAGAGCCCACTTAAAGGAGCACTTGATATCCGTTGAAGCACCTGCTGTTTTTGTGCCTCATCTGGAATTTGTAGCGATTGGCGTGGCCGTAAGAAAGGGATCTTATCACATTGTCCGCTAAAAGAAGTAGACATTTTAGTTTGGCTGGAAGATGGTCTTTCTTCTGCACCTACCCCACGGACACAACCTTTTTTCCCCTTCCCAACACGCCTATTCCCCTTTCCACCAGCAGCAGGCCTTTTTCCACTCATTTTGGTGGTTAACTAATTCACAACTCTGGAGTTGTTTGCACAAAAAAACAATGGATGGTAACCGAGCAGAGCTGAGTGGCCAAACTGTGGTATTAGGCCAAAACTATTGGCTGGGCTAGATGCAGAAAAATATTATTTTTAATTTGCAACCTGATGGAGGTCAGTATAGATGGACTAATAGAACAAGTCCCACACGCTGCTAGAAGCCCAAATATTTTTTCAGAGATAAATGAAGAAAAAAATTATTTTTAATTTGCAGCCTGATGGAGGTCAGTATAGATGGACTAATAGACCAAGTCCCACACACTGCTAGAAGCCCAAATATTTTTTCAGAGCTAGATGCAGAAAAAAATTATTTTTAATTTGCAACCTGATGGAGGTCAGTATAGATGGACTAATAGACCAAGTCCCACACACTGCTAGAAGCCCAAATATTTTTTCAGAGCTAGATGCAGAAAATTTTTTTATTCAATTTGCAACCTGATGGAGGTCAGTATAGATGGACTAATAGACCAAGTCCCACACACTGCTAGAAGCCCAAATATTTTTTCAGAGCTAGATGCAGAAAAAAATTATTTTTAATTTGCAACCTGATGGAGGTCAGTATAGATGGACTAATAGACCAAGTCCCACACACTGCTAGAAGCCCAAATATTTTTTCAGAGCTAGATGCAGAAAAAAATTATTTTTAATTTGCAACCTGATGGAGGTCAGTATAGATGGACTAATAGAACAAGTCCCACACGCTGCTAGAAGCCCAAATATTTTTTCAGAGATAAATGAAGAAAAAAATTATTTTTAATTTGCAACCTGATGGAGGTCAGTATAGATGGACTAATAGACCAAGTCCCACACACTGCTAGAAGCCCAAATATTTTTTCAGAGCTAGATGCAGAAAAAAATTATTTTTAATTTGCAACCTGATGGAGGTCAGTATAGATGGACTAATAGACCAAGTCCCACACACTGCTAGAAGCCCAAATATTTTTTCAGAGCTAGATGCAGAAAAAAATTATTTTTAATTTGCAACCTGATGGAGGTCAGTATAGATGGACTAATAGACCAAGTCCCACACACCGCTAGAAGCCCAAATATTTTTTCAGAGCTAGATGCAGAAAAAAATTATATTCAGTTTGCAACCTGATGGAGGTCAGTATAGATGGACTAATAGAATGATGCTATGCCCAAAAGATTTTACTTCACTAGGTGCAGTAAAAAAATTGGTATTCTATACACAGGTGGTATATCTTGCAACACAGATAGGCTACTCCACTGACTAACACACTCTGCAATAGGCCAAAAAGGATTAGCTTTGCTAGATTCAGCCAAATGCTGTGAAAAAAACTTGCACAGCACTGGCACAGACCTGCCTGGCAAAAACTGATAGGAACTGATGTAACCTAGTCCTGAAAAGGACTCCAATTACAATTAGTCTTTACTCCCACAATCTATCTATTTAAGAGCACAGACCTGCCTGATAAAAGTCGTAGGAAATGCTGTAACCTAGTCCTTAAAAGGACTGCAATCACAACTATTCCCTACTCCCAAGCTATCTGTATATTTGTGCGAAAATTGGCTTGAAATTAACAAGGTATAGCGCACACAGCAACAGCGGTGCCGTCTAACACGCAGCTGCAGCAGTGAGAAAATGGTGGCGACGGGGAAAATGGCTTGGTCTTATAGGGCAAGGACATGTGACATACACTGCCAATCACACATGCCCTTGCTTGTGTGAAAAAAAGCACTTCGCTCCGTGTGTGCGCTGCTGATAGGCTGACAGATTGCACCTCCCCACTGCAAATGCGGGAAAGAGAAAAAAAAATGGAGATCTTCATTGTTCCTGCAGAGATCCATCCCCTGCCCCTCCCCCCGCCCCGCTGTACACTCAAACTGCGTATTAACATTAATTTTCATCATTACTGAGAAAAAATCCAGTTATGATTTTGGTGCACGAACAGTTATCGAACATAACCTCGAACAGCCGAATTTTTCTCAAATTGTTCGTGTTCGCCGACCGGCTCGAACACCGCCCAAAACAGCTCGAATTTGAGATTGGCGAACAGTTCGAGTAGAACAACGCTCATCTCTATGCAGGATCCCTTCTGCGCAGTTAGAAAGCTTGTGGCATGACCAGACAGGCTTTGGGTGCAGGAGGAGGACCGAGAGGAGGTTGAGGAGGCAGAAGCAGTGGAGGAACTTTGAGATAAAGAGGATTGACGCACAACTCGTGGGGACGGCAAGACTTGGACAGCAGCCCCTTGTCCTGCTGTCACCATAGTTACCCAGTGCCCAGTCAGTGGCATGTAACGCCCCTGTCCATGCCTACTCGTCCAATTGTCTGTGGTGAAATGCACCCTGTCACACACAGAGTTTCTCAAAGAAGCGGTGATGGTGTGTGCGACATGCTGGTGGAGCGCAGGCACACCTTTCTTTGAGAAGTAGTGCCAACTGGGCATCTGGTACTGGGGCACTGCGACGGACATAAGGTCTCGAAAATCCTCTGTGTCCACCAGGCGGAAAGTCAGCATTTCTGTAGCCAAGAGCTTGCAGATGGTGAAATTCAACCTCTTAGCTTTCTCATGGCTAGCAGGAAATGGTCTTTTACTTGTCCACATCTGAGGGACCGAGGGATGGCTGTTGTGCTTAGACGTGGTTGATAAGGGTGTCCCCGGCAAACTGCCGGTCTGTGAGGAAGATGCAGGCGGACATGTTAGGTTGCCTTGATCCAAAGGTGGTGCTATCGATGTCGGACAGCGCTCAACACCAGCTGGTGCTACCACCTCCAAAGAAAATGATGAGCTGCCAATCACGCTGGCTGTTGCGGGTAAAGAGGTGGCAGGTCTGCGTCCCAAAACAGGTGTGACTGCTGTCCCCCCAGTCACAGAGGATGAAGAGGCCGCGGATGCACAAGATGTGGCAGACGGTGGTTGGCCCGGCCGGCTAGGCCGCATTGTAGCACAGTAAGCTTCCCACTGCAACTTATGCTTCATGTCCATGTGCCGGTTCATGCATGAAGTACTCAAACTATGTATTTTTTGGCCTCTACTTAGCTTTTGCTGACAAATGTTACAGATAACACGAGTTGGGTCATCTTTATCGATCTGAAAAAATGCCCAGGCTATGCAAGGCTTAGCACCCATGCGACCTGAAGAGCCACCACGACTTGTGGTGAGAGGCAGAGTTGTGTTTGAGGATGCAGTTGTTGACGTGCTTCCAGTACTACGTCTCTGTCCAGGAAGGCGCAACCTGACCTCGCTGTCACTAGCATTCTCCTCCACCTCCTCTGCTGACCTCATCTCTTGGCTGACTGTGGGTTGACAGTAAGTGGGATCTCCAACCTCATCATCATCACCCTGTGTGTTATCACACCCGTCGTCCTCAGAGCCAACCTGTTCCTGCCCTGACAAAAAACTAAAGTTGTCGCTCCAATCAGGTATTTGAGTCTCATCATCGTCTTCCTCATTGTCTCCACCAACAGGAGTTACAGTTTGGGAAAGAGGGTCTACATTATGGTCAGAACCTTCTGCGTCTGGTCCTGGATCCGACTCATAAAGATTCTGGGCATCAGTGCAGATCATTTCCTCGTCTGGATTCACAGAAGCGCTGGAGTCGACCTCTGATTCCCAGGCTATAGTATGAGTAAACAGCTCTGCAGACTCAACCATCTGTTCTACCTCATACTCAGACGGGCAGCTGGAGATTTGGGAGCTGTGAGGAAGCAAGTGCGATTGGGGTGACACCTTTGAGGACTGGAGTATTTGTGATGTTGAAGTTGATGTGGAGGAGAGCCCACTTAAAGGAGCACTTGATATCCGTTGAAGCACCTGCTGTTTTTGTGCCTCATCTGGAATTTGTAGCGATTGGCGTGGCCGTAAGAAAGGGATCTTATCACATTGTCCGCTAAAAGAAGTAGACATTTTAGTTTGGCTGGAAGATGGTCTTTCTTCTGCAGATGTTACTGTTGCTTTAACACCTACCCCACGGACACAACCTTTTTTCCCCTTCCCAACACGCCTATTCCCCTTTCCACCAGCAGCAGGCCTTTTTTCACTCATTTTGGTGGTTAACTAATTCACAACTCTGGAGTTGTTTGCACAAAAAACAATGGATGGGAACCGAGCAGAGCTGAGTGGCCAAACTGTGGTATTAGGCCAAAACTATTGGCTGGGTTAGATGCAGAAAAAAATTATATTCAATTTGCAACCTGATGGAGGTCAGTATAGATGGACTAATAGACCAAGTCCCACACACTGCTAGAAGCCCAAATATTTTTTCAGAGCTAGAAGCAGATAAAAATTATTTTTAATTTGCAACCTGATGGAGGTCAGTATAGATGGACTAATAGACCAAGTCCCACACACTGCTAGAAGCCCAAATATTTTTTCAGAGCTAGATGCAGATAAAAATTATTTTTAATTTATAACCTAATGGAGGTCAGTATAGATGGACTAATAGAACAAGTCCCACACACTGCTAGAAGCCCAAATATTTTTTCAGAGCTAGATGCAGAAAAAAATTATATTCAATTTGCAACCTGATGGAGGTCAGTATAGATGGACTAATAGAACAAGTCCCACACACTGCTAGAAGGCCAAATATTTTTTCAGAGCTAGATGCAGAAAAAAATTATATTGAATTTGCAACCTGATGGAGGTCAGTATAGATGGACTAATAGAACAAGTCCCACACACTGCTAGAAGCCCAAATATTTTTTCAGAGCTAGATGCAGAAAAAAATTATATTCAATTTGCAACCTGATGGAGGTCAGTATAGATGGACTAATAGAATGATGCTATGCCCAAAGGGTTTTACTTCACTAGGTGCAGTAAAAAAATTGGTATTCTATACACAGGTGGTATAGCTTGCAACACAGATAGGCTACTCCACTGACTAACACACTCTGCAATAGGCCAAAAAGGATTAGCTTTGCTAGATTTAGCCAAATGCTGTGAAAAAAACTTGCACAGCACTGGCACAGACCTGCCTGGCAAAAACTGAAAGGAACTGATGTAACTTAGTCCTGAAAAGGACTGCAATTACAATTAGTCTTTACTCCCAACCTATCTATTTAAGAGCACAGACCTGCCTGATAAAAGTCGTAGGAAATGCTGTAACCTAGTCCTTAAAAGGACTGCAATCACAACTATTCCCTACTCCCAAGCTATCTGTAGATTTGTGCGAAAATTGGCTTGAAATTAACAAGGTATAGCGCACACAGCAACAGCGGTGCCGTCTAACACGCAACTGCAGCAGTGAGAAAATGGTGGTGACGGGGAAAATGGCTGGGTTTTATAGGGCAAGGACATGTGACATACACTGCCAATGACACATGCCCTTGCTTGTGTGAAAAAAAGCACTTCGCTCCGTGTGTGCGCTGCTGATAGGCTGACAGACTGCACTTCCTCACTGTAAATGTGGGAAAGAGAAAAAAAATGGAGATCTTCATTATTCCTGCAGAGATCCATCCCCTGCCCCTCCCCCCGCCCCGCTGTACACTCAAACTGCGTATTAACATTAATTTTCATCATTACTGAGAAAAATCCAGTTATGATTTTGGTGCACGAACAGTTATCGAACATAACCTCGAAAGCCAAATTTTTTTCAAATCGTTCGTGTTCGCCGAACGGCTCGAACACCGGCCAAAACAGCTCGAATTTGAGATTGGCGAACAGTTCGAGTCGAACAACCCTCATCTCTAATAATAATACCAAAGAATTTGTGATTGCAATCATTTTCAGGAAGAAACTGAGTATTATCTGACAGAATTGCAGGGGTGCCAATACTTTTGGCCACCACTGTATATTTGGTATCGCTGTAATCGCACCGATCCGAAGAATAAATCAGTCTAATCACTTATACCGCTTGAAGAATGGCATAAAAAATAAATAAAACCAATTCTTCACTTGCTGTTGATTTGTTCATTCTGCCTTCCAAAGATCGCAATAAGGCTCAGTACACAGTTATCCTGCGCTCTGCGCTGAGCTCTTGCACCGTGGCTTCCGTGTAAATCTATGAAATATGTGATTCAGATGGAATCCCTGGCGGGGAATTCCCTATAATGAGGCAGATGAGTGCCCCGCATGTGTACCCATTTCCGAAAGTCAGCTACAGCTTCTGCCGCCCTGGCAATGCTTCAGCAGTGTTTGCAGCTTCTTACTCACCGATTGGTGTGCGATGTCACCACATGCTGGAACTCAATGTTGCATTTGTTGAGAAGGATTTGTGAGCAGTTTAGGGCAGATGTTGAGTACCATCTTCAACTTGCCCTTCGGTATTCAGGTTAGCATCCACACATAAGAACTGATGAGTGGACATGGATGTCTGACATCTGTGCTGTCCTCCAAAACTTTGAGGACTCGACCGAGATGGTGAGCGGTGATGATGCCATAATTAGCGCCATCATCCCACTTCTCTGTCTCTTGAAACACTTGCTGCTCACAATTAAAGAGTGGGCATTGCAGGCGGAGCACAATGGGATGGAGCAAGGAACTAAACGGTGATGATACACAGCCCAGCCTCATCTCAATGTGGATTGGGTGATAATGAGGAGGATGGGAAGGAGGAGGAACAGGAGCTAGTTTCCTGCGCTACAGACGGTACTACCCACACCACAATCATACCGTCTGTTCAGCATGGATGGCCTGAAGAGGGGTAGGATGAGGAGAAAGACCGGGAGGAGGATGAGAACATGGATAATTGTCCTCTTGTTGGGGACAGGGAAACCTTGGCTGTTGGCAATCTCGCACACATGGCTGAGTTTATGTTCCGCTGCTTTTCCCGTGACCCTCGCATTTTGGGCAACAATGATTACTGGTTGGTCAGACTTATAGACACATGCTACAAGGAGAACTTTCTATCTCTCCTTCCCATGGCGGACAGGTCTAATAAAATGTTGCAGTTCCAGAAGGACCTTGTTGAAGAATTATTAAAAAAATTCCCAGCTGACAACACTGGTGACAGAGGTCATAGTTCCTTTGACAACCAAGGAGTACAGGCGAGGGAGGCACAAACCAGATGCAGCAGAGGTAGGGGACCACTGTCAAAGGTCTGGGACAGTTTTCTAAGACCCTCCCAGCGCCCAGGCCCTGATGCGCGTGGTATTCTGACAAGGAGGGAAAAGTTTTGGAAAATGCTGAAAGAGTACCTTGCTGACCATACCAGCATCCTCCGTGATTCCTCTGTGCCTTACAACTATTGGGCATCCAAGCTGGGCATGTGGCATGAACTGTCTCTGTGTGCCTTGGAGGTCTTGGTCTGCCCTTCCGCTAGCATTTTGTCACAGCGGGTTTTTAGTGCCACCGGGGGTATTATAACTGATAGGCGCATCCAACTATCAACTGAAAATGCTGACAGGCTGACTCTTATCAAAATGAACAAGGGCTGGATTGGGCCAGACTTCACGACTCCATCGGATGGTAGTAGCGGTACATAAACTTAAATCCAGTGGGGGTTTTTTTGGAGGGTCTATTCCCATGCACCCCTTCACACCCAGACATGGGTATACGCTTCAGAATTTCATCTATTTCATGTCATTATCCTCTTTATCCTTCTACTCATCCTCCACCACCATATCACCAGGGTGACCATCATGCAACGCCCACATAATTTTTTTAAGGGTGTTTATGATGCCCATAGGAACTATTTTTAGAGGCCTACCTCTAAAATTATATATAATATACAGTACAGACCAAAAATTTGGACACAGCTTCTCATTTAAAGATTTTTCTGTATTTTCACGACTTTGAAAATTGTACATTCACACTGAAGGCATCAAAACTATGATTTAACACATGTGGAATTATATACTTAACAAAAAAGTGTGAAACAACTGAAAATATGTCTTATATTCTAGGTTCTTCAAAGTAGCCACCTTTTGCTTTGATGACTGCTTTGCACACTCTTGGCATTCTCTTGATGAGCTTCAAGAGGTAGTCACCGGAAATGGTTTTCACTTCACAGCTGTGCCCTGTCAGGTTTAATAAGTGGGATTTCTTGTCTTATAAATGGGGTTGGGACCATCAGTTGTGCTGTGCAGAAGTCAGGTGGATACAGAGCTGAAAGTCCTACTGAATAGAGTGTTAGAATTTGTATTATGGCAAGAAAAAAGCAGCTAAGTAAAGAAAAACGAGTGCCCATCATTACTTTAAGAAATGAAGGTCAGTCAGTCTGAAAAATTGGGCAAACTTTGAAAGTGTCCCCAAGTGCAGTTGCAAAAACCATCAAGCGCCACAAAGAAACTGGCTCGCATGAGGACCGCCCCAGGAAAGGAAGACCAAGAGTCACCTCTGCTTCTGAGGATAAGTTTATCCGAGTCAACAGCATCAGAAACCTCAAGTTAACAGCAGCTCAGATTAAAGACCAGGTCAATGCCACACAGAGTTCTAGCAGCAGACACATCTCTACAACAACTGTTAAGAGAAGACTTTGTGCAGCAGGCCTTCATGGTAAAATAGCTGCTAAGAAACCACTGCTAAGGACAGGCAACAAGCAGAAGAGACTTGTTTGGGCTAAAGAACGCAAGGAATGGGCATTAGACCAGTTGAATCTGTGCTTTGGTCTGATGAGTCCAAATTTGAGATCTTTGGTTCCAACCACCGTGTCTTTGTGCGACGCAGAAAAGGTGAACGGATGTACTCTACATGCCTGGTTCCCACCGTGAAGCATGGAGGAGGAGGTGTGATGGTGTGGGGGTGCTTTGCTGGTGACACTGTTGGGGATTTATTCAAAATTGAAGGCATACTGAACCAGCATGGCTACCACAGCATCTGGCAGCGGCATGCTATTCCATCCGGTTTGCGTTTAGTTGGACCATCATTTATTTTTCAACAGGACAATGACCCCAAACACACCTCCAGGCTGTGTAAGGGCTATTTGACCAAGAAGGAGAGTGATGGGGTGCTACGCCAGATGACCTGGCCTCCACAGTAACCAGACCTGAACCCAATCGAGATGGTTTGGGGTGAGCTGGACCGCAGAGTGAAGGCAAAAGGGCCAACAAGTGCTAAGCATCTCTGGGAACTTCTTCAAGATTGTTTGAAGACCATTTCCAGTGACTACCTCTTGAAGCTCGTCAAGAGAATGCCAAGAGTGTGCAAAGCAGTCATCAAAGCAAAAGGTGGCTATTTTGAAGAACCTAGAATATAAGACATATTTTCAGTTGTTTCACACTTTTTTGTTAAGTATATAATTCCACATGTGTTAATTCATAGTTTTGATGCCTTCAGTGTGAATGTACAATTTTCATAGTCATGAAAATATAGAAAAATCTTTAAATGAGATGGTGTGTCCAAACTTTTGGTCTGTACTGTATATGTTCACCCCCAGGGGTAAATGTTTTTCAGCCCATGCACTTAGTGCATGGGCATTACCAGTCTAGGAGACCCACTCCTTAATAGTGGAAAATACATTTTTTATTGAGGCCTGCCACTACATCTCTTCAAATTGGTATTGGAGTGCGTCCTAATTTTTGCAGCTGTTGAACTTGCTGCAAAAATTATTATATTTATTATTATTACAGGCAATAACAGTATAGGAAACCCACTCCTAAATAATGGGAAGGCCACTTCAAATTGATTCTATATTCTACAATATTAACTCTTATCTGAAATTTGTGTACGGGTGAGCTATCGCACTATGGATAAAGTATTACGCGCATCCTGATAGGGATTATTGCTTTATACTCTTGCTGCTGCAAGCAAAAAAAAAATCTATTTCCTACTGATACCGCTGTTAGTTGCTTTTAGAATAGGGACTGGTGCTAGGCATCATCAGCTGGAAATGAGTGTTCATATTCTGGTCACATACATATCTTCCACAGTGCATAACTTGATTGATTTTTTCCATGCACTCATTGACAGATTCATAATTTTTAACGGTGATCTGTGTAGCATCGGCGTCTCTGCCCCCTGCCAGGCAGAGACGCCGTCCCTCTCACCGCTGCGCTCCCCGCCCGGCGTCCTCCAGCGCTCCTCTTCCTGCAGCTTCCGGGCACTGTGCTTAGGGCGCGCGCTCCCTCCCTCTTAAAGGGGCCACGTGCGCCGTCCTAGGGAGTCCCTGGCCAATTCCCGGAGGTCCTCCCAAATATAAGGCACCTCCTCCAAAATGGAGGTGCCCGAGCACTAATTGTTGCATAGTGTACTTGCCTCTGCTTCAGCCCTCAGGTCCCGCTGCTAGCCTGACTGCTAGTCCTGCCCACCAGCCTGACTACCCTCCAGCCTGACAGTCTGTCTTCCGTTCAGTCCGCCAGTCTGTCTATGTGCTCTGCCCGCCTCCTTACCTGGAAGCACCTGCCTACTACCTACTATGCCTACCTGGAGGCTCCTGCTTGTTACCTGTCAGCCTACCAGGAGGCTCTTGCCTGTCACTTGCCGTGACCACCTGTCAGCCTACCTGGAGGCACCTGCCTGTCATTTGCCGTGACCACCTGACAGCCTACCTAGAGGCTCCTGCCTGTCAGTTGCCGTGACCAACTGACAGCCTACCTAGAGGCTCCTGCCTGTCAGTTGCCATGACCACCTGACAGCCTACCTAGAGGCTCCTGCCTGTCACTTGCCGTGACCACCTGACAGCCTACCTAGAGGCTCCTGCCTGTCACTTGCCGTGACCACCTGACAGCCTACCTAGAGGCTCCTGCCTGTCACCTGCCGTGACCACCTGACAGCCTACCTAGAGGCTCCTGCCTGTCACCTGCCGTGACCACCTGACAGCCTACCTAGAGGCTCCCGCTTGTCGCCTGCCGTGTCTGCCAGTCCATCTACCCGGATCACTCGTCAGCCCGCCTGCTGCGCCCATCTGAAATATTGGTCAATCCCTGCCATTTGTACCGTAGGAGTCACCTGCTCCCTTACAAGGTCGTCCCCAGAGTAGCACCTGGTCCCTCTGCTCGGACCCTCCCTGGTCACGGAGTCGATAGAGCCGCCGTACGACCTTGGTCGCTCCAAGGTGATACCTAGTTACGCCCCTCTGGGTCCCTCCTTGCACCACAGCACAGAGGTTCCACCACCCGGATCCGTAACAATCTGCAATTAGAAATTGATGAAAGCAGGCAGAGTTGCTTGTGTTCCTTCACAATTTGGTGGTGTAACTCACCAAAAAAACCTCTTTGGAGCAGGTTAAATTTTATTTGTTATTGTACTATATTACCTCTCTTTTCTGAGATTTGTGTACGGGTGACCTACAGCAGTTGGGATAGAGTCTTACAGGTATCTAGTCAGGGATTATTGTATTATACTCCGTGCTGAAAAAAAAAATGATATTCCCTACTGATAACGCTATTTGCTGCTTTTAGAATAGGGACAGGTGCTAGATGGTACCATCGGCTAGAAAGGAGTGTTCATTCTGGTCGCATACATATCTTCCACAGTGCCTAACTTGATTGATGCTTTCCATACACTCATTGACCAATTCCTAATTTTTACGGCGATCTGTACTCAGAAATGAATCAAGGTTGACAGAAATTTATCATAGCTGACAAAAATTAATCGAAGTTGTCAGAAATTTTTCAATTTTGACAGAAATTAAACAAACTTAAAAAAATGTCCTAATTTAATGTGTCCATTCGAAGTTACTTTGTAGCTTCTGTATGTAAGAGGTAGTGGTGGGAGGCTTGACTCTACTGGAGCTGGAATTACCACTTCAGAACTCTCCAGTGCTTTGTTTCCATCCATTTCTGGGTGCTTCTTTAATTATGTTTGGGGGCATTATCCTACTGCAAAGCCAGCTTTATGACACTGGGCACTACATTGCAAACCAAAATCCTTTGGGAATCTTCACATTTCATGATGCCTTGCACACAGTCAAGGCACCCTGTGCCAGAGTCTGGGCACACAGAGGCTGGACAGATATCGATCTGGGATGATTTTGTGAATCCTGCTTTGAGCAGGGGGTTGGACCAGATGACCCAGGAGGTCCCTTCCAACTCTACCATTCTATGATTCTATGAGTCAGCAAAACAGCCCCTAAATATCTTTGAACCTCCACCATATTTTACTAGAAGTACTGTGTTCTTTTATTTGTAAGCCACATTCCATTTACAGTAAACAGTTTAATGATGTGCGTTACCAAAAAGCTCTATCTTGGTCTCATCTGTCCCCAAGATGCCTGTTGGCCCTCTAAAAATAGTGGAGGCCGCTTGCTGGCAATCTAGAAATTGTGAGGGCTGCTTGTTGGACATCCATAAATTGTGAGGGTTGCCTGCTGAACATTCAAATTTCAAACTTTATAGAATATATATGAAAAATAAAATGTGACCACCTCATATGGATAAGTTATATTGCAGTAGCAATATACGGCTATGCAAAGCAAAGCCAGCTGATGGCCCTCTAACAATAGTGAGGGCCGACTGCTAGCCCTTTAACAATAGTAAGGGACGCCTAATGGCTTTGTAAAAATATGCTTTGTGACTTTCAGAGTCCCTCTTTCATAAATGAAACAGGATGTGTCTGATTATGTCTCACACACCACATGGCCAGATAAGGTAGTAAAATGTTAAAATTACATTTACTGGTGAATGTATTTTTCACCTTAAAAAGCAATGCAAAAGTGCAAAAACGCATCAAGAACACTACGTGTGAACATAGCCCAAGTTGTGGAGGAGCATTTTTGTTTTTGGTTATTCATTTTGCCTTATATACAAGTCATTACCCTGGAAAGAATGTTTTTTAACATTTTTTTCCAGGAAAATCCATTTTAGCTTAGTTTTTGTATGTTTTATTGTCAGTCCGTAAAAGTGGTGTAATACTCTGACAACATTGCTTGCAGCAGTGACCTGGGATTCATAGATGCTTCCAGGGGTCTTCCCCATGCTGTTCCTGTGTAATTTCAGTACTGTTTCCATCGATTTCAGCAATTTTTAGGCCTCCTCCAGACCTCTGGAAAAATTCTCAGGTTTCCCATTAACTTACATTGGGCTCGTTCCTCGGGTCGAGCACCCGAGCATTACGATTTACTTGACTCGAGTAACGAGTACCCAAGCATTTTAGTGCTCACTCATCACTACTGGTGACATCTCAAGACTGAGAAAAAGAAACGCGTCGGGAGGGATTTTTCATGGGATTTGGTATTTGAGGCCCATGCTTGGGCACTGACCTTGTAAGGGCGGGAGTAACTACAGAGGGCATGACAGGAAAGTTAGACCTGGACATCGGCCCCGGACCATCCAGAAAAGTCTGTCCAGCATGGCAACCCCATCTGGACAAATTGGGTGAGATTGACACATTTTTGCACTTTTTTGTAGGATATATCTTCTTGCCATCGTGGGTCATATTAGTTTTTACTTGGGGTCTGTCCTAGTCAGGACAGGAGCAATACAGGGCATGACAAGGGAATAGATATTACACATGTTCTCGGTCTGTTGTTTTGCCTACTGAACGTTGGATCCTGATTTATCGGTCTCCTGATTCCTGAAATCAATTGTCTGAGTGGTGAGACCAAGCCATTTTTTTTATCTGAGCACTGTTGGTTATTTATAGCACTTGCGCTTTTTTGATGTCTTTGTGTGTCATTTATTCTGAGGTACTGTCTTTTTAAAATATATTATTAAAGGTTAAATTTTAATAGTATTTATATACTATTGTCTCTCCTGCTGGATACTCTGATATTTTATGTGAGAGTTGTCATAGGAACAGTGACCATACTGTTAACCCTGCTGTGTTTATATTAGCATTATATGGAGCCCATTATGTATCGAGCATTATATGGTGCCAATTATTCTGTATGGAGCAACATATGGGGTCCATTATTCTGCATGGAGCAATATATGGGGTCCAGTCCATTATTCTGTATGGAGCATTATATGGGGTCCATTATTCTGTATGGAGCATTATATTGGGTCCATTATTCTGTATGGAGCATTATATGGGGCCCATTATTCTGCATGTAGCATTATATGAAGTCCATTATTCTGTTTGGAACATTATATGGGGCCCACTATTCTGTATGGAGCATTATATGGGGCCAATTATGTATGGAGCATTATATGGAGCACATTATTCTGTATGGAGCAATATATGGGGTCCATTATTATGTATGGAGCATATATGGGGTCCAGTCCATTATTTTGTATGGCGCATTATATGGGGTCCATTATTCTGTATGGAGCTCTTTATACTGTATGGAGCATTATATGGGGCTCATTATTCTGTATGAAGCAATATATGGGGCCCATTATTCTGTATGGAGCATTATATGGGGCTCATTATAGTGTATGGAGGACTATGTGGTGCCCATAATACTGTATGGAGGACTATATAGTCCGGTCTAAAATGAAAACTTTTCAATCCCTCCAGATCACGCACTGTGCACTGCGAGGATTCACCGGTTTATGAGCTATTGTAGAATTTACAATAGATATCACTAATGCAATGTAAGAAGTAAGTGAAATCTTTGGCATTGTATTATACCTATATTTCTCTGCTGTATCTGTGCATCATGAATCGAGGTATGTGTTAAAAGGGCCTACTGAGACTCTTTCGCCCGAGGCCCAAGAAAACCTGGAGCCAGCCCTGGATATGGCTACAGACCCATAGTCCCACAATCAATTGGGAAGCCAAAGAAGTGTCTTTTCCATCTATTGTACATTTCCCACAGTCTTCAACAAATGAAGAGGTTATAGAGGTTCTTGAACAATCTTCTAAACTACCATCTATATATAGGGAATTTGCTGATGTATGTGACAAGAAAAATGCCAACAATCTTCCTCCTCATCGGCCATATGATTGTCCAATTGATCTATTGCCTGGAGCAGCAATACCCTCCTCCCATAGTTTGGCATAAAGGGAGAGTGTGTTTTTTCTGTGGTGGAAAGGGTCATTTTGTGGGTGCTTGTTCTTCCATATCAGACAGTAGACAGCTGCCGGAAAACTAAGGAACCTGGGTTGCGGGGAGGTTAGCTCCCTGGGTGTATATATTTCCTCTGTGGGTAGGTCTCAATTTCTTTTACTGGTGGAGATCCATCTTGGCAAAAATAAGGTGGTTATTTCAGCCTTTCTGGCAGTGGGGCGGGGTTTAAGTTGATTGAGGCTAGGTTCATCCAGGACCAGTTCCTCAAACTACATAACCTATCTAGACCAATACCCATAATTGCCATTGACTCTGCACCCTTGAGCCAGGGGTATTTTACTCAGGTCGTTCGAGTGTTACATCTACAGGTAGGAGCCATGCACTCAGAATTATTGACTGTTATGTGCTAGAGGGCTTGCCCTCTCCTGTGGTACTTGAACTACCTTGGCTTATGCTGCACAATCCCATGGTAGACTGGCAGACTCGGGAGGTGGTAAAGTGGAGCAAGTATTGTCAAGGACACTGCTTGGGAACCCGGCTAGCCCGAGTGGGTACCTAATCTCTGCCGGAATATCTGTCTGACTTCGGGGAGGTGTTTTCAGAACAGGGGTGTCAAGAACTTCCTCCTCATCGTCCTTATGATTGCACCGTTAATCTTATTCCTGGGGCCAAGCTGCCAAAGAGCAGGTTATATACTAGCTATTGAGCCCGTTCTATGCCCGGGTGGCGAGCATTTTTATTGGTATATGGTCTCCCATCCTGGTATTTGTGCTGCCCCCATCCTGATATCGGTGCTGCCCCCATCCGGGTATTTGTGCTCCCCAATCCTGTTTCCCCATCCTGTTATGTGCTGCCCTTATCCCTATCCTAGTATGCATGGCACGCCTCATCCCTATCCTGGTATGCATTGCACCCCTCACCCCCAATCCTGGTATGCATGGCACCCCTCACCCCCAATCCTGGTATGCATGGCACCCCTCACCCCCAATCCTGGCATGCATGGCACCCCTCACCACTAATCCTGGTATGCATGGCACCCCTCATACCCAATCCTGGTATGCATGGCACCCCTCACCCCCAATCCTGGTATGCATGGCACCCCTCACCCCCAATCCTGTATGCATGGCATCCCTCACCTCCAATCCTGGTATGCATGGCACCCCTCATCCCCAATCCTGGTATGCATGGCACCCCTCATACCAATCCTGGCATGCATGGTGCCCCTCATCCTGGTATGCATGGTTCCCTCATACCCAATCCTGGTATGCATGGCTCCCTCATACTCAATCCTGGTATGCATGGTACCCCATCCCTCATCCCTATCCTGGTATGAATGATACCCCTCATCCTGGTATGCATGGTACCCCTCATCCCTATCCTGGTATGCATGGCACCCCATCCTTCATCCTCGTATGCATGGTACCGCTCATCCCCAATCCTGGTATACATGGTACCCCTCATGCCTATCCTGGTATTCATGGCCACTCATCCGGATCCTGGTATGCTTTCCCCCCAGATCCCTATCCTGGTATGCATGGTACCCCTCATTCCTATCCTGGTATGCATGGTACCCCTCATCCCCAATCCTGGTATGTATGGCACCCCTCATCCCCAATCCTGGTATGCATGGCACCCCTCATCCCCAATCCTGGTATGCATAGCACCCCTCATTCCAAATCTGGTATACATGGCATCCCCCATCCCAATCCTGGCATGCATAGCACCTCATCTCTCATCCTGGTATGCATGGCCCCTCAATCCCAAATTTGATATACATGGCACCCCTCATCCCAATCCTGGTATGTATGGCACCCCTCATCCCCCAATCCTGGTATGTATGGTACCCAATCCCTCATCCTGGTATGCATGGCTTCCTCATTCGCAATCCTGGTATGCATGGCACTCCTCATCCCTATCCTGGTATGTATGGTACCCCTCATCCTGGTATGCATGGTACCACGCATCCCTATCCTGGTAGGTATGGTATCCCTCATCCTGGTATACATGACACCCCTCATCCCAATTCTGGTATGTATGGCCTCCTCATCCCTCAATCCTGGTATGCATGGCACTCCATCTCTGATCCTGGTATGCATGGTACCCCGCATTCCTATCTTGGTATGCATGGTACCCCTCATCCCTATTCTGGTATGCATGGTACCCCTCATCCTGGTATGCATGGCACCCCATCCCTTATCCTGGTATGCATGGCACCCCATCCCTCATCCTGGTATGCATGGTACTCCACATCCCTATTCTGGTATGGTACCTCTCATCCTGGTATACATTGCACCCCTCATCCAAATCCTGGTATGTATGGCCTCCTCATCCCCCAATCCTGGTATGCATGGCACCCAATCCCTCATCCTGGTATGCATGGCTCCCTTTTCCCCAATCCTGGTATGTATGGCCCCCTCATCCCTATCCTGGTATGCATGGCACTCCTCATCCCCCAATACTGGTATGCATGGCACCACATATTCCTATTCAGGTATGCATGGTACCCCTCATACCTATTCTGGTATGCATGGTACCCCTCATCCTGGTATGCATGGTACCCCATCCATCATCCTGGTATGCATGGTACCCCACATTCCTATCCTGGTATGCATGGCACCCCTCACGCCCCAATCCTGGTATGCATGGCACCCCTCACGCCCCAATCCTGGTATGCATGGCACCCCTCATCCCCAATCCTGGTATGCATGGCCCCTCTCACACTCCAATCCTGGTATGCATGGTCCCCTCACCCACCAATCCTGGTACGCATGGTCTCCTCACCCCCCAATCCAGGTATGCATGGTACCCCTCAATCCTGGTATGTATGGTACCCCTCGCCCCCCAATCCTGGTATGTATGGCACCCCTCATCCCTTTCATGCTGCACACATACAAAAAAAAACACATACTCACCTTTCTTCCCTGTGCTCCAGCGCTGCTGTGTCCCGTTCTGCCGGAGGCCGGGGAAGGAGTGCAGCGCCGGAGTACGCGCGTGCCCATACCGCGCTGTCCGGCGCCATTTTGCTGAAGACACTGCAAATGTGTCTTCAGTAAAATGGCGCCGGGTAGCGCTATGTGCATGCGCCGATTTCGGCGCCTTCACTCCTGCCCCGGTCTCCGGCGAGAAGAAAGGCTCCGCGGCGCCGCTCCTCCCAGTCGGGAAAGTATGTAAGTATGGCACCGGAGATCGCGGTATGCTTTTAATGCCTACGCATACCACGATCTCCGGCGCCATACACACTCCTCTTATCTGTAACGGCTCCATGCATTTTTCTTTCTGGAGCCAGACTGCGCAGGCGTTGCAGTCTATAAAGGCTTCAGACAGAGGGACGCTTGTACGATTATATTATATATCTGGTCCAGAGAGGCAGGCCATGAAGGACTATATCGCTGAAAGTCTGATAAAGGGCCATATCAGACCTTCTTTATCTCCCGCTGTGGCGGGGTTTTTCTTTGTCAAGAAAAAAGACAGGGGGTTTTGCCCCTGTCCAGATTTTCGCAAACTTAATCGGATCACGGTTCGGGATCCATATCCTCTCCCTTTCATCCCGTTGTAACAGGCCAGATTAACCCCCCGCCCAGAATATACCCGGGGTTAAAGTGGCCAGGGGGTGTAAGCTGGCCTGTTACACCGGCTTTTTACTTGTTTTTAGTATTGGATAATTGACTATAATTAAGGACCATTTGATTGATCTGAAATGTCGTAGCATCGTATCCAGCATTTCCAATTCACTTTGTTTAATGTTTTATGGCATATATTACATATTTTTAAGAACTGCGCATGCTGGATATAACTACAAATGACATGGACACCTATTACAAAATTCTGTGTATTATGGAATGTTTTGGAACCGTGCCCCAGTTTTTTGTCTAGTTTTTCTTTCATGTTTCAGCTGTTTATTTTAAAGGGAACCTGTCACCATGAAAATTCTGTGCAATCTACAGGCAACAGGTTTGTTATAGAGGAGGAGGAACATAACTGATTGATGCATAGTTTTGTGAAAAAAGATGTGGTATAACCAAGGCCTGCAAAACATGTGGCCCGCCAAAAGGTTTGCTGTGGCCCACGGAACCATCCAGGAAATGACGCTCCTTTCTTATTATATTTAAATGGATTTGCATCTTTTAGATGAGAATACATTTGAATACTGTGGCGCTGGAACTTGGGTAGAGCAGTGCTCATCAGCCATGGCCCCGACATGCAGCGGCGTGATGAGGTCAGCACGCTGTCACTTCATTACACTGCTGCTGGCATCTCAGCACAAAAGCGCCACAGAGGAGCAGAGACAGGCAACAGTAAGCGCTCCATCAAGGAGTCGAAGATTAAGTGCAAATTATCATGGATGAGGGGGTGGCGGGACATGAGGGATAATGTTTTTGCAAGGTCACTTAATAAGGGGACAATTGTGAAAGGGGCCACAGTTTTGCAAGAGGCGGGGGTACTTTATTCCATATAGAAGTATGGGGTATATTTTGCAGAGGGGCATTGTGTGCGGGGATATTTTGGAGAGGGTCCGTGGGGGGGGGGAGGGGAGTATTTTGTAGAGGGGCAGTGTGCGGGGAATATTTTGGAGGTTAGTTGGAGGGATATTTTGCAGAGGGGCAGTGTGCGGGGAAGATTTTTAAGAGGGGCAGTGTGGGGGGTTAATTTGCAGAGGGGCGGGGTGGGGGATATTTTGCAAGGGAGCAGTGTGGGAGGGTATTTTGTGCATGAAGCACAGTGAGGGGCATTTATATTCAGGGGTGCAGGAAAGGAGATATTTTTTATTTATGGGTCAGTATAATGATACTTTTATTTTCAAGGGCACTGTGTCAGGAAGTGCTTCTGATGCTGCATTTATGTGCTGACGATGGTTCTGGTGCTGCTTTCATGTACTAACAGTGATTCTGACCTTGTACCCATGTAGCAATCCAAAACATTCTTCATGATTATGTTAAAACTTAAAAATCCTTGAAACTTAGAGTTTTGATATTATGAGGAAGATTTGGCAAGATTCTGCTGTTTCTGCTTCAAAACTTAGTGCAAGTTAGTTCACACTTATTTTTTGGAGCTGAAACTAAGCAGAAGCTCTACAAAACCTCCCCAAATACTCAAAACTTGGTTCTGATGATGTATATTTGAATATTTATAACATAATTCGTGGAACGAACAAAATTATCAAATTAAAAATGATCCTGCAATATTTGTTCAAACATTTAAATAACTCCCTTCACCCCAATGTGATGGATGGAACTGCTTGACTTTGGTGAGGTGTGTTGTTAGGGGGTATTAATCATGTTGCTACTCCCAATTGCTTTTCCAGGTTTGCTTCGGTTAGTCTGAAGCACAGTAGATTGTTTGCGAGTCAGTTTTAAAAAGAAGTGATCTTTGCAGTATATTGTTCCGAACACAGATGCATATTACATTGCAGATCTCCTCAAAGTGGGAAACTCAACACTGTTGATGTGATGAAAAAGGTAGAGAAACTGGTCTAAAATTGCACACCAGCAACTGGATTAATGAAAAAGGTAGAGAAAACTGCACAACCCAATTCCTTGTATAAAAGCATTCAAATTGTATTCTATCTTGATTAAAAAAAAAACAGCTTATTGCATTATCTTGAATATTTCATAGTATCACACACGTGGATCGTGAACCCACGGTGCCACGATCTGGCCATACCCAGCAGGGGTGTGACTAAGCAGCTATCTGAAAAAAAAACACGCAAAAAAAAACACAATTGGAGGGCACTATCTGGTACTTTGGATCTACATGCAGTGTACCTACTAAATATGCATAACCCAAAAGAGAACAGGGGTACACAAAAATTGCAGTGATCTCTATAGATCAAACACTATATAAGCAAATTTAGAACAATGTATAAATGCTAATTTTATTCACATGATAGTACACACATCAATGACACAAAAAATTACTAAAACACAAGTAAAAACTCAGTGAACTCTCATTGAGCGAGAGCCCATCCACTCCAAATTTCATCCCACAGTAAATGCATCATCACAAATCCATGAGTGAAAAATCTCCTAAGGGACAAGTCTCTGATGGTCAATGCTCAAAAAGAAATAAATGCAGAGTCAGATAAGGGGAGAAGACCTCTATTTCGTTTTTGCAGCGACTGGCATGTAACCTATGACTACAATAAGATCCTAATTAATGATGTCCCATAAAGAGTGTTACATGGAGAAGTAGAGGGTAATACAAAGACCCCAAATCGATGAGGACCCAAATCACATGCACTAACCCATATCCAGGTCTTTCATCAAAGTCACTGCATCCCTCCACCAGTCGGGCCTGTATGGCAGAGTGGCCCGACGGAAGACTCTCCTCAGTGCAAGACATATGAAAGCCTGCATAGAGTTTACTAAAAGACACATGAAGGAATCCCAGACTATGAGAAATAAGATTCTCTGGTCTGATGAGATTAAGATAGAACTTTTTGGTGATAATTATAAGCGGTAAGTGTGGAGAAAACCAGGCACTTAATATCACCTGCCCAATACAATCTCAACAGTGAAACATGGTGGTGGCAGCATCATGCTATGGGGGTGTTTTTCAGCTGCAGGGACAGGATAACTGGTTGCAATTGAAGGTTCACCTTCCAACAAGACAATGACCCTAAGCACACAGCTAAAATAACAATGGAGTGGCTTCAGAACAACTCTGTGACCATTCTTGACTGGCCCAGCCAGAGCCCTGACCTAAACCCAATTGAGAATCTCTGGAGAGACCTGAAAATGGCTGTCCACCAACGTTCACCATCCAACCTGATGGAACTAGAGAGGATCTGCAAGGAAGAATGGCAGAGGATCCCCAAATCCAGGTGTGAAAAACTTGTTGCATCATTCCCAAGAAGACTCATGGCTGTACTAGCTCAAAAGGGTGCTTCTACTCAATACTGAGCAAAGGGTCTGAATACTTATGACCATGTGATATTTCAGTTTTTCTTTTTTAATAAATTTGCAAAAATTTCTACATTTCTGTTTTTTTTTCAGTCAAGATAGGGTGCAGAGTGTACTTTAATGAGAAAAAAAATGAACTTTTTAGAATTTACCAAATGGCTGCAATGAAAAGAGTGAAAGATTTAAAGGGGTCTGAATACTTTTCATACCCACTGTAATCCAGCGTTATATGCACCACAGCAGTGTTTAAAGCACACCTGTCAGCAGGATTGTGCTTAGTAAACCACACACACTGTCAGGTGGGCGCCGCTACACTGATTAATATGCTACCTTTGTTGATGAAATCCATCCAGTGGTTCTTTTATAATCTTTATTTTCATTTCTGACATAATGAGATGCTCATGCTTTGGGGCGGGCCTTTGGGGAGGTGCTTTAAATGGTGCTCTGCTTATGTATTCATATACAGTACAGACCAAAAGTTTGGACACACCTCATTTAAAGATTTTTCTGTATTTTCTTGACTATGAAAATTGAACATTCACACTGAAGGCATCAAAACTATGAATTAACACATGTGGAATTATATACTTAACAAAAAAAGTGTGAAACAACTGAAAATATGTCTTATATTCTAGGTTATTCAAAGTAGCCACCTTTTGCTTTGATGACTGCCTTGCACACTCTTGGCATTCTCTTGATGAGCTTCAAGAGGTAGTCACCGGAAATGGTTTTCACTTCACAGGTGTGCCCTGTCAGGTTTAATAAGTGGGATTTCTTGCCTTATAAATGGGGTTGGGACCATCAGTTGTGTTGTGCAGAAGTCTGGTGGATACACAGCTGATAGTCCTACTGAATAGACTGTTAGAATTTGTATTATGGCAAGAAAATAGCAGCTAAGTAAAGAAAAACGAGTGGCCATCATTACTTTAAGAAATGAAGGTCAGTCAATCCGAAAAATTGGGCAAACTTTGAAAGTGTCCCCAAGTGCAGTTGCAAAAACCATCAAGCACTACAAAGAAACTGGCTCACATGAGGACCGCCCCAGGAAAGGAAGACCAAGAGTCACCTCTGCTTCTGAGGATAAGTTTATCCGAGTCACCAGCCTCAGAAATCGCAGGTTAACAGCAGCTCAGATTAGGGACCAGGTCAATGCCACACAGAGTTCTAGCAGCAGACACATCTCTTCAACAACTGTTAAGAGGAGATTTTGTGCAGCACCACTTCATGGTAAAATAGCTGCTAGGAAACCACTGCTAAGGACAGGCAATGAGCAGAAGAGACTTGTTTGGGCTAAAGAACACAAGGAATGGACATTAGACCAGTGGAAATCTGTGCTTTGGTCTGATGAGTCCAAATTTGAGATCTTTGGTTCCAACCACCGTGTCTTTGTGCGATGCAGAAAAGGTGAACGGATGGACTCTACATGCCTGGTTCCCACCGTAAAGCATGGAGGAGGAGGTGTGATGATGTGCTTTGCTTGTGACACAGTTGGGGATTTATTCAAAATTGAAGGCATACTGAACCAGCATGGCTACCACAGCATCTTGCAGCGGCATGCTATTCCATCCAGTTTGCGTTTAGTTGGACCATCATTTATTTTTTAACAGGACAATGACCCCAAACACACCTCCAGGCTGTGTAAGGGCTATTTGACCAAGAAGGAGAGTGATGGGGTGCTACGCCAGATGACCTGGCCTCCACAGTCACCAGACCTAAACCCACCAATCGAGATGGTTTGGGGTGAGCTGGACCGCAAAGTGAAGGCAAAAGGGCCAACAAGTGCTAAGCATCTCTGGGAACTCCTTCAAGATTGTTGGAAGACCATTTCCGGTGACTACCTCTTGAAGCTCATCAAGAGAAAGCCAAGAGTGTGCAAAGCAGTCATCAAAGCAAAAGTTGGCTACTTTGAAGAACCTAGAATATAAGACATATTTTCAGTTGTTTCACACTTTTTTAAGTATATAATTCCACATGTGTTAATTCATAGTTTTGATGCCTTCAGTGTGAATGTACAATTTTCATAGTCAAGAAAATACAGAAAAATCTTTAAATGAGAAGGTGTGTCCAAACTTTTGGTCTGTACTGTATATGCAAAAACGGAAAGACAGGAGTTTTTTGAAAAAAAATATGACACTTATTAAACATTTAAGGACAAATTACATAAAAACGATGACCACGCAACCAAACAGGGCAGCATATACAGTATATACAGTGCATTGTGAAAGTATTTGGCCCCCTTGAACTTTTCTACCTTTTGCCACATTTCTGGCATCAAACATAAAGTTATAAAATTCAAATTTTTTGGGGAAGAATCAACAACAAGTGGGACACAATCGTGAAGTGGAACAAAATTTATTGGATATTTTAAACTTTTTTAAAAAAATAAAAAATGAAAAGTGGGGCGTGCAATATTATTCAGCCCCCTTGAGTTAATACTTTGTAGTGCCACCTTTTGCTGCAATTACTGCTGCAAGTCGCTTGGGGTATGTCTTTATCAGTTTTGCACATCGAGAGGCTGAAATTCTTGCCCATTCTTCCTTGCAAAACAACTCGAGCTCATTGAGGTTGGATAGAGGGCGTTTGTGAACAGCAGTTTTCAGCTCTTTCCACAGATTCTCGATTAGATTCAGGTCTGGACTTTGACTTGGCCATTCTAACACCTGGATACGTTTATTTTTGAACCACTCCATTGTAGATTTTGCTTTATGCTTGGGATCATTGTCTTGTTGGAAGATAAATCTCCGTCCCAGTCTCAAGTCTTTTGCAGACTCCAACAGGTTTTCTTCCAGAATGGTCCTGTATTTGGCTCTGTCCATCTTCCCATCAATTTTAACCATCTTCCCTGTCCCTGCTGAAGAAAAGCAGGTCCAAAGCATGATGCTGTCACCACCATGTTTGACAGTGGGGATGGTGTTTTGAGGGTGATGAGCTGTGTTGCTTTTACGCCAAACATATCGTTTTGCATTGTGGCCAAAAAGTTAGATTTTGGTTTCATTGACTAGAGCATCTTATTCCACATGTTTGGTGTGTCTCCCAGGTGGCTTGTGGCAAACTTCAAACAAGACTTTTTATGGATATCTTTGAGCAATGGCTTTCTTCTTGCCACTCTTCCATAAAGGCCAGATTTGTGCAGTGTACACCTAATTGTTGTCCTATGGACAGACTCTCCCACCTCAGCTGTAGATCTCTGCAGTTCATCCAGTGTGATCATGGGCCTTTTGGCTGCATCTCTGATCAGTCTTCTTCTTGTTTGAGATGAAAGTTTAGAGGGACGGCTGTGTCTTGGTAGATTTGCAGAGGTCTGATACTCCTTCCATTTCAATATGATCGCTTGCACAGTGCTCCTTGAGATGTTTAAAACTTGGGAAATCTTTTTGTATCCAAATCCGGCTTTAAACTTCGCCACAACAGTATCTCGGACCAGCCTGGTGTGTTCCTTGGTCTTCATGATGCTCTCTGCACTTGAAACAGAACCCTGAGACTATCACAGAGCAGGTGCATTTATACGGAGACTTGATTACACACAGGTAGATTCTATTTATCATTACCAGTCATTTAGGACAACGTTGGATCATTCAGAGATCCTCACTGAACTTCTGGAGTGAGTTTGCTGCACTGAAAGTAAAGAGGCCAAATAATATTGCACGCCCCACTTTTCATTTTTTATTAAAAAGTTTAAAATATCCAATAAATTTCGTTCCACTTCACGATTGTGTCCCATTGTTGTTGATTCTTCCCAAAAAAATTTGAATTTTATATCTTTATGTTTGAAGCCAGCAATGTGGCAAAAAGTAGAAAAGTTCAAGGGGGCCAAATACTTTCACAATGCACTATATATGTTAATATTAAAGGATAGGTGATACAATGGAAAAAGTTCAGTTGTGCTATTCCCAAATGGGATGGTTCTTATGTGCTGGCCACAACAATCTAACCAGGTAAACAGTTCATTATCTATGAAAAATAGTTATATGTAGTGTCAGCACGCCTAACCAATATCCAGAACTCTAAATCATGATATTGCACTGTTAGCCATTGTTAAAAGTACAGCAGCCCAGCAAGAGAAATCCACAACGCGCGTTTTGCGTGGTGTATTAACAGCTTCCTCGGGGTGAATATAGAGAAGGACCTTCCATGCCTGCTTAAATGAGTTCTAGGACCTGCGGTCACATGGTCACAAAAGACCAATCGTATCTTGATCTATCGGCGCATGCGCACTGTGCCGTGTGCGCTAGCCGCGTCACCCACAGCGATCAAGGCAAACCGCGCATGTAAGGAAAACCAGGATAAAGTTGCCATGGCTCCCAGACACGTTCAGGTCCCATAGAGATGCCGAGGGCAAACCAGGGACACCGGACAGCGCAACACGCACGCGCACAACAAGAGAAGGTAATGGGACAATATTTAATACATATAATCAAATAAGAATGCATCCACATAAAGTGACATTGCTTTTTCCAATCTGAATGATGTAAATTCATGAGTTGAATGATAAATATTTTGATTTCAGAGTCCTCAGTGGTTGATACCTTTTAATGGCTAACTAAAAAGATCGTAACAGGTTGCAAGCATTCGAGACTACTCAGGCCTCTTCATCAGGCTAGTATAACCCAAAATCTGAAGAGTCACATATTTATACACAATATGGCACAGAAATAATGCAATAGATGAGACAGGTGATGAAAAGAAGAACTATTACTATGGGAGAGATAAACATTTCTGGCTGTAAATATTTTAGCAGTTCATAGATAAGGACTGTAAAAGTTTTATTGTTTGGTGCAGTGTTGTGATGACCCCACAAGTCTGATGGGCACATTCCTTAGTTGATGTAGAATGACAGAAATCCATGCGACACATTCATTCTTGCTCTGAAGGTGTCAAAGGTCACCAATAGTTTATAATCTGAGACTCTCCTTTCTCTTTGAGATTTGAAGTTACCTTTTAATACCAGTAATTTCATGTCTTTGATGCTGTGATCAGGGGAACAAAAATGCTTGACTACAGGTAGATCTATTCTTTTTTCTTTTATTGTGTGGTGATGATGATTCATCCTTGTCCTAAGTTTAGCCCTGTCTCCCCTACATACAGACACCCAGCTGGACATTTGGTACATATAATTAAGTACACTACATTAGATGTGATACAGCTGAAAGTACCTGGGATCTTGTAGTCCTGATGTGAGTTTGGTATCTTCATCTTGTCTGTGGTCATTATAAACACACAGGTTTTACATTTTTTCTGGTTGCAAGGAAAGGTACCTGTAGCTGGTGGAGATGACAGGGAGCTTGTGGCAATGATGCTTTTTAGATTTGGGGGCTGCCTGAAACACAGAAGTGGGGGTTCTGGAAATATGTATTGTAATCAGGCATCTTTTTGTAGTAAAGGTTGTAATTTCCGTCCAGCTCTCCTTATTGCCTCCAGATTTGGATTGTAGGTGACTACTAGAGGCTAATTCCTAAAGGACTCTGGATTACAAACCCAATTCTTCATACCTACAATACTCATTATGCATAAAACCTTTGTCACAGGACTTCTGAGAGACTAAGGAACCACCTTTTGCATGTCTTCTATAGCATCTAGAGTAAATTCCAAGGGCAATTTGAAACTCGGAGGAAAACACTTAGGCTGTGTGCCCACGATGCATTTTTTAAGCATTTCCGCAGCAGCAAAAACGCCGCAGAAACGCTTAACAAAACACTTGGTGGAAGGCCTGCCATGTTCCCCAATGATAATCTGCATGTGCTGTGCACATGCTGTGGAAATTTCCGCTGCGGGTTATCATTGCGGAAAAAAAACGCAGCACTACCAATTATTTTGCGGAAGCGCTGCGTTTTTGCCGCCATTGACTTGCATTGGAACGCTTGGATTCCGCTTCCCTGCATCTGTAGATGCGGGATCCAAGTGTTTCAATGTGCGAATGGTACCCGGGTGTGGAGGACAGGAGACTCTCCTCCGGACCCGGGTACCATAGAACCTGTAAAAAAAAGAATAAAATAAAAAATAAATATTATATTTACCATCTGACGGCCCCCGCTGCGCTTGTCCTCCCCTGCCGGCAGATCGCGGTGGAATGAAGGACCTGCGCTGACGTCATTTAGTCATGTGACAGCAGGTCCTTCAGTGTAGTGTTCGCGAGCTGCCGGCAAGGGAAGACGGAGCGAAGCAAGACTCCGGGGGCCATCAGAAGGTAAGTATATATTTATTTTTTTATTTAAACATTCTTTAAGGTCACAGTATATAAATCCATGCCGTTTGCATGGATTTATATAGTCTGACCAAGTTGACAAGCACTTTCCAAGTGATGCTAAAGTCGCTTGGAAAGAGCTTGTCAACCCGCATGCGGAAATGCATGTGAAGAACGTTTCACGTCCGCTTGTCCCTGGCAGGAAAACGCATGTACAATCCACATGCATTTTTTCTGCCAGGGAGATGCAGAAATGCTCAGGAAAAAATCCTGAGCATTTCTGCATCGTGGGCACATAGCCTTACAGAAAACACAGAGCAAAAAATTACAGCAATACTACAACAAACTACGGACCCTTCTGATTCATAACAAGGTAAAGAAGCTACACAGATTGCGCCTAAATTCAGGACGCTATACAAACATATACAAAACAAAGCCAAAACCTGACAACTTGGACAACCACTCCATTCCAGACACAGAAGCATCTGTGTCATCAATCTCTCAGATTATACACCCAACAAAGCGGAGCTGACCGTGCTTCCTAGAAGACTCTCATTTTGTCCTACTAAGGCATTGGATAAAACTGAACTCTGCAGTGATATGGTAAATTATTTCAGGAGACTGCGCCTGAGGGAATACTTCAGTGCTACGGAAGATTCAGAACTGAACCGAACTGAAGGAAAAGGGATCTTGACAACTAAGAAGAGGTCAGATAGGACACCTCCACCTGGATGCAAGCCTCATTTGGATACATATATAGACTCCTTCAGACATTTGATAAAGTCCACCATCCTAGACACAAATAGGAGACATGCATCCAACATCAGTGCCCAGGAGTACAGTGTCCATTTTAGGACATGATCAGATATCAAAATCAAACAGCAGAATGATGTCAGTTTGAGGCTAAATACCATGTCTGACAAGTGATTTTGACAAATGATTCTGACAAGTGATCCTGACGAGTGATTCTGACGAGTGACTTTGACAAGTGACTTTTACAACTAAAATAATAATAAAAAAAAAAAAGTAACTGTTTGCTGATGGGACTTGAACCCAAAATTCTGTATCCCAAAGCCAGTGCACTAACCACTAAGATATAAACTCAACTGTTAAAACCTAGGCGTTCTATTTGCTTATATGATTTTCAGTGCAAACTTGTCTATAACTCATTGGGACTTATGCATAGACTGCAAGCAAGACAAATTCAAATGATGTTTGATTTTGTTGTGTGAGTCTGATGTGTGACTTTCTTCAAACATCAGAATCAGATTGACTTTTAGTCACCCTGAGTATTTTCATGGTTAATGTCATAAGACAAGAAAAGTTGCCAGTTACTATCACTTGACTGGATAGCGCAATGGTAAGGCATCAGCCTCTGAAACACCTTGATGGCCTCAGAAAGACCTTTTTAAATCAGGGCTACCATCGTATGAGGTATCGTCGCTGAGCGGTCTAAGGGGCTGGATTAAGGCTCCAGTCTCTCTGTAGGTGGGGGTTCAAATCTCACTGCTGCCATTATAAACCAGGGGAGGAGTCCTGAGGAGATAATTTGCATATTCCCACTGCATTTTGGGGTAAGTGAAGAGTTTCCGTGAGCTCAAAGAACACTGGATTTTGGCTGTTGGAGCTGAAAAGAGGACATCGGTAAACCAGGGGAGGAGTCCTGAGGAGATAATTTGCATATTCCCACTGCATTTTGGGGTAAGTGAAGAGTTTCCGCGAGCTCAAAGAACACTGGATTTTGGCTGTTGGAGCTGAAAAGAGGACATCGGTAAACCAGGGGAGGAGTCCTGAGGAGATAATTTGCATATTCCCACTGCATTTTGGGGTAAGTGAAGAGTCTCCGCGAGCTCAAAGAACACTGGATTTTGGCTGTTGGAGCTGAAAAGAGGACATCGGTAAACCAGGGGAGGAGTCCTGAGGAGATAATTTGCATATTCCCACTGCATTTTGGGGTAAGTGAAGAGTCTCCGCGAGCTCAAAGAACACTGGATTTTGGCTGTTGGAGCTGAAAAGAAGACATCGGTAAACCATGGGAGGAGTCCTGAGGAGATAATTTGCATATTCCCACTGCATTTTGGGGTAAGTGAAGAGTCTCCGCGAGCTCAAAGAACACTGGATTTTGGCTGTTGGAGCTGAAAAGAGGACATTGGTAAACCAGGGGAGGAGTCCTGAGGAGATAATTTGCATATTCCCACTGCATTTTGGGGTAAGTGAAGAGTCTCCGCGAGCTCAAAGAACACTGGATTTTGGCTGTTGGAGCTGAAAAGAGGACATCGGTAAACCATGGGAGGAGTCCTGAGGAGATAATTTGCATATTCCCACTGCATTTTGGGGTAAGTGAAGAGTCTCCGCGAGCTCAAAGAACACTGGATTTTGGCTGTTGGAGCTGAAAAGAGGACATCGGTAAACCATGGGAGGAGTCCTGAGGAGATAATTTGCATATTCCCACTGCATTTTGGGGTAAGTGAAGAGTCTCCGCGAGCTCAAAGAACACTGGATTTTGGCTGTTGGAGCTGAAAAGAGGACATCGGTAAACCATGGGAGGAGTCCTGAGAAGATAATTTGCATATTCCCACTGCATTTTGGGGTAAGTGAAGAGTCTCCGCGAGCTCAAAGAACACTGGATTTTGGCTGTTGGAGCTGAAAAGAGGACATCGGTAAACCAGGGGAGGAGTCCTGAGGAGATAATTTGCATATTCCCACTGTATTTTGGGGTAAGTGAAGAGTCTCCGCGAGCTCAAAGAACACTGGATTTTGGCTGTTGGAGCTGAAAAGAGGACATCGGTAAACCATGGGAGGAGTCCTGAGGAGATAATTTGCATATTCCCACTGCATTTTGGGGTAAGTGAAGAGTCTCCGCGAGCTCAAAGAACACTGGATTTTGGCTGTTGGAGCTGAAAAGAGGACATTGGTAAACCAGGGGAGGAGTCCTGAGGAGATAATTTGCATATTCCCACTGCATTTTGGGGTAAGTGAAGAGTCTCCGCGAGCTCAAAGAACACTGGATTTTGGCTGTTGGAGCTGAAAAGAGGACATCGGTAAACCATGGGAGGAGTCCTGAGGAGATAATTTGCATATTCCCACTGCATTTTGGGGTAAGTGAAGAGTCTCCGCGAGCTCAAAGAACACTGGATTTTGGCTGTTGGAGCTGAAAAGAGGACATCGGTAAACCATGGGAGGAGTCCTGAGGAGATAATTTGCATATTCCCACTGCATTTTGGGGTAAGTGAATAGTCTCCGCGAGCTCAAAGAACACTGGATTTTGGCTGTTGGAGCTGAAAAGAGGACATCGGTAAACCAGGGGAGGAGTCCTGAGGAGATAATTTGCATATTCCCACTGCATTTTGGGGTAAGTGAAGAGTCTCCGCGAGCTCAAAGAACACTGGATTTTGGCTGTTGGAGCTGAAAAGAGGACATCGGTAAACCATGGGAGGAGTCCTGAGGAGATAATTTGCATATTCCCACTGCATTTTGGGGTAAGTGAAGAGTCTCCGCGAGCTCAAAGAACACTGGATTTTGGCTGTTGGAGCTGAAAAGAGGACATCGGTAAACCATGGGAGGAGTCCTGAGGAGATAATTTGCATATTCCCACTGCATTTTGGGGTAAGTGAAGAGTCTCCGCGAGCTCAAAGAACACTGGATTTTGGCTGTTGGAGCTGAAAAGAGGACATCGGTAAACCATGGGAGGAGTCCTGAGGAGATAATTTGCATATTCCCACTGCATTTTGGGGTAAGTGAAGAGTCTCCGCGAGCTCAAAGAACACTGGATTTTGGCTGTTGGAGCTGAAAAGAGGACATCGGTAAACCAGGGGAGGAGTCCTGAGGAGATAATTTGCATATTCCCACTGCATTTTGGGGTAAGTGAAGAGTCTCCGCGAGCTCAAAGAACACTGGATTTTGGCTGTTGGAGCTGAAAAGAGGACATCGGTAAACCATGGGAGGAGTCCTGAGGAGATAATTTGCATATTCCCACTGCATTTTGGGGTAAGTGAAGAGTCTCCGCGAGCTCAAAGAACACTGGATTTTGGCTGTTGGAGCTGAAAAGAGGACATCGGTAAACCAGGGGAGGAGTCCTGAGGAGATAATTTGCATATTCCCACTGCATTTTGGGGTAAGTGAAGAGTCTCCGCGAGCTCAAAGAACACTGGATTTTGGCTGTTGGAGCTGAAAAGAGGACATCGGTAAACCATGGGAGGAGTCCTGAGGAGATAATTTGCATATTCCCACTGCATTTTGGGGTAAGTGAAGAGTCTCCGCGAGCTCAAAGAACACTGGATTTTGGCTGTTGGAGCTGAAAAGAGGACATCGGTAAACCATGGGAGGAGTCCTGAGGAGATAATTTGCATATTCCCACTGCATTTTGGGGTAAGTGAAGAGTCTCCGCGAGCTCAAAGAACACTGGATTTTGGCTGTTGGAGCTGAAAAGAGGACATCGGTAAACCATGGGAGGAGTCCTGAGGAGATAATTTGCATATTCCCACTGCATTTTGGGGTAAGTGAAGAGTCTCCGCGAGCTCAAAGAACACTGGATTTTGGCTGTTGGAGCTGAAAAGAGAACATCGGTAAACCGCGCGCCTACCGGCGCGCGCATTTTGAAACTTTTTTTTTAAGCTTTTTTCACTGTTTTCAGAACATTAACAATAAGAACATGGAAGAGTCCAGGAGCCATTTGGTGAGCTGCATATCCTGCTACATGTTCACAGACTTGCCAGTGGAAAAGCCAGACTTCACATGCCAGAAATGCAAGCTTGTGTCCCTGTTGGAGGAAAAGTTGCGAAATCTAGAAGAGAGGTTAACTACCTTGAAAATCATTAAGGAAGGTGAAGAGTTCTTAGACAGAGCAGAATTATCTCTTCATGATTCAGAAAGAGAAGAAATTCGAACTGCACCTGACGAAACAGAAGAATGGAAGCATGTGACCCACAGAAGCAGGAGGATCGAGAGGCAGTCAGCACCCATACTGCTCAGGAACCAGTACCAGGCTCTCACACAGGAGAACCATGAAGAAATACAGCAAGATAAGACTTTGCCAGCAATGAATAACCTTGTAAGCCCTCAGAATCCTCCTGGATGGAGAAAGAAGAATGTTGTGAAGAAAAAACGGAGAGTGGTGGTCATGGGGGATTCCCTGTTAAGAGGAACAGAGGCCGCTATCTGCAGACCAGACATAACCTCAAGAGAAATGTGCTGTCTTCCAGGAGCAAAAATTAAAGATGTGTCTGACAGGATATCAAGACTCTTCAGACCTACAGATCACTACCCATTCCTGCTAATACATGTGGGGACAAATGACACCGCAAGAAAGGACCTGGAAACCATCTGCAGTGACTTTGAAGACTTAGGCAAGAAAGTGAAAGAATTGGGAGCGCAGGTGGTCTTCTCATCCATCCTCCCAGTGGATGGCCATGGAACAATGAGGTGGAATAAGATTCTACAGGTGAACAACTGGCTACGTCGATGGTGCCGTCAACAAGGATTTGGATTTCTGGATCACGGAATGAATTACCTATACGATGGACTACTTGCTAGAGATGGGGTGCACCTTACGAAGACTGGAAAACATGTATTTGGAAGTCGCCTTGCTACACTCATCAGAAGAGCTTTAAACTAGAACAATGTGTGAAGGGAAGCAAAAGGCCAGAAAAAGCCATACAGCTGACAAATACTATTGAGATCTCTGCTACTGGAAGTGGAAAAGAAGAACAAAGACAAAAAAATCTAAATAATAAAAATATGGGAGGAAGAGAAACCAATCACAAACTAAAATGTTTTTATACAAATGCACAAAGCATGGGCAACAAACAAGGAGAATTGGAACTACTAATGCAGGAAAAGGAATATGATGTCATTGGAATCACTGAAACTTGGTGGGACGATGCACATGATTGGAATAAAAGGCTAAAAGGATACAACTTATTTGCAAGAAACAGACTTGATAAACGAGGAGGAGGTGTTGCATTGTATGTTAGAAAAGCGTATATCTGCACAGAGATTGAAGCTTCAGAGACTGGGAGTTCTGTGGAAACTGTTTGGGTAAGAATACAAGGAGAGAACAACGGAAAGGACACCATTGTAGGCATTTACTACAGGCCACCTGGGCAAGCTGAAGATATGGATGAACTCTTTATGTATCAAATGACCAAGTTCTCCAAAAAATATGACGTAGTGGTCATGGGAGATTTCAACTATCCAGACATTTGTTGGGAATCTCTCTCAAGTAAAACTAACAGGTCAAGCAAATTCTTATCCTCTCTTGCTGACAACTTTATCTTCCAAAAGGTAGGGGAGAAAACAAGGGGATCTGCTACTTTGGATCTAATCCTTATAAACAGGGAGGAAATGGTTGAGGAGGTAAAGGTGGCTGGGACCCTAGGAGGCAGCGATCATGCTATTATAGAATTTTGGATAACTAGAGGAGGAAGACATGTGAAGACTCAAACTTCAAGGTTAGATTTTAGAAAGGCAGATTTTAAGAGACTCAGAAAGAGAATAGGAGGGATCCAATGGCTGGATGTCCTTAAGGACAAAAATGTCCAGGAAGGATGGGAAATTTTTAAAAATGAGATTCTCAAAGCACAATCGTTAACAATCCCGAAAAGTAGGAAGAATGGGAAGCATTTAAGGAAACCAGGATGGATGAACACAGAACTTAAACACATGCTAAAAAGAAAGAAAGAAATGTTTATTAAATGGAAAGAGGGAGGCATATCTAAAGAAGATTATAATGCAGTCTGCAGATCCTGTAGGGCACGTATCAGGTTAGCTAAAGCTGACAATGAATTAAGGCTTGCAAGAGATGTCAAAAGCAATAAAAAAGGATTTTGGGGGTATGTCAAAAGTAAAAGAAAAGTCAAAGATGCTATAGGATTTTTACAGGATGAAAATGGAGAAATGGTAAGAGAGGATGTTGAGAAGGCCGAACTTTTTAATTCCTATTTTGCATCTGTTTTCTCTCAGAAAGAAAATGTAACATCAACTGATCTTCACTGTCCTTTTAAAGGAATAGAGGAATCCAAGTTATCAGTAAACAGAAAGATTGTGAGGGAATATTTAGCTAACATAAATGAGTTCAAGTCTCCAGGTCCAGATGAATTACACCCCAGAGTACTGAAGGAGATTGTAGAAGAAATTTTAGAACCACTCTCCATAATCTTTGAAAATTCTTGGAGAACAGGAGAAGTCCCAGAAGACTGGAGAAGAGCAAATGTTGTTCCTATCTTCAAAAAGGGGAAGAAGGTGGACCCAGGGAACTATAGGCCGGTGAGTCTGACTTCTATACCAGGAAAGATCTTTGAACAAATTATTAAACAACATGTATGTAAGTACATGGATAAGAATGAAGTGATTAACCAGAGTCAGCATGGGTTTGTAACTAACAAGTCATGTCAGACTAACTTAATTTCCTTCTATGACAGAATCACTGACTGGGTGGATCAGGGAAATGCTGTAGATATAGTATATCTTGACTTCAGCAAAGCATTTGACAAAGTATCTCACATCATCCTTATTGAAAAAATGACCAAGTATGCAATGGACCAGGCAACTGTTAGGTGGATTCATAACTGGCTTAGTGATCGGACTCAAAGGGTGGTTGTAAATGGCTTCACATCCAGCTGGATGAATGTCTCAAGTGGGGTACCACAGGGCTCCGTCCTGGGACCTGTATTGTTCAACATCTTTATCAATGATTTAGATGAAGGAATTGAGGGTAAACTGATTAAATTTGCTGATGACACAAAGCTAGGAGGGATAGCTAATACTAGAGAAGAGAGAGAGAGGATTCAAAAAGACCTAAATAAACTGGAGCAGTGGGCAGCAACCAACAGAATGGTTTTTAACAGGGAAAAATGCAAAGTACTACATCTGGGCAATAAAAATGAAAAAAGCATATACAGAATGGGAGGAATAGAGCTAAGCAACAGTACATGTGAAAAAGACTTAGGTATACTAATAGATCATAGACTGAACATGAGTCAACAGTGTGATGCAGCAGCAAAAAAGGCAAATACAATTCTGGGATGTATTAACAGAAGCATACAGTCTAGATCACGTGAAGTCATTATCGGTCTTTACTCCTCTTTGGTCAGACCTCATCTGGAATACTGTGTACAGTTTTGGGCACCACATTTTAAAAAAGACATCGACAAACTGGAGCAAGTTCAGAGAAGAGCGACCAGAATGGTGACTGGTCTGCAAACCATGTCCTATGAGGAACGGTTGCAGGATTTGGGAATGTTTAGCTTGCAAAAAAGAAGACTGAGAGGAGACTTAATAGCTGTCTACAAATATGTCAAGGGCTGTCACATTGTAGAAGGATCATCTTTATTCTCAATTGCACAAGGAAAGACTAGAAGCAATGGGATGAAACTAAATGGGAGGAGACACAGATTAGATATTAGAAAAAACTTTTTGACAGTTAGGGTGATTAATGAGTGGAACAGGCTGCCACGAGAGGTGGTGAGTTCCCCTTCAATGGACGTCTTCAAACAGAGGCTGGACAGACATCTGTCTGAGATGATCTAGTGAATCCTGCTTTGAGCAGGGGGTTGGACCAGATGACCCAGGAGGTCCCTTCCAACTCTACCATTCTATGATTCTATGATTCTATGATCCAAGAACAATTGAGAACCAGATTACAAGAGCCACCAGAATATCAAGGAATCATCTCCTACATTACAAGACTAAACAAGAAAGCAACCGGGTGCCTCTAGTAGTCACTTACAATCCAAATCTGGAGGCAATAAGTAGAGCTGGACGGAAATTACAACCTTTACTACAAAAAGATGCCCGATTACAATCCATATTTCCAGAACCCCCACTTCTGTGTTTCAGGCAGCCCCCAAATCTAAGAAGCATCATTGTCACAAGCTCCCTGTCATCTCCACCAGCTACAGGTACCTTTCCTTGCAACCAGAAAAAATGTAAAACCTCTCTGTTTATAATGACCATAGACAAGATGAAGATACCCAACTCACATCAGGACTACAAGATCCCAGGTACTTTCAGCTGTATCACATCTAATGTAGTATACTTAATTATATGTACCAAATGTCCAGCTGGGTGTCTGTATGTAGGGGAGACAGGGCTAAACTTAGGACAAGGATGAATCATCATCGCCACACAATAAAAGAAAAAAGAATAGATCTACCTGTAGCCAAGCATTTTTGTTCCCCTGATCACAGCATCACAGACATGAAATTACTGGTATTAAACGGTAACTTCAAATCTCAGAGAGAAAGGAGAGTCTTGGAATATAAACTAATGGTGACCTTTGACACCTTCAGAGCAGGAATGAATGTGTCGCATGGATTTATGTCATTCTACCTCAACTAAGGAATGTGCCCATCAGACTTGTGTGGTCATCACAACACTGCACTAAACAATAAAACTTTTACAGTCCTTATCTATGAACTGCTAAAATATTTACAGCCAGAAATGTTTATCTCTTCCATAGTAATAGCTCTGCTTTTCATCACCTGTCTCATCTATTGCATTATTTCTGTGCCATATTGTGTATAAATATGTGACTCTTCAGATTTTGGGTTATACTAGCCTGATGAAGAGGCCTGAGTAGTCTCGAAAGCTTGTAACCTGTTACCATCTTTTCAGTTAGGCATTAAAAGGTATCAACCACTGAGGACTCTCAAATCTAAATATTTTTCTATCTACTGGCTAACACGGTACAAAAATATATATATTTTTTCTCCGAGTTGAATGATAATATTTATTCATAGTACATGATTATTATTGAGGCTATGGAAGGAAAAATAAGACAAAAAGACAAAGATCATATTTTTAAATGAGAAAATGTACATAATAAAATTATTTAAAAAATACCAAAAGGTCAATGAATATTAAAAAAAACGGGGCGAAACTTAGAGTCTCATTAAGGCCATTAGGGGTCATAGCCCCCAATTCTATTATCCACTTAGCCTCTTTCTGGGCTAGAAGTTTTTTGATGTTCCCACCCCGAATACCACCATGGATGACTTCAATACCCTGGACCATAAAAGTTTAGGGGCAGCCACCGTGATGTAATCTGAAATGGCGTGGTATCGTCTTTAATATGAAATATCGGCCACTGATCTCGCTGCATCAATGTCTCTCACATGCTCCCTACTCCTCACCCGCAGTTCTCTGGATGTTAACCCCACATATATCTTCCCACAACCACAGGTTGCGTAATATACACTGCTCAAAAAAATAAAGGGAACACTTAAACAACACAATGTAACTCCAAGTCAGTAACACTTCTGTGAAATCTACCTGTCCAGTTATGAAGCAACACTGATTGACAATTTCACATGCTGTTGAGCAAATGGAACAGACAACTGGTAGAAATGATAGGTAATTAGCAAGATACCCCCTATAAAGGAGTGGTTCTGCAGGTGGTGACCACAGACCATTTCTCTGTTCTCATCCTTTTTGGCTGTTGTTTTGGTCACTTTTTAATTTTGCCATTGCTCTCACCCCTAGAGGTACAGTAGCATGAGGCGGTGTCTACAGTACAGCCCACAGAAGTTGCTCAGGTAGTGCAGTTCATTCAGGATGGCACATAAGTGCGAGCTGTGGCAAGAAGGGTAGCTGTGCCTGTCAGCACAGTGTCCAGAGCATGGAGCAGATACCAGGAGATGTGGAGGGAGCCATAGGAGGGCAACAACTCAGCAGCAGGACCGTTACCTCCTCCTTTGTGCAAGGAGGAACAGGAGGAGCACTGCCAGAGCCCTGCAAAATGACATCCAGCAGGCCACAAATGTGCATGTGTCTGCACAAACGGTTAGAAACCGACTCCATGAGGGTGGTATGAGGGCCCGACGTCCACAGATGGGGGTTGTGCGCCACTGGCGCCCTGTGCTCTTCACAGATGAAAGCAGGTTCACACTGAGCACATGTGACAGACGTGACAGAGTCTGGAGACGCCGTGGAGAGCGATCTGCTGCCTGCAACATCCTTCAGCATGACCGGTTTGGCAGTGGGTCAGTAATGGTGTGAAGTGGCATTTCTTTGGAGGGCCGCACAGCCCTCCATGTGCTCACCAGAGGTAGCCTGACTGCCATTAGGTACCGAGATGAGATCCTCAGACCCCTTGTGAGACCATATGCTGGTGCGGTTGGCCCTGGGTTCTTCCTAATGCAGGACAATGCCAGACCTCATGTGGATGGAGTGTGTCAGCAGTTCCTGCAAGATGACGGCATTGAAGCTATGGACTGGCCCGCCCGTTCCCCAGACCTGAATCCGATTGAGCACATCATGTCTCACTCCATAGACCAACGTCACGTTGCACCACAGACTGTCCAGGAGTTGGCAGATGCTTTAGTCCAGGTCTGGGAGGAGAACCAACACATCCACAACCTCATCAGGAACATGCCCAGGCGTTGTAGGGAGGTCATACAGGCACGTGGAGGCCACACACAATACTGAGCCTCATTTTGACTTGTTTTAAGGACATTACATCAAAGTTGGATCAGCCTGTAGTGTGTTTTTCCACTTTAATTTTGGGTGTGACTCCAAATCCATGCCTCCATTGGTTAATAAATATGATTTCCATTGATGATTTTTGTGTGATTTTGTTGTCAGCACATTCAACTTTGTACAGAACAAAGTATTCAATGAGAATATTTCATTCATTCAGATCTAGGATGTGTTATTTGAGTGTTCCCTTTATTTTTTTGAGCAGTGTATAACATTTGAAGTCCCACATGAAATATATTCATTGCTTTTATAACAACGACTCAAAGAGGCATTAGAGAACTCGGTGCTGCGAGAGACATTGGTGCACGCCAGACAGTGACCGCATGTAAAGTACCCCTTTGTTGGCCCCTTGGATCCAAATGGATTTAACTTTGGTGGAATATAATGGCTTTTAACCAAAATATCTTTGATGTTTTTACACTGTCTTGACATCATGAGGGGAGGTGTTGAGATATGGGAAGCCGTTGAGATATGGGGAGCCAGTGATGGTTCAGTCAATAAAATAGGCCAATGCTGCTGCAAGATAGTTCTCATAAGCGACCAGTCTTGATTGTAAGTAGAGATGAATCTTGGTGGTCCAAAACCTTCCATTGATTTTGTTATAGAACCCAACAACATATTACGTGAAGTGACCCTCGCTCTCCTATAACTTTGTTTCATACACCGCTTGCTATCACCTCTCTCCACAAAAAGTGAAGTCAGGTCTTTAGCCTGATCCTCAAATCTGGTCTCCGAAGGGCATATCCGCTTCATCCTGAGGAATTGTCCAACTGGGACAGCCCTGACCGTGGAAGCATTATGCGCTGAATCAGCATGTAATAATGCATTTACTGACATCGACTTTCGTTAGTCGTCAGTTTGAATGCATCCCTGTTCATCCACCTCAAGTGAGATATCCAAAAAATCTATTTTTTTCGCACTATATTGAAAGGTCACTTTAATGTTAAAAGGGTTATCATTGAGTCGGTTCATGAATTGCTCCAGCTCATAGGCAGTACCCTGTTTAATAAAGTGTCATATTTTTTTGCCAAAAATTCCTATTTCTTCGTTTTTGCATATATATTTATCTTATGGAGTGGGATAATTTACCACCTTCCCTGTTTTTGGGACCTTATTTAGGTTAGTGTGGTTTCTTTTACAATGTACCTAATGAATTTATGGATATTTATGTATTCATATGTCTGATTTCTGGCAGGTCACTGTGCTTTCAGTGACCTGCCTACTATTTTAAATACTGTCTGTGTAATTTGTGTGCCAAACATGAAATTTACATGCACCAAAATGGCCCCCACCGCCCGCGCATGCGCAGTAGCATCTTTCGGTTGCCGTGAGATGCTACTGCGCAAGCGCGGCCTGTGGTGCCATATTGCTGCAGGCATATTTCTTTTTCCTCCAGCAAAACGGCGCCCGCACATGAGCAGTAGCATCTATCGCTTACCGATAGATGCTGCTGTGCAAGCGCCGCTAGCGGCACCCTTTTGCTGAAGGAAAAAGAAATTAGATGTCAAGTTCCCTTTAATATTGTGATTTTATTTGAGAAAAAAAAAACAATAGCAGTCAAGCTAGGAAATATCATATCTAATGCTGCAACACTTATGGAAAAGCACTTTATGGAAAGAGCCAATATCCAAAATAATATGAATAATTCTTCCTACTGATTAGTAAAACTTTTTTTAAAAAAAAAAATAAACCATAATAAAGCCATGTAATGCTACCATCTAATATATACAATCTCTTTCTGTATACAAGATTTTGATATAAACATCAATACGATAAAAGTAATAACCCCTGTGCAATAATATTATTTATTTCAGTACCATGGACAAGGTATTTACTACAGACAAAACATTTTAATAAACTGTGACATACTGTAAATGTAACATTATTTGCAAATTCAGAATAGCTAACATGGAACATAAGTACAATACTTTATTATTTTTTAGCTTATAGATACAATGCATTGTTTGAAATAATGGTTTACATGGATGCAGGATTCATTTTGTCTAAATTAATCCTCTGCAGTTTACAAATCTTTCTAAAACCCTTAATATTCAGTGAGGCTAGTTCCAAAAGTCAGCTGTGGAAGTGTTATAGCCATACAGTAAAATTACTTTTTCTTGCTTAAATAATGCAAATACTTGGTTTCCTTATACTTACTAAGTACATGAGTCAAAATGACATATTTCTTTGTGCTGCAATATTATGTTTATTCTCAAACTTTTTAATTTATCTTGATAAAAATGACAAATTACACATAAGTGGGCCTTGCTTATCTAGTACTTATATCATAATTAATTTTATTAGCTTGCAAAAAAACATATTGCAGTTGCACACATTAAATTATCATAAGTGTATATGCTGTTATAATAAACATAAAATATGAACACAATAAAAATTGTGTTCTCATTTCTAATTTACAGAATGCTGATGCATCTACTGTACAATCCATTGAGATTACACATTTTATGAATATTATGTTTATTTCAGTAATTCAGTAAGGAAACAAAGGTATCAATATTCCAAACCAAAACATACAAGTTACCGACATGAATGTTTTTTTTGAAAATTTCTAAAATTTTAATTAAATTCATATTAAATAATACTTATTACAGAGCAAATAGGGGCCAAGAAAGAGAATTGTGACTTACAGTGGGGAAAATAAGTATTTGATACACTGACAATTTTACAAATTTTCCCACCTACAAAGAATGGAGAGGACTGTAATTTTTATCGTAGATACACTTCAACTGTGAGAGACAGAATCTAAAGAAAATCCAGAAAATCACATTGTATGATTTTCACATGATTAATTTGCATTTTATTGCATGAAATACAGTTGAAACCAGAAGTTTACATACACTATATAAAAAGACACAATATGCATGTTTTTCTCAATATCTGACATGAAATCAGAATAAACCCTATATGTTTTAAGTATGCCTTAAAACATACTCTATCTCTAATTATTCTGGCATTTGGCAAATATTAAAAATTATGGTAATCCTAATTGACCTAAAACGGGAAAGGTTTATTCTGATTTCATGTCAGATATTGAGAAAAACATGCATATGTGTCTTTTTATATAGTGTATGTAAACTTCTGGTTTCAACTGTAAGTACTTGACACAATAGAAAAACAGAACTTAATATTTGGTACAGAAACCTTTGTTTGTAATTACAGAGGTCAGAAGTTTCCTGTAGTTCTTGACTAAGTTTGCACACACTGCGGCAGGGATTTTGGCCCACTCCTCCATAAAGATCGTCTCCAGATCTTATAGGTTTCGGGGCTGTCAGTGGGCAACATTGAGTTCCAGCTTCATCCAAAGATTTTCTATTGGGTTCAGGTCTGGAGACTGGCTAGGCCACTTCAGGACCTTGAAATGCTTCTTATGGAGCCACTTCTTAGTTGCCCTGGCTGTGTGTTTCGGGTCAATGTCATGCTGGAAGACCCAGTGACGACCCATCTTTAATGCTCTTACTGAGGGAAGGAGGTTGTTGGCCAAAATCTCACAATACATGACCCCATCCATCCTCCCTTCAATACGGTGCAGTCGTCCTGTCCCTTTTGCAGAAAAGCACCCCCAAAGAATGATGTTTCCCCCACCATGCTTCTTGGTTGGTACGGTGTTCTTGGGGTTGTACTCATCCTTCTTCTTCCTCCAAACACGGCGAGTGGAGTTGATACCAAAAGTTTCTATTTTCGTCTCATCTGACCACATGACCTTCTCCCATGCCTCCTCTGGATCATCCAGATGGTCATTGGCGAACTTTAATCAGGCCTGGACATGTGCTGGTGTGAGCTGGCGTTACCATTTTCTAGTAATTGTGCCAACAGTTGTTAACTTCTCAACAAGCTGCTTGCCTATTGTCCTGTAGCCCATAACAGCATTGTGCAGGTCTACAATTTTGTCCCTGGTGTCCTTAGACAGCTCTTTGGTTTTGGCCATGGTGGAGAGGTTGGAGTGTGATTGATTATGTGGATAGCTGTCTTTTATACAGGCAACAAGTTAAAACAGGTGCAATTAATGCAGGTAATGAGTGCAGAGTAGAAGGGCATCATAAAGAAAAACAGATCTGTGAGAGCCAGAATTCTTGCGGGTTGGTAGGTGATCAAATACTTATTTCATGCAATAAAATGCAATTTAATTATTTAAAAATCATTCAATGTGATTTTCTGTTTTTTTATTTTTAGATTCTGTCTCTTACAGTTGAAGTCTACCTACGATAAAAATTACAGATCTCTCCATTCTTTGTAGAGGGGAAAACTTGCAAATTTTGCAGTGTATCAAATACTTATTTTCCCCACTGCATGTATCAGCTTACATTTGAATTCACTATTATAAAGTGACTTTGGGTAGTTGGGTTGCCTTTCATTTTTGAACCATTGCCATTTTTACATTGACCACTGAACCGTTACAAGAGGCTCATACTTCCCTTTTTTTTTTTAGTTTGGTCGACTTTTATTTTTTATGTTACTAACTATATAACTTAACTCGCGCCTCCCACCTGACTGAAACCAGAATGCTTCGGGGGAAATAAAGTTAATTTTCTCCCAGCAGCGTTCGGCTAAGTACGGGCGCTGGGCAGATTAATAACGCTATTAACCAGCATATTACCCCATATGTACAGGTTAAAAGCTTTTTGTCCGGTGACAGGTTCCCTTTAAAAGATGTTGATACTTGCCATAATACAGAATTCAATTATAATGAAGCTGAAGGCAGAAAGCAATATCACATACTTGATAATAGACAAAAAGGATAGCTAAATTATTCCCTTTCTCATGTTGCAAATCATGCCCTCAATACTCTCCCATAGAAGATTCCCCCGAACAAGATCAAAGTTTTGGAATGACCCAGCCAGAGCCGAGATCAACTGAAAATCAGTTTGGTTGACCTGAAGAGGCGCTGTACACAGGAGATGCCCTCGCAATCTGACAGATTTGGAGTGGTACTGCAAGGAATAGTGGGCAGAGATTGCCAATTTTAGATATGCCATACTGACTTTTACCCAAAAAGTACAAATTTACCCAAATTTATGCTGTCATAAATTCAGATTATGGGGGACATAAAAGGTGGAAAAAGTTATGAAATTATTCTTCTTGGTATGAATTTTTTATCATGACAAAAACCTGCTATTTTAACAGAGGTAGTGTAGACTTTGTATTTCCACTCTATATAAATATTTATTATATACTGTACATTGATAAAATTGAAACAAATAAGAAAAAGGGAATGTGTTTCAGTATATTGATTTTACTAGTAAAATATGAAATATCAATACGATACATTCCCTTAGGGCAGGGATGTCAAATTCAAATACAGAGTGACAAAATTAAAAACTTGGACAAAGTCAGGGGCCAACCTTATTATTTATTGAAAAAAATGTCTACAATTGAGGAAGTTTTTCCTCATTATTCTTTACAGAATAATGAACCCTACATAGTCCTTCATACAGATAGTCCTCTATACAGAATAATAAGCCCCACAAAGTCCTCTATACAGAATAATGGGCCCACATAGTGCTCCATACAGAATAATGGCCCCACATAGTCCTCCATACAGAATAATGGCCCCACATAGTCCTCCATAAAGAATAATGGGCCCACATAGTCCTCCATACAGAATAATGGGCCCACATAGTCATCTATATAATATAATGAGCCTCACATAGTCCGCCATACAGAATAATGGGCCCACAAAGTCCTCTATACAGAATAATGGGCCCACATAGTCATCTATACAAAATAATGGGCCCCACATAGTCCGCCATACAGAATAATGGGCCCACAAAGTCCTCTATACAGAATAATGGCCCCACATAGTCCTCCATACAGAATAATGGGCCTACATAGTCATCTATATAATATAATGAGCCTCACATAGTCCGCCATACAGAATAATGGGCCCACATAGTTCTCCATACAGAATAATGGGCCCACAAAGTTCTCTATACAGAATAATGGGCCCACATAGTCATCTATACAAAATAATGGGCCCCACATAGTCCGCCATACAGAATAATGGGCCCACATAGTCCTCTATACCGAATAATGGGCCCACATAGTCCTGCTAGGCATCGGTCTGGTGCTGGATTTGAAATGGGTCCAGGACCTTCTGTGGTCTCCCATTTCAGTCCAGCTGGGGCTGATGCTGCTCAGCATTGCCATCAGCCTCAATGCCTAGCTGGTCCGCGAGCACTGTTTATCTCCCAGGTAGTTGTGCCTAGCAATGTTAAGCCTGGGTTGCAGAGGGAGACAGGGCTTGTGGAATCTAAGTCCAGGATTTGCCGCACTGAGCATGTCCGTGACCTGCCGGATCATGATTGGTGGGTTGGCACCCACCTGACCCGGTGACCTGGCACCGCCTGATTGGTCCACGGGTAACGTCACCAATGGCGCGTCAGTGGGCAGGGCTTAGTCTTTAAAAGGCCAGCCCACAAACATGGCGACGCGCTCAGATCATTTGAGCATGATGCTGTTGTGTGGACGTCCTTGCTCCACATGTAGTTTCCTCAGGCAGGTCTAGTGAAAGTAGGCAGGTAGCTTCGCCTTGCAGTCTGGCTCTGTCAGTAGGGGTCGCCTTACACCCCGAGCAGCCTGCAGACGTCCTACTCCCTGTAGACACCTGTGGACCCCTTGGAGAAATACTCCTCTGTCCAGTAGCATGCCGGCAGAGGACACGTACCCGTCGGCGTGAGTCACACACACATCTTAGCGCCAACTCCTACTGCGTAGCGCCTGTATCGCAGACAGGGCTACTGCTTTTCCCTCGGTCGCACATCTCCCTGCGGTTCTTGGAGATAGTGTGAACCGCTGAAACCCGCTACGTGTGCTTTAACACAGAGTGGTTTATCAGTTAAGTAGGTGCTTTCTCGGACGCTCTTCTCCCATGCAGTTAATGGAGATAGAGCGTACCGCTATATCCGTTCCTGTGTGGAGAAACACGGAAGGGTTTAATATTTAAGTTTGTCGCTTTCCTTTCCACCCGGAAAGTGTTCGGCAGCAGTCCACCAGGATGCATTGCTGACCCCGGGGTCGGTTGCGTTCCATTAAATTAAAGTTGTTTGCAACCGCCCTCCTAACAGTATCTGAGCGCCAGGGTCTTGCCGAACATGGCCGACAATAAACAACTGCAGCGGTACATACAGCAACTGGAGGCCAGACTTAAATCTCGGGAACAAACTGCTCCGGTCACTGATATCACTGCAGTAGCTACCCAGGCAGCTACTCTAGCAGCCAATATTATTAACTCTGCTGCGGTGAATTCTACAACCACTGCAAGTGCCCCATTACCCCGTTTTGCTGTCCCGGAAAAATTTTCTGGAGATAGTAAACTTTGCAGGGGTTTTATTAACGGATGCTCCATTCATTTGGAGATGATGGAGGCACGGTTCCCCTCCGAAAGAGCCAAAGTGGGATATATCATTTCATTACTCTCTCACAGGGCTCTGGAGTGGGCTACTCCTCTATGGGAGAGGAACAACCCGGTTGTAGTAAATGCGGGTCTATTCCTTAAGACTCTAAAAAGTGTTTTTCTGGGTCCTCAGGTCACGCATGATACGGCTCTTAAGCTTCTTGCGTTGGTCCAGGGTTCAGCCACCGCCAGCCACTATGCCGTCCAGTTCAGAACCCTAGCGGCTGAACTGGATTGGTCTGAGCGGTCGCTTACCCCGGTATTCTGGAGGGGTCTGGCTGGGCATATTAAAGATGCTTTATCTACCAGAGAAATCCCAACCTCTCAGCAGTCCACCAGGCTGCATTGCGGACCCCAGGGTCAGTTGCGTTCCATTAAATTAAAGTTGTTTGCAACTGCCCTCCTAACAGTCCTCTATACAGAATAATGGGCCCACATAGTCCTCCATACAGAATAATGGGCCCACATAGTCCTCTATACAGAATAATGGGCCCACATAGTCCTCTATACAGAATAATGGGCCCCACATAGTCCTCCATACAGAATAATGGGGCCCACATACTCCTCCATACAGAATAATGGGTCTCACATAGTCCTCCGTACAGTATAATGGGCCCCCGCGCAGTACTCCATACAGAATAATGGGCCTCACATAATCCTCCATACCGAATAATAGGCCCCACTGTAATGTCGGCGTCTCTGCCTCCTGCCGGGCAGAGACGCCGTTCTTCTCACCGCCGCGGTCCCGGTCCGGTGTCCTCCAGCTCCCCTGCTGGTGCGGTGCGCGCAGCTTCCCGGGCAACGTGCGCGCCGTCCTAAAGAGTCCCCGGCCAATGGCCCGGAGGACCACTCCTATATAAATGCACCTCATCCAAAATGGAGGTGCCTGTGCAAGGTTGTTGTTTGTGTGCTAACACTCTCTTTAGCCCTCAGGTTCCAGTGCCCGCCAGCCTGTCTGTCAGCCGTGCCCGTCAGCCTGTCTGTCAGCCGTGCCCGCCAGCCTGTCTGTCAGCTGTGCCCGCCAGCCTGTCAGCCGTGCCCGCCAGCCTGTCTATCAGCCCTGCCCGCCAGCCTGCCTGTCAGTCGTGCCCGCCAGCCTGTCTGTCAGCCAAGCCCACCTGCCTGTCTACCCAGAACACCTGTCAGGCCATCTGCCGTGTCCGCCTGCTTGCCTACCCGGATCACCCGTCTGGCTACCTGCCGTGCCCGCCTGCTTGCCCGGATCACCCATCTGGCTACCTGCCGTGCCTCCCTGCTTTCCAACCCGGATCACCCGTCAGGCTACCTGCCGTGCTCTCCCGCTATACCTGTCAGCCTCAGCCATCTGACCCGTGGGAGTCGCCTGTTCTCCCTCAAGGTCGGTCCCAGAGTGGCACCTGGTCCACCTGCCCGGTCCCTCCTTGGTTCACGGAGCCGACTAAGCCGCCGTGCGACCAGGGTCTGTCTGAGTAGGCACTTAGTTACGACCCTCTGGTCCCTCCTTGCATCCCAGCACAGAGGTTCCACCACGCAGATCTGTAACACCCACATAGTCCTCTATACAGAATAATGGGCCCCACATAGTCCTCCATGTAGAATAATGGGCCCCATATAGTCCTCCATACAGAATAATGGGCCTCACATAGTCCTCCATACAGAATAATGGGCCCCACATAGTCCTCCATACAGAATGGGCCTCACATAGTCCTCCATACAGAATAATGGGCCCCACATAGTCCTCCGTACAGTATAATGGGCCCACATAGTCCTGCATACAGAATAAAGGCTCCACATGGTCTTCCATAAAGAATAATGGGCCTCACATAGTCCTCCATAGAGCATAATGGGCCACACATTAAAAGAAAAACCTCTACCCCAGTCCCTTGCTGCTCTGGTTACAGCAGCGTGTCTTCTGAAGCTCTTCACTGCTCGACACAGTAGGCGCTAAATCCAGGATGCTGATACAGTTGGAGGTGCAATACTGGGGGGGCAGTGACAGAGTCACGGGCCAAATAAAATCAGCAAACAAGCCAAAGTTTGACATGTGTGCCTTAGGGAATCTGTCATGATGATCAATCTCCCTTTATTTATAAAATCTGCCACTCCATGACCCAAAAATGTACTTTTTATTCCATATACAAATTAGGCTGAAGTGTTCTGGGTGTGATAGGAGCACTTTCTTAGCTTTTGCCTTTTGCCTCCCCATCTCTATTTCCACATTCTTTGTTTGACTGATAGCTTACTGACTTTACTACACAGCCAGTAACTTATCAAGCAGAAGAAGGTGATGCTAGGAGGTGGAAGAGATGGGGAGGCAGAGGTTTGAGAAGTGCTTGGATCATGTGGATCTTTCAGTCAAGAAGCAACAGATTTTATAAATAAAGATATAGATTTTCTTACCAGTTTATAATCTTAATTAGCCAGACGATTAGATTTGTTAATCCGAGAGAAATACACTATTGTGTTTAAATTTACTTGTAAATGTTTGTGCATTTCTAAAGGTCAGACCAGGATTTGTGTAACCCTGATTGCTGTCTCCTCTTGGTTAGGTGAACAATGTTGTTTGTTACTATGCTAGTAACATATTATACTAAGTCAGCTGAAAATTTATTTACAATAGCCCCCTACTATACCAACTATGTAAATAGATTAGCTCAGACAATGAGAGCTGAGCCACGTGAGTAATGCCCTCCCTAACCCTGACCTGTGACTGATGACCTTTATATGTAAATAGAAAAAGGGTTTATCTATCCTGCTGAAAAGAGACTTGGGTCAGAGTCAGAAACACTTTACAAGGAGAATGAGAGACATCCTTCAGGACAGTAGATGGATTGCATGGCATTACCCAAAGAGACACAGATTTGGATTCTATATGATTCTAGCCTAAGGGTACGGCCCTGACTGGAAAGATACGGATCTGCTCCACTGACCATTAGAGAGACATGGATAGATACTGGGGAGACCAGGCTGGGATGAGGAAGTCACCTGGCCCCATGGATATGTTGTTTGGGGTTGCCAGGGGGGACCCACCGGTCGCCTGGAACTCATGGACATATTCGGAGAAGCCAGATTGTTACCCGCCAGTCATTTGGCCCCATGGAAACTCTCGGAGAGCCCAGGGTGGGACCCTCGAGTCTTCTGGCCTTGTACCTCGATGGACTGCTAGCTTCCTAAGCTTGCCGCTACCTCCTCTCTATGGGGGCCCGCCAGAAGCGGGGGGCCACTGGTTGAGGTAGTTGGCCCTGGAAGTTCCAAAGTCGCAGCTGTTCTATCCGAGGTGGGTGGAAAGGTGAGACTGTGTAATGTTGTACCCTCTTGGGTATTTGCTGGGACTGTTCTATGTGTTTATTGTCCGCTTTGTGGTTCAATAAAGTATTGCCACACTGTTTTACCCTCATCCTGTTTTGTCTAAGTAGTGTTATGCCCACGGAAGACCCTGTGTCTTCACATTTTGGTGGCAACTGTGGGATACTACTCAGTCCAGCAGAGCTGGAGGAGCTGCAGGGGACTGGTGTTCGCACACAAGGTCGAAAGGGCTCCACAACCAGGAAGGCATGTAGACAGATCCAGCAGACCGTAGGTGAGGCATACACAGAGGGTTTCGGATGCTACCATGTCCAACCCCACCAGCCCGGCCATGGGAGGAGGACCGGAAAGGATATACAGCAGAAACAGGAAACAGTAACTACAGGAGCTGTGCCAGCTGCAACGGATTAAATACCAGACCACCGACACTCATCGCATTTAATTCAGGAACCACAGGATGCAGAGGACAGCATGTGTGGACACTATGGATACCAGTCTGTTTTCTTCAATTATGTGTGGAGTTTATTCGCAAGGAAGACATGGAATATGCACTGAGGAAGCAGTATGATGCAAAGTTTTGTTGTCATGAAGGTGAGACCTCTTACATTTGTGTCTGTGCTTAAAGACATGCCGATGGACTGTCTCCAATGAGTGGAGAAAGATGATTGGGATCCTATCATGTCTGGCTAATTAAGATTGGGGGAGCAATGTGACGATACATCTTATAATCTTAATTAGCCAGACGATTAGATTTGTTAATCCAAGAGAATTTCTAAAGGTCAGACCAGTATTTGTCTAACCCTGATTGCCGTTTCCTCTTGGTTAGGTGGACAATGTTGATGGTTACTATGCTAATAACATATTATACTAAGTCAGCTGAAAGTTTATTTACAATAGCCCCCTACTACACCAACTATGTAAATAGATTAGCTGAAACATTGAGAGCGAAGCCATCTGAGTAATGCCCTCCCTAACCCCGACTTGTGACTGATGACCTTTATATGTAAATAGAAAAAGGGTTTATCTATCCTGCTGAAAAGAGACTTGGGTCAGAGTCAGAAACATTTTACAAGGAGAATGAGAGACACCCTTCAGTACAGTAGATGGATTGCATGGCATTACCCAAATAGACACAGATTTGGATTCTATATGATTCTAGCCTAAGGGTACAGCCCTGAGTGGAAAGATACGGATCTCCTCCATTGACCATCAGGGAGACATGGATACATTTTGGGGAGACCAGAGTGGGACAAGGAAGTCACCGGGCCCCATGGATATGTTGTTTGGGGTTGCCAGGAGGGAACCACCGGTCGCCTGGAACTCATGGAGAATTTCGGAGAAGCCAGATTGTGACCCGCCGGTCATCTGGCCCCATGGAAACTCACGGAGAGGTCAGGGTGGGACCCTCAAGTCTCCTGGCCTTGTACCTTGATGAACTGCTAGCTTCCTAAGGTTGCCGCTACCTCCTCTCTGTGGGGGCCCACCAAAAGCAGGGGGCCACTGGTTGAGGTAGTTAGCCCTGGAAGTCCCAAAGTCGCAGCTGTTCTATCCCAGGCGGGCAGAAGGGTGAGACTGGGTAATGTTGTACCATTTGGGTATTTGCTGGGACTGTTCTATGTGTTTATTGTCCGCTTTGTGATTCAATAAAGTATTGCCACACTGTTTTACCCTCTCCCTGTGTTGTCTGAGTAGCGTTATGCCCAAGGAACACCTCAGGTCTTCACATTTTAACGTCCATGACAGAATCTAGTGTCCATAACCTGCAATATTATATTTATCAAGAAAGGCAGCCAGGCCCTTCTTGAATTTTAGTAGTGAATCAACCATTATAACATCATGTGGCAGAGAGTTCCATAGTCTCACTGCTCTTACTGTAAAGAATCTGCATCTGTGATTATGATTAAACCTTCTTTATTCTAGACGTAGAGCAGGGATGTCAAACTAAACACACAGAGAAAAACTAGGTCAACCTGTATACAGTATAATGGGCCTGACATAGTCCTCCATACAGAATAATGGGCCCCACATAGTCCTGAATACAGAATGATGGGCTCCACATGGTCCTCCATACAGAATAATGGGCCCCATATAGTCCTCCATACAAAATGAGGACACACATAGTCTTCCATACAGAATAATGGGCCTCACATAGGGGTGGTGGTTTTGGTGTCACGGGCCAAATACACTGCTCAAAAAAATAAAGGGAACACTTAAACAACAGAATATAACTCCAAGTAAACCAAACTTCTGTGAAATCAAACTGTCCACTTAGGAAGCAACACTGATTGACAATCTATTTCACATGCTGTTGTGCAAATGGAATAGACAATTGATGGAAATTATTGGCAATTATCAAGACTCACTCAATAAAGGAGTGGTTCTGCAGGTGGGGACCACAGACCACATCTCAGTACCAATGCTTTATGGCTGATGTTTTGGCCACTTTTGAATGTTGGTTGTGCTTTCACACTCGTGTTAGCATGCGACGAACTCTACAACCCACAGAAGTTGCTCAGGTACTGCAGCTCATCCAGGATGGCACATCAATGCGAGCTGTGGCACAGTTTGCTGTGTCTGTCAGCGTAGTGTCCAGAGGTTGGAGGTGCTACCAGAAGATAGGCCAGTACACCAGGAGACGTGGAGGGGGCCGTGGGAGGGCAACAACCCAGCAGCATAACCGCTACCTCCGCCTTTGTGCAAGGAGGAACAGGAGGAGCACTGCCAGAGCCCTGCAAAATGACCTCCAGCAGGCCACAAATAATAATAATAATAATCTTTATATAGCGCTAACATATTCCGCAGCGCTTTACATACATTATCGTCGCTGTCCCCATCGGGGCTCACAATCTAGATTCCCTATCAGTATGTCTTTTTGGAGTGTGGGAGGAAACCGGAGAATCCGGAGGAAACCCACGCAAACACGGGGAGAACATACAAACTCCTTGGAGATGTTGTCCTTGGTGGGATTTGAACCCAGGACCCCAGCGCTGCAAGGCTGCAGTGCTAACCACTGCGCCACCGTGCCAAATGTGCATGTGTCTGCACAAATGGTTAGAAACCGACTCCATGAGGGTGGCATGAGGGAGGGCCCGACGTCCACAGATGGGGGTTGTGCTCACAGCCCAACACCGTGCAGGATGCTTGGCATTTGCCACAGAACACCAGGATTGGCAAAGTCGCCACTGGCGCCCCGTGCTCTTCACAGATGAAAGCAGGTTCACACTGAGCATATGTGACAGACGTGACAGAGTCTGGAGACGCTGTGGAAAGCGATCTGCTGCCTGAAACATCCTTCAGCATGACTGGTTTGGCAGTGGGTCAGTAATGGTGTGGGGTGGCATTTCTTTGGAGGGCTGCACAGCCCTCCATGTGCTCGCCAGAGGTAGCCTGACTGCCATTAGGTACCGAGATGAGATCCTCAGACCCCTTGTGAGACCATATGCTGGTGCGGTTGGCCCTAGGTTCCTCCTAATGCAGGACAATGCCAGGCTTCATGTAGCTGGAGTGTGTTAGCAGTTCCTGCAAGATGAAGGCATTGAGGCTATGGACTGTCCTGCCCGTTCCCCAGACCTGAATCCGATTGAGCACGTCTGGGACATCATGTCTCGCTCCATCCACTAACGTCACGTTGCACCACAGACTGTCCAGGAGTTGGCGGATGCTTTAGTTCAGGTCTGGGAGGAGAACCCACAGGAGACCATCCGCAACCTCATCAGGAGCATGCCCAGGCGTTGTAGGGAGGTCATACAGACAAAAGGAGGCCACACACAATACTGAGCCTCATTTTGACTTGTTTTAAGGACATTACATCAAAGTTGGATCAGTCTGTTGTTACGGATCCGGGTGGTGGAACCTCTGTGCTGTGATACAAGGAGGGACTAGAGGGGCGTAACTAAGTGCCTACCCGGAACGACCCTGGCCACACGGCGGCTTAGTCGACTCCATGAACCAAGGAGGGACCAGGAAGGTGAACCAGGTGCCACTTTGGTACCGACCTTGTGTGAAAGCAGGCGCCTCCCACGGGACTGATGGCCGAGGCCGACAGGCACAGCAGATGAGCATGGCTGATAGACAGGCAGGTGATGCGGGTAGACAGGCACGGCCGATAGGCAGGCAAGCGGGCACGGCTCATAGACAGGCTGGTGGGCACTGGAACCTGAGGAGAGTGTTAGCACACAAACAACAATCTTGCACAGGCACCTCCATTTTGGAGGAGGTGCCTTATATAAGGGAAGTCCTCCGGCCATTGGCCGGGGACTCTTTAGGATGGCAAGCGCGGCCCCTTTAAGAGGGAGGGAGCGGACGCGCACCCTAAGCCCAGTGCCCGGGGAACGTGAGCGCACCGCGGGCAGACGCAGGAGGGGAGCCGGAGGACGCCGGACCGGGACTGCGGCGGTGAGGGGATCGGCTTCTCTGCCAGGACGCCACACCTGTAGTGTGTTTTTCCATTTTAATTTTGGTGGTGACTCCAAATCCAGGCCTCCATTGGTTAATAAATTTGATTTCCATTGATGATTTTTGTGTGATTTTGTTGTCAGCACATTCAACTTTGTCCAGAACAAAGTATTCAATGAGAATATTTCATTCATTCAGATCTAGGATGTGTTATTTGAGTGTTCCCTTTATTTTTTTGAGCAGTGTATAATCACCCTGTGGGCCAGATCTGGCCCATGGACCAGAGTTTGACATGTATAACATAGAGGATGCCCCCTTGTCTCTATCTCAGACCTAATTGTTAAAAGATCATTAGAAAGATCTTTGTAGTGTTCCCTCATATATTTATTTGTACACTGTAATAAGATCATCCCCAAGCCTCCGTTTTAACAAACTGAATAACCCGAAGTTTAATAACCTATATTGGTATTGCAATCCACCCATTCCCTTAATAACCTTGGTTGCTCTTCTCTCCAAAATTGTACACGGTATTCTAAGTTTGGCTGCACTAGTGATTTGTATAGAGGCATAACTATGTTCTCATCATGGGCATCTATGTTAATTTAAATGCATCCCATTATTTTATTTGCCTTGGTAGCGACTGCCTGATACTGATCACTAAAGTGAAGTTTGCCATCCTGTCTTTTTCAGTGACAGTTTTACCCAGTGTTTTACAATTTAGTAAATAATTATAGATTTTATTTTGTCTGCCCAAGTGCATCACCTTATATTTATCTATATTAAATTTCAATTGCCATTTCTCAGCCCAAGCCTCCAGCTTACATAAATCTTTCTGCAATATTAAATTATTCTCCTCTATATTGATTACCCTGCAGAGTTTAGTATCATCTGCAAATATTGTAATTCTACTCAGTATGCCCCCTACAATGTCATTAATAAATGTTAGAAAAAAGAGGGCCCAATGCAGACCCCTGTTGTACCACACTGTTAACTGTGACCCACTATCAGTGTGTTCCATTAATAACCACTCTTTGTTTTCTAACACTGAGCTTGTATTTAACCCAGGTACACATTTTTTCCCCTAGTGCCATTATTCTCATTTTATATACAAACCTTTTGTTTGGCACCATATCAAACACCTTTGAACAGTCCATATGCACAACATCCACTGTGTTTCCCTAGTCCAGTCTGGAACTTACCTCCTCATAGAAGCTGATCAGATTAGTTTGACAAGACCAATCTCTCATAAAACCATGTTGATGGTGGGTCATGAGGTTATTCTTTTTGAGATACCCCAAAAGATATTCCATCTGTTAGGAAACCCTGGAGGATTTTACCCACAGCTGGGGTTAAACTTACAAGCATAGAATTTCCAGGCTCAATTTTGTCCCCATTTTGAATATTTGCACCACATTTGCTATGCGCCAGTCCTGTGGTACAGACCGTTATTATGGAATCTATGAATATTAAAAATAACATTCTGTCTATCATTGTACTTAATTCCTGCAGTACTCAGGGGTGTACGCCATCCAGGTATGGCAATTTTTGTCTACTTTAGTGATTTTGAGGTGACGGCGTACTTCTTGCTGGGTTAAGCAGATGACATTTAGTGAAAAATTTTCTAGTATCCCTGAACATGTCATCTGTCATGGGATTTACTTGTATAAATACTGAAGAGAAAAAGTAGTTTAGCAGACTGCCCTTTCCCTGATTCTCTTCCACCATTCCCCCCAGACTATTTTTGAAGGTGCCAACAGTAACATTTTTCAGTTTTTTACTATTTATATAGTCATAGAATATTTTTTGATTATTTTTACTTTCTGTGGTAACGAGTCTCAGTCTCAATCTCTGATGCCTTTATGTGATTTTTACACATTTTTTTTAGAAATATTTAATGCCTCGTCACTAATACCCTCTTGCTTTAATTCTCTTACCTATTTATTTTTTTTCATTTATTGCGCCATAGTGGTTTCCTCCTATTTCTATCTTGTTTATTACCAAAGGGTATATGTTGTGCACAGGTCCTATTCAGTATGTTTGTAAAAATGTCCCATTTGCTTTGCGTATTTTTATTTCTGATGACACTAAGATTATCTCTCAGCCGTTGGAAATTCGCCTTTCTGAAGTTTAGTGTCCTTGTAGTCCCTAGTCCCTCTACTATACATCCTATTAATGGATACATGAAAACGTATTATTTTGTGATCACTATTACTCAAGTGACCCCCAACCTGTATACTTAATATGCGGTCCGGCCTATTGGTCAATATTAGGTCTAGAGGTTCCCCCCTTCTCGTTGGGTCCTGAACCAATTGTGAAAGGTAACTGTCTTTCATTGTTGTAAAAAAACTGTTTCCTTTGCTGGACCTGCAGGTTTCTGCTTCCCAATTTATATCAGGGTAGTTGAAGTACCCCATAATAATAACTTCTCCCTGATTCTCTGTCTCATCTATTAGCTTTATGAGGATACTTTATGCCACTTTCATTATATTTGGAGACTTAGAATAATAAAATACTGATAGGCATTTGTTATTTCTCCCTCCCCTTATCTCCACCCACATTAACTCCACATTTACATTGACCTCACATATATTATCACGTAGGATGGGGTTTAGGAATGATTTTACATATAGGCAAACCCCTCCCCTTTGCTTATTTGTAAGGTCATTCCTGAACAGACTGTACCCTGTAAATTAACAGTCCAGTCATAGCTCTTGTCCAGCCATATCTCCATTATCTCCACCATATCATAATTTGCTTTCAGCAATATTAATTCTAATTCCTCCATTTTGTTAGTGAGACTTCAGGCATTAGTGTACGGTGCTGTTCACCATTATTGGCACTCCTTCATTTTTTTCATAGACGGTACAATATCTTCAGAAATAAATGGAAATGTACCAAAGTTATATCCTCAGGATTTTTTAATTAGTAGTCCAAAGTAATACAACAATAAAACATTGTTTTTCAACTTTCATGTTGCAATTTCAAAGAAAAAAACAGAATAAATAGCATGTGCAGCAATAAAGGCACTCTGGTAGGCATGTATAAGCTTCTTGCACTTCTCAGCTGTAATTTTCTTCCAATCTTCCTTTGCAGTTTGTTCAAGCTCTTGAATGTTTGCAGGGTTCTTTTTCCCAATGGCAGATTTCAGCTCACCCTAAAGATTTTCAATGGGATTGAAGTCAGGACTCATTGATGGCTATTTTAAAACAGTCCATTTTTTCTTTTTCAACCATTCCTGTGTACTTTTGGATGTGTGCTTTGGTCATTGTCTTGCTGGAGGACCCATGATCTTTGACTCAAAGTTTTTTTTACACTGGGTTGGACATTTTGTGCTAAAATCTCTTGATAATTCTCTGATTTCATGATTCCTGTGATACGGTCAAGGCCTCCAGTACCAGACGCAACAAAGCATCTCCACAGCATTATGGATACTCCACCAAGCTTAACTGTTGGTAAGGTGTTCCTTTCCTTATAAGCTTCATTGCGCCGTCTGTAAACAAACTGTTGCTATGCATTGCCAAAAAGCTCTATTTTTGTTTTATCTGTCTACAGAACATTTTCTTAGAAGGATTGTTGTTTGTCTAGGTACTGTTTGGCAAAGATCAGTCATTCCTTTTTATGTCTTTTCTTCAGCATTGGTTTCTTCCTTGGCCTTCGCCCATAAAGTTCTGCTTGGTTTAGTGTGCAGAGTATGGTACTTGTTGAAACCATGACCCCAGACTCTTCCAGATTGGCCTTCAGGTCTTAGGATGTTTGACAAAGTGCTTTTTCCACCATTCGCACTAACCTTCGAAGACATCTCTTGTCAATTTTCCTTTTTCCCCCCAAGTCCAGGGAGTTTCTTGATGGTTCAATGCTTGGCAAACTTCTTAATAACATTGCTCACTGTTGAAACTGGGATACCAAGGTGTTTGCAGATGGCCTTATACCCTTTGTAAGTCTTTTGTTTGCTAATAATAGCAGTTCTGATGTCCTCAGACAGCTCCTTTGTCTTCACCATTGTGACAAAGGAACAAGGGCTTACCATGTGGCTTTTTAAAACACTGAAGTCATCATTCATTGGCTAATTCATGTCACTTGGGCACTGACAATTAATCACAGGTGAATCTCTTTTGTGATTTACCACAGGTGAGTCAAATTGTGTCGCCATACTATAATGATATAAAGGGTGCCAATACCAGTGTCACAGCAAGTTTTAGGTTTTTATATTTTTCCCCTCCATTGTTTTTTGTTTTAAATTATTGTTTATCATTTGCTCTTTTGTATTTAACATGAGTGCTCTATACCAAAAAACAGTTTCACTTGATTCATTTTTTTCAGGAGATATTTCACATTATGTACTTAAACTTCATGGGTGCCAATGATGAGCAGGACTGTACATGAACTTTAAGTATTTCTCTATACCTCTATTCCTGCTTAGTGTATTGACTGTGCTAACCCCCTCACCCCATGCCACCCCCAATTTCATGGTCACTATCTACACTATCTTCCCCACCTATTCAGTAATTGTCCACCCCCTAGTCCCAAGTTTAAACACTCCTCCAACCTTCTAGCCATTTTTTTAACCAGCACAGCTGCACCCTACCCATTCAGATGCCGCCCATCCCTAGCGCAGAGCCTATAACCAACAGAGAAGTCAGCCCAGTTCTTGAGAAACTCCAAACCACCCTTCCTACACCAATTCCTGTGCCACTTATTCACCTTCCTTATCTCCCGCTGCCTCTCTGGCGTGGCACGTGGTACAGGCAGTATTTCAGAAAATACTACCTTTGAGGTCCTTGCTTTAACCTAACAGTATAATTCCTTGAAATCATCTTTAAGGACCTTCCACCTACCTCTAACTTTGTCATTGGTGCCGATGTACAGCATGACCACTGGATCCTCACCAGCCCCTTCCAGTAATCTGTCAACCCGATCAGCGATGTGCCAAACTCGAGTGCCAGGAAGACAGCACTCCATTTGGTGATCCCTGTCTTTGTGACAGATTGCACTGTTCCCCTAATAATGAAGTCCCCCATTACCAGCACCTATCTGACCAACCCTGTGCTTCTATTCCTCACCTTACTGGAGCTGACACTCCTCTGGCTTTCAGAGGTTGTGCCTTGCTGCAGCAGTGCTGCCCCTGTACTGACCCCCCCTCATCTGCCAACTTACTAAACATGTTGAAGTGTGCCAGATGAGAACTACCCTATGTGGCACCATTCCCTCTAACCTGCCTTGTGTCACCCAGATTGCTGCCTCACTGTCCAAGAGCTCCATACCACGATCCTCCCCCACATCTACCCCAGAGAGAACCTGCTGAGTGAGCAGCAAACTCCTTTCCATATTGTCAATGGGTCTCAGTGTTGCCAGTTGTTCACTTAGATCCAGTACCTGGTGTGACGTTAGTTACTACTTAGGGACACGCCGTGAGGTGGGGAAGCTAGGGAGTCTGAAGTCAAAAGCCAGGAGGGTACATCATAAACAGAGGGGTGAGGCAAAGGTGGTCAGGTCACAGTCCAAGAAGATAGAGGATCAAGACAAAGAGGTCAGTCAAACGGATGGTCAAAGACAAATCCAAGGTCGGTCAGCAAATGATCAAAATACAGAACTCACAGCACATGTCAAACTCACACCAAGCAGAGCAGAGCTACAACTGGCAGAGACAAAAGGCGAACAGGAGACACCTGTAGGAAGCCCAGCATGCCCCAGCCCTGATTGGGTGACTGGACTGTCACTCACCACACTGACAGCTCAGCACACCCAAGCCTTGGACAGCTCAGTGTTATGACTGCCAAACCACATTAACATGAGTAACGAATAGTGTTGAGCGAGTATGTTCTGTTCAGAGTATGCTCGGGCCGAGCTCCGAGTATTTACAGCTGCTTGGTGATATGGTTGAATCGCTCCCGTGTGCATGATTTGCAACTGTTTGACAGCTTTATTACATGTGAGGAATGTGTAAGAAATAGACATTCCTCACATGTAATAAAGCTGTCAAACAGTTGCAAATCATGCACACGGGAGCGATTTAACCATATCACCGAGCAGCTGTAAATACTTGGAGCTCGGCCCGAGCATACTGGGCAAAAGGGTTAATAGAACATACTCGCTTAACACTAGTAACGAACAAACCAGGAAGACAAATACCTGAATATGACAGGTCCTAGTTCAGACTAGGAAAAGCCCTTCTCTGACCCTGGTCTGTCACTGCCTGACCGCAAAGGTAGACACCCCAAGGTAAAGCAATGACGCCCCCACTCGATGGCAGCTTACCCTGAATTTCCTTAGTAGCTCCTAGGATCACTAGAGTAGCAGATCCCTAAGGAGAAAATGAATCACACACAAAACTGTTATGATCTGCAACAAGTACTAAGGAAAGAAAGGGGAAAGCTGTCCCTACAGTAAGACTAAGCTGAATACCTACGATGTAGCGGGCTGCCTGTTCCTAGCGAACAGACCCGCCTTAGTCCTCGGCTAGTCTGAACGAAGACCTATAGCATAAGGGGAGGGGTCCCTAAAAGAACTAAGGACTGGAACAAATATGGGACCCCTCCTAAACAGAGAAGTTTTGCAGAACAGAAAAAGACAAACTGACAAAAAGGTACAAGAGGTCCCAAAAGTACCAAACGAACTGACAGAGAAAGGCACCGAAGCACCTGGCTAGAGAAACAGTTAAAAAAACACTGAAGTCCAGCACAGCCAGAAGGGCGGAGTTGGAATATAAAGGCAGATGGTCAAGTGACCGCAAAACACAAGATGGAAAAAACAGGAGGGTTCTAACAAAAACAACTGCAACCAACACAAACTACAGCAAAGTGAATTAATCCAAAAAAGTCAATCACCAGCAGGGAATACCAGTAGGCGAAGGTATTTAAAGTTGCACCAGAAATGTGATAGGACAGACAAACAGAGTGAATGAAAAACACCTGTTACCCAAAACCGACACAAAGCAAAGATAACAGAACTAAAACACCCAAAGAAAAGGTGCATCAGTTTTGGCTCAGCGAAAAAAGACGTTGACCACAGAACCAAGGGTTCGAATCCAGAAGCATGACACTGAGTTGTCTATCATGATACTGACAACTCAGCACGCCCTCGCCACAGATTGGACGCCTGAGCTGCCACTCACCACACTGAGAGGAGGAATCGTGACACCTGGGCTTTCAAATGTACAACGTGCACACATCTCGTAGAGCAGTGTGTATAATCAAACGAATGGTCAAGGATTGCATGTAGATGTGTACAGAATGGCATTGTCAATCATGGAGCACATATTACTAATGATGATTTCACAAGACAGATGTTATGATCTGCAACAAGAACTAAGGAAAGATAGGGGAAAGCTGTCCCTACAGTAAGACTAAGCTGAATCCCTACGATGTAGCGGGCTGCCTGTTCCTAGTGAACAGACCCGCCTTAGTCCTCGGCTAGTCTGAACGAAGACCTATAGAATTAAGGGAGGGGTCCCTAAAAGAACTAAGGACTGGGACAAAAACGGGACACCTCCTAAACAGAAATTGTTGTAGAACACAAAAGACAAACTGACAAAAAGTACTAGAGATCCCAGAGGACCAAGCAAACTGACAGAGATAGGCACCGAAGCACCAGGCTAGCAAAACAGTCAAACAACATTGAAGTCCAGCAAAGCCAGAAGGGCGGAGCTGGAATATATAGGCAGATGGTCACGTGACCGCAAAACACAAGATAGAAAAAACTAACAGGAGGGTTCTAACAGTACCCCCTCTTTTATGAGGATCCTCCGGATCCTCCAGGCCCAGGCCTATCCGGAAACCTCCTGTGGAAAGCTTTAACAAGCCTAGGAGCAGAGACATCATACGTCCTTACCCAGGAGTTGTCTTCGGGATCGAAACCCTTCCAGGAGACAAGATACTGTAATCTCCCTCTATGCCATCTAGAATTCAAGATACGTGAAATTTCATATTCGCCGTCTTCCACCACAGGAGGAACTGTGACAGTGACGTCCCTATCAGATACGTCAGCCTTTTTCAACAAGGAAATATGAAACACAGGATTAATCTTCCAAGAAGTAGGGACATCCAACCTAACAGTAGACTGGTTAACAACCTGAAGCACTTTAAATGGACCCACAAACTTAGGACCCAGTTTTTTAGAGGGAATCCTCAACCGCAGGTTCTTCGAGGACAACCAAACCATGTCACCCACAGTAAACAAAACCTCTTTACGTTTCCTGTCAAAATACTTCTTGGAGTTTTTGTTAGCCTCTTGAAGGTTACAACGTACAGTACAGACCGAAAGTTTGGACACACCTTCTCATTTAAAGATTTTTCTGTATTTTCATGACTATGAAAATTGTACATTCACACTAAAGGCATCAAACTATGAATTAACACATGTGGAATTATATACTTAGCTAAAAAGTGTGAAACAACTGAAAATATGTCTTATATTCTAGGTTCTTCAAAGTAGCCACCTTTTGCTTTGATGACTGCTTTGCACACTCTTGGCATTCTCTTGATGAGCTTCAAGACGTAGTCACCGGAAATGGTCTTCCAACAATCTTGAAGGAGTTCCCAGAGATGCGTAGCACTTGTTGGCCCTTTTGCCTTCACTCTGCTGTCCAGCTCACCCCAAACCATCTCGATTGGGCTCAGGTCTGGTGACTGAGGAGGCCAGGTCATCCGGCGTAGCACCCCATCACTCTCATTCTTGGTCAAATAGCCCTTACACAGCCTGGAGGTGTGTTTGGGGTCATTGTCCTGTTGAAAAATAAATGATGGTCCAACTAAACGCAAACCGGATGGAATAGCATGTCGCTGCAAGATGCTGTGGTAGCCATGCTGATTCAGCATGCCTTCAATTTTGAATAAATCCCCAACAGTGTCACCAGCAAAGCACCCGCACACCATCACACCTCCTCCTCCATGCTTCACGGTGGGAACCAGGTATGTAGAGTCCATCCGTTCACCTTTTCTGTGTCGCACAAAGACACGGTGGTTGGAACCAAACATCTCAAATTTGGACTCATCAGACCAAAGCACAGATTTCCACTGGTCTAATGTCCATTCCTTGTGTTCTTTAGCCCAAACAAGTCTCTTCTGCTTGTTGCTTGTCATTAGCAGTGGTTTCCTAGCAGCTATTTTACCATGAAGGCCTTCTGCACAAAGTCTCCTCTTAACAGTTGTTGAAGAGATGTGTCTGCTGCTAGAACTCTGTGTGGCATTGACCTGGTCTCTAATCTGAGCTGCTGTTAACCTGCGATTTCTGAGGCTGGTGACTCGGATAAACTTATCCTCAGAAGAAGAGGTGACTCTTGGTCTTCCTTTCCTGGGGCAGTCCTCATGTGAGCCAGTTTCCTTGTAGCGCTTGATGGTTTTTGCAACTGCACTTGGGGACACTTTCAGAGTTTTCCCAATTTTTCACACTGACTGACCTTCATTTCTTAAAGTAATGATGGCCACTCATTTTTCTTTACTTAGCAGCTTTTTTATTGCCATAATACAAATTCTAACAGTCTATTCAGTAGGACTATTAGTTGTGTATCCACCAGGCGTCTGCACAACACAACTGATGGTCCCAACCCCATTTATAAGGCAAGAAATCCCACTTATTAAACCTGACAGGGCACACCTGTGAAGTGAAAACCATTTCCAGTGACTACCTCTTGAAGCTCATCAAGAGAATGCCAAGAGTGTGCAAAGCAGTCATCAAAGCAAAAGGTGGCTACTTTGAAGAACCTAGAATATAAGACATATTCTCAGTTGTTTCACACTTTTTTGTTAAGTATATAATTCCACATGTGTTAATTCATAGTTTTGATGCCTTCAGTGTGAATGTACAAGTTTTATAGTCATGAAAATACAGAAAAATCTTTAAATGAGAAGGTGTTTCCAAACTTTTGGTCTGTACTGTACATTAGTCCAAACTCTCTCCAAATCACCGGAAAAATTCTCCTCCTCCGGCACCGCCGACCCCAATTTAGAAAACTAACCAAAAGACGGATGTATCCCAGTACAACAAAAAAAAGGAGAACACCCAGCAGAGGAGGATGTATGATTGTTAAAAGCAAATTCTGCGAGAGGCAGAAACTCCGACCACACCTTTTGATTGTCCGCCACAAAAGAAAACTGTTCAACATCCTGGTTCTTTCTTTCAGTCTGTCCATTAGACAAATGGACTCCCAACCTGTCACAAAAAGCACGCCAAAAGTGAGCCACAAACTGAGGTCCTCTATCAGATACAATATCCGTGGGAACGCCATGGAGCTTGACAATCTCCTTAACAAACGCCTTAGCGAGTGTCTTGGCGCAGGGCAACTTAATGAATGGAACCAAATGACACATCTTACTAAAACGGTCCACAACCACCCAGATGACAGTAAAACCCTCGGACACAGGAAGATCAGTAATAAAATCCTAATGAGATGCGTCCAAGGCGCACTAGGAACCTCCAGAGGGCAAAGCAACCCCGCAGCAGGAGTATGTGAAGCCTTTGACCTAGTGTACACAGAACACTGACGCACCCACTTGATGACTTCCTTCTGCCATCCAGGCCACCAAAAACTGCGACTGATCAGTCTCTTAGTCTCCGAAATTCCTGGATGACCTGCCAACTGAGACTCATGACACTCCACAAACAAATCTCTCCTAAAGGCTCTAGGCACGAACATCTTCCCATGGGGAGTGTTAGATGGAGCATCATCTTGAGCTTTCAGAATCCCATTCTCCAAAATGGAGGCCAAAGCTGCCACCACAACTCCTTTCTGTAAAATGCTCTCCTCCTCCTCGGCACCAACCGTAGGAGAGAAGCTGCGAGATAAAGCATTGGCTTTAACATTCTTAGTACCAGGGATATAGGTAACAGAAAAATGAAACCGAGAAAAAAAAAGTGCCCACCTAGCTTGACGGGCATTCAAGCGCTTGGCAGCATCCAGATAGATCAAATTCTTATGATCTGTGAAAATCTGACTAGGAAATCTAGCGCCTTCCAAAAAATGACGCCAATGTTCAAACGCGAGTTTAATAGCCAGCAACTCCCGATTTCCAATATCAGAATTCAGTTCGGTTTCCGAATTTTTTTTTCGAAAAGAAGGCACAAGGATGTACTCCACCCTTGTTCTCCTGAGACAAAACTGTTCCGACCCCCACTGATGAAGCATCTAACCTTGACCAAAAAAGGCTTGGTCTCATCAGACTGCATAAGGATAGGGGCAGAACTGAACCTCTCTTTGAGATACTCAAACGCTTCAATGGCCTCAGTAGTCCACTGGGCCGTATTCGCACCTTTCCTGGTGAGATCAGTTAGAGGTTTAACAATTACAGAAAAATTCTTAATGAATTTCCTGTAATAATTGGCAAAACCCAAAAATCTCTGTATAGATTTCAAACCAATAGGCCTAGGCCATTCCTGCACAGCCTGAACCTTCACAGGGTCCATCTCAAAGCCCTCGCTGGAGACGATGTAGCCCAAAAAACTAATTTTCTGCACAGCGAACTCACATTTCTCCAGCTTAGCAAAGAGTGAATTATCACCCAATAACTGCAAAACTTCACGTACACTCTGCCAATGGGAATCCAGATCTGGTGAATAAATCACAATGTCATCTAAATACACAACCACATTCTTACCAGTCAAAGGTCTCAGGATGTCATTAATAAGGTTCTGAAAAAATGCAGGTGCATTGGTAAGACCAAAAGGCATCACCAGATTCTCAAAATGACCTACCGGAGTGTTAAAAGCAGTTTTCCATTCATCACCCTCCTTCACACGTAACAAATTGTATGCCCTCCGGAGATCAATTTTGGAGAACCACTTGGCTCCCACTAACTGGTTAAACAAGTCAGGAATTAACGGTAATGGGTAGGAATTGCGTACGGTAATCTTATTAATTTCACGAAAATCCAGACATGGACGTAAACCGCCATCCTTTTTTTTAACAAAGAAGACTCCAACTGCCACATGCGACTTAGAAGGTCTAATGTGACCAGCAGCCAGGCTAGTCTCTATGTACTCTTCCAAAGCCTTTCTTTCAGGGATAGTCAGATTAAACAAGCGACTTTTGGGAAGAGTAGCTCCAGGAACAAACTCAATGGCGCAATCATAATCCCTATGAGGAGGTAAAACTTGCGACTCCTCCGAAAAAACCCTCCAAAGATCTTGAATAGGTACAGGTAATTCCCCTTTTTCCACAGCCGCAATGCGACCATTACAACATTTATCATAGCACTTCGGAACTCCAAGACTTAATCACATTAGTAGACCAGTCCAATAAAGGATTGTGCAGTTTTTACCAAGGCAATCCTAGAACAACTGGAGAGGGCAAATTATCCAAAACAACCAAGTCCAAAATTTCTTGGTGAACTCCATTGATAATGAGGGAAAATGCAGCAGTCTTGTGAGTAATACATTTCAAAGGAGTGTTATGAATTGCTACCACAGAAATAGGTGATGACAAAGGTTTGGATTTCAATTTAAGGTTTTCCAAAAACCCTTTATCAATCACATTAAGTGTTGAACCACAATCCACAAATACCTGAAATTCAATCAAATCTCCCTGCAGAGTAGTACTCCCAGAAAGAAACACTCCTGCAGAGCGTAAACAGGCTATACGGGCGTTAATGACCTTTTTTTTTTTTTTTACTTAAACGATGCTCACAATACTTAATCAAATGATCAGCTTTACCATAATAAAGACATAACCCCTCGGCGAATCTCCGGTCTCTTTCCTGAGAGCGGAGTGACATTGCCCCCACCTCTATTGGCTCTCTGCTGTCAGAGCAGATTTTATGGGAACTAGGACCTGACGTTACAGGAGTTTTTACATCATTCACCCTGGACCTCAGTCTCCTGTCCACACGAACAGCTAACTGCATAGCTTCCTGCAGAGTCTCAGGTGCAGGGAATGCAATTAGCAAATCCTTAACCCTTTCACTCAGACCAGCAAGAAATAAACATCTCAGCGCAGAATCATTCCATTTAACTTCTGAGGCCCATCTCCTGAAGTGTGTGCAATAATTTTCAACATCATCAGACCCCTGATTCAAACTTCTAAGTTCTGATTCAGCAGATGAGATTCGATCAGGATCATCATATAATAGCCCCATAGCAGAAAAAAAATCTTCAACAGACCTTAAACACGGATCATTAGGCTGGAGAGAAAAGGCCCAACCCTGTGGTTCTTTGCGCAAAAGTGACATAATAAAACCAATGCGCTGTGATTCATTCCCAGAGGATCTTGGTCTCAAACGAAAATATAACAAACAAGCATTTTTAAAGGAAAAAAAATCTTGTTGTTTACCATAAAAAACATCAGGCAGTCCTACCTTGGGTTCGACAAAATGCGCTCCATGACAGCTACTCACGTGTTGCTGAAGCTCGGCCACCTCCAGAGTCAATCCCTGCAGGCGTTGAGCCAACTCCTGGACGGAAACCATACTGATCCCCGAATTTCTTTCCTTTTAGTTTTTTTTTTGGGCTGGATTTACTGTTATGATCTGCAACAAGAACTAAGGAAAGATAGGGGAAAGCTGTCCCTACAGTAAGACTAAGCTGAATCCCTACGATGTAGCGGGCAAACGGTTCCTAGTGAACAGACCTGCCTTAGTCCTCGGCTAGTCTGAACAAAGACCTATAGAATTAAGGGAGGGGTCCCTAAAAGAACTAAGGACTGGGACAAAAACGGGACACCTCCTAAACAGAAATTGTTGTAGAACACAAACGACAAACTGACAAAAAGTACTAGAGGTCCCAGAGGACCAAGCAAACTGACAGAGATAGGCACCGAAGCACCAGGCTAGCAAAACAGTCAAACAACACTGAAGTCCAGCAAAGCCAGAAGGGCGGAGCTGGAATATATAGGCAGATGGTCACGTGACCGCAAAACACAAGATAGAAAAAACTAACAGGAGGGTTCTAACAGTACCCCCTCTTTTATGAGGATCCTCCGGATCCTCCAGGCCCAGGCCTATCCGGAAACCTCCTGTGGAAAGCTTTAACAAGCCTAGGAGCAGAGACATCATACGTCCTTACCCAGGAGTTGTCTTCGGGACCGAAACCCTTCCACGAGACAAGATACTGTAATCTCCCTCTATGCCATCTAGAATTCAAGATACGTGAAATTTCATATTCGCCGTCTTCCACCACAGGAGGAACTGTGACAGTGACGTCCCTATCAGATACGTCAGCCTTTTTCAACAAGGAAACATGAAACACAGGATTAATCTTCCAAGAAGTAGGGACATCCAACCTAACAGTAGACTGGTTAACAACCTGAAGCACTTTAAATGGACCCACAAACTTAGGACCCAGTTTTTTAGAGGGAATCCTCAACCGCAGGTTCTTCGAGGACAACCAAACCATGTCACCCACAGTAAACAAAACCTCTTTACGTTTCCTGTCAAAATACTTCTTGGAGTTTTTGTTAGCCTCTTGAAGGTTACAACGTACAGTACAGACCAAAAGTTTGGACACACCTTCTCATTTAAAGATTTTTCTGTATTTTCATGACTATGAAAATTGTACATTCACACTAAAGGCATCAAAACTATGAATTAACACATGTGGAATTATATACTTAACTAAAAAGTGTGAAACAACTGAAAATATGTCTTATATTCTAGGTTCTTCAAAGTAGCCACCTTTTGCTTTGATGACTGCTTTGCACACTCTTGGCATTCTCTTGATGAGCTTCAAGACGTAGTCACCGGAAATGGTCTTCCAACAATCTTGAAGGAGTTCCCAGAGATGCTTAGCACTTGTTGGCCCTTTTGCCTTCACTCTGCTGTCCAGCTCACCCCAAACCATCTCGATTGGGCTCAGGTCTGGTGACTGTGGAGGCCAGGTCATCCGGCGTAGCACCCCATCACTCTCATTCTTGGTCAAATAGCCCTTACACAGCCTGGAGGTGTGTTTGGGGTCATTGTCCTGTTGAAAAATAAATGATGGTCCAACTAAACGCAAACCGGATGGAATAGCATGCCGCTGCAAGATGCTGTGGTAGCCATGCTGATTCAGTATGCCTTCAATTTTGAATAAATCCCCAACAGTGTCACCAGCAAAGCACCCGCACACCATCACACCTCCTCCTCCATGCTTCACGGTGGGAACCAGGTATGTAGAGTCCATCCATTCACCTTTTCTGTGTCGCACAAAGACACGGTGGTTGGAACCAAACATCTCAAATTTGGACTCATCAGACCAAAGCACAGATTTCCACTGGTCTAATGTCCATTCCTTGTGTTCTTTAGCCCAAACAAGTCTCTTCTGCTTGTTGCTTGTCATTAGCAGTGGTTTCCTAGCAGCTATTTTACCATGAAGGCCTTCTGCACAAAGTCTCCTCTTAACAGTTGTTGAAGAGATGTGTCTGCTGCTAGAACTCTGTGTGGCATTGACCTGGTCTCTAATCTGAGCTGCTGTTAACCTGCGATTTCTGAGGCTGGTGACTCGGATAAACTTATCCTCAGAAGCAGAGGTGACTCTTGGTCTTCCTTTCCTGGGGCAGTCCTCATGTGAGCCAATTTCCTTGTAGCGCTTGATGGTTTTTGCAACTGCACTTGGGGACACTTTCAGAGTTTTCCCAATTTTTCACACTGACTGACCTTCATTTCTTAAAGTAATGATGGCCACTCATTTTTCTTTACTTAGCAGCTTTTTTATTGCCATAATACAAATTCTAACAGTCTATTCAGTAGGACTATTAGTTGTGTATCCACCAGGCGTCTGCACAACACAACTGATGGTCCCAACCCCATTTATAAGGCAAGAAATCCCACTTATTAAACCTGACAGGGCACACCTGTGAAGTGAAAACCATTTCCAGTGACTACCTCTTGAAGCTCATCAAGAGAATGCCAAGAGTGTGCAAAGCAGTCATCAAAGCAAAAGGTGGCTACTTTGAAGAACCTAGAATATAAGACATATTCTCAGTTGTTTCACACTTTTTTGTTAAGTATATAATTCCACATGTGTTAATTCATAGTTTTGATGCCTTCAGTGTGAATGTACAAGTTTCATAGTCATGAAAATACAGAAAAATCTTTAAATGAGAAGGTGTTTCCAAACTTTTGGTCTGTACTGTACATTAGTCCAAACTCTCTCCAAATCACCGGAAAAATTCTCCTCCTCCGGCACCGCCGACCCCAATTTAGAAAACTAACCAAAAGACGGATGTATCCCAGTACAACAAAAAAAAGGAGAACACCCAGCAGAGGTAGATGTATGATTGTTAAAAGCAAATTCTGCGAGAGGCAGAAACTCCGACCACACCTCTTGATTGTCCGCCACAAAAGAAAACTGTTCAACATCCTGGTTCTTTCTTTCAGTCTGTCCATTAGACAAATGGACTCCCAACCTGTCACAAAAAGCACGCCAAAAGTGAGCCACAAACTGAGGTCCTCTATCAGAAACAATATCCGTGGGAACGCCATGGAGCTTGACAATCTTCTTAACAAACGCCTTAGCGAGTGTCTTGGCGCAGGGCAACTTAATGAATGGAACCAAATGGCACATCTTACTAAAACGGTCCACAACCACCCAGATGACAGTAAAACCCTCGGTCACAGGAAGATTAGTAATAAAATCCATAATGAGATGCGTCCAAGGCGCACTAGGAACCTCCAGAGGGCAAAGCAACCCCGCAGCAGGAGTATGTGAAGCCTTTGACCTAGCGTACACAGAACACTGACGCACCCACTTGATGACTTCCTTCTGCCATCCAGGCCACCAAAAACTGCGACTGATCAGTCTCTTAGTCTCCGAAATTCCTGGATGACCTGCCAACTGAGACTCATGACACTCCACAAACAAATCTCTCCTAAAGGCTCTAGGCACGAACAACTTCCCATGGGGAGTGTTAGATGGAGCATCATCTTGAGCTTTCAGAATCCCATTCTCCAAAATGGAGGCCAAAGCTGCCACCACAACTCCTTTCTGTAAAATGCTCTCCTCCTCCTCGGCACCGACCGTAGGAGAGAAGCTGCGAGATAAAGCATCGGCTTTAACATTCTTAGTACCAGGGATATAGGTAACAGAAAAATGAAACCGAGAAAAAAAAAGTGCCCACCTAGCTTGACGAGCATTCAAGCGCTTGGCAGCATCCAGATAGATCAAATTCTTATTATCTGTGAAAATCTGAATAGGAAATCTAGCGCCTTCCAAAAAATGACGCCAATGTTCAAACGCGAGTTTAATAGCCAGCAACTCCCGATTTCCAATATCAGAATTCAGTTCGGTTTCCGAATTTTTTTTTCGAAAAGAAGGCACAAGGATGTACTCCACCCTTGTTCTCCTGAGACAAAACTGTTCCGACCCCCACTGATGAAGCATCGACCTTGACCAAAAAAGGCTTGGTCTCATCAGACTGCATAAGGATAGGGGCAGAACTGAACCTCTCTTTGAGATACTCAAACGCTTCAATGGCCTCAGTAGTCCACTGGGCCGTATTCGCACCTTTCCTGGTGAGATCAGTTAGAGGTTTAACAATTACAGAAAAATTCTTAATGAATTTCCTGTAATAATTGGCAAAACCCAAAAATCTCTGTATAGATTTCAAACCAATAGGCCTAGGCCATTCCTGCACAGCCTGAACCTTCACAGGGTCCATCTCAAAGCCCTCGCTGGAGACAATGTAGCCCAAAAAACTAATTTTCTGCACAGCGAACTCACATTTCTCCAGCTTAGCAAAGAGTGAATTATCACCCAATAACTGCAAAACTTCACGTACACTCTGCCAATGGGACTCCAGATCTGGTGAATAAATCACAATGTCATCTAAATACACAACCACATTCTTACCAGTCAAAGGTCTCAGGATGTCATTAATAAGGTTCTGAAAAAATGCAGGTGCATTGGTAAGACTAAAAGGCATCACCAGATTCTCAAAATGACCTACCGGAGTGTTAAAAGCAGTTTTCCATTCATCACCCTCCTTCACACGTAACAAATTGTATGCCCTCCGGAGATCAATTTTGGAGAACCACTTGGCTCCCACTAACTGGTTAAACAAGTCAGGAATTAACGGTAATGGGTAGGAATTGCGTACGGTAATCTTATTAATTTCACGAAAATCCAGACATGGACGTAAACCGCCATCCTTTTTTTTAACAAAGAAGACTCCAATTGCCACATGCGACTTAGAAGGTCTAATGTGACCAGCAGCCAGGCTAGTCTCTATGTACTCTTCCAAAGCCTTTCTTTCAGGGATAGTCAGATTAAACAAGCGACTTTTGGGAAGAGTAGCTCCAGGAACAAACTCAATGGCGCAATCATAATCCCTATGAGGAGGTAAAACTTGCGACTCCTCCGAAAAAACCCTCCAAAGATCTTGAATAGGTACAAGTAATTCCCCTTTTTCCACAGCCGCAATGCGACTATTACAACATTTATCATAGCACTTCGGAACTCCAAGACTTAATCACATTAGTAGACCAGTCCAATAAAGGATTGTGCAGTTTTAACCAAGGCAATCCTAGAACAACTGGAGAGGGCAAATTATCCAAAACAACCAAGTCCAAAATTTCTTGGTGAACTCCATTGATAATGAGGGAAAATGCAGCAGTCTTGTGAGTAATACATTTCAAAGGAGTGTTATCAATTGCTACCACAGAAATAGGTGATGACAAAGGTTTGGATTTCAATTTAAGGTTTTCCAAAAACCCTTTATCAATCACATTAAGTGTTGAACCACAATCCACAAATACCTGAAATTCAATCAAATCTCCCTGCAGAGTAGTACTCCCAGAAAGAAACACTCCTGCAGAGCGTAAACAGGCTATACGGGCGTTAATGACCTTTTTTTTTTTTTTTTTACTTAAACGATGCTCACAATACTTAATCAAATGATCAGCTTTACCATAATAAAGACATAACCCCTCGGCGAATCTCCGGTCTCTTTCCTGAGAGCGGAGTGACATTGCCCCCACCTCTATTGGCTCTCCGCTGTCAGAGCAGATTTTATGGGAACTAGGACCTGACGTTACAGGAGTTTTTACATCATTCACCCTGGACCTCAGTCTCCTGTCCACCCGAACAGCTAACTGCATAGCTTCCTGCAGAGTCTCAGGTGCAGGGAATGCAATTAGCAAATCCTTAACCCTTTCACTCAGACCAGCAAGAAATAAACATCTCAGCGCAGAATCATTCCATTTAACTTCTGAGGCCCATCTCCTGAAGTGTGTGCAATAATTTTCAACATCATCAGACCCCTGATTCAAACGTCTAAGTTCTGATTCAGCAGATGAGATTCGATCAGGATCATCATATAATAGCCCCATAGTAGAAAAAAAATCTTCAACAGACCTTAAACACGGATCATTAGGCTGGAGAGAAAAGGCCCAACCCTGTGGTTCTTTGCGCAAAAGTGACATAATAAAACCAATGCGCTGTGATTCATTCCCAGAGGATCTTGGTCTCAAACGAAAATATAACAAACAAGCATTTTTAAAGGAAAAAAAATCTTGTTGTTTACCATAAAAAACATCAGGCAGTCCTACCTTGGGTTCGACAAAATGCGCTCCATGACAGCTACTCACGTGTTGCTGAAGCTCGGCCACCTCCAGAGTCAATCCCTGCAGGCGTTGAGTCAACTCCTGGACGGAAACCATACTGATCCCCGAATTTCTTTCCTTTTAGTTTTTTTTTGGGCTGGATTTACTGTTATGATCTGCAACAAGAACTAAGGAAAGATAGGGGAAAGCTGTCCCTACAGTAAGACTAAGCTGAATCCCTAGTACTAGAGGTCCCAGAGGACCAAGCAAACTGACAAGAGATAGGCACCGAAGCACCAGGCTAGAGAAACAGTCAAACAACACTGAAGTCCAGCAAAGCCAGAAGGGCGGAGCTGGAATATATAGGCAGATGGTCACGTGACCGCAAAACACAAGATAGAAAAAACTAACAGGAGGGTTCTAACAGTACCCCCTCTTTTATGAGGATCCTAACAACAGAAATACATAGGCAGATAAGTAAACACAAACAGTGAATTAATACCAGTTACTCCCTTCTAAATTCCCTGAATTCAAAGTCACTGAATCACAAGTCACACTTACAAATAAATCACTCTCGCAAGCTCTCACACTCGCTATAACAGATGATTTAAATACAGTTACCTTTTCCCTTAGCTGCAATACAACCTGCAACTCACTGCAATGTCTGCAAAACAGGGCTGTGGAGTCGGTAAGCCAAACCTCCGACTCCTCAATTTCCATGACACCGACTCCCTCGTACATGGCTCATCTTTAAGTGATAAACTTACTGTAGTACAGATTCATCTCAGCTAAAAGTCTAGACCCTTAGATCAGGAACAGGACAGACATTTATACGACATTTCATAACTTTCCCAAATTCTTATGAAAAAATATTCCCCATAAACTGCATTCAACTACTGTACCCAATTTATTATATATTTTAGGAGTTGGAGTCGGTCCATTTTATAGCGACTCCGACTCCACCAAAATGGACACCGACTCCGGCTCCACGACTGCGACTCCACAGCCCTGCTGCAAAAAATCATTCATTATGAGAAAACTGGTGACAAACATGAAATTATCAAAATTTCAGAGGGCGACTTTAAGTTATTGCAAAAACGTTTTTTTCAAATTATTACTTTCCCTACAATTTGTTAGGAATTCAAGGTAGTTAGCTCAGTATATATATATATATATATATATATATATATATATTTATACATCGTAATATTAAAAATATTAAAAGCAAGGCAAGATTTTTAATGTAGTGGTTACATGAAAATTATTTATGGAGCAAATTTATCTAGGTTTGCAGTCAGTATTTTGACCACACATTATTTTCCAGAAATAAATGTGCATTGTATACTGTGAAATGAAAATGGTAGTTTTTACATTAATATGCCATGTAGGTGCCTAATATGTTGTGCACAGCTTGTGATACCATGAAAAGGCAGCTCTCTAATTATTATGTTGGATTTCTAGATTTTAGAATCACCCTTCATATGGCCCAATTTTTTTGCTTGGACATATAAGTATTACAAAGGAGTGATAAAGCACCATGAGCTTTTTATGCCTAATTTAGTGATTAAGGCCTATTTTAGTGATTAACATAGCATAGGCCGATAATTGTTGAGACTTTGGAAACTACACCTTACAAGGTACCTTTCAAAGGGTGTAGCAGGCATTTGAAGTTCAAAGATGGTTTCCATGATTTGTTGTACAATGGTTAGAACAAAGTAAAAACTGCAATTTTTCCACATATATGCCATTTCAGTGCCCCTTTTTTGCCACAGGGATTTACGGTTATTTTAGTTTTATGGTGTTTTCCAGGTTTTAAATGCATTTTACATTTGACCCTAATCTTTAGTCTGGACATTCAATAAGACTCAGGAATAAAAGAACTCCATGTGCATTTTAGGCCTAATATAGTGATTTTGAGAGGTTAACAACTGCAGAGGAATAATAAAGAAAACCTAGAGAAGTGATCCAATTCTGGAAATTACAATCCTCCATACAATATAATGAGCCCCACATAGTCCTCCATACAGAATAATGGGCCCCACATACTCCTCCTTACAGAATAATGAACCCCACATAGTTCTCCATACAGTATAATGGTCCAATATAGGGATGGTGGTTCTGGAGTCGCGGGCCAAATAAAACCACCATGTGGGCCAGATTTGGCCCCTGGTCCGGCGTTTGACACGGGTGCCTTAGCTGAATACCTTTTGTAATGTTCAAAATGGCGTAACTTTTTGGGGTGTCTGTTGTTGCACCTCAGTGGTTTTGCAAATACACCACAGTATTTGCAAACAATTCAAGTAAAACTTTTACTCCAAAAGCCAAAAGGTGTTCCTTCTCTTCGGGTATGTGCATACGTTAAGAATTTGCTGCATTTTTGTAGTGTTTTTTTCTGCGCAAAATTTGTCACAATATATGAAGGGTTTCCGAGCGCCAGTAAAATTAATGAGATTTCTGAGGTATCATGCACATGTTGCTTATGAATGGGAAAAATGAATCAAATGTATGCAAAAAAACGGCATCAAAAATGCATAAAAATGGGTGTATTTCACATTGCATTTTTCCTGCCTACATATCATTACTTGCAACAGTATTTTCTGCTGTAATTACTGAAAATGAGCACATACAATTCTGATTACTACTGTGTGTCCAAACAGTGGTATACACCCTCATCTAGGGTATTGCAGTACTTGAGAGAAATTGCGTAAAAAATTATGGCAAGCTTTTTCTCCTATTCCCCATATGAAAATAAAAAATTTGGAACTAAAATTACAGAATAATTACAGCAAAGTTTAAGGGGAGGCTATGTAAGTGAGTTGCCTCTCCTGCCATGTCCACAATTCAAAACCATATATAGCAGCGATAGTGGATTTAAAACTTAACTTTTACTATCAAGATTTTAGTCAATCCTCAATACAAAATTGACAATACACAAAACAGATATATTAAAAACTGAAAAAATTGCCAATGTCCCTGTATAGGATCATAACCTGAAAGTAGTCAAAAAGTGGCAAAGGCATCAATAAATACCTATTTATATAACATATTTTAACAGGACCAGACAATGAAGTCCAGAAACAATTATGTACGATAGGGCAAATGGATAAAAGGAAAGATCTAACCAAATTCGTTGGTCTCAGAGTTCCTCCAAAAGATCCTCATCCATAAAGGCCCATATCATTGAGTCCAAGGGGTCGACTGTCCCTGTCAGGCCCTATTGACTTGACTGAACCTTCAGACCCCAAGACTTCCGCCCTTACAAGGATAGTCCACAGCTGACCCTTTAAATTTGGACAGCCCTGAACTGACCCTATGTGCCTCCTGACGGGTTTCTTCAAAAATCTTTAGTCATCAGGGGATTGGTACAAAGAACTGTCTAAATTAGGGAGTGAAGACACCTGTGAAATGGTGCCCCTCCCCTTTGTTATGTAGATATGTCACGGTTGGTACATTCAAAAATAAACTAATGAAGTGAGCCAATCCAGAATATTCTCACCTCAATTGGTCAAGTGAGAATTATCAGGCCACATCATACCTCCTCACAACTGTGCTCCTGCCCATAAGTAGAGTGTACGCCCCTCCAAAAGGTTTGCCGGTGTGCCCCATGTTTGAGGGCCACCGGTTAATTCCAGGATGTGTACGCCATTCTGGCATCCTGGAGCGCAGTATGCGCTCCACGGTCATCCTCCTACACTTCCGAGAGCCGGGGGTACCGTTTCCGGTGCGTCCGTACGTCACTTCAGGCGCGCTGGACCGCAAAATGCATTCCAAGGGGATTGTGCGCACCACCAACAATGTGCGCACACGTCACTTCCGGTGCGCTGGAGCGCAGACTGCGTTCCAAGAGAGCGCATCACTATAAGCGCCCACCCATGCCGCTTCTGGTACTCTGGACCGCAAGATGCATTTCAAGATGCATCATTCTAGAACACTCTCGCTCCTATACACACTGTGCACTCCACAATGGCCCAACAATAAGAGCCCACAACAATAGCTCCAGGCACCTGTAATACAAGTACATGGCACAATATGTCAGGATGGTGTTCCATAAATTAGAAAAGCAAACTCGGGTGGAGGTGTTCCCAGGATCAATGTCCAATAGTATTGGGTCACTTGCAAAAAGAAGAATAAAGGACAAACAAAGATGAGGTATATAGGTTGAGTTAAAAACTGTAGGCAAAAAGCATAGTTTATATGAAGCAACTGTATGTCAGCTGCTCATTCAAACCCCGCGGAGACATGGTTTTCAACACAAAGATCCACCTTGTCTCTTTTTGCAGTAATAGGGGGTCCCAATCTGGTCTCCTCTTCAGATAGCCACCTGTTTTCCTTCTCATGTAGTAGGTTAGCAACCTTATGTATCCCCTTTATTTTCCATTCTTGGAAAAGCTCGTTTTCCCCTATTTGTCTTAGTGCTGGATTACCCCACAAAGGTAAATCCCTAGATATTCTCCATGATAATTTTAGTCGCTTTCTAATTTCCTTCCATGTTGCTATCGTGTCCCGGTATATTATTGAATTCTTAATTTTGCTAGGTAGTAGATTTAAAGGTGTATGTAGCAAGGCAACTAAATTCCAGGGCCCGGCATAATGTTTTTCCAGGTTCGTGTCAGAATATTTACTAGTATCTTTCAACCAGTCTATTATGTGTCTAGATATGCATGCCAGATTGTACCCTCTTATGTCTGGTAGATTGGCACCTCCCTCATTCCTTGCTGCCATCAATGTTTTCAGTTTTATCCGAGGTCTCCGACCCTTCCATATGAATTTCCTAATAGAAGAATTTATCCTTTTCACATCTACATGTTTTAAAAGAGTTGGTATAGTTTGCAGCGGGTACATGAGTTTTGCAGTGCTCATCATTTTTATTAGGTGTATCCTGCCTAATAGGCTCAGGGGCAAGTTTTGCCATCTTTCTAGTTCTTGCTGTATTTTAGATAGAATTGGGGGAAAGTTTAAGTTATACACTGACTCTGGTCTCCTACCCAGTTTGATGCCCAAATAGGATATGTATGCTCCTTCTATCGGTATATCATGCAGCTCTTTTCTCACTGTGTGCCCTCTTCCTTTTAATACCAGTATTTGACACTTATTTTTGTTTAGCGTAAACCCTGAGCATTTCCCAAAAGCCTCCAGAAGATTCAACACTCCTGGTAAATCTCTTTCTACCTCTGCTATATAAAGTATTATGTCGTCCGTAAAGTACGAGGCCTTAATCTTCTCGTCTCCTATTTTCAGCCCTTCAAATACTTCATACTGCTGCAGATAGCATGACAAAGGTTCAAGCGCTAAATTAAATATAAGTGGCGACAAAGGGCAGCCCTGGCGTGTTCCTTTTTCCAACAGGATGCTAGCAGAAAAGTGCCCAGGGGTTTGAATTTTCGCCATGGGATTATTGTATAGGGCTTTTATAAGGTTTCTAAATTTGCCCATCACCCCCATTTTGTCTAGGACTTGTTTTAACCAGGACCATTTCACCTTGTCAAATGCCTTCTCTGCATCTAATGTAACTAATTCCGGGTCTTTACTCTTATTGTCTCCATTCCTTACTGTGTCTAATGCTAGTAATGTACGCCTGATGTTTGTGACTGCGCTCCTGCCCTTTACAAAGCCCACTTGTGCTGGTGACACTAGTGTCGGGAGCATTTCTGCTAACCTGTTCGCCATCAGTTTGGATATAATTTTAATATCCTGATTTATCAGGGATATAGGTCTGTAGGCCGCTGGATCCTCCCCATCCTTTGGTATCAAACTTATATAGGCCATGTTCTTTCCCCCCAATAGTTCACTACCCTGTAGCAACTCATTATACCATTTAGTCAAAATAGGAGCTACTGATGGTACATGACCTTAAAAAAATCGCCTGTGAACCCATCAGGCCCAGGGGCTTTACTGCCTGGTAGACCTCCAATAGTGCTTTTCACTTCTTCCTCTGTTACCGATGCATTTAACATGTTCAGTTGTGACTCAGTTATGGCAGGCATTTTAATTTTGCTGAGGAAGGTCATCCCCATATCCTCCTCGCAGCCATCTTCTGAGTATAAAGCCGCATAGAATTCCCTTAAAACACGGCTTATCTCTTTGGGATTATCTACAACTATCCCCTTCTCGTTCTTAAGTTTCAGTATGCCTTTCCTCCCGTCTTCCTTTTGCTAAGTTTGCCAGTAGCCGTCCCGCTTTATCCCCAAACCTCCTTAGTTCAATTTCCATTTGTGACTTCCTAAATCCTTCTTTCTTCTCCACCCATTCATCAAAGTTTTTTTGGCCTCCTTCCAATCTTCCCTTGCCCTTTCCGTTTTTAATTGTTGGAAGAGTACGTACTTTCTCCTCAGATCACCACTAACCTCTTTGTATTTTGTGTTCATTTTTTTCTTCAGTGTATGGACATATGCCATCAGTCTCCCTCTCAAAACAGCTTTCCCTGCTTCCCAGAATGTTTGTGTCTTTAATTCGTCTGATGAATTGTGGAAAGTGTATTCCTCCCACCATTGCTGTAGTGTAATGATAAAATGTTGCTCTATAAGAAGAAAGGCAGGGAATTTCCATATATAGTCTGTCCCTTTTGGATATTTTTCTAGGAGGTTTATCGAGGTTGGCACATGGTCCGAAATAACCAGTTCCTCTATAAAAGTTAAGTTTTAAATTCACTATAGCTGCTATATATAACTAAAATTACAGGTTAATGAAAAAAATATGAATTTTTCATTTCACTTTGAGTTAAAGGGGTAATCGGAAACCAAAGTTGAACTTCATTATAAATTCCTATTTAATATAATAATCTAATCCCTTTTCTAATATACCTCAATTAAAAATTCTCTACTGTTCTCTTTATCTACCTGCTTTTTGTTGCGATGACGTTTCGTTTGAGAACCCCCAGTGCTTGCTGCAATACTCAAACAGGATATCATCAGGGTACCGGGGCTGCTTTGCCCACTCTAAAATGAAGTGTCATCAGTGACCACCATTTCAGGGGCTGGTCTAATTCCTACTTTACTGAACATACGTCCGTTGTCAAATGCGATGAATGCATTCCCTACTGTGTTAAGTTCTTTTCAATGCATAGTGACAGTGTGCTCCCTCGCCGGCTGTCAGCGCCCATTGAAAAGGATAAAATGAGGGAAGCAGAGACCAGCCCGCCTCTGAAAGACGTCCCTGATGACATCCCAGGGCTAGTCTGTGTCACGCCCGCAGGTGGCGCACGTGGTTTGTGGACCCACTGTGCCATGGGTCCGGGCTTACCTAGGAGGGGCGTGGCTAAGCACCTACCTGGTTTTCACAGGAGCTACTGACGGTGGAATCAGGATTGATTTGCAGGTAGCCACCAGGTACCACTCCTAGGCAGTCCTGGTACTGCGGCTGCTGTCCCCAGGGGTCAGGTTCGCCGACACGGATAAGGACTCGGAGTCACTGACAGACAGGATTCTGTTCTGACTACTCAGGTTCTGGGTGCTCAGACAGAAAGGCTACTGACATGGAGTCACAGACAGGGCTGGATTCGGATACTGGAACAAGCTCCGGCATTACGGACTCAGGAACACTAACCAGGACTGGCACAGGTGCAGGTTCAGGTACTGACGGAATGGTTACAGGATTCAGGTACCGGCTCAGCCTGCCCACCACCGCCACCTGCCCACCGCTGCCTGCTCGTCGCCTCAGCCTGCCCACCGCCGCCTCAGCCTGCGATCACCGAATTGATAAATGTAAACGGTATATTATTGCATATCATTATTGGTATTCATTAAAAACCTATAAATTCTAGAATATAAACACACCTCAAAATATAACTCAAAGTGATAATATAAAAAAATTATGAAGTAGTCAAGCGTAAAGGGGGAGGTGGGGCCACCCCATTTAGCAACTAGTCGTCCCTACCTGTCTGCGGTGGTTGGCACCCTCTTGAAACAAAATTGGCGCCCCCGCTCCGTAGCCACTCAACAGCCTCCACTCAGCAGCCTACCCTCCCTCACCAGCATCCCCTCCTTCAGCGCAATACACACTCACACAGCCTTACCGCCCGCCGTCCCCGCAACACATGTGGCACGCTGCTCCTCTGCTCCAGATTGAAGATGAGCGCACATCGTGTCACATGACCAGGACCATGATGCACCCGGCCGCGGATTAAAGGTACAGTGGTCATTCCTGTCCGCTGGGTGCATCATGTGCCGAAATGTTGTCCCTAAGGACCTGGTAAGCAGAAACAAAGAGAGGGGAGGGGGCCGGGGCTGGCGGGGTCCCCCACTTTTTGCTTCTGGTCACCGGGCCCCATACAGAAGTAAGGGCAGTAATGCCCTGATGGTGGCCCTGGATCTGGAATCAGCGATTTGATTTGTCAGTGGCAGTCTTTTGCTTTATTTATTTTTACTTGCATTTTCTTGTTTTTCATTTACAGCACCTTAAAAAAAGTATTCATACCCAGTGAACTTTTCCACATTTTTTCACATTACACCCACAAACTTAAATGTATTTTATTTGGATTTTATGTGATATACCAACTACCAACACCAAGTAGCAACTATGTGTGAAGTGTAAAGGAAATGATACATGTTTTTTTAAATTATTTTAAAAATGTAAATCTGAAAATTGCGATGTGCAAGTCTTTTGGGGCATGTCTCTACCAGATTGCACATCTAGAGGTCAAAATTTTTGCCCATTTTTTGTTGCAAACTAGCTCTAGCTCAATGAGATTGCAAAGAGCACGCCAGTGAACAGCATATTTCAAGTCTTGCCACAGATTCTCAATGGGATTTAGGTCTGGACTTTTACTGGGTCATTCACACACATCAATATGCTGTGATCTAAAGCATTACATAGGACAGTATTTTTAGGGACATTGTCCTGCTGGAAGGTGAAGCTATGCCCCAGTCACAAGTCCTTTGCAGTCTCTAACAGGTTTTCCTCCAGGATTGATCTGTATTTAGCTCCATCCATCTTCCCATCAACTCTGAGCAGTTTCCCCATTCCCTGCTGAAGAATCCCTACAGCGTGAGCTGGCACCACCATGTTTGACGGTGGGGATGGTGTTTTCATGATGATGTGCAGTGTTAGTTTTCTGCCACATATTGTGTTTTGCATTTAGCCCAAAAAGCTCTACTTTAGTCTCATTCTTCCACATGCTAGCTGTGTCCCCTACATGGCTTTTTGCAAACTGCAAAAGGGACTTCTTATGGGTTACGTTAAAAATTGGCTTTCTTCTTGCCACTCTTCCATAAAGGCAGGAAAATGACCCCAAACATACTTCAAGAATCACCCAGAAATGGATGGAAACAAAGCGCTGGAGCGTTCTGAAGTGGCCAGAAATTATTTTGGATCTAAATCCCATTGAATACCTGTGGTGAAATCTTAAAATTGCTGTTAGGAGAAGGCACCCTTCAAATATGAGACCTGGAGCAGTTTCCAAAAGAAGAGTGGTCCAAAATTCCAGTTGAGAGGTGTAAGAAGCTTGTTGATGGTTATAGGAGGCAATTGATTGCAGTTATTTATTCCAAAGGGTGTGCAACCAAATATTAAGTTGACAGTGCCAACAATTTTGTTGGGCCCATTTTTGGGGTTTTGTATGAAATTATGTCCAATTTTCAATTTTTCCTCTGTTTTTTTGTGTTGTTCCAATACACACAAAATAAATATGTGTATAACAAAACATGTGTAATTGCAATAATTTTCTGGGAGAAATACTTCATTTTCTGAAACAATTTCAAGGGTGCCAACACTTTTAGCCATGGCTGTATCTTAAGGAGAACACGATTTTAATTTTTTTGTGGTCCTTTATGGAAGTAATAATAAAAAATAGAGTGAAAAATAGACATGTATTCACCCCTATTTCTTTACGTTCTCCCGCCCCCTTCAAATGTGAAAAAAAAAAAGAATATAAAAACTATGTAAAAAAATAGATCCCATGTATAATGAAAAAAATAATCAAAAATTATTTGAATATCTGAATGGTAAAACATGCCTAGTCAGGAACAGGGAAAATGGCTGGGTCCTAAAAACACTAGAGGGATATAAAATAAATGTAAAAAAAATAAAATTGTTTTTTAAAAAATAAATAATATTTTAAAAAATAGAAGTGTAAACCAACCTCTTTGGGTATGTGAACAATCAGTAATCGCTGCGGATTGGACGCAGCGCACTTGTGCTGCATGCAATCCGCAGCGGCCAGATGTTACAGCATAGTGGATGGGATTTCAAGAAATCCCATGCCCACTATGCGTCTCCATGGACATGTGGCACATTTACAGATTGCAGCATGTCAATTTCTCTTGCGGAGAAATTAAATTAAAAAAATCTAAAAAAAACAATGAGAAACATTAATTATATTTTTAACCATCTAACTAATAAAATATTACATTTGTTGATTCTTAACAGCAAATACAGTAAATAAATGACTATATTTCAGTCATCATGGCTGATAAAAACTGCAGCATGCCCTGTAAAAAACAAGCTCTCATACAGCTACAGCAACAGAAAACAGATACTGTTGGTGTTTGGTGACAGAAACCAGTTTTTTAGGTTTTTACCTGAAAGAAAAAAAAAATATTATTCATCACTATCATTGCAAAATAAAGTAAACAATTTTTACCACACAGTGAACGCAGCTACAACTATTTTTCTGAAAATATTGAAAATTTGGCCTTTTTTTAAAAAAACTATCATTTTCAAAATTTGAATTGTTATGCCTTTATAACACTCTTTTGGTTTTTAGAATGTTTGAAGGGTTAAAAGTTAAGCAGAAATGTTCAATTTTTCAACAAAATTTACAAAATCGATATAAAGTTTTGAAGTGACATTGAGGGGCTTATATGTCAGAAAACTTTCAGGAAAACCTCTATTTTCCCGTTGACGAGTGGCTTCTTGTTTTGTGAGAACAGTTGAAGTTTTTATTGGTGCCATTTGAGGGAACATAACATTTTTTTTTTTTACGCCGTTTAATGGCGTTCAACAAGCAGTAAATGTAATAAGACGACTTTGTTAGAAATTTTTTATATTTTGCTATTTTTGCAAACTAAAACAGTTTAGAAAATATGTATTTTTACATCGTCATATTCCAAGAGCTATTAAATTTTTTTACAATAATGGACTAGCATTTTTGAAGAAGACTATTCTTTGGGTCAGTACGGTCACAGTGATACGACATATAGTTTTATCTTTTGCACACTAAAAACTATTTTTTTTACAAACAATAAATTGTTTTTTTTTGCAATGCCAACAGAGCCACATAAGGGCTTGGTTTTTTTTTGTGGGACAAGATTTCATTTACAGTGATACAATTTATTTTTATTTAACACTTTTTGATCAGTATTTATTCTAATGTTTTGTGTATCGGTGTGATAAATAATAGATATTTTAGGCTGGTTTATTTTACGGTGTTCACTGTGCAGGTTACATAATGGGGTCGTTTCACAGATCGGTTTGTTCTGGATGTGGTGATAAAAAATAAAGTACATATAATTGGTATTTACTTTTACGGAAAACCAGCATTTTTCCATTTTTTGTGGGCATTTTTAACAATTTTTTTTTTACTTAGTCCAGGACATTAATGTTCACTAGTCTATATCCTGCAATACTTTCATGGTGCAGGGTGACCTTACAGGCCACCGTAGCTGGGTGATCCCACGGCAATTACGTACGGAGTCCGGGGTTGATCGCTATCGCAGCTGCTGATGGGAATAAAGAGGGCGCCCCCTACAGGGAAATATTCATCTAGATGCCGCTGTCACCATTGGCAGCATCTGAGGGGTTAAATGGCCGCGGCCTTGGCTAGCACCGATTGCAGCCGGTACAGCAGGGAGTCCGCTATCCCTCACAGCTGACACCCGCCGATAATGGCGCTCTCTCTCTTGTGAGCCGTCCTGATCATGGCGCTGTACATGTGCGGCTGTTTCGTTGAGTGCACTGACCGCTGCACCTACGCGTACAGTGGAAGCCGGGAAGGGGTTGAGCTGCTCAGCCAAAATGAAAGCTGCGATGTGATTGGTTGCTATGGGCACAGATTTGATAAGTGAAGCCCCGTGTGTTTGTGGACCATCCACTCTACTGCACATATACGGACCGCACTTCTGCTTCCAGCACCGAGAGTCGTAAAGTGCTGTCACGTGATACAATCGCCTTCAGGTCACGTGGACTTGACGTCACCTCTCTTTCCTCTACCCGGATGGAACTAGCGACGCCAAGGGAATTATGGGGCCGGTGACGTAGGACGCAGTGCGTGACGACAGCGCGCTCGGGACGTAGCACGTCGCTTGCCAGGAGGAGGAGGAGGAGGGGTCTCGACATTTTTTTTCCTTCCTTCATTTCCTTTTTTTCCTTTTCTTTTCTTTCTCTTTTTTTTCTCCTTTTCTTCATTCGTTCATCTTTTCTCTCCGCCCATCCCTTGTTTTCTCCGCTCTTATTCTTTGTGATGCCCCCCAGCCTCCCGCGTGTGTCTCCGGCGGGCTCCCCTCCTCCTCTCTCGTATAGCCGGGGCTGACCGGGCTGGAGGGAGGGCAGAGGCATCCATGTCATTCTACCACTGCTTCCCATCACACAGCTTTATCCATCACGTTTAGTTACCTCTGCGGAGCCGTGAAGGGAGCGCAGCCTGAGGAGCAGGTAAGTGACAAGTGCAGGGTGGGCTGAGTGCGGCTCCGAGCGGGCACAGGACGGGGGTCGGCGCCTGCTGTCCTGGGGGTGCTATACGGACTGCTGGCCCCGAGCTGCCAATCACATGGCTTCTTCCATTTCCCCAAAGCCCTCTGAGCAATGAGAGCTGGCACCTGATTGGCCACTGTGTGCTGTTTGCACTGTTCTGTTGCAGGGGCAGCAGAGCTCATTCTTTCTGTGGGATCCATTTATTTAGAAATAAGTCTAACTATGACTCCTGTCTGACCATTGCCCACATAAAGCGTTCATGCAGCCTCTCTATACTGCTGTCACATGGCCCCCCATCTTCAGGCTGTACAGATTGAATGCCTGATTATTTTACTCTGAAATGCTTCAGTGTTTCTGAGAATACATAATGTGAATTGGTAGCCAGCGACTATCCTTGGACTAGTGATCTGAGACACGTAGTACCCGGCTATTCTTTGCTATTGACTACATTTTTATAAATATTGAAAAAAAACCTTAAATCCCAGTCATCTTACTAGTGATGCCTATTCTGGGTACAATATTCACGGAGCAGTTTTACTTCCTGGTTCTGCATGTTTTAGAGAGGGAGGGATGTGCAGGGGCCACCAGGAAGAATGATCGCAGGCATTTTCTTTCCCCATTTACATCATTTTGTGTCCTCGGGGAGAAAGTTCATGTTTTTGTTCATGGTATCACTCCCCTTTTACCGCTTGGAGAAGATATGTTCCCTCTGATTATAATATTGAAAGGGCAGCTGATGAGGAGGTGCACATCTCTATAGGGCCATTTGTGACTTATACACTGCTCAAAAAAATAAAGGGAACACTCAAATAACACATCCTAGATCTGAATGAATGAAATATTCTCATTGAATACTTTCTGTACAAAGTCGAATGTGCTGACAACAAAATCACACAAAAATCATCAATGGAAATAAAATTTATTAACCAATGGAGGCCTGGATTTGGAGTCACCCCCAAAATTAAAAGTGGAAAAACACACCACAGGCTGATCCAACTTTGATGTAATGTCCTTAAAACAAGTCAAAATGAGGCTCAGTATTGTGTGTCGCCTCCACGTGCCTGTATGACCTCCCTACATCGCCTGGGCGTGCTCCTGATGAGGTTGCGGATGGTCTCCTGTGGGATCTCCTCCCAGACCTGGACTAAAGCATCCGCCAACTCCTGTGGTGGATGGAGCGAGACATGATGTCCCAGATGTGCTCATTTGGATTCAGGTCTGGGGAACGAGCGGGCCAGTCCATAGCTTCAATGCCTTCATCTTGCAGGAACTGCTGACACACTCCAGCCACATGAGGTCTGACATTGTCCTGCATTAGGAGAACCCAGGGTCAACCGCACCAGCATATGGTCTCACAAGGGGTCTGAGGATCTCATCTCGGTACCTAATGGTAGTCAGGCTACCTCTGGCGAGCACATGGAGGGCTGTGCGGCCCTCCAAAGAAATGCCACCCCACCCCATTACTGACCCACTGCCAAACCGGTCATGCTGAAGGAGGTTGCAGGCAGCAGATCGCTCTCCACGGCGTCTCCAGACTCTGTCACGTCTGTCACATGTGCTCAGTGTGAACCTGCTTTCATCTGTGTAGAGCACAGGGCGCTAGTGGCGACTTTGCCAATCCTGGTGATCTGTGGCAAATGCCAAGCGTCCTGCACGGTGTTGGGCTGTGAGCACAACCCCAATCTGTGGACGTCGGGCTCTCATACCACCCTCATGGAGTCGGTTTCTAACCGTTTATGCAGACACATGCACATTTGTGGCCTGCTGGAGGTCATTTTGCAGGGCTCTGGCAGTGCTCCTCCTGTTCTTCCTTATACAAAGGCAGAGGTAGCGGTCCTGCTGCTGGGTTGTTGCCCTCCTACCGCCCCCTCCAAGTCTCCTGTTGTACTGGCCTGTCTCCTGGTAGCACTTCCAGCCTCTGGACACTACGCTGACAGACACAGCAAACCTTCTTGCCACAGCTCGCGTTGATGTGCCATCCTGGATGAGCTGCACTACCTGAGCAACTTCTGTGGGTTGTAGAGTCCATCTCATGCTACCACGAGTGTGAAAGCACAATTAACAAATTAACATTCAAAAGTGACCAAAACATCAGCCAGAAAGCATTGGTATTGAGATGTGGTCTGTGGTCCCCACCTGCAGAACCTCTCCTATATTGAGGGTGTCTTGATAATTGCCAATCATTTCCATCTATTGTCTATTCCATTTGCACAACAGCTTGTGAAATTGATTGTCAATCAGTGTTGCTTCCCAAGTGGACAGTTTGATTTCACAGAAGTTTGATTTACTTGGAGTTATATTCTGTTGTTTAAGTGTTCCCAATATTTTTTTGAGCAGTGTATGTCTACTTGCATCTGGATTGTGTCCTGGCCCCAAACTGAACTGTTTCCTAAACATATTAGGCTTTGCTGTAAAAATTTATAGAAAAGCAACAAGGAGAATACTGGGTGACAGGTGATATCGCTGGTTGTCTGCCTGTCTTGTTGAGGGGGAGGGGGGGGCGGCGGTCATATCGCCGGTTGTCTGCCTACCTCTTGTGCGGGAGACTAGGTTATATCGCAGGGTGTCTGCCTGCCTTGAGGGGTGTAAAAATCTTCTGTGTCAGGTTTGTGTGTGTCAATAATATCTGAACCTTTACCAAATAAAGTCAAATTATTTTTCTTTCTGAATACATATGGTAGATTAATATTGTCCGTCCACAAGGGTTCATTCGTTTAGAATTGGTGATTCTGGATCTGTGCAGAAATCTACATAACATCCGCAAGCATTCTCCGTCCCATACATGTATATGGGATTCCTGCAACTGTGTTTACAAATTAGACAATTCCTCAGTGAAGTTTTTGGCTGTCAGAGAAAATAATTTTATAAGATATGCCGTATATACTACTTTCCTCAGAATCTATGTGGAAAAACTTGAGGGATTAGCCTAATTGGCTAGGGCTAATTGTGTGGCTCAGCGGCACATCCGTGGATGAAATCTGATTGTCAACTGTTTTTTTTCCTTTCTAGTCCTAGCTACAGATTCTTTAGTAAATGCTTACCTTGCAAACGCAAGGTGTGTGAATGTGCCTCAAGGTTTTTTTTTTCAAGATCTGTGAAAAATTAGTGACGTAAAAAAAATTGAGTAATTTCAGGCACAAGCTATTCTCATGTTTTCTACTGTTCTGGCAGTGGCCGATACATGCATTAGGGTACGTGCACAGGTTAAGTATTTGTGGCACCAAAAACTCTCTTCTCAGGAAAAATGCTACGTGAAATACAAATATTTTGCTGTTTTTTACCCTCCATTTGAATGTTAGAAATATTTCAAAAACGCTGAAAGAATTGACATTATGCAGATTGGAAACTGCATCAAATCTGCAAGTAAAAAATGAGCAACGTGTGCATGAGATTTCAGAAATCTTGTTCACTTTGCTGGGACAGTAAAACGTTTTTTTCTTTTTTTTTTTCTTCTAACAACGCAAAGTGTGAACAAGCCCTTGGACGGAGTTGTGCTTTACAGCTCCGTTCACGGTTTATATCTGGCCACCACGGGAGCTGATAACAGCTAATTGGTGAGGATGCCAGGTGGAAGAACCCCACCAATGTGATATTGATGACCTATCCTAAGGATGTCACTTGTCCCTGGGCTGAACCAAACCTGATGCCCCTCTCTTATCTAGAGTCTTCTTCAGGTATTGCAGATCAGCCTCGTTTTCTTGTATGGAGCGGAGCTTCAATACCATTTCCAATGTATGTATGAGAACAGCATTGTGTCTGCCATAACTGTGAAGAAACTGCTACTCCACCGAGCTGCCATTAGGGTTTTTTTAATTTTTCCAGAAAGCTTCTAAACTGCGCTCACGAAGTGTGTATGTGTCCTCATTACAGAGAACTATGAGGCCGACTAACAAGTCCTGTCTGATACATAGAAAGCTTAGGCTAGACAGTCTGAAAATCTTTACATATCAGTGGCTTGTGCTTTTTGATAAATTGGTTGCATTTTTAGACACTTTTAGATTACACCAACTAAGAGAAATTTGGCACATGCTGTCATGTTTGTAATCCTCTGTCAAACTATTTTACTTTTCCATTTAGACCAAACCTCTTGTTGAGAGAGGAAAAACCATCACTTTATAGATGTGGTGCAAGACATGTATGTAATTTTTTTTTTTTTATCAAAATTCAGACCTATTTAAAGTGTAACTATTTTACTTTTTATTTAATAAATTAAGGGGGGTTCTCCACTACTAGGACAACCCCTTCTTGATCTAAATGTTTGGCGCCAATAAAATGAAGCCTACACTCACCTCCCTTGCCGGCGCCATTCCAGCGGTGTCGGCTCTCGCGGCTCTTTCGAGGTTGTTGTGACACATGACCCCGGCTCTCAATCAGTGCTGGCGTCATTGTCTCCGCCTTCGTACAAATTGAACATGAAGAGGAAGTCAGATCAGCCGCAGCCCGGACTTCCTCTATATGTTCAATTCGTACGAAGGTGGGGACAGTGACGCCAGCGCTGATTGGGCGCCGGGGTCACTGGTCACAACAACAGCATGAGAGCCCCGGGACCGCGAGTGCCGACACTGCTGGAACAGCGCCGGCAAGGGATGTGAATATAAGCTTTTTTTATTTTATCGGCGCCAACCTTGGGGTATGGGAAGGGGTTGTCATAGTAATGGACTACTTCTTTAAAGGTATGTGCATATGGTCCAGACAAGCAGAGCTTTGGACTCTGTATACTTTATGCTCCGTCCAAAGCGCTGCTTTCTATTGAGTGCAGGTGAATCCGCATGTGTTCATTGAACCATGCTGATTCACCGCATTCAATACATTGTAGTGCTCTCATTTCTCTTGCGGAGACTAACGACTCGAGACAAGAGAAATTGACATGCTGCGGTCTGGAAAGACGTGCCGCTTGTCCGTGTCCGCAGATGATCCGCAGGTGAATGGAGACGCATAGTGGACATGGGATTTCTACCAGTCCCATCCACTATGCTGTAACATCTGGCTGCTACGGGTTTGACGCTGCATAAGCACACAGTCAAACCAGCAGCGGCTCCTGATCGTGTGCACATACCGTAATAGTACACATGAAAATAAGCGACTTTGTAATATATCTCATCAGAGAAATCTGCAACTTTTTCCTTCTAGAGTGATCATTCATTCTCAAAATTCTCAAATCCTGGGTAAAATCTGCATTCAGTGAAGACATATTTTTACGTTACATCTTACCAGAGAACCATAGACACAAAAAATACCCAATAAAAGTTAACTTTTAATAATTATCCTTAAAAGTGTACTCTATAGTACAAGTGAGAAAAAACTACACATATATCTCAAAAACAGGATACCATGTAAGGAGAATATAATATGAAATTAGCAATTAATTCAGGGAAACTTACCCTGGATAGCACCTAATAAGATTGCTCTCCCTACCTAACAGCGGAGTGTTTTTCACCCTAAGGTTCAGATGGTGTCCCCGCTCCTCGGAGGCTGTCCCTCTCCTTTCCCTAGGTATCCCTACACCGTCAAAAGATGCCACACACATACATATAAATGGACCAATTGTAGACTATTCATGTCATAATTGACATGCTCAATATAAAAAATTACAACAATACCATATCAGTGGGGAGTGGGCAAAAATAGATATAGTTGCACAAATAGAAGGTTTTTGATTTACAGTAGCCCACTAATATAAATAGATAGACATGTGTACCAGTCAGCAAGTCCGAAAAAAATATTAAGAATATTTTCATCCCCAATCAAACTAGGATTCAAGCAATGCCATAAATGATATCAATTAGTTGGCCTCAGACTGGTGTAAAGTCATCCGCAAATAAGGTTATAATTATAACCTTATTTGCGGATGCCTTTACACCAGTCTGAGGAATCTTATAATATTGATGTCTGAAATATTGTTATTATAGCTTTGGGAAATTTTGTATTGTGGATTGACTACATTTAGTCATTGTACTAAAGGCCAACTAATTGATATCATTTATGGCATTGCTTGAATCCTAGTTTGATTGGGGATGAAAATATTCTTAATATTTTTTTCGGACTTGCTCTGACTGGTACACATGTCTATCTATTTATATTAGTGGGCTACTGTAAATCAAAAACCTTCTATTTGTGCAACTATATCTATTTTTGCCCACTCCCCACTGATATGGTATTGTTGTAATTTTTTATATTGAGCATGTCAATTATGACATGAATAGTCTACAATTGGTCCATTTGTATGTATGTGTGTGGCATCTTTTGACTGTGTAGGGATACCTAGGGAAAGGAGAGGGACAGCCTCCGAGGAGCGGGGACACCATCTGAACCTTAGGGTGAAAAACACTCCGCTGTTAGGTAGGGAGAGCAATCTTATTAGGTGCTATCCAGGGTAAGTTTGTCTGAATTAATTGCTAATTTCATATTATATTCTCCTTACATGGTATCCTGTTTTGAGATATATGTGTAGTTTTTTTCTCACTTGTACTATAGAGTACACTTTTAAGGATAATTATTAAAAGTTAACTTTTATTGGGTATTTTTTCTGTCTATGGTTCTCTGGTAAATATATATACCCTATTACCAATTTAGTTTGGTGAATATTTTTCTGGTTTTTCTTACGTTACATCTTAACATTAGCAACTGTCCTCTCCTATGCAGAGGGAAGGAGGTGAGTGGGAGAGGTGATCGAGGCAGAGCTCCCACTCCAGTTTACATACGATCTTATCAGTAGCAGCTGTCATCTCCTATCTCAGTAATATAACAATCTTTCTTCACCTAATGCAGATTTTACCCAGGAATTGAGCATTTTGAAAATGATCAGTCCTGGCAGAAAGAGAGAAGCAGATTTCTCAGATAAGATATATTACAAAGTTTCTTATTTTCATCTGCACTATTGATTTATGAAATAAACATTAAAACAACGGTTACACTAAGTTTGTAAGTCTTCCACATTAGTTTGCCCTGAAAAGCTTCAGTGTTTTAAGGAAAAAATAAAGGCAGGTTTACTCTTCAAATGGCTCCAGAATTCTGGATCAAAATCTGCGCCACATTTATCACATGTTAGTGGGAAGGGTTGTGGTCTAGCTGGATAGGATTGTGGCTTCTAATTAGCCAACGTTCTTCAGTAGTAAGCCACCTCAGAGGTGCTTAAAGATGTTCCAAATTTATCACCCAATATGAGCTGCTGTGATAAATTTGGCACATTTTCACACTCTCTCGTTGAAGCATAAAAGTGTTATCCGAGACTTTGGTTATTTTTTGCTATGCTGATAAGAATTTACAGGTAGCTCGTTGCTAATTACCTGCGTGTTCAACATGGTGACGATTTCTGCCTGCTCAGAGCAGTCACGGATGGCTCCTGCCACTGATTCTCCTGCTTCCAGTGATGTCGCATTGACTGAACTCTTCTGCCTTGTTCTGTTGATGGGTCATCTCTGCCAATGTCATCCTGATTGACAGCTGGCTCCCTGCTGCCTAACCGCGGGGAGCTAGCTGTCAATCGGCATGATGTCGGCAGTGAAATGTACAATTTATTTTATTCTGTGGTAATTGCAACAGTATTACATAAGTGAGACAAAAGCACAGAACGCAATCATAAGATACTTGCCCTCTTACTGCTCTGAACATTACAGATGGAGCAGAAGTAATGGCACACCGGTAAATGGCAGGTATTATACATTTGTAGGTAGTGTGCGAGTGTAGATTATGTGGAGATGCAATGGATTCTGGGACAGAGCTCATTATTCTCTAGAAATTGACATTGCATGTGACTTGTAGAGCTGTGCAAGCTTGTCTTCATCCATTCTCTCCTCCCTGACAGACTTAAGAACATTATCCACTTTGCTGGGTTGAATGAAGTCGTCTCTACGTACAGCTGCTTGGATTCTCCAGTAGACTTCTTTTAGATTCTGTTTTTGTAAGTATGGACAAAATATTTATATATATGAATTTTGTTATTTGGTACGTTTTGTTCTTGGTGCTTAATATGACAGCAGCCCTGGGTTTACCCTGCCTTCCATGTAAGTATAGAGTTCATCAGTACAGTGGATACAGCTTAAAGGGGTTTTCCTATGAGCGAAAGGTCATTTTAATCACTAGATCTTGGAATAATAGTAACTTCCACAATTGGATGTGTTTATCTCAGCACAGGAACATTTTATTTAATCTTATAAATGTGCCCCTGTGTAATGGCTGTGTCTGACCGTGCCGGAACATGGTCTGATCATACCACAGCTCCTGGGCAGGGGGGGATGCAAAAGAGATTATACAGACAGGACAGCACGGGATCACAGCTGATTCTTTTTGTGAGGTAAAACATTTCCCTGCCTGTTTTTAAACAATGTTTTACTTCAAAGAAAGAATCAGCTTTGACCCCATGCTGTCCTGTCTGTACACTCTCCTTTGCTCCACTGCCTGGCCAGGAGCTGTGGAATGATCAGACTGTTTTCCTATACGGTCAGATACAGCCATTACACACGAGCACTTTTTATCTCCGCACAGGGACATTTTATTTAAATACATTCAATTGTTGAAATTATCATTCCAAGATCTATTGATTAAAGTGAACTTTTGTTCTTGGGAAAGCCTAACTTACAAGCTAAAGGGGTTAAGTGCACTCTTCAGTGCAGACGTAGCCTAAGGAGTACGTCAGAAGCTTTGTCCAATGTGTAATTTAATGTTCCCTTAGGCCCTATTCATCAGATAAGTATCAAAAAGGAATAGTCGGCACTCCGTATAGCTAGGGTGGTGCACGTGGAAAACAATGTCTGTAGGAAAAGAAAATCCCGGCACTCACGTGTTGATAATCAGTTGATTTATTCCACAACTCACACAAGACGTTTCAGCCTGTCCAAGGCTTTTTTCAATTGTGGTTAAATACATTCAGTCAAAATATTTATAAACAAATCCCCGGAAATGACATAATTCTCATTAACATAAAAAAAGAGTAGACCAATAAAAAAATTATATATAACAGAATTTACAACAACATACAAAAAATTAAGCAATAATAAACTTAAGTTGCACAATGAAAAAGAACAAGTGAATTCATATATTTAAATAATCCCCAATTACACAAAGACCATATACATCGTAGATTGTAAAATTTATTGCATGCATATACCACATTATATCTTTATTTCTCCACATTCTTTTAGCTAAAAATATATAACATTTCATAGTTTTTCCAGAAAAAATCCTTAATGTTTTTAGGATTTTTTAATATTTCCCATGGAATCAAATATATCAATGACAAGTAAATTCATATATATAAATAATCTCCAACCAAATATGAGAATATAAATCCCAAAACATAGATTCCATTTCATAAATGTATCAAAGATATTGCCATCTAAATTTCTCAATGTTCGTTTTATTAAACACATTCTACATTATATCATTTTTCTGGAAAAAAAAAAAAAATTCTTGATATTTCTAGATTTTTTCAAAAAGATTTTTTATTAGAACAATACTGTTTATTACATTTGTGTATACAACTGATTCCTCATGAACAGCCTGCAACAAGTGACTAAATCTATCTTTTATTCTCTTGCCCTTTATAATTCTATTAATAAATACCTTTATAAAGAGATCAGTATACTGCCATATTCCCATAGATCCCAATTCACATATAGAAATAATATGATGAATTTTTTCTACTATCACTTTATATCTCATTATAAATTGTAACTACATATAAAGCTACTACTGAAAGAACAATCACAGACATACGGGAATAGAGAACATCTATGTCCTAAGTGATCCTCACCTCCCCCAGATCGTTGTCTGAGATAAAAGTGACTTTTTAAATTTATCCTTTGTTATCCTCTATTCCCTAAATTAGACCTTATTTATTTCGTTAAATGTGACAGTATAATTAACTGTCCACCCGTGATTCCTAGAAATACATAGGGAAGCCGTCCGGCTTACATCATGTCTTATCTCCGCATTCAATCTTATTTAACCCGACAAAATGTGGCAAGTACAATATGCATCCCATTTGTTCCTATGCAGATACTTCAGGATTTCATCGCATCTGAGATGTCTAGAAAGAGAAATAGGATGTATATATTACTCATTATCCTAATCACATAATACCACTAACATCATATTCTCGATTTAGGCCATTTGGATATAAAGTTCCCAAAGTATAAATCCAAAAGGCTTCTCTACGTAAAAGGATTTTTTTGATACTGCCTCCTCTTCTAGGTGTATCTATTTGTTCTAACACCTGATATTTCAATTGGGCTATTGAATGTCCTTTTTCCTTAAAATGTAATGGAAGGGGAAGCGAAGTATCTCCACACCTGATAGTGGATTTATGTTTATTAACCCGTGTTCCTACTGACTGCATTGTTTCTCCAATATATGAAAAACCACACGGACATTTTATCTGGTAAACCACATTTGTAGATTTACACGTGTAGAAGCCCTTAATATTAAATCTTTTACCTGTCCTAGGATGACTTAAATATTCCCCCTTAATTACATTACTACATTGAGCACAATTCAGACAGGGATATGTTCCTTTATTTTTTGTTGTAAGAAAAGTTTGTCTTGGAATTATTGCATCGCTCCCAACATCCGCCCGTATTAGTTTATCCTTCACATTGGGCAATCTCTTGTTACAGATAAGGGGAGGTATATTAAATTCCATCACATTCGGATATGCCTGCCCTAGAATATGCCAATATTTCTTTATAATCTGATCTACTTTTAAATCGACCGGATGATATTCTCTCACAAAGCATATACGTGATTCATCCCTTCTACGTGTTTTTTCATCAGTAACCACCTCTCTTAATGCCCCATTTAGAATACGTTGAGGATAGTCTCTCAATCTAAAATTTTCACACATTTCCTCAATTCTTTTTGAACAGATGGAGGGGTTGCTAACAATCCTAGTCACTCGCTGAAACTGTGATTTGGGGATAGCCTTTTTAACAGAATATGGGTGTGCACTCCTAAAATGTAAGATACTATTCCTGTCCGTATCTTTTTTTATATAAGTCTGTCTCAAAATCCCCTTTCTCATTCCTAAAAACCATAGTGTCCAAAAAATTTATCCTCTCAGTGCTAAATGAAATGGTAAATTTTAGTTCACTCCATACACTATTCAAATCATCATAGAATGTCATTAGGGTTTCGGCAATGGGTGCGAATGTGGCCCCCCCCATACGCTAATACATATATGTCATTTTTTGAGGAGCATTATGTCTATGAACATCCTCTATTCAAGATACATGGGAGAGCCTGGTTTAGGTTCATAGATGACATTTTTTGCGTATGGGAGGGGCCACAAGAAACCCTAATGACATTCTATGATGATTTGAATAGTGTATGGAGTGAACTAAAATTTACCATTTCATTTAGCACTGAGAGGATAAATTTTTTGGACACTATGGTTTTTAGGAATGAGAAAGGGGATTTTGAGACAGACTTATATAAAAAAAGATACGGACAGGAATAGTATCTTACATTTTAGGAGTGCACACCCATATTCTGTTAAAAAGGCTATCCCCAAATCACAGTTTCAGCGAGTGACTAGGATTGTTAGCAACCCCTCCATCTGTTCAAAAAGAATTGAGGAAATGTGTGAAAATTTTAGATTGAGAGACTATCCTCAACGTATTCTAAATGGGGCATTAAGAGAGGTGGTTACTGATGAAAAAACACGTAGAAGGGATGAATCACGTATATGCTTTGTGAGAGAATATCATCCGGTCGATTTAAAAGTAGATCAGATTATAAAGAAATATTGGCATATTCTAGGGCAGGCATATCCGAATGTGATGGAATTTAATATACCTCCCCTTATCTGTAACAAGAGATTGCCCAATGTGAAGGATAAACTAATACGGGCGGATGTTGGGAGCGATGCAATAATTCCAAGACAAACTTTTCTTACAACAAAAAATAAAGGAACATATCCCTGTCTGAATTGTGCTCAATGTAGTAATGTAATTAAGGGGGAATATTTAAGTCATCCTAGGACAGGTAAAAGATTTAATATTAAGGGCTTCTACACGTGTAAATCTACAAATGTGGTTTACCAGATAAAATGTCCGTGTGGTTTTTCATATATTGGAGAAACAATGCAGTCAGTAGGAACACGGGTTAATAAACATAAATCCACTATCAGGTGTGGAGATACTTCGCTTCCCCTTCCATTACATTTTAAGGAAAAAGGACATTCAATAGCCCAATTGAAATATCAGGTGTTAGAACAAATAGATACACCTAGAAGAGGAGGCAGTATCAAAAAAATCCTTTTACGTAGAGAAGCCTTTTGGATTTATACTTTGGGAACTTTATATCCAAATGGCCTAAATCGAGAATATGATGTTAGTGGTATTATGTGATTAGGATAATGAGTAATATATACATCCTATTTCTCTTTCTAGACATCTCAGATGCGATGAAATCCTGAAGTATCTGCATAGGAACAAATGGGATGCATATTGTACTTGCCACATTTTGTCGGGTTAAATAAGATTGAATGCGGAGATAAGACATGATGTAAGCCGGACGGCTTCCCTATGTATTTCTAGGAATCACGGGTGGACAGTTAATTATACTGTCACATTTAACGAAATAAATAAGGTCTAATTTAGGGAATAGAGGATAACAAAGGATAAATTTAAAAAGTCACTTTTATCTCAGACAACGATCTGGGGGAGGTGAGGATCACTTAGGACATAGATGTTCTCTATTCCCGTATGTCTGTGATTGTTCTTTCAGTAGTAGCTTTATATGTAGTTACAATTTATAATGAGATATAAAGTGATAGTAGAAAAAATTCATCATATTATTTCTATATGTGAATTGGGATCTATGGGAATATGGCAGTATACTGATCTCTTTATAAGGTATTTATTAATAGAATTATAAAGGGCAAGAGAATAAAAGATAGATTTAGTCACTTGTTGCAGGCTGTTCATGAGGAATCAGTTGTATACACAAATGTAATAAACAGTATTGTTCTAATAAAAAATCTTTTTGAAAAAATCTAGAAATATCAAGAATTTTTTTTTTTTTTCCAGAAAAATGATATAATGTAGAATGTGTTTAATAAAACGAACATTGAGAAATTTAGATGGCAATATCTTTGATACATTTATGAAATGGAATCTATGTTTTGGGATTTATATTCTCATATTTGGTTGGAGATTATTTATATATATGAATTTACTTGTCATTGATATATTTGATTCCATGGGAAATATTAAAAAATCCTAAAAACATTAAGGATTTTTTCTGGAAAAACTATGAAATGTTATATATTTTTAGCTAAAAGAATGTGGAGAAATAAAGATATAATGTGGTATATGCATGCAATAAATTTTACAATCTATGATGTATATGGTCTTTGTGTAATTGGGGATTATTTAAATATATGAATTCACTTGTTCTTTTTCATTGTGCAACTTAAGTTTATTATTGCTTAATTTTTTGTATGTTGTTGTAAATTCTGTTATATATAATTTTTTTATTGGTCTACTCTTTTTTTATGTTAATGAGAATTATGTCATTTCCGGGGATTTGTTTATAAATATTTTGACTGAATGTATTTAACCACAATTGAAAAAAGCCTTGGACAGGCTGAAACGTCTTGTGTGAGTTGTGGAATAAATCAACTGATTATCAACACGTGAGTGCCGGGATTTTCTTTTCCTATTCACCAGATAGTCCATAGGTGTGTACTTTTGGCCTCCATCTGGCCATTATGCACCTGCGTATCGTTTTTCTGTATAGGAAAGCGCAACAGACCGCCTGTCTGTACTGAATAGTGTAGTTTGTTTTTTAGTTAAAGTGCACCTGTCAGCAGGATTGTGCGCAGTAAACTACATAAACTGTCAGGTGGGCGACATTACACTGATTAAAATACTTTGGTTGATGAAATCCGTCCTTTGGTTCTTGTGTAATCTTTACTTTCAGTTAGCATATAATGATGTGCTCATGCTTCGGGGCGGCCTGTGGGGGGCGCTCTCTCTATCTGGTGCTCTGCTTACATATTCATCTGTATGCTCTTATGACAGCTCACTGTGCCTTCACTGATTTGCCTCCTATTTTACCTAGCCCCGCACTACTAGATGGATTATGTAAAATAGGAGGCAGGTCAATAAACGATCAGTGAGCTGTCATAAGAGCATACAGATGAATATGTAAGCAGAGCACCAGATAGAGCGCCCCCCGTCAGGCAGCCCCGGAGCATGAGCATATCATTATCTCCAAACTGAAAGTAAAGATTACACAACCATAGGACGGATTTCATCAACCAAGGTATCATATTACTCAGTGTAATGTCGCCCACCTGACAGTGTGTGTGGTTTACTGAGAACAATGCTGCTGACAGATGCGCTTTAAATCTGTCCCTATGGTGGTCCGATGCCTAGCATCCATCCTGACTGTGGCAAGTGTCGGGTTGTAGACCTTTTGAGCGTATGCGCTAAACAGAGGCTATAAACACAGTGCGTCCCTAGCCTCATCGATCTAGGAGTCTCTCAGCTTGTCTGCATTCAGTCAGAGCCTCTGAAATGTTATGTCTTGGCACTGTATCAAATTGTTTGGATTAGGCATATTCTGCACGTGTGTCCGAGCATTGGACGATGTGATGGTGTTTAAAGTTCAGGTTTTTGTGATGAATTTGACTTACACGCCTATGTAACAAATCTCATGTGTGCCCCTAATGCAGGGTGGGCCGTTTATATGGATACACCTAAATTAAATGGGAATGGTTGGTGATATCAACTTCCTGTTTATGGCACATTAGTATATGGGAGGGGGAAAACTTTTCCAGATGGGTGGTGACCATGGTGGCCATTTTGGATCCAACTTTATTTTCTCCAATAACCCCACGACAGCACCAAAGGAGGATGTCACCCCACCCTAATAGGGACAGGAAACACAAAGAGGTTAAATAGCCCCTCCTACATCCTCCCTCCAGTGTTTTTTCCTGTCCCTATTGGGATGAAGAGGTCATCCAGGGTGCTCTGTGCCGGCGGCAGACACCTGACATACCTGTTTAAGCCGGGCAGCTGGGACCGGGCAGTTTTCTCCCCCTTCCCTGATGCTGCTCCCGTCTCCTCTGGACTCGGGACTTCTGTCCCCACCGTGTCCGCGCCTGCGGGTAAGGTCCGGTGGGTGTCGGGCTGGAGGCCTCCTCGAGCTCTCCAGCCCTGCTCCTCTCCACCCTCTAAGCGGCCTTCGGCGGTCTCCGTAGCGGAGCGCCACGTGTGGAATCCCGGAAGTGACACGGACCGCCGGGAGACGTCACTTCCGGTATGCGTTCCACTCTGGAACGCAAAAACCAGGAAGCGGCCGGAAGGTTGCGTGGGACACTGGAAATGGGTCCCTGACGTCACTTCTGGTCTGTACGAAAAAAAAAAAAAAAAAAAGGGTGAATAACCCCGCAGGTGTTCCTGCTTTACCAAATTGGACCCAGGGGGAGGAGCTACACCACCCTCCTCCCCAGGGAAGAGGAGGAGCGCTGAGTCCAGTCTCCTATGTAACAGCCCTGGACTGAAGACAGCTAAGTTAGGACCTAATCCATTTGTTTGCTACATTGGATGTCAAAAGTCTATCTTTGCCATGTCTGCGGAGCCCAGCGCGATTCCAGTCCCAGTAAGTCTGGCACTGGGGGTCCTTTCCTAGGTGCAGGTTCGAATTAATATTTAATTACCCTTCTCCCTCTTTTTTAGGGGGACAAGGATCCTGCACCAGGAAATAAATCTAGCCGGAAGTGTGCGATATGTTCAAAAAAAACTGTCTTCTTCCAGCAAAAAATATTTATGCCAGAAATGCACAGAAAAGATTGAGGGAAGAGCAGCCGTCCCTTATGGACGAAATCAAAGGAATAGTCCGGCAGGAGATTCAATCTTCATTGGCCTCCTTTTCCCGATCCACTTCTCATTCGCTCCCAAAGGCAAAAAAGAGGAAAATTTCCCTGGAAGAAAGATGAGACTCTGATTCCCAGGATGAAACATTCCTTCCAGAAGACCCTACAGAGGAAGGTGAACTTAGTTCAGCAGAGGAAGGTCCGGAAAATAAAAAATATTATTTTTCAATGGAATTTATGGAAGACCTCTCAGCAGTAAGAAGAACGATGGAAGTGGAAGAAGAGAAGCCCACTAGATCAGTCCAGGAAGAGATGTTCGGTGGTCTCCGTTCAAAGAAAAGGATGGTGTTCCCGATACATAAAAACATTCAGGATCTAATCCTGAAAAGACGGCTGAATACACCAGCGGAAATGAAAAATAGGTTTCCCGTAGATGAAGAAACCGCAAAATGTTGGACCGAGATACCTAAGGTCGACATTCAAGTGGCAAGAGTAGCTAAAAAAACAGTATTGCCATTCGAAGATTCCTCCCAACTAAAAGATCCTCTGGACCGTAAGATGGACAGCCTTCTCAAGAAATCCTGGGAGACATCAGCAGTCCTTATGAACACAAATGTAGTCTCCACATGCGTTGCACGGTCCATGTCAAGATGGCTCAACCAGCTTGAAGAACACCTGGCTATGGGCACATCCAGAGAGAAGATACAAGCTTCCCTACCTTTACTGCAGAAAGCCACCGACTTCCTGGCGGATGCTTCAGCAGAATCCGTGAGGGTAACCGCCAGAGCAGCAGCCCTGTCAAACTCCACAAGGCGAGCACTATGGCTGAAATCGTGGAGCGGTGATGTGGCCTCTAAAATAAAACTTTGTTCTATTCCCTTCAAGGGAGAATATATGTTTGGCCAGGCCCTTGACGACCTTCTGGAATAGGCGGCTGACAAAAAGAAATCCTTGCCTGAACCCAGACACTATAAGAAGACCCCCTTTCACCCCCCTCGGGAACAGAATCCCCAATACAGGGGGAAGGGCAAATCCGGTCGATGGAGCTACCCCAAAGGGGGTAAAGATAGGAATATTTTTTTCCCCCAAAAGGACAACGACAGCGCATCGGTGACGCCAGTGCGGTGGGGGGACGAATCATGAAATACTTTCCCCAATGGCAAAAGATCTGCTCCAGTCAATGGGTCTTAAATGTAATTCAAGAAGGGGTAAAAATCGAATTCTCCTCATATCCTCCCAAAAGAGTAAGGATAACTCATCTAACCTCTCCAAGATTAAAAACCGTTCTGATGTCCGGCCTAAAAGACCTACTATCCTTGGGGGCTATTTCACCAGTTCCAGAAACAGAAAGATACACAGGCCACTATTCACGCCTGTTTTTGATAAAGAAACCAAACGGCACATACAGAATAATAATAAATCTAAAACCCTTAAACCAGTACATTGTCTACCGAAGATTCAAGATGGAGTCCATCAAATCAGCAGTTCCCTTAATAGGGCAGGGGTATATGATGGCAACCATAGACTTACAGGACGCATACTATCACGTCCCTATACATCCAACATACCGGAAATTTCTAAGGTTTGCAGTGGTTCAAGAGGATCAGACGTTACACTTCCAATTCAACGTATTGCCGTTCGGGATATCTTCAGCACCAAGAATATTCACCAAAATTATGTCCAGTAGTGGCTTCAATCAGGAAAGAGAAAATCTACATCATTCCCTACCTCCATGACTTCTTACTAGTAAGTCCCTCGGTAGAATCACTCCAGGAAGATCTGCAAAGAACAATCCAGATCCTGACCACCCTAGGGTGGTTGATAAATCATCAAAAGTCAGACCTAGTCCCTGCCACAGAAAAAACGTTCCTGGGGGTTCTACTAGATTCCGCCAGACAAACCTCCTTCCTACCAAAGGACAAACAGATACTCTTGAGGTCCAAGATATCGAATCTAAAGACCCTGAACAGAGTGTCCCTAAGGTCAGGCCATGTCGACCCTCGGCTCCATGACAGCCTGCATTCAATCTGTAGCCTGGGCTCAGGCTCACACCAGAGTTTTGCAGACTCACATTCTTGCACAGTGGGACGGATCCCCAAACTCACTAGACTGGAAGATCAGGATCCCTCATTATGTGATAACATCCCTATCATGGTGGCTCAACCCAAGGAACCTAAGAATAGGGGTTCCATGGTCTCAGTTCCCTCTGGTAACAGTCACGGTAGATGCCAGCAAAACAGGATGGGGAGCCGTTGTTGCTCAAACCCCCTTCCAGGGGGTCTGGACAAAAGAAACCAGCAAGAAATCCTCCAACTTCCGCGAATTAAAGGCAGTGGAGGAAGCACTCAAGATATCGGCTCCAATCATTACGGGCAAACACGTAAAAGTCTACTCAGACAACATGACTACCGTAGCTCATCTATCTCATCAAGGGAGCACAAGGTGCGAGAATCTAAAGAGTATCTCGGCAAGAATATTCTTCTGGGCAGAAGGACATCTTCGTTCCTTATCAGGGTTGCACATAAAAGGCTCAGACAACACCCAAGCCGACTTTCTGAGCAGAAGGAATATCCATCCGGGAGAATGGGAGCTGGACTCAGACATTTTCCACATGCTGACCAAACGATGGGGTCGTCCGGAGGTGGACCTCTTTGCAAGACGCCAGAACACCAAGGCAGAAAAATACTTCTCCCTAGATCCAGACAATGCATGCCTGGGGATAGATGCATTCGCTCACCCATGGCGTTTCCATCTGGTTTACGCCTTTCCCCCAATTCCATTGCTACCCAGAACCTTACAGAAAGTAAGGACCGAGGAGGTCAAGATAATCTTGATAGTCCCGCTTTGGCCCAAAAGAAGTTGGTTCTGTGCACTAAACAATTTAAGCATAGAGGGACCCCTCATTCTACCAGCAATCAGAAACCTTCTCCATCAGGGTCCAATACTCCATCCAGACCCAGAGAACCTCCATCTAGCAGCCTGGCTTCTGAATTCACAATCCTGAAGGCTAGAGGGCTCTCAGACCGAGTAATTCATACCCTACAAAAAAGTAGGAAACAAATCACAAACTCCATATACAGCAAGATATGGAAGACCTTCCTAGCATGGTATAAACCAAATGTACCAGATCTTTGGCATCCTGACATGACCCAGATCTTGGATTTTCTACAAGAAGGGCTGGAGAAGGGTCTTAGACCCAGCACCCTCAAAGTTCAGATTGCGGCACTTAGTATCTACTTCGACCAGAGCCTTGCCGAACACCGATGGGTAAAAAGGTTCATGACAGCAGCTACTCGTCTGCGTCCCAGAATAATTAACCACGTTCCCTCCTGGGATCTTAATATTGTCCTTAAAGGTCTGACACTACCACCATTTGAACCTTTGGCCTCAATAGAGCTGGATAAATTAGCTTGAAAAACAACATTTCTAATAGCAATTACCACTGCCAGGAGAGTGGGAGAAATCCAAGCCTTCTCAGTAAATGATCCATATCTGAGAATCCTGGATGATAGGATTATTCTACAATTGGACCCATCTTTCTTACCAAAGGTAGTCTCAGACTTTCATAGGCCTCAGGAGATAATTCAGCCTTCCTTCTGTCAAGACCCAAAAAATAAAAGAGAAGAAGAATACCATACTTTGGATGTAAGACCGGTTGTTCTTCACTACCTCCAGAGGACAGAGTCCTGGAGAAAAGATCAGAACCTCTTTATTCAGCCATTTGGTCAGAACAGGGGGAAAAAGGTCTCCAAAGTTACCATCGCTACTTGGATCAAGAAAGCAATCGTGGAATCATATCAGATCCAAAATCTCTCACCACCAGAGAAACTGAAAGCACACTCTACTAGAGCCATGTCCGTCTCCTGGGCAGAAAAGGCTAGCGCTTCCCTCGAGCAGATATGCAAAGCAGCTACATGGTCTTCGGTCCATACCTTCACCAAGCATTACAAACTAAACTTAATGTCCATTAAAGACTTGGCCTTTGGGCGGAAAGTGCTTCAGGTCATTGTCCCTCCCTAAACATGAGTCTTTGGTACTCCTCCTTTGGTGCTGTTGTGGGGTTATTGGAGAAAATAGAATTAGACTTACCGGTAATTCGATTTCTAATAACCACCACGACAGCACTGGTAATTCCCTCCCAGGCTTGGTTAGCCAATCATTTAATTTGAATAAATATAATTTGAAGCATCCATACTTCTGTGGTCCTTTATAAAACACTGGAGGGAGGATGTGGGAGGTGCTATTTAACCTCTTTGTGTTTCCTGTCCCTATTAGGGTGGGGTGACATCCTCCTTTGGTGCTGTCGTGGTGGTTATTAGAAATCGAATTACCGGTAAGTCTAATTCTATTTTTTTCAATGGGAAGAGGGTCAAGTGACACATCAAACCTATTGAGAATTTGATAAGAAAAACAATGATGTGCTTGGTTTTAACGTAACTTTATTCTTTCATGAGTTATTTACAAGTTTATGACCACTTATATATCAGTGTGTCAAGAGTGGGAGAAGAGGGTTGCATTGACAATCCAACACAATGGGCAGCACTTTGAACACATTTTATAAGTGGTCATAAACTTGTGAAAAACTCATGAAAGAATAAAGTTACGTTAAAACCAAGCACACTATTGTTTTTCTTATGAAATTCTCAATACGTTTGATGTGTCACATGACCTTCTTCCCATTGAAAAAAAATAAAGTTGGATCCAAAATGGCCAACTTCAAAATGGCCGCCATGGTCACCACTAGTGTTGAGCGAGTATGTTCTGTTAACCCTTTCGCCGAGTATGCTCGGGCTGAGCTCCGAGTAGTTACAGCTGCTCGGTGATATGTTTGAATCGCTCCCGTGTGCATGATTTGCGACTGTTTGACAGTTTTAATACGTGAGGAATGTCTATTTCTTACACATTCCTCACATGTAATAAAGCTGTCAAACAGTTGCAAATCATGAACACGGGAGCGATTCAACCATATCACCGAGCAGCTGTAAATACTCGAAGCTCGGACAGAACATACTCGCTCAACACTAATGAGCACCCATCTGGAAAAGTTTTCCCCCTCCCATATACTAATGTGCCATAAACAGGAAGTTGATATCACCAACCATTCCCATTTAATTTAGGTGTATCCATATAAATGGCCCACCCTGTAGATGATTACTGATATTGTACACTGCAGATTACCATAGTTTAATGAGCAGTTTTTGTTGCATGGTTATGGCCCGTGGTGTAACTACGGCTGCTGTTCACTGTGAGTAAAACATAAAGCTTTATTCTACACTGGAATAGCGAAAATTATGTCAACCAGATGATTGTGCTTTTATGCAACTTTTTTTATTTTTTTACCTTATTGAAAAGAAAATGTCTGACACCAAAGATCAGTTGTGTGTTGCCGTTAACGGATCTTACTCCATAGAGTATAAAGCGTTACATGTCGCCTTCCTGGCCGGTATTGCTCTGTAAAGTGAAGTAATCAGATACTCGACACGGCTTGATTTAATATGATTAGGAGATTATTGTGCTGCGAGGTATCTCTGAGCTGTATGTCTACAAATCCTCTTTGTAGTTGATATATTTATCAGGGGCTAAGAATATTGTAAAACATATCTACATTTTACCAAGCGTTTCCTTCTTTTTTTTAGATGGTTTCTATCCTTCAACTGATTTATCAGTTTTTTTTATTTATTTTGCCTCCTTGCCTTGTTAGGAACAGAAAGTTCACACACAGTGTACACTGGGAGGCAAAAATTATGAAAAAATACCAAAACAGTAGTAGCTGCCAAAATGACACCAAAAGTGTGCTGTTCGACTAAAAGGAGCGCTGAATGTGCACGAAGTGGGTAACCTGCTCAATCCATGTGGGGGAGAAAGAGGGGATTGGGCATGTTCCATTTTTACATGTCTAATCCTTTTGTTCTCTAGGGAGATAAGCCTTTCAAATGGAGTTCAGATGTGTATAGAGAGTTCATTAGTGATAGCTGATGGTTCAACAAGTTCTGCAGCTTCCACCAATTGAATGTGTTCGGCCACCATTAGTATTTCTGGTCTTTTATGGCAGGAAAATCAGTGGAGGAGGGGAGGTCTCATGCTTCAGCCAGTTGCCATACAGCTCTTGTGTGAGATGCCTGGGAAGAGAAAGGGAATAATCTCCTGCAGCACATGCAGCAGATCTATGTTTCTTACAGTTTTCATTGCATTTTGGGACAGGACAGATTCACGGTATGGTATTGTGTCTGTTTTATACTTGTTTATTTCATTGCAATCCTTTGTGGATTATAAGAGACACAAGTTCAGTTCTTAGAATTAATAGGTAGAATTCCATCTTGGACTCGCTGGTTTGGCAGTATGTGTGCACTTAAGGCCTTATCAAAAAGGTAGAAGACATAAGATTAGTTGTAGACCTCATTCAGACATCTAGGTTTCCTGTCTGTGTTTTTCACAGTTAGAACATATACCCAGTCTAGTCTATTGGGCTGTTCACACGACCAAGGGTCCTCCAAAAAACACCTCCAAAAGCCAAACGGACTTCTGGATGAGGTCTATAAGTGTGCACCTGATGTCTCTTGAACACCCATTTGCGTTTTAGAAGCGGAAGATTCTTCAGGATACTGCTGTCTGTTTTGCCTATTGTGGACTTTGGTGTAATTTTGGTAGTTTTTGTAGCTTTTTTTTTTAATTTTTTTTTTATTTATAAGCTAGTGAGTGCCCCCCAAACAGAAGCCGCTAGAAGAACGGTGCAGTCTTTTTATTTTAGTCGCTTGAATCGATTGAAAGACGCTCTTAAAGACTGTACATACGGACAAGTCATTATGACGTTGCCGTTCGTATGTACGTTGTTTTTAGCATTTTTTTTAAAAATTACTTCAGGTACAATCCAGCTGAAAGACAACATTGTCTGCACATACCCTTAGTGTGATTATTGTCAAATGTAACCAAACCTCTGAAAAATCCATATTTGCTGTCACTTAGGTTTTGAAGAAAAAAAGTTGACGTTTAAACTTCTTGACAGGAGTTATTCTTATGGGTTTCCTTGTTTGATGTTAGAGGGAAATGCTCTTTCTGTAGCTGCTATTTGCGGTAAACTATCTCAGCGCTGACTTTCCACATGTAACAGACGATTTTACTATTCGGATCATCCAGATCATTAGCGGTGAAGGCATTTCATTCTTTTTTTTTTTTTTTTTTTTTTTTTCTCCCTGCCATTATTAGCTTCCAAAATATTTAATGTCAGGAATAGACAGCACTAGCCTCTCCTGTGCGTGCTCCATGTATCTGCTTCTGCATAGCTTTACCATTTTAATTAACTATGTCTCTGGTCCCATTAGAACAGGTTGTAAGAAATACCTAGGAGGCTTTTCAGTTCTTTGCCTGCAGCCATTATAACAAGCAAGGCACATTGTGAACCTAGTCGCTGCTGAACAGCTATAGACTTCTGTCAAGCTCCTCAGAGCAGTGTGATGGCCTGCAAGAAGGTGACACGTGTTAATAGGGGAAAGCTGCCATACAATGGTCTTGATTGAGTAAAAATGTGGAAACCCCCCCCGCAGTAGGTGTTGCAGTTCCCTTACAATTGCCTTTCTTTCTGAGGGAGTCTAGCTGCTGCTTCTGCCCTTTACACTGCAGCTCAGTAGAATGGCTGTATATTTACAGGGTGCTTCTCACTAAATTAGAATATCATCAAAAAGTTACATTTATTTCAGTTCAATACAAAAAGTGAAACTCGTATATTATATAGAGTCATTATAAACACTGATCTATTTCAAGTGTTTATATCTGTTAATGTTGATGATTATGGATTACAGCCAATGAAAACACAAAAGTCATTATCTCAGTAAATTAGAATACTTTATAACAACAGCTTGAAAAATGTTTTTAAAATCCGAAATGTTCTCCTACTGAAATGATGTTCAGTAAATGCCCTCAATACTTGGTCAAGGCTCCTTTTGCATCAATTACTGCATCAATGCGGCGTGGCATGGAGGCGATCAGCCTGTGGCACTGCTGAGGTGTTATGGAAGCCCAGGTGGCTTTGATAGCAGCCTTCAGCTCGTCTGAATTATTGGGTCTGGTGTCTCTCAACTTCCTCTTGACAATACTCCATAGATTCTCTATAATAGATTCTCTATGGGGTTAAGGTCAGGCGAGTTTGCTGGACAATCAAGCACAATGATACTGTTGTTTGTAAACCAGGTATTGGTACTTTTGGCAGTGTGGACAGGTGCCAAGTCCTGCTAGAGAATGAAATTTCCATCTCCAAAAAGCTTGTCGGCAGAGGGAAGCATGAAGTGCTCTAAAATGTCCTGGTAGACGGCTGCGCTAACTTTGGTCTTGATAAAACACAGTGGACCTACACCAGCAGATGACATGGCTCCCCAAACCATCACTGATTGTGGAAACTTCACACTAGGCTTCAAGCAGCTTGGATTGTGGGCCTCTCCACTCTTCCTCCAGACTCTGGGACCTTGTGGAGTGTGTTAGTGACTGCCTTCTGGATACCTGTCAAGTCAGCAGTCTTCCCCATGATTGTGGAGTCTACTGAAAAAGACTAAGGCTATGTGCCCACGATGCAGAAATGCTCAGTATTTTTCCTGAGCGTTTCTGCATCTCCCTGGCAGAAAAAAACCCATGTGGATTGTACATGCGTTTTCCTGCCAGGGACATGCGGAAGTGAAGCGTTCTTCACTTGCATTTCTGCATGCGGGTTGACAAGCGCTTTCCAAGCGATTTTAGCATCACTTGGAAAGTGCTTGTCAACTTGGTCACACTATATAGATCCATGCAAACGGCATGGATTTATATACCGTCACCGAAAGAATGGTTAAAAATAAAAAAATAAATCTATACTTGCCTTCCGATGGTCCCCGCAGTCTTGCTTCGCGCTCCGTTCTGGCTGCCGGCAGCGGTACACTGAAGGACCTGCCGACGTCAGCGTCGCGTGACCCTTCACATGACTATGACGTCAGCGCAGGTCCTTCAGTCCATCGCTAGCTGCCGGCATGAAAGGACGAGTGCAGCGGGGGCCGACAGAAGGCAAGTATAATCTTTAGTTTTTATTTTATTCTTCGTTTTTTTTTTTTTTTTTTTTTTTTACAGTTTTCTATGGTACCCGGGTCCGGAGAGGAGTTTCCTCTCCTCTAGACCTGGGTACCATCCGCACATTGGAACGCGTGCATTCCGCAAGTTCTTATCTAGTGAAGCGGAATGCATGCGTTCTAATGCACGTCAATGGCGGCGAAAACGCAGCACTTCCGCAAAATAATTGGTAGTGCTGCGTTTTTTTCCGCAATGATAATCCGCAGCGGAAATTTCCGCAGCATGTGCATTCCGCTGCGGAAACGCTTAAAAAACTCATCGTGGGCACACAGCCTAAGGGACCTTTTTACATGCTTAGGAAGCCTTTGCAGGTGTTTTTTGTTAATTCTTTTAATTTACTGAGATAATGACTTGTGTTTTCATTGGCTGTAAGCCAAAATCATCAACATTATCAGAAATAAACACTTGAAATAGATCACTCTGTTTGTAATGACTCTATATAATATATGAGTTTCACTTTTTGTATTGAAGAACTGAAATTAATTAACTTTTTGATGATATTCTAATTTTGTGAGATGCACCTGTATGTTGGCTGTGGCTGAGCCTGGAAGGAATATCGGCAGAACTCCACTTGGTTTACTTACTTTATGTGTGCATGATCAGGAATTGCTTGCAGAAATTTTTGCAGCGTTTCTGCAACGTTCTGCACCTCTTGGCATCAAAAACGCTTCTTTTTCTGCACATGAAATCCTGTCAGGGAAATTCCTGATCATGTGCACAGATCTTCCAAAATCACATAGAAAATGCTGGGATATGGTTTGCAATGCGTTTTTGGGGATAAATCCATGTGGATTTGCTGCAGCTAAACTGCACCGTGTGCACATAGCCTTAGAGTTTCCCCTGAACAGTGTAACGATGGTGAGTGACCCATTTGTGAAATGTCGTTACTTGTTGGTATTGAAGCACTGCGGACTATTGACCTTCTTTGATTTAGACTTGGGATTTAAAGACTTATCCCACTTATTCGTAGCAGCTCCACTAAGGTTAATAGATTGATTCAGCACCACTCCTATTTCCTAAGCCTGCATGTATAGAAGCGCCGTTATTCATGAATGTATGCATGACTGTATGGTTAGGTTTGTGTGTTAGACAGGCAGTCCATTGATCAGGTTGCCCATGGTCTAGTTGGATGTATGTAAAAAATGTTTTTTAAAGTGTTTTTATTGTGTGAGCATAATAAAGCCTAAAACTATATGAATTTCGCACTGCTGTAATCACACTGACCTGTAGAATAAAGTTAATGTGTCACTTCTACCAAACAGCCAATGCTCGTAAGAAAAAAAACCCTAGATTAGGAAATATTACAATTTTCACTTTTTGCCATTTGCCACACATTCATTTCTTGAAGACCCTCTTTGGGTCTAAATATTCACTTCATCACTTGATAAAATTCCCCGAGGGGGGAGTATAGTTTCTAAAATGGGGTCACTTATGGGGGGATTTTCACTGTATTAATACCTCAAGGGCTCTGTAAATGCGGAATGGTGAGAGAAAACCATTCCAGAAAAGCTTGTCTAATGAGTACAGCCGTTGTGGTGTAGGGTATTTCCATAGTCAGGAGAAATTGCGTAATAATAAATTGCAAGGTATGTCTTTTTTTTTTTTTTATTAGTATTATTATCGCTTGTAAAAGATTAAAACGCCATGGTAAAGGAATCCCTGAAACTCCCTTCATATCTGAGCCCTACTGTTCGCCTGAACAGCAGTGTTTGACTACACGTAGGAAATTGTGTAATTGTGGGGCACTTATACTTGTATTAGATTTTGGGAAAATATATGTATGTATATATGTGTATATACAGTACAGACCAAAATTTTGGACACACCTTCTCATTTAAAGATTTTTCTGTAATTTTCTTGACTATGAAAATTGTACATTCACACTGAAGGCATCAAAACTATGAATTAACACATGTGGAATTATATACTTAACAAAAAAGTGTGAAACAACTGAAAATATGTCTTATATTCTAGGTTCTTCAAAGTAGCCACCTTTTGCTTTGATGACTGCTTTGCACACTCTTGGCATTCTCTTGATGAGCTTCAAGAGGTAGTCACCGGAAATGGTCTTCCAAGAATCTTGAAGGAGTTCCCAGAGATGCTTAGCACTTGTTGGCCCTTTTGCCTTCACTCTGCGGTCCAGCTCACCCCAAACCATCTCGATTGGGTTCAGGTCTGGTGACTGTGGAGGCAAGGTCATCTGGCGTAGCACCCCATCACTCTCCTGCTTGGTCAAATAGCCCTTACACAGCCTGGAGGTGTGTTTGGGGTCATTGTCCTGTTGAAAAATAAATGATGGTCCAACTAAACGCAAACCGGATGGAATAGCATGCCGCTGCAAGATGCTTTGGTAGCCATGCTGGTTCAGTATGCCTTCAATTTTGAATAAATCCCCAACAGTGTCACCAGCAAAGCACCCCCACACCATCACACCTCCTCCATGCTTCACGGTGGTAACCAGGCATATAGAGTCCATCCGTTCACCTTTTCTGCGTCGCACAAAGACACGGTGGTTGGAACCAAAGATCTGAAATTTGGACTCATCAGACCAAAGCACAGATTTCCACTGGTCTAATGTCCATTCCTTGTGTTCTTTAGCCCAAACAAGTCTCTTCTGCTTGTTGCTTGTCCTTAGCAGTGGTTTCCTAGCAGCTATTTTACCATGAAGGCCTGCTGCACAAAGTCTCCTCTTAACAGTTGTTGTAGAGATGTGTCTGCTGCTAGAACTCTGTGTGGCATTGATCTTGTCTCTAATCTGAGCTGCTGTTAACCTGCGATTTGAGGCTGGTGACTCGGATAAACTTATCCTCAGAAGCAGAGGTGACTCTTGGTCTTCCTTTCCTGGGGCGGTCCTCATGTGAGCCAGTTTCGTTGTAGCGCTTGATGGCTTTTGCAACTGCACTTGGGGACACTTTCAAAGTTTTCCCAATTTTTCACACTGACTGACCTTCATTTCTTAACCCCTTCCCGACCCGTGTCACACCGTTTGTGACATGGAAAACAGTTCGTTCCCGACCCATGTCACAGCGTCTGTGACATGGAGGGAAAGAGCCCCTGCAGCGCCTGCGAGCGGGGTCGGTCAGGTGTCACAGTTGCTACTGCAACTGGACATCCTGAAGTCGACCCCCCCGGGGGGTGGATTAACCCCCCCGTGCCTGGGACCCCTCCGATTGGCTGTTTCATTTTCACTTTTAATGAAACTGCCAATCGGTATGAATTAAATATTTCACCAATGAAAATTGGTGTAATATTTAAATCTGGGCATGGCCTGATGCTTACAGCATCAGCCATTGGCTGGGGGGAGTGTCACCTCTGCCCCCCCCCCTCCCCCCAGATCTGATTGGGGGGCTAGCGTCACATGGATACTAGCCCCAATCAGATGTGGAGGGAGTTTTTAATGATGGCCGCAACTGCCCGTCCATGGATCGGGTGTCGGCCGTTGTGGACCCTCTGCTGCTGCCCCCCCCCCCTGTGGACCCTCTGCAGCTGTCCCCCGTGGATCGCTTCTGCCGCCGCTGATCGCCTGCTGCCGCCGCTGAAATGCATCAGGTAGTATTGCCCCCGCTCCCCCCCGACCCCCCCTCCACTCCACCCTGCCCCCCCCTCCACCCCCGACCCCCCCTCCACTTTCATACCTGCACCCCGACCTCTGCTCCCTCTCCCACGTCTTCATCCACCGGCTGCTGCTCTCCTTCTAACAGCCGGTGGACTGTGATCACAGCAGCAGCAGGCTCAGTGTAAATGCCCTGCTCCTGTGATCAAACCCACCATCCCCCAGTCCCAGTGATATCACCCCCCACCTCCCAATAATCACCCCCCCCTGTCTCCAGTGTTCACTCCCCATCCCCAGTGTGCACCCCCCCATCCCAGTGATCATCCCCCCCCCCCGCAAACCCAGTGATCACCCCCCTGCTGCTGGCTCCTGCTCCCCTTTCTGCCCCAGTAATCACCCCCCTGATGCTGCCGGCCTCCTACCCCCCTTGCTGCTGCCGGCTCCTGCCCCAGTGATCACCCCCCTTGCTGCTGCCGGCTCCTGCCCCAGTGATCACCCCCCTTGCTGCTGCCAGCTCCTGCCCCAGTGATCACCCCCCTTGCTGCTGTCGGCTCCTGCCCCAGTGATCACCCCCCTTGCTGCAGCTGCTGGCTCCTCCATCTCTTCAGCCCCCCCCTACGCCTGACAGCCCCCTACGCCTGACAGCCCCCTACGCCTGACAGCCCCCTACGCCTGACAGCCCCCTACGCCTGACAGCCCCCTACGCCTGACAGCCCCCTACGCCTGACAGCCCCCTACGCCTGACAGCCCCCTACGCCTGACAGCCGAAGGTTACACCAAGCACACACACACACACACACACACACACACACACACACACACACACACACACACACACACACACACACACACACACACACACACACTATAATAAAGTTTCGATTTTTTTTTTTTTTTTTTTTTTTTTTTTTTTTTTTTTACACACGCACACAGCACACAAAATGTCCCGCCCGTCCCACTCATCCCAGTCTAGGGCGTACTCAGCTTAGGAGGCTATGTCAGGTTGGTGTGTGTGGTGTATACACTACAATATACCACACCGCACACCAACCTGACATACACTACACAATGGTGTCCACTAACAAATTGGAACCATGTTGCGTTTGGAGAGTCCCTGTGTGCCCAAACATTGGAGCTCCCCAACAAGTGACCCCATTTTGGAAACTAGACCCCCCAAGGCACCTATCTAGATGCATAGTGAGCACTTGAAACCCCCAGGTGCTTCACAAATTGATTCATAAAAATGAAAAAGTGGGAAAAAAAACACTTTTTTATTTTTACGGATTAATTTGTGAAGGACCTGGGGGTTCCAAGTGCTCACTATGCATCTAGATAGGTGCCTTGGGGGGTCTAGTTTCCAAAATGGGGTCACTTGTGGGGGAGCTCCAATGTTTGGCCACACAGCGGCTCTCCAAACGCGACATGGTGTCCGCTAACAAATTGAATGGAAAATCGGCTCAAATTGTTAGCGGACACCATGTTGCGTTTGGAGAGCCCCTAATGTGCCTAAACAGTGGAGCTCCCCCACAAGTGACCCCATTTTGGAAACTAGACCCCCCAAGGCACCTATCTAGATGCATAGTGAGCACTTGGAACCCCCAGGTGCTTCACAAAATGATCTGTGAAAACAAAGTACTTTTTTTTTTCACAAAAATTTTCTTTTAGCCTAAATTTTTTAATTTTCACATGGGTAACAGGATAAAATACATCCTAAAATGTATTGGTCAATTTCTCTTGAGTACACTGATACCTCATATGTGGTCATAAACCACTATTTGGGCACATGGCAGGGCTCAGAAGAGAAGGAGCGCAATTTGACTTTTGGAGCTAATTTTCCATTCAAAAAGTAAAATGGCGCTCCTTCCCTTCTGAGCCCTGCCGTGCGCCCAAACAGTGGTTTATGATCACATATGAGGTATCAGTGTACTAACGAGAAATTGACCAACAAATTTTAGGATGCATTTTATCCTGTTACCCATGTGAAAATTAAAAAATTTAGGCTAAAGGAAAATTTTTGTTAGAAAAATAAAAATGTTCATTTTTTTCTTCCATGTGGCTTTAGTTCCTGTGATGCACCTGAAGGGTTAATAATCTTCTTGAATGTAGTTTTGAGTAGCTTGAGGGGTGCAGTTTTTGGAATGGTGTCACTTTTGGGTGTTTTCTATCATAAAGACCCCTCAAAGGGACTTCAAAGGTGATGTGGTCACTAAAAAAATGGTTTTGTAAATTTTGCTGGAAAAAAGATAAATTTCTGATTAACTTTGAACCCTTCAAACTTCCTACCAACATTTTTTTTTTTTCCAAAATTGTGCTGATGTAAAGTAGACATGTGGGAAATGTTATTTATTAACTATTTTATGTCACATCACTCTCTGGTTTAGTAGAAAAAAAATTCAAAATTTGAAAATTGCAAAATTTTCAAATTTTTTCCCATATTTTTGATTTTTTCACAAATATACGCAAATATTATCGACCTAAATTTAATACTAACATGAAGCCCAATATGTCACGAAAAAACAGTCTCAGAATCGCTAGGATCCGTTGAAGTGTTCCAGAGTTTTTACTTCGTAAAGGGACACTGGTCAGAATTTACAAAAATGCCAAGGTCTTTAGGGTCAAAATAGGCTGGGTCCTGAAGGGGTTAAAGTAATGATGGCCACTAATTTTTCCTTACTTTAGAATTTGTATTATGGCAAGAAAAAAGCAGCTAACAGTCTATTCAGTAGGACTATCAGCTGTGTATCCACCAGACTTCTGCACAACACAACTGATGGTTCCAACCCCATTTATAAGGCAAGAAATCCCACTTATTAAACCTGACAGGGCACACCTGTGAAGTGAAAACCATTTCCGGTGACTACCTCTTGAAGCTCATCAAGAGAATGCCAAGAGTGTGCAAAGCAGTCATCAAAGCAAAAGGTGGCTACTTTGAAGGACCTAGAATATAAGACATATTTTCAGTTGTTTCACACTTTTTTGTTAAGTATATAATTCCACATGTGGTAATTCATAGTTTTGATGCCTTCAGTGTGAATGTACAATTTTCAAAGTCATGAAAATACAGAAAAAGCTTTAAATGAAAAGGTGTGTCCAAACTTTTGGTCTGTACTGTATATATATATATATTAAAGTGTGTGTGTATATGTGTGTGTGTGTATGTGTATATATATATATATATGTGTGTATATGTAAAGCAATTTTTTTTTCAAGGAAAATTAATATTTTTCATTTTCATAGCTCACCTTCAAACGTGTGGTGTTAAAGTGCTCCATATACCCCTAGACTAATTCCTTGACCTGTTCACCCCTCCCCAAGCCTGTTTTCACCTTCATGACCAGGCCAAATTCTACTATGTATTTATTATTTATTTATTGTACTCGCTTATATAGTGCCATTAATTCAACAGCGCTTTACAGGTATTATCATCGCTGTCCCCATTGGGGCTCACAATCTACATTCCCTATCAGTATGTCTTTGGAGTGTGGGAGGAAACCCATACAAACTCCTTGCAGATGTTGTCCTTGGTGGGATTTGAACCCAGGACCCTACGCTGTAGTGCTAACCACTGAGCCACCGTGTTGCCCAGTGTCACTTTGAGGTAATAACTCTGGCACACTTCAACGTATCCCCCTGATTCTGAGATTGTTTTCTTGACATATTGTACTTCATGATAGTGGTAAAATGTGTTTGATATGAGTTGCGTTTATTTGTGCAAAAAATTGGAAATTTGGCGAATATCTGGAAAATGTTGCCATTTTCAAAATTTAATTTTTATGCCCTTAAATCAGAGAGATATGTCACACATAATAGTTCATAAATAACATTTCCCATATGTCTACTTTACATCAGCACAATTTTTGAAATATAATTTTTTTTGTTAGGAAGTTATAAGGGTTAAAAGTTGACCAGTGATTTCTAACTTTTCCAACAAAACTTACAAAACCATCACATTTGAAGTGACTTTGAGGGGTCTATATGACAGAAAATAGCCAAAAGTGACACCATTCTAAAAACTGCACCCCTCAGGGTGCTCAAAACCACTTTCAAGAAGTTTATTAACCCTTCAGGTCCTACACAGGGATTAATGGAATGTGAAAGGAAAAAAAAAAAAAACATTTCACAAAAATTTTACCTTAGCCCAATTTTTTTTTTTTTTACTTTCACAGGGGTAACAGGAGAAAATTTGTTGAAAATTTCCCAATATGTGGACGCAAACTACTGTTTGGGCGCACTGCATGGCTCAGAAGGCAAGGAGCGCCATTTGACTTTTTGAATGTGAAATTTGCTGGAATAATTAGCAGGCGCCATATCATGTTTGGAGAGCCACTGATGTACCTAAACAGTGGTAAACACCCACAAGTGACACCATTTTGAAAACTACACCCTTCAGGGAACTTATCTAGATGTGTGGTGAGCACCTTGAACCCCAAGGCGCTTCATATAAGTTTATAACGTAGAGCCGTGAAAATAAAAATATCTAATTTTTTCACAAATGTTTTTAGCCCCAATTTTTTTATTTTCGCAAGAGAAAATGGACCCCAAAATTTGTGCAATTTCTCCTGAGAGTGGAGATACCCCATGTGTGGGGGAAACTACTGTTTGGGCACATGGCAGGTCTCAGAAAGGAAGGAGTAACATTTTGAAACACAGGCTTTAATGGGATGGTCTGCGGGTGTCATGTCGTGTTTGGAGAGCCCCTGATGTGCCCGAACAGTGGAAACCCCTCACACGTGACCCCATTTTGGAAATTAGACCACTCAAGGACGTGTGGTGAGCACATTGAACCCACAGGATTTTACAATGTTGATCTGTGAATATGAAAAAATATATAATTTTTCCCACAAAAATGTTGTTTTATCCCCAAATTTTTTTTCATTTTCACAAGGATAGCAGGAGAAATTGGACCCCAAAATGTGTTCTGCAATTTCTCCTGAGTATGCAGATACCCCAAATGTGGTCAAAAACTACTTTTGAGGCACAGTGCAAAGCTCAAAAGGGAAGACTCGCCATATTGGAGTTCAGATTTTGCTGGACTGGTTTGAGGGTGCCATGTCACATTGGCAGAGTCCCTAAGGTGCCAGAACAGCAGAACTTCCCACCCCCCCATCCCTAAGAGATTCCATTTGACAAACTACACTTGTCTATGAATTCATCTAGATGATCATATTGACACCACAGGTGTGTCAGTTTTATACCATTGGGTAGTGAAGAAAAAAATAATTACATTTTTACCACCAAAATTTAGTTTTAGCCCCAGATTTTACATTTTCACACTGGGAAATGGGTAAAAATGGCACCAAAATTTGTCCCACAATTTCTGCTGAATATAGAAATACCCCATATGTCGCTGTACAGTACTGCTTTTCACACGGCGAGACTCTGGAGGGACGGAGCGCTATTTGCCTCCTGGAGTGCAGATCTTTCTAGAATAGTCTGCAGACTCAATATACAGAGCCCCTAAGTGCTAGAAAGGCAGAATCTCCCCTTACATGACCCTATTTGGAAACTGTACCCCTTTGGGAATTTATCTACAGGTGTGGTGAGGATTTTGACTCCATGGGTGTTTTCCAGAAACAAGCAACCGTGGATGTTGCTGAGTGAAAACATTTCTAACTGCTGTTGTAGTGACCAGTATGTTGTACCCAGCTTGTGCTTCTGGAGCTCCCCCCCTACTCCCCCTGCTCAGAAGATGTAGTATGATCAGACCATGTTCCTGCACGGTCAGACTCAGCCATTACATAGTGCACAGCAGGCCACATTTATAAGATTATCTCAGCACAGGAACATTATTTTTAAACACATCCAATTGTGAAAATTATTTAAAATTAACTTTGTGGGAAACCCTTTTAAGGGGACTAGTTACCATATTTGGATCACATTTTGTGGGTTACTGCTGTCTTGGCACCTCAGGGGTTCTGCAAATGTGACATGCACTTGCAAACTTTTCCAGTTAGATATGCTCCAAAAGCCAAATTCTGTACCTTTCCTTCTGGGCTAAACTGTGTTAGTGAACAGTGGTAATGGGACACCTCCCATTACTGGGGTAGGAGATGGCAGGTGCTATGGATACAATCCTGTGTGTAGGAGCTAGATTCAGCCCTCCTCCCTCCTCTCCTTTCCTTTCTATCTACATAGATTCTCATCAATAGTAGCTGCCATCTCCTATCTCAGTAATGGAAAAGTCTGTCTTCCCTGAATACATATTTTACCTCAGTCATTATCAAAATTCTCAATTCTGATCTGCTCTGTCAGAGAAAGAAGCCGATTTCTCAGATAAGATAAATTGCAAAGTTAATTTTTATTTCCTAAGTCAACACATGAAAATAAGCAAAACGACTGTTACGCTTTAAGAATCCGCTGACCAGCAATATGTTCGCCAATGGTTTAGTAGCCTGTTTATACAGACCGACCCAGGTTCAGATGAGTGTAGAATGATCAGTAATGGCTTTCTGTGCGCAGCTGCCATAGCTCTCGAAACATCACCACTTATGTAAATAAAAAGATAATTTCACTCAATGAGCGATTTGCTAATTCGTGAGGTGATTGTCAGCCCGTGGAGTCTGAGTTGGAGTCAGTCGGTAAAAAATGGACCGACTCCAGCTCCTAAAATATATAATAAATTGGGTACAGTAGTTCAATGCAGTAAGTGCTGTAATTTTTTTCATAAGAATTTTGGAAAGTTATGAAATGTCCTATAAATGTCTGTTCTGCTCCTGATCTAAGGATCTCTGCTTTTAGTGGAGAAGAATCTGTGCTGCACTTTATGTACACGCTCAGTAGTGAGGCAGTGAGATGAATCTGTGCTGCACTTTATGTACACGCTCAGTAGTGAGGCAGGGCTGCGGAGTCGGAGGTTTGGCTTGCTGACTCCGCAGGGCTGCGGAGTCGGAGGTTTGGCTTGCTGACTCCGCAGGGCTGCGGAGTCGGAGGTTTGGCTTGCTGACTCCGCAGGGCTGCGGAGTCGGAGGTTTGGCTTGCTGACTCCGCAGGGCTGCGGAGTCGGAGGTTTGGCTTGCTGACTCCGCAGGGCTGCGGAGTCGGAGGTTTGGCTTGCTGACTCCGCAGGGCTGCGGAGTCGGAGGTTTGGCTTGCTGACTCCGCAGGGCTGCGGAGTCGGAGGTTTGGCTTGCTGACTCCGCAGGGCTGCGGAGTCGGAGGTTTGGCTTGCTGACTCCGCAGGGCTGCGGAGTCGGAGGTTTGGCTTGCTGACTCCGCAGGGCTGCGGAGTCGGAGGTTTGGCTTGCTGACTCCGCAGGGCTGCGGAGTCGGAGGTTTGGCTTGCTGACTCCGCAGGGCTGCGGAGTCGGAGGTTTGGCTTGCTGACTCCGCAGGGCTGCGGAGTCGGAGGTTTGGCTTGCTGACTCCGCAGGGCTGCGGAGTCGGAGGTTTGGCTTGCTGACTCCGCAGGGCTGCGGAGTCGGAGGTTTGGCTTGCTGACTCCGCAGGGCTGCGGAGTCGGAGGTTTGGCTTGCTGACTCCGCAGGGCTGCGGAGTCGGAGGTTTGGCTTGCTGACTCCGCAGGGCTGCGGAGTCGGAGGTTTGGCTTGCTGACTCCGCAGGGCTGCGGAGTCGGAGGTTTGGCTTGCTGACTCCGCAGGGCTGCGGAGTCGGAGGTTTGGCTTGCTGACTCCGCATTGCTGCGGAGTCGGAGGTTTGGCTTGCTGACTCCGCATTGCTGCGGAGTCGGAGGTTTGGCTTGCTGACTCCGCATTGCTGCGGAGTCGGAGGTTTGGCTTGCTGACTCCGCAGGGCTGCGGAGTCGGAGGTTTGGCTTGCTGACTCCGCAGGGCTGCGGAGTCGGAGGTTTGGCTTGCTGACTCCGCAGGGCTGCGGAGTCGGAGGTTTGGCTTGCTGACTCCGCAGGGCTGCGGAGTCGGAGGTTTGGCTTGCTGACTCCGCAGGGCTGCGGAGTCGGAGGTTTGGCTTGCTGACTCCGCAGGGCTGCGGAGTCGGAGGTTTGGCTTGCTGACTCCGCAGGGCTGCGGAGTCGGAGGTTTGGCTTGCTGACTCCGCAGGGCTGCGGAGTCGGAGGTTTGGCTTGCTGACTCCGCAGGGCTGCGGAGTCGGAGGTTTGGCTTGCTGACTCCGCAGGGCTGCGGAGTCGGAGGTTTGGCTTGCTGACTCCGCAGGGCTGCGGAGTCGGAGGTTTGGCTTGCTGACTCCGCAGCCCTGCTCTAGACTGCACGATTACTGTGAAACATGAACTCTCGTTCATGATAATTGTGCAGTGTAAATGGGCCCTAAGGTTCTTTTATTACCTTTTTATATGGGATGGTACATTCTAGTCACCATTTTGAGTGCTGGATGCAAGTTACACTTATGTAGCTAAAATTAAATGTGTTAATCAAATCAGTGTAAGTGACAAAGTATTTCTGTCCTTATGTTAAGGAAGGAGATTAAGGGAGTGTGGTTTAATGAAGACTCCGTGTCTCATGACTTACGATCCGCTCTGTGGCAGATGTTTTGAGTGATAGCAGGAGGTTGACAACTGAAAATTGACAGAAGTAAATGGAAATAAATTAGAAAATGCTGCTTCGGAACTACATACATGATACTTACATCTTTGTACTGGTATTCGGAACACAGCTAAAGATTCCTTTCTCTTTTTGGAGGTGGACGACTGTTTTAATTTGCTCTTAACATAAAAGATCGTAACAGAGCTGTCATATTAATCTTAAATCCAGTCTAAATAAAAATTATGACATTGTGAATAAAGGTTTACATTTCTGATTAATAGAAAGTTCTCCAAAAATATGAAGCTTGTTGGACCTGTTCATACACCTTCAACATGACATTTCATTTTTTTAAAGAGAGCCTGTCTATGCGCTTTAGTAAAGTAAAGACATTGCAGTAATGACGCAGTAATGATGCTGTAATACATATTAAATTGATACTTTTGGTGAAAAAATTTGCTTTGTTTTTCTTTAATCACCATTTGAGTTTTCTGCTAATTAGATTTGGGTGCACAGGGGTTGGACTGTACATGGGGTCTTCTCCCTGTCTGTGATTCCCCGGCCCCTCCACCTGTCTTGGGTCTGTGAATGACCTGCTTTCTCTGCTTGAAATCTCAGAAGTGACCTGTCTTTCTGGCTTGAGTACATACAAAGGTTTGACTATTTTTTGCTTTTTTGGGAAGTGTGGTGACAAAAAAAAACATTAGTCTGGTATTTTTTTTATTTTATTTTTTTTCATGCTGATTACGGTAATTTCTTTATTTTTAATCAGAAGAAAAGCTCAGCTCTGGCCGCCACTGACGGAGATGTAATATAACCAAAATTCTACCATTTGTGGCGGGAGGTTAGCGCCTTGCACACACGCTGTCACCCCAGCACCGACGTACCTACCGTATATCATTTTGTATTAAGGGCACAGATAATGGTGGTTATTTTTTGAAAACGATCCCTCTTTATGCTTTCTATTTTTGGAGCTGGGGTATTCCGAGTTTGTGAGATTTTCTATATGAAAAATATCCAGATTAATAGTAGCTGTATGACATAAAAAAAAAAGGAAAGCAGAATTCTGCTTTCCAACTCTTCCCTACTAAATTTAGCCCTGTCGTGCCAGCAGCTTCTTGAAGGGATTTGAGTAGCTAAGAATCGGTTTCTCGAAGAAGAGACCTGGTTTGTGCAGTTCTATTGGAAATATTAAGTTTGCTTTTCTTCGGTTCACTTTTTGCTTGTCCTGTGAAGGATATTAGGTTTAAAGGGGTTCTATATTAAAGGATTGTCTTCTCTTATTAAATGGTTAAAATCACGGCTGTGGAGTCTTAGTCTGTGTCCATTTTGGTGAAGTCGGAGTCAGTATAAAATGGACCAACTCCTAAAATATATAATAAATTGGGTACAGTAGTACAAAGCAGGATGTGCTGTAAATGTTTTCATAAGAATTTGGGAAAGTTATGAAATTTCCTATAAATGTCTGTTCTATTCTTGTTTGAAGGATCTCTGCTTTTAGTGGAGATGCATCTGTGCTGCACTTTATGTACACGCTCAGTAGTGAGGCAGTGCTGTGGAGTCTGAGTCAGGGAAATTGAGGAATCTGTGGTCTGGCTTACAAACTCCACAGCCTTGGTTAAAATTGCAAACCATTAGCAAAAAGTAGCATCTTTGAAATTTATCTGCTTTTAAAAGTTCCCTATTTTTTCTTAAAAATTGAGGCATTTTTTAATTTTATAGTTTACAGTACGTCGCCAAGGTTACTGGCCACCTTTTCAGTTTCAGAGGTGGCAGGTTTCCTAAGCAAGGAGCACGCACTCGCAACCGGTTTGAAATGCAGCTTGCAGGCACTGCTCTGAAGCTGGTCAGATCACTGGATAAATCCTGATGCTGCTTTCTTCAGTGCTGTAGAGCAGGGGTCCCTAACCTGTAGCTCGAGAGTCACATATGGCTCGCAGGGCCCGTGATGTGTGGCTCGCGGCTGTCTGCCAGCTTTGTGCATTAGCACCAGGTGTAGCAAACGGCTATTAAGAGCAGATCTCTAGTTGGTGACTTGTGTTGCCCTCCACAGAAGAGCAAATCTGAATGGGGGTAAGGGGTAGTAAACACTGGAGCTTGGCATACTGCCTTGGTGTGATTTTAGTGGAAAAGCTTTGGCTATATTCATACCAGTGATGGGGGCTCTGGGGGTCACTACTGTGAATGGGGCAGGAGCTGGATGTGGCTTGCGACCCTCTCTGAACCAAATGTGGCTCGTGACCCTCTTTCATATCTGAATGTGGCTCTCAAGGTCAGGAAGGTTGGGGACCTCTGCTGTAGAGGCAAAGGTGCCCCCTTTCGGTAGCTTCGGAGAGTCCACATTTTGGGCCAGTGGCTCAGCCAAGCTGCAGGCCTGAACTATCAATCATCAGGAGCACACTGCCATCCCCGGCAAGCAGGAAGCTGGGAGGTAGGGAAGCGGTGTGCTTTTGAAGATAAAATTCTGAGACATTTATAATGCAAAATATACTAAATGCCAAATATGCTCACTGCTCCCGTGTACATTTTCTAGCTGTTTACTGATAATTTGAGATTTAGACTGAATTTAAGCTATATCTGTCTCAGTTGAGTTTTTTTTTCTTGTGGACCATGTTTGTTTTTACTTTCGCAGCAAAAAATAGGGACAAATTGCTTGTTTCTTGCTGTGTGTCACTTACTTGACTGGACTGTGTGACTGCCGACTTTTGAATTGTCAGGATTCTCCAGTATCTCACGCTGTTAGGATTCTCCAGTATTGCCAGTGAGAGCATGTGGTCACATCATTCATGTACATGAAGTCACATGTTGACTAGACGTACTCAGCTTCACTTGTATTGAGTTAAGCCAGGCACATCTAGTGCGGTTTCATGACTGTCCACTCTCACCAGCAATTCTGGAGATTCCTGACTGTGTGAACATAACAGGCACGATGGGCCTGGTTCATAAAGGAGGTTTGGCAAGGCCATTCTGGTGAAAAACTGCATGAACTGGTGCAAAATTTTATGTACAACTTAAAGGGAATCTGTCACCCCCTGGGAGATATCAGACCTCTACTATGGTCATATAGGTTATAGAAAAATAAATCTGTACTTACCTGTATGGCCCATAGTAGAGGTTTGATTGCAGAGAAATGTGTTTTTATCAACTCTGTTTTGCACAGGCATGGTGTCCCCCGGACGCCAAGAAATCCCCGCCTATCTTCTTAGTAATCCCAGAATTCCCTGCCTATCTTCTTAGTAATCCCAGAAATCCCCGCCTATCTGTTTAGTTAGCATATTGCCCCCTCCCCTGCACGTCACAGGGCCCTGTGATGTGCAGTGCTCCCGCGTATGCGCAAAGCGCCGCTCACACAGAGCGCGCTTTGTTCCCTCCCGGCCTAGTTTGTCTGGGCACTGCGCTGCAGGGTTGTATTGCGCAGGTCCCAGGGTGTTGCAGTGATGACTTCACAGTGACTCCCCGGCGGCTGCGCAATAGAACCCTGCGGCGCAGTGCACAGACAAACTAGGCCTGGAAGGAACAAAGCGCGCTCTGTAAGCGGCGCTTTGCTCATGCATGGGACCTGAGGGAGAACAGTGCACTTCACCGGGCCCTGTGACGTGCAGGGGAGCAGGGCAATATGCTAACTAAACAAACAGGCGGGGATTTCTTGGCGTCCAGGGGACGTCAAGCCTGTGCAAAACCGGGGATGATAAAAACACATTTCTCTGCAATCAAACCTCTACTATAGGCCATACAGGTATGTATAGATTTACTTTTCTATAGCCTGTATGCCCATAGTAGAGGTCTGATAATCTCCCAGGGGGTGACAGATTCCCTTTAAACTTGTTTTTGTTGTTTTCAGACTTTTCTATTTTTTTTTTTTTTTTGTGGTGTCTTTTCGATTGGTCTCCCTTACGGCTTGGTCCCCGTCAGCTTTTAAAGTGGGTCTTTCTCTGATCCACCGAATCATTTCAGAGTCAAATATACATTACCTAGATCACATGGCCTGTGTCTGATACATATAGCCTGGTCAGGTTCCCTTTTAAGCTTTCATAAAGGATTACACCGCCGTTCTGACATGGATTTCCAAAGTAAATATAAAATTCTTATCCAGTCCAAGAGATCCATTTGTGTGGGATTTACACCAGCTGAGCGGCAGTGTTAAACAACCACCAATATCTGGTCGTTGCTATAGTCTGTTCAAATAAGTCAATCACCCTGATCAGTAATAGATCATTCAGTGCACAAATGCATGTCCCATTTACATAGGACGATGTGCTGCGGAGAACGATGATCCCTTGAGTAAGTCAAAAGATCATTTCATCCAACCAACGAGCATTTTAGTGATGGGCACCCTGTTTGCACTACCTGATTATCGTGCAAATCTTCCCTTAGGTGACATGTACAGTTTGCATTGTTAAATCTGGTGACAAATCTGCTTTATGGGGGTTGTACCAAGTTTGGATGTTATTCCCTAGCAATTGGATCAATCATGCACACTTTCGCTCCATTCCTTGTACATGGCACTGCTGGAGATAGCCGAGGAGTATTGGCTTGTCTTCGGCACTCTGATTAAGAATAAATGGACATGTGGCTCTCTTCATTTATTTCTATTGGGAACCCATAGAATACTTGGCCACAAATGGATAAACCCAATTGAATTAACTACATGCAGATTAGTGTCTGTTATTAAGAGGAGCATTTTGGGAATCTGGTTGAGCTGTGATTTTTATGATTTTTCTTTTGTTATGTAGAACATTACAGGTAGTGATTACCCATCAGCCCGGTAATTACTGCCTTTTGTGTGGAAACTTTGAATGAAGTTGTCATTTGTTTTAGTGATTACTAATGCTGCAGCCTGATTTTTATTTTTTTATTTTGTGTGTTTTTTTTTTTAGATATTATATGAATATTTGAGGCTATCCATAGCATGTAAGCATAAAGAAAATACATTTGAATGTTTTCACATTACAGACTTGGGAGACCCTGTTCCCTAAAAATCCTGCAGATCACTGGGACAATCTCTTAGCGGGTGCGGACCTACATTGGGTTGGTTTTCTTATACATAGGTAAGCCATGCTATGGGTGATATATGCTTATACAGTGATGTACTTCACTTATTTACTGGGAAATATTTGTGATTTATAATGTCAAATAAAATCTCAGCGGTTATGAGCTCAGGGCTGTGGATCTATAATGATGCCGAGCCAGTTCAGTAGATCCATGTCGATCCAGTTGGTGTAGTTCTGGTAGAGACACTTAAAGAATTTTACAACACTTTGATACTGGTGACCTATCCGCAGGAGGGGTGATCAAAATCAGATAGGTGAGGGTCCGATAACCGGTACCTCCACCGATCAGCACCTCAGGCAGCAGCCGAATGTAAACATTACATGGAACAGAGAATCGCCACTCCATCACACCACTTAGAAGCTGATCTGCTGTACCTGACAGTGGCCACTGAACAGTGCGAGGAGCGGTACTTTTATTTTTATCTGGCTAGACCTGGGGACAGCTGATGGGTGGGAGTGAAAGATGTCAGACCCCGACAAATCTGATATTGATAACCTATATAACATGTTCAGCAATGCCTTTACATGGCCAGCCTGTTCCTCCATTACATGATGATGGAGATCTGAAGCCTCTGTCACTCCAGCTCTATTCCCTGCCCAGAGCTGCTTGACTGACTGCTCCTTTGCTTAGAGACTGTAAGTCAAGCAGCAGGAGGCAGCGCTGGGTGGGTATAGAGCTGGAGTGACAGAGGCTTCAGATCTGCATTAGCTCTTAGCCTCATTATTCTATCAATTCAAATGCTGATTTCTCATAACAGAGGAATGGACTGGACATGTAAAGGTATTTTACATGCATGTATAAATGGTTTGAGGGGGATTCTGTTGACTCGTTCCAATTAAACGTCTTATTACAGTTTGAGTACACACACACACACACACACACACACACACACACACACACACACACACACACACACACACACACACACACACACACACACCTCCACCCTACATGACCAGTTGACAATAATGAGGGGAAAAACCCAAGTCATCCGCTTAGGCCTGTCTACTACTTCTGCATTGTCCTAAAGAATATCCCTTATCCATATGTCCTATTAGGGCATAATGACGTCATAGAGGGGGATCTTCTACTTTGGACTCCCCTCTATGAGCAGGCAAAGCTCCCGTTCTGGCAGACTGAAGACATTTAAATATTATGGACAGTCATTCATCTGCATAACCGCAATAATCCAATAACCCTGTGGGAAATACCTGCCAGGCTATAGCTTTCCTCTGCATAGTCGGCTGTTTGCTTGGGGTTTTATGAGACAGTCCATTATAAAGGACCGGTCTCCTGGTCAAGTGTCCAGTTTTTGCTTTCATGTTGTTCCTGTGGCTTTCTTGAGTTTTCTTTTATTTCTTCAATATGTTTCCAGAGATACGGGCATTTAATTTAGTACTAATTTTTATGGCCTTTACAAAGGGGGTGTGGCTCACATGATTATCTGGGGGCGTGTCTTTAGGCTCCTCTGCAGGATTACTCTATTAGTCACGCCCCATTGGTGAAGACCATAAAAATTGACACTAAAGAAAAAGGCCCATATCTCTTTGGCGTGTGCGCACGGTTTAAGTATTTGCAGTAGATTTTTCTGCACACTGCATAAAATAGGCACCTTTTTATTTTTATTTTTTTCCCTTACAATGAGTGAAAAATGTTGCAAAAATGCTGAACGGACATGCTTCCAATATGAAAGAACACTGGCTCATCTGCAAGGAAAAAATAATCAGCGTGAGACTTCAACAATCTCATCACTGTGCTGGTACTGTAAAGTGCAGCATATTTTACCCTTGAAACCCCCCACCCAAAAAAAAAATCCTGCAGCCAAAACGCAGTGTGTGAACAAGCCCTAAGATTAAAAATTGCATTAAACTGGAGCACTGGGGATGAAATAAGGGCAAAAAACGGCCACCTTTGACCTGGTAACTAGTCTTTCTTTTCAGAACATTTCCTATGAAATAACAACTGCAAAGACTGAAAACAGCTGAACACCTTTTTTTTCCCCCCAGAAAATGTGTTTCTTGTCCTTTTCTTCACCTTGATTCTAAATTTGTGAATCCATGCTGAGCTGATGTCTAAAAAGCTTGGAGATGTAAACTAGTGAAATAGCAGCCGAACTATTTTAAGAGCTTTGCAATTATCATACGTTGGAGTGTAATCTGTATGCTAGAACTGGGTCAGTCAGTATAGCGGAGCTAACCAGCCTTGGAAGACGCTAAAGGAAAAATAGGAAAGCAGGTAATTTTGGTATAAACAAGAATAGTCTGCCAGATCTACCTCTTCTAATTCTAACAGGCATCGGGTCTGACCACGTTCTCCCTCACTGACAGCTGGGGCTGAGAGCGCTGGCAGCACGTTAGACTACACACTACATGCACATCTGTGGAGTATGACCATGACCCTTACTTAGTTTAATTTTTATGACCCAATGTGTCAAATCAGATTCAAAAGCCTTTGACTGTAGAGAAGAGAACACCCATAGCAGGCTCTGCAGGGAATGGATAAGAAATTACTTATTCCTCAGGAGCACAAAAGAGGAGATACTAGTGATGATAATGTCTTTAAAACGCTGTTGAATTAATGGCGCTATATAAGTGAGTAAAATAAAAAATACCGCATGGGCTGTAGGAGGTAAAATCATTTCAGGAATGAAGCTGTGCTGATACGTGAGAGCTAGTGATGATTGTAACATCTTGGATACACAACATACATCCAGCATGTATTTCTCAGAGGAAATCACATACTCGCCACTGTTTATCAGCAGAAACAAAAGGATATCTTTATTGGCTGCTAAAGGGGAAATCGGTACAGCAATGAAGCAGTGCTAATACACGATTTCGTGAAGACAGCAGCAACCTGGATTTACAAAACTCATATCAAACGTGTTCTAGTAGGCATATGTTGGCAAAATGAAAATGTATTCCAAGTCAGAACATGACAGAATCTTTGAGGAGAGCAGATGGGATGTATTTGATTTCAGTATACCTGATCTTAAGAGATAAGACTGGCTTTTCTGGCAGCAGTTTTTTCTCCATATCCCATTAGAAGTAGCACACAAGCAATTGGATGGTGTGTATGGGCGGCCAGAGCTAAAACGGAAAAAAAAAAAAAAAAAAAAGTTCCATTTTATTCCCTTGCAGCTTCTATCCCTCCTTCAGAATAAAGAATTGGGCAGATGCTGGTGAGTGCGATGGTTTCCAATTGGGCCTGACTGCTCCATTCACATAGACTGTGCTAATGGGAAGCATCAGCGCTGTCATCTACTGTTGTGTTCTGACCGTATGTGGTTCTTTGCCCAACTGGAAATCTGGGGCGCTGTCGCACTAGTCCATTGCTTTACGGGAGCTCTTTAGGATTGGAGAAGATTATGCATGGTGATGACAATGCACAGTCCATTGACAAAGAGTGCTGAGGTTCTTGATGAAAAAAGTAGACTTTTTTTTCTTTTTAAACTCCTTCCTTAATCATGACCGTTTGGAAATGTTGAGGGTAGTTGTCTGCTGCCTTACTCCCAAATATAATAGTTATCCAGCTATAGCTATCGATAGAAGGTAATTTGTGCTGCGGTATTCCCCCTATTAGTCATCAGCACATCTTCCTATGTACAATTCTGTTGTTTGTGCCTAAAGTACATCCTTTGAATGTGTTTCTCTCTTGGTTTTATCTCACGGCCCTTTCATTGCATCATGTTCCAAATCCATGTTCTCGATCATTTGTGCACCACATTCATTCTTACGGGCTCTAAATTACATGATGCGTCTGAAAATTTATAGTGATCTGGCCATAAAGCGGTTAAATCTACCTGTTGTATTGTTCTCTCTCCCAGCAATCACCGGCTGTGAATTTGGGTGAATACATCTCGGCTGTTGCTTGTGTGATAATGTATTTTCTTTTATATTTTCCTTTGGAGCCATTTATTTTGGGGTGTGATATATTCCTGTAATAATGGCACATTCCTGAGACGCCGTCTTGTGCCTGCGGTTGAGGGCCAGGAGAATTGGAACATGGCAGATGAAGTGAATCCTATGATCCAGGAGTAAGAGATGGAGAGCGTGGCAAGTCACGAGGACAAGGGGGTGGTTTCCTTTTATAGATAAGTGATAGAATATTTAATTTTTCTCCGGAGGCTTTGGAGAAGAGCAGACACGGGAATTTAGGTTGTTAATCAGAAGGCGGCAGCAGCCTGGCGAGGTGATGGGTGCTGGGTTAGAGCTAAAAATAAGAAAGAAAGGGAGAAGGTGAAGAATCTGCAGAAGTGTCTGTCGTCCTGGAAGCTGTTATTCCTGTCATTTTGCATGTGTCTTGTTTCGCTCCTTTACCTAGGCTCCTCTTCGATCCCTGAGATTCTCTCTCAGCCTGTAACCATGGTGATGTATGATGGCTGAACACTGAGCTTTTTAGATACCCTTGGAAAAATCACAAGGCTTTTCAGTCACCCCAAAATCCTCTTCTGGGACCCACCTTCCTCAGGCTGAATCCCTTTTGCTATTCTTAGGCTTTTCTCTATTCCTACAGAGATTTTTTTTTCTTTTGAATTATTTATCATGGTTCAGAGCACAGAGGATTGATAATTTTCCATTCTTATTAGGGTCCACGTGCTCGCCTCCAGCCCTTGACAGATTTGGTTCATGTCCTGCAATGGGGGCTCTGGCTTGTATCGTAGCCGGGGATTCTGGGAAGGCGTCCATCTGCAGTAAATAATAGAACAATTGTTTAGTTTTTCCTGTTCTACATCAGGATCTAAAGAAGCATGGATTTTTCCCTTTGGGCACAGGGTGGATACTCAGTTTTAGCATCTGCTGTTCTTAACACTGGGACGGCATATAGATCATAGAATGGGGACTGTGGCCCCGGAGATGCCCTGAATCGGCCATCTAGTGCCATGTGTAGGTTTTAATCACCTTTCTAGAGCTGATGTTGACAGGTTAATTTCCTTAGGTTCTCCAGTTGGAAGATATTGATGACCTCTCGTCAGAATAGGCCATTATTATGGGATCAGTGTGGGCGAATACACAGCACCTCCGCCAATCAGCAGTCATAAGCTTTGGAGGCAGCCATATATAAACGACGTTGTGGTGCACATTGGCCACCACACTTTGGATGGAGCCGTGGGTTACCCCTCCATTCAATGTGTTTACATCCAGGCACCAGAGTTTATAAGAGCTGATCGGACCCCCACCAATCCCATATTGATTATATCTTCTGATTGGACGGCCGCCTTGAGGGTGCACTCTCCAGGAAGAATACATTTTTGAATTGTGAGTACGAGCATGGTGTCCAAAATAATCTGCACATTAGTGGCAGCATTTCATTCCCACTTTGTAGAGAAAATCCAAAGTGTAAATTGACCCATGATGCTGATTTTAAATCCTCTGCATGTCCTGTCAATGCAAAGGTTTAGCTGTGCAGTAGATCTGTCCATGGGAACATGCGTTCATGGCGCATTTGCTGCAGATTTTCCTTCCAGATTATCTGGACAGAGATGCTCTGTGTATCACAGCACTGGTGTGGTGGATGAGATTCTATAAAGAAATGCCCACAGCGTAAATTGATTGGCGCTGCAGATTTAACATCCAGTTTATGCTGCAGATTTTCAGCATGGATTTAGCCCTTTGCAATGTTAAATTTACTGGTAGAGCACAAGTGCATTTACTCTAATATGACGGCCACTGGTTGCTCTCCATGCGTTGCTGACACTGCTATGAAGAAATAGCCGGTCATTGGCATAACTGTTTTTTCATAACTGTTTTTGTTAAAAAAACACAAATTCGTGTACAGGAGATAGAATATACACCTATACCATAACTTTAGAAAAAAAAGACAAGGACTGCAATCCCGAATATTATACATTAATCTTCTGCGACTAAGCTACATTTTCAAAACGTAACACTTTAATCACTGCCTAAGTCAGTGCAAGACTTGGTGGGCCCCTAACCTGTTAGGTGTAGCATTGTGTGGCGACTAGTGATGAGCGAGTATGTTCTGTTAACCCTTTCGGCGAATATGCTCGGGCGAGCACCGAGTAGTTACAGCTGCTCGGTGATATGGTTGAATCGCTCCCGTGTGCATGATTTGCGACTGTTTGACAGCTTTATTACATGTGAGGAATGTGTAAGAAATAGACATTCCTCACATGTATTAAAACTGTCAAACAGTCGCAAATCATGCACACGGGAGCGATTCAACCATATCACCGAGCAGCTGTAAATACTCGAAGCTCGGCCCGAGCATACTCGGCGAAAGGGTTAACAGAACATACTCGCTCATCACTAATGGCGACCCCTGGTGCTGTGCTATCATGCCAGCACGTGGAGCAACCCGGATGACCCACAACACCCCATTTTAGTGTCCCATAAAATTAAAACAATCAATACTCTCTTCCCTCAACAACACTATATCTGCAATTACGGCATTGCTACCGTCAGCAGGTCACATGACATTGTGCTGTCACATGACTGCTGCAGCTAGTCAGTGGCCGCTAAGGGGCTGCAGCCTTTACTATTCCATCTGAGCAAACATTCACTAACTGAATACGGAGTGACTGAAGGAAGAAATGTAAATGGGAATGATTCATCTTTCATTTTGGGATTTAGTACAGAGTGTGCTTCACGTTTTATTGGAAAATGCATCAAGTTTTTGGTGGCAAATTGTTGTATGTAGTGTTTTACCCATATATTGTGTTTAACCCCTTCATGCCCTTTGACATAATATTATGGTATACTTTGCTCCATTCAAGCGTGGTGGCTGGTGCCGGCTACTGCAGGACAGCCTCTAAAGAAAAAAATAAAATGCTCATTAGTGGGGACGCTGGGAGATGGACTCCCACTGATCTGCTATTGATGACCTATCCTGTAGATGTCATTAAAGGGAACATGACACCAGAAAAAAACGCTATTAACCTGCAGCTATGGGGTTAATCTGCTGATTAACAGCGTTACTAACCTGCCCGGCGCCTGCAGTTAGCCGAACACTGTGGGGAGAAAATTAACTTTATTCCCCCTGCAGTGTTCCGATTTCAGTCACGGGTGCGGTGCTGGTGCTGATTCAGTCACTGCTCTGCGTATACAGAACAACAGCTGTAACCGCAACCCTGACACTGGCTCTGCATCGAGGCCGGCTGTCAGTTAGTGCTGGGGGCGCAGTTATAGCCGCCACTCTGTATACTCAGAGCAGTGACAGAATCAGCACCGGCACCGCACCCATGACTGAAATCGGAACACTGCAGGGGGAATAAAGTTAATTTTCTCCTCACAGTGTTCGGCTAACTGCAGGCGCCGGGCGGATTAGTAACTCTATTAATCTGCAGGTGTTTTTTCTGTTAACATGTTCCTTTTAAATGCTTATGCCCAGATAACCACTTTAAGCCACTGAAATAGCAAAAAAAGCATGATCATGTAATGCACTGACTTGGAGAATCATGTTGGCAGGTTATTTTTACCACAGATTTAATGCCGTGAAAACAAAACTGAAAACCGTGATAGAATTGCATTTTTTTTCCGCAATTGCACCTCACTTAAATTTTTTTTCCCATTTCTCAGCACACAATATGGTAAAATGAATGGTTTTAATGGTGGAATACATTTGTGCCAAATTTTGTGACTTTTTTTTTTTTTTTTTTAAAAAGTCACATTTGACGAATCAGTCAAGCATTTTGTAAAGCCATATAGACGTAAAAAATCAGAAAACAAAACTATTAAATACGCAAATTGTTTGAATTTGTTTAAAATAAAGTCACTGTTTATAATAATAATAATAATAATCTTTATTTTTATATAGCGCTAACATATTCCGCAGCGCTTTGCATACATTATCGTCGCTATCCCCATCGGGGCTCACAATCTAGATTCCCTATCAGTATGTCTTTGGAGTGTGAGAGGAAACCGGAGAACCCAGAGGAAACCCACACAAACACAGGGAGAACATACAAACTCCTTGCAGATGTTGTCCTTGGTGGGATTTGAACCCAGGACCCCAGCGCTGCAAGGCTGCAGTGCTAACCACTGCGCCACCGTGCAGTATTCATGCCAAAAGACTGACTAAAGTGCAATAATGAACCGCCCAAAGTGGCTAAAGATGCTCCAGATTTATCCTTCTGTGGGAGCCACAGTGATAAATATGGTGCATTTTTAGATTATCTGGGCTAAAGTCTAAATGGTGCATAGGATCATTAATTTGGCCCAGTTGTCTCTTGTAGTGATTTTTTTTTTACGTTTCTTAACACCATGTATTTTTGGTATGTTTCTTATTCAGACATACTCTATAGTTTAGAAGAACAAGACTCAGGATATAGAAACTGTGCACACCCAATGTAAGAAAAATATAACAAAATCTTTATTAAAATTTTACAAATGACCATTGACAACCAAAAATGATAAAAACATTTAAAAGTAGGCAAGACATTGCACTACACATAACGGAGGGGGGGTATCAAATATGGTAACCCAAGGCAATAAATCCCCTTTAAGCCGCAGGTATGTTTGACATCATTTGTCATATCCCACAGTACACAACATTATTATCAAACCTACCATGTAACCCAAATCATGAGTGACATGACATGCAGAAGTATAAATGATGAACCAAGTCTCCCTGGATGATCCGATCATGAGCATGGATGTATTAAGGGAATGAGTTGGGATAGTTACCTGCCGGCACTGAAGACCCTACGCATTACGCTGCTAGACCGCAGCTTCGTCAGAGGTAAGTTGTCAGTGGGCACATATGTTTATAAATGCAGGGTCCAATTTGTTGTGACCCTTTCCAGGTGAGAATCCATGGTCTCACCTGATTACTGCATCACCATAGAACTCCAGACGGCCGCTTCCTGTTTCAGATGGTGTCCACCTGAGTCGCGCTGTGGAACGCAACCGGTACTGGGGGTACGTCGTATCCGGTTGGAAAGAAACGCCCCCATCATATGGTCATAGGACACAGTAGAAGACGTCCCCATCGCGCGACCGCAATAGTAGGGAAGCTTGCTTTCCATCAGGTGGTGGAACGTAAAAACCGGACGTAGCGCGTCCGCTACAGAGCTACCGGTAAAAAAAGAAGTAACGTGCTAGTTGCATGAAAGCGCTGATAAGATGGAAAGAAGGCCAGGTCAGAGGAGCAGTAGTACATAGTCCAAAAGGAGACTGTATCCCACCATGTGTGCATGGATATGTGGCCCCATAAGACAAAACAGACATTACATGACAAGCAAAAGACAAAAACAACAGACAAACAAACAAACAAGACCACAAACAAAACCACACAGGTATACAAAAGGCCACCACATGATGGCAAAACAGAGCAGATGCAACATATATGAAATCGTTCTACTCGAACATAGCCCATAAGGATGGCATAACAGAAGTCCTGCATTTTCTGGATGCCATGAGTGGAGGTAATCACTTACATGATTCTTTCATTGTGGACCTTTTGAATTTTGTTCTGACCCAGAATTACTTTGTGTTCGATCACATATTTTACCGGCAAGTTTCTGGGACTGCTATTGGTGCACGGTGTGTGCCCTCCTTTGCCAACCTATTCCTGGGTTGGTGGAAGGGCGCATGCATGTACCCCTTGCATGAGTATGGTCAATGTGTCTTAAGTGCTTCCGATTCAACGTCAATAGTTAGAAGCTGGAACTGGTCAGGCAAATGTAAAGAGTTGAGAATCTGTATCAGATGAGACAAATCTCTAAGATAAGAGGGCAAGCAGATGACAAGTGGCTGCAAGAAAAAGTCTATATAAACACATGCTTTTTCACAAATGCTCCCTATGCCCGATACGATAGGCACTCCAGGTTTTTGTTGACTTTGGGCAAGACATAAAACGTAGGTATTATGGGTTTCTTCACGATCATAAATTCCTTCTCCTGTTTATTAATGATTCCCATGGAAAAAGCCCACAAGATCAAACGGTCAGGTTTAGCTGAGAAAACCTGGGTCTGATCCGAAGGGAGCCTGAAGTAGAATCTGTTGTTGAGCTGCCTGTGTACCTCATCAGTATACATACTTCTGCACCACAGGACTATACCCCCCCCCCCCCCCCCCTTTGTCTGCCTCCTTAATTAAAAATTCCTGGTTTTTCTGTAGGCTAAGGAGGGCACGTTTCGCCATGGTGGTTAGATTTTGATGGGAAAAATTGTTGACAGGTAATCTCCTGATCTCATCTTTCATAACCTCAAAAAAGGTGGAGACTGCTGGGACTATAGACAAAGACCGTAAAATTTTTCTCAGCTAAACTTGAACATGTCATATCCATACAGAATAATGGACTCCCACACATAGTCCTCCATACAGTATAATGGGCCCCACATAGTCCTCCATACAGAAAAATGGCCCCACATAGGGCGCCACCCCTTTTAGTGTCGTGGGCCAAATAAAACCATCCTGCAGGCCAGATTTGGCCCACTGGCCGGAGTTTGACACGTATGTGTTCCTGTAAGCAGCCTACATGGCCCAAACATGCTACCATGATTTGCAGCGTCTCTGGACTTGTCTTCCATCAATCACTTCTGCAATGTTATTGGTTGGCAATGGCAAAGAGAGCTGCCAGCAGTTGATCTTGATGAATTACATGTCCAAGTGCATTCAGCATGGCAGAACATTACTCTGACAACCATTAATAACATGTCTATCCATCCTGTGGTTTCCATAATTCCACGACTTTTCGCTCTTCGGGTTGCAGTTACAATGTTGCGGAGTGTATCATGGGAAAGGAGGATGGAATGTGTGTCCAGCAGCACTCGGCTCAGTAGGTGACTGTGCACGCTCATGCACACATAACACCAGGTGGCCTCACATTGTGTAATAACTTTTCAATGAACAAGTTCATTAATGCGTGTAAATATTAAGTTTTCAGGGTCTGTACAATAAATCTAATATTTACTTTTGGGACAACCCTGTTAAACGTGGATGTAATCCATATAGGATATCATTGGCAGTTGTACCTCCAGTGAGTCCTTTAACTGTGAAGGCTTGTGCATTGCTGGGGCTGGTAACCCGTCTTATATGTGAGCTTTGTTTTGTTGCTATTCATTTTGTATGATGGCCGTGGTCATTTCAGGGTTTCCAGCCCACAGTGTTCTGTTTTTCCAGTCTTCTGCAAGGTACTCTTGGTCTTTAAGCAGCTGCGGAGGTTGTTCCATTAAAGAGTGTTTTGAATGAGAGGGAGAGCGAGCGTGTGTGGGTGGCTGTGTGCGCGACTATTGGCAGAACTCTCAGTGTGACAGCGGATGGGAACAGCTGGGCTCTGCCCTGCTTCAGAGCAGCTTGTCAGAGCAATTATCTTGGCAAAGGAAAGGCAGCCAGAGTCCATAGCACTCCATTCACAAGGAGAGCGAAAGAGAGAAGGGAGGGGGTGTCATCTGAGGCATTTTGGGAGAAAATAATCCAGCTTCCGAATCATTGCTGAAATCAATCTGCTCCTCCGCCTCACAAAGATGATCTCCTCCATAGGGTGGAATAGCTGATTTTCGTCATATCCCCCCCACCCACCCTACGGTGAGTGTGACTGATTTGTATGCTGTGGTCGTCGGTCCGTGCCGTCATGTTTAGTGATTGTTTTATCCCATTCATAAACTCTGTCAGTACAGAAGAGGCCATTCGATGGCTCTCGCCCTGCTGCTGAATGCACGGAGGAGGGAGTCGCTCCCAGGGTATCTTGGTTGCCATTGCTTATTCACTTAAGCATTTTTGCTCCATGCTTTGTTTTAATGATAGAATTAAAGGTTTTATCAGACGACTACCAGCAGCTAGCCACATTTCCTACAGTTCTAACGGGGGTATTCTGCAATGTACGATAATGATACGTATTGTGGGGCAATGCTTAGTGCAGAAGGAGCTGGATGCAGGTTAACGGAAGTGACTGTTAATTATTTTTGTCATTCATTCACCCCTCCCTCCATTCATTTAGTGGATGGCGTCACTGATGTGCCTTTGGCATAACAGGGGATTCCCACCATCAGATGCTCACATGGTCTACTGCCAATCTCTGACAGTCTGTCCCTACAACACCATGTTCCTCTTGTGAATTCAGCATTTTGTCACCTTTTTCTCACCCGGTGTGCCGCCTGATTGTCTGAACATGTACATATGTGTATGTAAGGTTATTACTGCTCTCAGGGCTAGGTCAAGGTGATATGTTGGGCATTGTCCTCAGAGCACAAGCCCTACATGTGCAGATATAGGATGGGGGGTATATAGCTAATCTGTCTATAGGGTGACTTCTGGGGGTGGGGGATTGTTATGATGGTGTGAATACAGGGGGCCACATTTACCAATTTACTACTGAAGGGTAGATGGTGTAAACATGGACTTCCCAGTCATAAGAAGCGCTAAGTTTATCAAAGCAGCGCATTCTTTGGAGCTTGATTTAGGCAATGATTTTGTGCCCCAAAACTGGCCATTAATCTGCATTTTTAGACTCTCCAAATCCACATTCTTGACTCTTTTTGGAGAATTATCTGGTGAGGAGTGCACATCTCCACTCAATGCAGATCAGTAATACGTATTCTTCTAAATTGGTTACGCTAAAACAGAGGTGCTTTGACTTCTGGCACAACTGCACTGGGAACTGTAGGCCGTTGCCTCCTCTTTTTTTCCCGACTTATTTGCTGCTTTTGCCTGCTCCTCCAGCACATCTCTCTTCAATCTCCTGCCATGTGCGGAGTCCTTGTCTGGCTTCTGTTTTATTTTTAATTAGGCCAAAAAAGACACGAACAACTGTTAGCAGCCTTCTCATACCCCCTCCTGCTTTACACCCCCCACAACCACCTGCTTATCAAAACCTCCTCGCCAGTCTCACTCCAGGGAATATATACCTAGGATTTCTGTCACAGTGGTAGCAGTGTGGTCCACACGGTCCTCGATAGGGATAATGTACAGTGTAGAACATAATTGGACCCCCACCGATTCTAATAGTCATTACATATTGTGTGGAAAGGTGCTAAGTTCTTGTAATCGGAAGACTTCCTTTAAATGGGTTGTCCAATGCAGAAAGAATTCAAAAAGGCAGCAAATATCACATCTATGTTCTACCGCCCGATTCAGCTTGGGCGATCCGACGGCCTGTTTACAGGTAGCCAGTCATGTCCCGGATTCAGACACATGTCTAGTTTATGACCCTTTAAATTTTTTTTTTTTTTTTTTTAAATGCATGAGGGATAAAATTGCATCTTTACTCCACACAGCTACAGGTATAAAGCAGCAGGCTTCACTTTAGCTATCGGAAAATTAAATGTTAAAAAAGATTTTCCGGCACTACTCCCTTTCTCATCGGCAGGTGAGGGGCTCTGCTGACGACAACAAGTATGCTGCATCGGTCCTATTTATTATAATGGGACACCTCCTGGACCGGTATACTAAAAAAGTAAGAAAGTAGGCCTAGACTAACATTTATTTTTTATATATATATGCAGCATACTTGCTGTCGTCATCAGAGATATATGCAGTGCCTTGTGAAAGTATTTGGCCCCCTTGAACTTTTCTACCTTTTGCCACATTTCTGGCTTCAAACATAAAGATATAAAATTCAGGTTTTTTTTTGGGAAGAATCAACAACAAGTGGGACACAATCGTGAAGTGGAACGAAATTTATTGGATATTTTAAACTTTTTTTAAAAAATTAAAAACTGAAAAGTGGGGCGTGCAATATTATTCGGCCCTTTTACTTTCAGTGCAGCAAACTCACTCCAGAAGTTCAGTGAGGATCTCTGAATGATCCAATGTTGTCCTAAATGACTGGTAATGATAGATAGAATCCACCTGTGTGTAATCAAGTCTCCGTATAAATGCACCTGCTCTGTGATAGTCTCAGGGTTCTGTTTCAAGTGCAGAGAGCATCATAAAGACCAAGGAACACACCAGGCAGGTCTGAGATACTGTTGTGGCGAAGTTTAAAGCCGGATTTGGATACAAAAAGATTTCCCAAGTTTTAAACATCTCAAGGAGCACTGTGCAAGCGATCATATTGAAATGGAAGGAGTATCAGACCACTGCAAATCTACCAAGACACAGCCGTCCCTCTAAACTTTCATCTCAGACAAGAAGAAGACTGATCAGAGATGCAGCCAAAAGGCCCATGATCACACTGGATGAACTGCAGAGATCTACAGCTGAGGTGGGCGAGTCTGTCCATAGGACCAAAATCAGTCGTACACTGCACAAATCTGGCGTTTATGGAAGAGTGGTAAGAAGAAAGCCATTGCTCAAAGATATCCATAAAAAGTCTCGTTTGAAGTTTGCCACAAGCCACCTGGGAGACACACCAAACATGTGGAATAAGGTGCTCTAGTCAGATGAAACCAAAATAGAACTTTTTGGCCACAATGAAAAACGATATGTTTGGCGTAAAAGCAACACAGCTCATCACCCTCAAAACACCATCCCCACTGTCAAACATGGTGTTGGCAGCATCATGGTTTGGGCCTGCTTTTCTTCAGCAGGGACAGGGAAGATGGTTAAAATTGATGGGAAGATGGACTGAGCCAAATACCTGACCATTCTGGAAGAAAACCTGTTGGAGTCTGCAAGAGACCTAAGACTGGGACGGAGATTTATCTTCCAACAAGACAATGATCCCAAACATAAAGCAAAATCTACAATGGAATGGTTCAAAAATAAATGTATCCAAGTGTTAGAATGGCCAAATCAAAGTCCAGACCTGAATCCAATCGAGAATCTGTGGAAAGAGCTGAAAACTGCTGTTCACAAATGCTCTCTATCCAACCTCACTGAGCTCGAGCTGTTTTGCAAGGAAGAATGGGCAAGAATTTCAGCCTCTCGATGTGCAAAACTGATAGAGACATACCCCAAGCGACTTGCAGCTGTAATTGCAGCAAAAGGTGGCGCTACAAACTATTAACTCAAGGGGGCCGATTAATATTGCACCCCCCACTTTTCAGTTTTTAATTTTTTTAAAAAGTTTAAAATATCCAATAAATTTCGTTCCACTTCACGATTGTGTCCCACTTGTTGATTCTTCACAAAAAAATTTGAATTTTATATCTTTATGTTTGAAGCCAGAAGTGTGGCAAAAAGTAGAAAAGTTCAAGGGGCCAAATACACACACACACACACACACACACACACACACACACACACACACTGCCCTGTGAAAGTGTGTTTGTGTGTGTGTGTATATAATTTATTTTTTGGGCAAAGTTCTCATCTTTGGAGACCTCAATGCCAGAAGAGGGAGAGAGACTTTCGGACCAAGGACGGAAACCTCTACATATTTGGAGCAGAATCTAACATCCACGGCTCGGTACACACAGAGAGAAACAGCTATGACAGTACAGTCAACAAAAGTAGCAAAAAGCTCCTGAAGCTATGCAGAAGTTTAGGACTTCATATACTCAATGGCCGTACTAAAGGAGACTCTCTAGGAAGATTTACATTAAACTCACATGTAGGAAGGAGTGTTGTTGACTATGCCATTACAGACATGGACCCTGCAAACGTCAGTGCCTTTATGGTCACCTGACAGATCATAGCCAACTAATTCTATGCATGAAATTTTCAAAAAACTCAACAGAAAAGCCCCATCTGAACGGCCTCCTCAACCTGCCTCCTTCCTATAAATGGTCCAAGGTGTCGGCAACAAAATATAAAGAGGTTCTAAGCAACCCCAAAATACAAGAGATGCTCCACCACTTCTACAACTACGAGTACAAGTCAAACCAAGAAGGTGTGAATGAAGCTGCTAAAGATCTCATTGCTATACTCTGCACCATGGCCGAATTGTCTGACCTTAAAAAGGTCAACTACAAGAGACCAAAAGAAAAAGAGATCTATGGTTGGTTTGACAGAGAGAGAGTGTAAAGCCGTTCGGAAGAGCCTGAGAACCGCCTCAAACAAGAAACACAGAGACCCCAACCACCCGGATCTCAGAGATGCCTACGACACCATACAAAGGCAATACAAAACTATTCTCAGGAGGAAGAAGCAGAGTTACATCTCCTCTAAACTTAACCAACTCCAAGACGCCCTCCAAGACAACTCCTTCTGGGAACTATGGAACCACATGGGCACAAAAAGCAAGAAAAGCAACATACATATCCAAAATGGCACCATCTGGCTCTAGTACTTCAGTGATCTATACAAAGACATCTCAAAGGAAGGACTAACCAAGAACCGGAAAATATGATTGCAAAACTAAAGGCAATGGAGGAAAAAGTAAAAGATTTCCAAAACCCTTGGGATGCACCAATCACTTATAGGAAGTTTCAGAGACAATGTCTTCCACAAGGTGTAGAAAAGCCAGTGGCCTGGATGGAATCCCGCCGGAAATGGTTAAATACAGCCCACCAGCAATAAAGGCTGCAATAGCTAAACTGTTCAACATCGTGCTGAGCGCTGGCTACTTCCCTCACACCTGGAACCAAGGCTTCATCTCACCTATTCACAAGAGTGGGGACAGGTATGACTCTACCAACTACAGAGGCATATATGTCAGCAGCAACCTGGGAAAACTTTTCAACAGTATCTTAAAAAAGAGGATCATCTGTTTCCTCACCCAACACAAAATCCTCAGCAAAAGCCAAGCAGTGTTCATGCCAAACCACCGCACCACCGACCACATCTACACCCTGCCTAGCCTGATTCCGAGTCACGTCCACAATACAAAGCACGGGAAGATATACGCTTGTTTTGTAGACTTTAAAAAAGCCTTTGACTCAATATGGCACCTGGGCCTGTTTCTGAAACGGCTGGAGAGCAGAATAGGAGGAAAGACCTGTGATGTCATCAAAAGCTCCTACACTGAAAACCACTGCAGTGTGAGGGTGAACGGGAAAAGCGGCTGATTTCCAGCAGTGACGAGGAGTCACAGGGCTGCAGCCTAAGTTCAATGCTCTTCAATATCTACATCAATAAGCTGGCCACTGCCCTAGAATCCTCTGCGGCACCAGGTCTCATACTCCATGACGTCCAGGTTAAATTCCTGCTGTATGCAGATGACCTACTGCTGCTATCACCAACCAAAAAGGGTCTCCAAGACCATCTGAAAACCTTGGAGAAATTCAGCTCCACATGGGCATTACCCATCAACCCAAGCAAAACCAACATCATGGTGTTCGAGAAGAGAAAAACAAGATTGGACCAGCACCCTTCATTTATGCTAAACGACTGCGCTCTTACAGAAACGGACAAGTACACCTACTTGGGCCTGGGAATTCATCGGTCAGGGGGTTTCAAACACGCCATAGAGACCCTGAAGGACAAGGCCTGCAAAACCTTCTATGTCATCCATTGGAAACTCTACTATCTGAAGCCACCAGTGAGGGTCTGGCTAAAAATCTTCGATGCCATCATCACCCCAATCCTCCTGTACGGCAGCGAAGTCTGGGGTCCTCACACATACCCTGACTGGTCAAGGTGGGATTCCAGCCCAACAGAAATATTCCACCTGGAATTCTGTAAGCATCTTCTCCAGGTCCATCGGAGCACCACCAAGAGTGCATGTCAGGCTGAGCTGGGCAGATTTCCACTGCACCTAGCAGTCCTGAAAAGGACGCTGTCCTTCTAGGCTCACCTACATGGTAGCAATCCAAGCTCCCATCACTATAAAGCCCTGCTACATGTAAGGGGGTCAAACAAACCTGGACCCACGGAACAGCTCACCCAAACCCAACCTGACCAAAAGAACAACCAGCCTGACAAAAGCCAGAATCAGGAAGATGGTAGATGAGGCCCAGGAGAGATACGTCCGTGACTGGAGGAACGATATCAACACCTCACACAAACTGACCATGTACTGAAACCTACAGAGAGAATACAGATCCTGAGCCGCTATAGACTCGGCGCCCACAATCTGGCCATCGAGGTCAGCCAGCACAGGCAGAGCTACAAGCCCAGAGAGGACAGACTGTGCCCACACTGTGACCTGGAGGATGAGACCCACTTCCTGCTACACTGCACCAAATACTCAGCAGTGAGGGACACTCACTTCAGGAGACTCACAAATCTCTTCCCTAACTTCATATCCATGAAGGAGGAAGAGAAAACATATATCCTGCTGGGGGAAGAAGAGCGTGCGGTGGAGATAACAGCGCAGTACGTGAATGCATGCCATAGACTGCGAGAAAGAGGGCTATGATATGCCATGGACTTCCATAGCCCCCACCCTGAATATGCCCCTACCCATCGTTCCCACGGTCATAATCCACCATCCCCATAGTCCACATCCCTATCCCCTACTGTACACTTGCTTTGTCAAAACTAAAGTTGATTTGGTCCTGCCAATAAAGCTTCATTGTATTGGCACATGTGTGTGTGTGTGTGTGTATATGTATATGTGTGTATATAGATATATATAGATAGATAGATAGAGATTTTATATATATAGATATGTATGTATATACAGTTAGGGCCATATATATTTGGACAGAGTCAACATTTTTCTAATTTTGGTTCTAGACATTACCACAATGAATTTTAAACAAAACAATTCAGATGCAGTTGAAGTTCAGACTTTCAGCTTTCATTTGAGGATATCCACATTAAAATTGGATGAAGGGTTTAGGAGTTTCTGCTCCTTAACATGTGCCACCCTGTTTTTAAAGTAAAACAAGAGAATGCCAAGAGTGTGCAAAGCAGTCATCAAAGCAAAAGGTGGCTACTTTGAAGAACCTAGAATATAAGACATATTTTCAGTTGTTTCACACTTTTTTGTTAAGTATATAATTCCACATGTGTTAATTCATAGTTTTGATGCCTTCAGTGTGAATGTACAATTTTCATAGTTATGAAAATACAGAAAAATCTATAAATGAGAAGGTGTGTCCAAACTTTTGGTCTGTACTGTGTGTGTGTGTGTGTGTGTGTGTGTGTGTGTGTGTATCCATCTCTATCTCTGTATATCTCTATCTCTGTATATCTCTATCTCTGTATATCTCTATCTCTGTATATCTCTATCTCTATCTATCTCTGTATATATCTCTCTGTATATATCTATCTCTATCTATCTCTGTATATCTCTCTGTATATCTCTCGCTATCTCTGTATATCTCTCTCTCAATCTCTGTATATATCTCTCTCTCTCTATCTCTGTATATATCTCTCTCTCTCTATCTCTGTATATATCTCTCTCTCTATCTCTGTATATATCTCTCTCTCTATCTCTGTATATATCTCTCTCTCTATCTCTGTATATATCTCTCTCTCTATCTCTGTATATATCTCTCTCTCTATCTCTGTATATATCTCTCTATCTCTGTATATATCTCTCTGTATATATCTATCTCTGTATATATCTATCTATCTCTGTATATATCTATCTATCTCTGTATATATCTATCTATCTCTGTATATATCTATCTATCTCTGTATATATCTATCTATCTCTGTATATATCTATCTATCTCTGTATATATCTATCTATCTCTGTATATCTCTCTCTCTCTATCTCTGTATATATCTCTCTCTCTCTATCTCTGTATATATCTCTCTCTCTATCTCTGTATATATCTCTCTCTCTATCTCTGTATATATCTCTCTCTCTATCTCTGTATATATCTCTCTCTCTATCTCTGTATATATCTCTCTATCTCTGTATATATCTCTCTGTATATATCTATCTCTGTATATATCTATCTATCTCTGTATATATCTATCTATCTCTGTATATATCTATCTATCTCTGTATATATCTATCTATCTCTGTATATATCTATCTATCTCTGTATATATCTATCTATCTCTGTATATATCTATCTATCTCTGTATATATATCTCTCTCTATCTCTGTATATATATCTCTCTCTATCTCTGTATATATATCTCTCTCTATCTCTGTATATATCTATCTCTATCTCTCTCTATCTATCTCTATCTATCTATCTCTCTATCTATCTCTCTCTATCTATCTCTCTCTATCTATCTCTCTCTATCTATCTCTCTCTATCTATCTCTCTCTATCTATCTCTCTCTATCTATCTCTCTCTATCTATCTCTCTCTATCTATCTCTCTCTATCTATCTCTCTCTATCTATCTCTCTCTATCTATCTCTCTCTATCTCTCTCTCTCTATCTCTCTCTCTCTATCTCTCTCTCTCTATCTCTCTCTCTCTATCTATCTCTCTCTCTCTATCTCTATCTCTCTCTCTCTATCTCTGTATATATCTCTCTCTATCTATCTCTGTATATATCTATCTCTATCTATCTCTGTGTATATCTCTCTATCTATCTCTCTCTATCTATCTCTCTCTATCTATCTCTCTCTATCTATCTCTCTCTATCTATCTCTCTCTATCTATCTCTCTCTATCTATCTCTCTCTATCTATCTCTCTCTATCTATCTCTCTCTATCTATCTCTCTCTATCTATCTCTGTATATATCTCTCTGTATCTATCTCTGTATATATCTCTCTGTATATATCTCTGTATATATCTCTCTGTATATATCTCTGTATATATCTCTCTGTATATATCTCTCTCTCTCTATCTATCTCTGTATATCTCTGTGTGTGTGTATGTGTGTGTATGTATGTATGTGTATATATATGTGTGTATATATATATATATATGTATGTGTGTATATATATATATATATATATATATATATATATATATATATATATATATATATATATAACACACACACACACACACACACACACACACACACACACACACACACACACACACATATACACACACACACACATATATACACATACACACACATACACACACACACACACATACACACACACACAGATATCTATCTATGTATATGTATCTTTATTTTTTTGGTGGGGTGGGGGGCATTGCATCATTTTCTGCCTATTGAGATGAGCAGATAGAAGCATGTTCCTGGTTGTGATTTTTCTGCTGGCTTATTTTTTGCCATTCTTGTGTCCACAGTGCTGATTTCTTGTTTCTGCTGCTGTTTGGCTTTTGCCCTCTTAGAATCTGCATTCCCCGCCTCTCCCGAACAAGCTGCAGAGCATCTGTCCTGATGCATCTACGTCAGCTGGGATTTCCGTCCATATGACGCAGGTTGGCATTGTGAAGCAGAAGATGGTGAGAGGAGGGGTAGGGAGGGGAACGCCAGTATTGGCTGCTGGGGAGATTCTATGAAAACCGGGGGACAAAGAACCCTGCATTGACCTTGACGAGCATAGGAAGTGCCATACTGTATCACTGTATCTGTATATGATTGAGAGCACGCAGAATTATTTCCATGTAAGCCATTCAGGGAACCCCCGTGGAGGATATCCCTATTTCGTGGTTGCCAAGTGACCGTTTTAGTGACGTCAATAGCAGTTCCCAGGCAAAAAAAAAAATAATGCTTTAACCTTTTAATTGCCAATAAGTCTGCATTGCAGTCTCTTGTGTTTGCCAGTGAGCATTCCTCAGGCAGGTGGGGGAAGCTAGAAGGATGTATAAATCCATTCTATCAGCATGATCGATTGCTTTTGATCCATGGGATAGATGTCTGCTATATCTGTATCGGATTTTTTTTTAACAAGGAGAACAATGTGCTCGTTACTTTCTTTCTGACCTACAGAGTGTTTCTGTGATTATGGTTAGAATTTTACCTTGATATCATTATTTAGAATTTGGTGATTTCTACATTCTCTCTTGCAAAATGTTAGCTATTGCTGCAAAGTTTTCTGCTAGATGTATTGAGACCCGTGAACATGGAAGCTGTGTCTCGATGTCACCGCTCGCCTTTGTTCACAGCTTTACATGAATAAGGCATTGCTGTAAGTAAGCGCTAAAGGACATGGAGCGATCCTGGCGATAATATCTGCATTTGTTATTTTCTGAATTTCTCCAATAAATAGTAGGCATTGAGACAATTTTTCTCTTTGGGGACTTGGATACATATCAAGAATCACTCCTCCCATCAAAGTTTTTATCCTCTTAATATATTGCAGTCATCATATTATATAGCACTGTGCACTTACAATTGCTCATTTTGCCTTTATACCCAGCTAATTCTTCTCTTTTCTTTGCTCTATGTAGAAACAGGGAGTATCGTTTCCCTGCAAAAATCATTCCCCTCTTCACCTCCTGACCCAGCTGCTGCCTCCTTCTCCCCTTGCCATGGACTTTTGCAGGGACTAATGACTCATGCAGGGAAAAGAGACCTCCTGTTTCTACATAGAGCTTAGAAGGATTCTGCTAGTCAGTTTTTCATCACGTGATGTCATAGACATAATGGAATAGAGAAGAATTAGCTGGGGAGAAAGGCACAATGAGCAATTGTAAGTACACAGTGCCGTATAATATGATGACTGCAATATATTAAGAGGACAAATGGCAGAAATGTATATTTGGGCACCTGTACTCGCCCCTCCCCCCATCCTCTGCTGGAATGGCACCATAGGAGGATATGAGTACAGGTAATGTTTATATATTTTTTCTACCTATGTAATGTTTACTGATCACACTCATTGATGTATTATACCTCTGCACCATAGGCTATTGTGCCCAGATATACTTTTCTGGTATATTTGCCTAGCTACTGCAGAGTATTGCAGCCCTCATACAATAAGTGGATGGGATATTTGGTTATACCACTGTGTTTCATCTCCTCCTGCTATGTTATGTCACCTCCTCTCTTGAGTGTTTTTAATCTTTTTTGTATTTACGTAATAAAATGTTCTGTTTTGTCTTCCTCTCGGGCATATCCTGGTTGTGGATAGGTTTTCTAATGTGGCAAGGAGTTGTAGTAATGACATCAAAGGAATTTTGCTAATTTCAGTGGTGTCTGAACACTGTCCTTCATTCTTGCGCATGGCCTGTATATTAGAAGGGCAAGCACTATATAGTGAATGTGGGAACCAAGTTCTAGTCCAAATGGTTCACATAGACCCATTACAAACACCTGACTTCCAGTTGACAGGGTATACCAAAACTAATATAATCTGTGAGGCTCACCCGGTGAGATGGAACCGCTAAGCCTCCGGTCCAGGGGGCACACGGACTTGGGGCATTGGTGCAGCTTGTCACGTGTCCCCTGAGATCAGGGACTTGAACTATCTGGAATCACAGGAGCAGTCAGACAGATGGAGTGGAACCCAACAGGGATTGATGCAAGTTGAAAACAGTACAAGTAATGGAGCAAACCTAACATGGAACACTAGAGTCTCAATCCTAAAAAAAAAAAAAAAAAAAAAAAAAAAAAAAAAAAAACAGTGCCTGGGACATGTGTGTAAGATAAACTCTGACTCCCTCATACATGGCTCATGTTTAAGTGATAAATTTACTGCAGCACAGATTCATCTCCGCTAAAAGTCTAGACCCTTAGATCAGGAATAGGACAGACATTTATAGGACATTTCATAACTTTCCCAAATTCTTATGAAAAAATATTCCCCACACACAGCATTGAACTACTGTACCCAATTTATTATATATTTTAGGAGTTGGTCCATTTTATACTGACTCACTCCACCAAAATGGGCTCCGACTCCACAGCCCTGGATCTCAAGTACGATGTCAGAAACAATTAGTTATGTAAGAAAGTTACGCAGTTATCCGTTGGGATGAAGGTTTTTGTGGACAACCACTTTTTAAGCGATTTTCTAGAATTTTGAAAAAAATTGGTAAATGGAAAGAAATGTTGTAAAATAAAAAAACATTACTTACCCATTGAATCCTCAGTACTGCTGTGCTTTAAGTATTTTCCCGTTCTTTTGACCGCAGTAGCCGATCACTGCCATACTGACCAAATACTGAAACTCTGACCCAAAACACTATTGAAACTCGCTTTTTATGTACGTGAAAAATCACGGCTCTCTGAATAAGGCCTTACCATTATTTCTTTCCTTAAAGGGAACCTCTCAGGTTGTACATGCAGTCTGATATGTCTACAGTATGGTATATATGGAGAAGCTGAGCAGACTGACAAATAGTTTTGTTTGGAAAACATTCAATATAAGTTGCATTTTATTCACTTTAGTCCCTAGTGTTTGTATGTATAGGAGTCCAGGGGGCGGTCCTACCAGTGATTGACAGTCTTCCCTGTATGTCTGTGCATGCAGAGAAAGCCATCAATCACTGAGTAGGACCGCCCACTGGACTCACACATAGCAAACACTAGGGATTTCAATAAATAAAATGTAAGTTTTACTACAACTTATGCCACAAAATGTCTGTCTATGAATCTGATCAGATCCTCAGTTTCAGCCTGCGGATCAGATGCTATTTTCAATCTGATAGGTTCCCTTAAAACATCACATGAAAAGAAGTAAATAATCCGGACATGTAAAGACGTACCTTTCTGCATGACTCGTGCAGGCACAGTAAAACGTTTAAAGCACTAGAACGGAGACATCTGCCATTCACCATGTTGTGGACCTAAATAATTACCGTACATCTCGATAGATTATATTGGACACATTTTCTAGATTTAAGGATTTGGGGTTTTCATTTTTTTCTGTGTTTTTGTTATAATCTTGCTCCTAAACAATCCCCTCAAAATATTGGTATTTCTTCAGCCTCCCCCCACAAGTTTAGTAGTGTTCCCGGTAAAAATACATATTTGCAGTGCTGTGAATACATGACTACAGCGGATGAGATCAGTAGTCTGGTGAGATGATTATTTGCACTTCAGAGCTGTAATTGCAGTTTTCTATTTTTTAGTCTGGTTTCATTATTTCTGGTGTGATTTCCTAATGCTTCCCTCCAGCTAGTTTAAATGAGCTTTTTATATTGATGTATTCCACTTACCTGATTTGTTATACAGTATATTGGCTCCTAAAAGATGACCAGCAGTCATACAGGATTCAAAGTTGACCTTTTTTCACAGATTGATCACTGATGGTCTGTGAAGTGACCGTGGGACGTTGATCCTATAAATAGACAATCCATTTCTGCCCTATTAATTGTGACGTGAGCTTTTATTGAGCGCTGTCCAGTCCATATGTGTCCAGACATTTACATTACTACATGCATTGCATTGATTATTTTCATTTTTGGTACACGTGACACCAGAGGAATAGTGTGATATAGCTCTTTTAAAGGGTTCTTGTCTTTTTAGGTAATCTTTCAGAATAAGCTGTCGCGTGTATGTATGCATGAGGAATAACAGTGTTATCTCTTATTTTTCACCAGTTTTCCACTTTGCATGGTTTGTGTCAAGTTTTCAGTTGCCTCTGACCTAGTGGGTGGAGACTAGCTGCTTTGATGTCTCCCATACACAGCACATGGAGATGGATTCCCATTCTGCTTTTTCTGTAGCACACAGACAAGTAACCATATGGAGTTCATTATATAGGAGTAGTGAGCAGTGTGGCTGTGAATAAAGCAAAAGTACCGTAAAATAAATTTTGCTAATAGCTCTATCTGTGTGTGCCTGGCCTCTCTCACTTGGCTGAATGCTCCTCACTCCTTTTTTCGTAGTTTAATAGGAACTGTAAAATCTAATACTGCAGTGGACTGGCAGTCTGTCTTGTTGAAAAAAAGAGGCTTTTGCATTGTGTTTTTTTTTATTTAGAGTAGGATGACAGAAGAGAAAAAGTGGCTCATAATTGGAGGAGGAAGCATATCTCTCCAAGATATACAGTACAGACCAAAAGTTTGGACACACCTTCTCATTTAAAGATTTTTCTGTATTTTCATGACTATGAAAATTGTACATTCACACTGAAGGCATCAAAACTATGAATTAACACATGTGGCATTATATACTTAACAAAAAAGTGTGAAACAACTGAAAATATGTCTTATATTCTAGGTTCTTCAAAGTAGCCACCTTTTGCTTTGATGACTGCTTTGCACACTCTTGGCATTCTCTTGATGAGCTTCAAGAGGTAGTCACCGGAAATGGTCTTCCAAGAATCTTGAAGGAGTTCCCAGAGATGCTTAGCACTTGTTGGCCCTTTTGTCTTCACTCTGCGGTCCAGCTCACCCCAAACCATCTCGATTGGGTTCAGGTCTGGTGACTGTGGAGGCCAGGTCATCTGGCGTAGCACCCCATCACTCTCCTTCTTGGTGAAATAGCCCTTACACAGCCTGGAGGTGTGTTTGGGGTCATTGTCCTGTTGAAAAATAAATGATGGTCCAACTAAACGCAAACCGGATGGAATAGAATGCCGCTGCAAGATGCTGTGGTAGCCATGCTGGTTCAGTATGCCTTCAATTTTGAATAAATCCCCAACAGTGTCACCAGCAAAGCACCCCCACACCATCACACCTCCTCCTCCATGCTTCACGGTGGGAACCAGGCATATAGAGTCCATCCGTTCACCTTTTCTGCGTCGCACAAAGACACGGTGGTTGGAACCAAAGATCTCAAATTTGGACTCATCAGACCAAAGCACAGATTTCCACTGGTCTAATGTCCATTCCTTGTGTTCTTTAGCCCAAACAAGTCTCTTCTGCTTGTTGCCTGTCCTTAGCAGTGGTTTCCTTGCAGCTATTTTACCACGAAGGCCTGCTGCACAAAGTAGAGCTGTTGTTGTAGAGATGTGTCTGCTGCTAGAACTCTGTGTGGCATTGACCTGGTCTCTAATCTGAGTTGCTGTTTCTGAGGCTGGTGACTCGGATAAACTTATCCTCAGAAGCAGAGGTGACTCTTGGTCTTCCTTTCCTGGGGCGGTCCTCATGTGAGCCAGTTTCATTGTAGCGCTTGATGGTTTTTGCAACTGGCCTTGGGGACACTTTAAAAGTTTTCCCAATTTTTTGGACTGACTGACCTTCATTTCTTAAAGTAATGACGGCCACTCGTTTTTCCTTACTTAGCTGCTTTTTTCTTGCCATAATACAAATTCTAACAGTCTATTCAGTAGGACTATCAGCTGTGTATCCACCTGACTTGTGCACAACACAACTGATGGTCCCAACCCCATTTATAAGGCAAGAAATCCCACTTATTAAACCTGACAGGGCACACCTGTGAAGTGAAAACCATTTCCGGTGACTACCTCTTGAAGCTCATCAAGAGAATGTCAAGAGTGTGCAAAGCAGTCATCAAAGCAAAAGGTGGCTACTTTGAAGAACCTAGAATATAAGACACATTTTCAGTTGTTTCACACTTTTTTGTTAAGTATATAATTCCACATGTGGTAATTCATAGTTTTGATGCTTTCAGTGTGAATGTACAATTTTCATAGTCATGAAAATACAGAAAAATCTTTAAATGAGGTGTCCAAACTTTTGGTCATTACTGTATATTGCCCAATTTTCTTTGTTTTCTTGCACTATTTATTTACTCAGTTTGTTGAAACGTCCGTGACAATTTCTGGCTGTAAGGCAGCATATGACATACAGTGTCATGATGTCAGGAGGTCTGTGGAATGAAGTCGGGTGCTGCACACAATGCCAAACATGCCTTTATAGAAGGTTCGTATTGTATCATTTCTACATTTCTGGTTGCCCTGTACAGAATGGAGAACACCATTAAAGAGGACCGTTGACACTCCTGGAGTGTCTGTAGTAAAAATGTGTGTTCCCCATTAGTTCTGGATCGCATTTTCTTAGATTTGTGTTGTGCCGTTCCTGTAATTCCTGCTGAATATTAGTGAACAACTGGGTGCTACAGTCCCCTCGTCATAGGGCCATGTCTAACGTCTGCCACGATCTAGTCAGCGCAGATAGTGTGGGTAATGCCCAGGTGCCAATTTATTCAGAAATGTTTGAGAAATAACAGCAGGAGTGGCACGCGATTGAGGTATGAAAAGATGCTGTACTGATATCACTTTTCAGAATACCTATTCGTGGTCAACCGGGACTGATATGAACCATTTAGTTGATCATTTAGTGTTAAATATTTGTCGCTTCCATAGTTTATAAAGAAATAACAGGTATAAAATCTATCTTTGTACAGAACAGGAGTTATTGCCTTCAGTAATGCTCCCTACTGTGTATAGATAGCTGTACACAGTAGGGAGCATTACTAAAGGCAATAACTCTTGTTATGTACAACGATAGATTTTATACCCATTATTTCAAAATCCTGGTGTGTAGTCAACATATGGAGGTCTGCTCCATTCAGTCCAGCACTTGGCCATCTCCATCGTTTCCATAGACCCAAGTAGACCAGTGCCTATCATGTGCCACCATGCTATCCATTGTTTTGACAAGACCATTGAGAGACTAGGACCCCAGCTCTCGATGCCTTTGGGGCACAGTGATCAGCCATTTTATTATGTACCAGAAACTATCAGGTTGTAATATTTGCAAAATCCATCCCTCCTCCTCACCCCTTGCCTTTGTGTTACCCATTCATTTTATGTAGTAATGAATGTGGCGTCAGACAAGGCATACAGTAAACTCCCAGCTACCTATAGTGCCATGAAGCCCCAAGCTCATGGACGCTAGGTGACGTGGAAACAGTTTTTTCACATACAAGGCTCTGTTCACATCTGTGTTAATGGCACTGTTGGGCTAATTTTTCCATCATAACCGTAACCTAGAAAAACCGTAGACTCCTCTCTGGATCACCATGTACCCTATTATAAGTCAGTGAGGCCCATCAGGTGCTGCTGCTATCCCCATTTGTAATTTACTTTTCTGTAAAGTAAAACTTCAGATACTTATGGTTTTTCACATCTATGTTCAGTTTTGTACTAACCATACACCAGACCTGTGTCATATATACTCTGCACATTCACGTGTGTGAACATACATACACATAAATATACAGACACACACTGCTCATATGGTACATACTATCCTGTCTCAAATTCAGTTCCTCTAGACTCCTGCAGTTAAAGAACCTTTGGTGACATCATGGTCACATGACTGATATCACCAAAGGTCCTTAAGCAGTCTTAACCTCAGAATAGAAATGCTGGGTGCCCCTAAGGGAATGGGGGGTCCTGAGAAATTGCCCGGTTCACTTTCCCTTAACGCCAGCCCTGCATATCAGCCTGTCTACTCTTTAGTTCCTCTAGACTCCTGCGATAAAAGGTCTTTTGGTGACATCATGGTCACATGACCGGGGTGTCACCAAAGGTCCTTATAATTGTTTGTTACTCTGCACTCAATTAAGTTTCAAAAAAGATTCTTTATTTTAACTTTTTTTCATATGCAACCCTAAAAATGTATATAACGTTTCGACCTTTATATTGGTCTTCCTCAGATATGGATTGCACTCTGTGAATGACTTGTCATGTATGGACAAGTGCTCAGGGAAGAAAGTGGGTTAGGCTATGTGCCCACGATGCAGAAATGAAGCAGAAAATTTCTGCATCTCCCTGGCAGAAAAAACGCATGCAGATTGTGCATGCCTTTTTCCTGCAGAATACATGCGGATTCACATGCGTTTCCGCATGCAGATTGACTAGCGCTTTCCAGGTGATTAGCATCACTTGGAAAGTGCTTGACAACTAGGTCACACTATATAAATCCATGCAACCAGCATGGATTTATATATTGTGACCGTAAAACAATGCTTAAAATAAAGCTATACTCACCCCCGAGGCCCCGGCGTGTGCTGCAGCGCTCGTTCCTGTCTGGTTCCCGGCTGCCAACATATTGAGAGACACAGCGGTGAAGGGCCTGCGGTCACATGACTGTGACGTCACCGAAGGTCCTTCAACGCTGCCAGCATGCCGAGAGAAGCAGTCGGACAGGTGAATATAAACTTTATTTTTTATTTTATTCTTTTTTTTACAGGTACAATGGTACCCAGGTCTGGAAGAGAGTCTTCTCTCCTCCAGAACTGGGTACCATCCGCACATAGAGACGCATAGAATCCGCTTGTAGAAATGTACAGACACGGATTATATGCGTCTCAATGCAAGTCAATGGCGGCAATTCCGCTGCGCTTCCGCAAAATTAATGAACATGCTGCGGATTTATGAGCGCTGCAGAAACGCTGCGGAAAAATCCGCAGCATGTGCATTGACATTGCGGAATGCCATTGGGGACCATGGGGTGTGGATTACCATGCGTTTTTGATGCGTTTCCGTTGCGAAAATTCCGCAGCATAAACGCATGAAAAACGCATCGTGTGCACGCAGCCTTATATTAAGCAGGGCTGTGGAGTTGGTATAAAATGGACCAATTCCGACTCCTAAAATATATAGTACATTGGGTACATTAGTACAATGCAGGATGTGCTGTAAATAAGAATTTGGGAAAGTTATGAAATGTCCTATAAATGTCTGTTCTATTCTTGTTTGAAGGATCTCGGCTTTTAGTGAAGATGAATCTGTGCTGCACTTTATGTACACGCTCAGTAGTGAGGCAGTGCTGTGGAGTCAGTCGCTGGTTTGACTTACTGACTCCGCAGCCCTGAGAAAGTACTGTAAAAACGGCTACTCTGCTACTACTTATGCCTAGCTGCAGTTCTGTAAAACTGAATTCTGTTGGAGACTGGTGGTCAGATTTGGGCGCCTAGTGGGCATTCACCAGAATACACATGCCAAGCTCCTGGCTGTCCTCATTGTAATCTGTACAAGAATGAGGTGTACAGATTACAATGAGGACGCATTAGAATTCATCCACTGCTCTAATCTGCAGTGTGGTCATTCCCTCTTGGCAACAAGCAATAAATAAGAGAATTGCAAAGGACTGTGATCGGCATACTGAGGTGGATGGACAAACATGATTTAGTTTCTACACTATTACTGTTCTCTTCCTTTTTTTAACATGAGAATAACACTTAAAGCAATAAGCCATGTATTACAAGGTGAATGTAGCAGTCTGTCTTATTCATTGTTGCATTGTGTATTAACCAGGGCTGCTGCACGCAGAACCCACACTTAGCTTACCCTGTATGGGTCTAGTGCGTTTTTTTCTGTCACAAACTTGTCACAAAACCTGAAGGATTTCCTAGTGCCAGCAAAGTGAATGAGATTCCTTTATTTTTTCTTTGCAGATTTAGATCTGCAGCATGGATTTATATACTATGACCGTAAAGAATGGTAAAAAATAAATCTATACTCACCCTCTGATGGCCTCCGGAGTCTTGCTTCGCTCTGTCCTGGCTGACGGCAGATCGCGGTACACTACACTGAAGGACCTGCCTTCACATGACTATGACGTCAGCACTGGTCCTTCAGTCCACCTCGATCTGCCGGCAAGGGAGGACGAGCGCAGCGGGGGCCATCAGAAGGTAAATATCATATTTATTTTTTTATTTTATTCTTTTTTTCACAGGTTCTATGGTACCCGGGTCCGGAGGAGAGTCTCCTGTCCTTCAGACCCGGGTACCATCCGCACATTGAAACGCATGGAATGCGCATCTACAGATGCAGTGATGCGTAATCCATGCGTTCCAATGCAAGTCAATGGCGGCGAAAACGCAGCGCTTCCACAAAATAATTGGTAGTGCTGCGTTTTTTTCCGCAATAATCCGCAGTGGAAATTTCTGCACCATTTGCACAGCACATGCGGATTATCATTGGGGAACATGGCAGGCCTTCTACCATGCGTTTTTTAAGCGTTTCTGCACCGATTTTTGCCGCTGCAGAAACACTTAAAAAAACGCATCGTGGGCACACAGCCTTAGAGGCATATATGGTTCAGTGTGTGCACTTACATGTGTGATGATCTCTGCTTGTTCCCTGCACAGTGTATTGATGTGTGTGCGCTTGCTTACATGTGTGATTTTCTTTGCTTTTTCAGTGTATTCGCTTACTTGTGTGATGGTCTCTGCTTTTTTCCTGCTCAGTTTATGGTTCTGTGTAGGTGCTTAAATTTGTGATGGTCTCAGCACAGCTTATGGTTGTGTGCTCGCTTATATGTGTGATACTTTCTGCTTGTTCGGTGTGCGCTCTTACATGGGTGACGCTTTCTGCTTGTTCGGCGTGCGCTCTTACATGGGTGACGCTTTCTGCTTGTTCGGCGTGCGCTCTTACATGGGTGACTCTTTCTGCTTGTTCTGCGTGCGCTCTTACATGGGTGACGCTTTCTGCTTGTTCGGCGCGCGCTCTTACATGGGTGACGCTTTCTGCTTGTTAGGCGCGCGCTCTTACATGGGTGACGCTTTCTGCTTGTTCGGCGCACGCTCTTACATGGGTGACGCTTTCTGCTTGTTCGGCGCACGCTCTTACATGGGTGACGCTTTCTGCTTGTTCGGCGCACGCTCTTACATGGGTGACGCTTTCTGCTTGTTCGGCGCTCGCTCTTACATGGGTGACGCTTTCTGCTTGTTTGGCGCGCGCTCTTACATGGGTGACGCTTTCTGCTTGTTCGGCGTGCGCTCTTACATGGGTGATGCTTTCTGCTTGTTTGGCGCGCGCTCTTACATGGGTGACGCTTTCTGCTTGTTTGGCGCGCGCTCTTACATGGGTGACGCTTTCTGCTTGTTCGGCGCGCGCTCTTACATGGGTGACGCTTTCTGCTTGTTTGGCGCGCGCTCTTACATGGGTGACGCTTTCTGCTTGTTCGGCGCGCGCTCTTACATGGGTGACGCTTTCTGCTTGTTCGGCGCGCGCTCTTACATGGGTGACGCTTTCTGCTTGTTCGGCGCGCGCTCTTACATGGGTGACGCTTTCTGCTTGTTCGGCGTGCGCTCTTACATGGGTGACGCTTTCTGCTTGTTTGGCGCGCGCTCTTACATGGGTGACGCTTTCTGCTTGTTTGGCGCGCGCTCTTACATGGGTGACGCTTTCTGCTTGTTCGGCGCGCGCTCTTACATGGGTGACGCTTTCTGCTTGTTCGGCGCGCGCTCTTACATGGGTGACGCTTTCTGCTTGTTTGGCGCGCGCTCTTACATGGGTGACTCTTTCTGCTTGTTCGGCGTGCGCTCTTACATGGGTGACGCTTTCTGCTTGTTTGGCGCGCGCTCTTACATGGGTGACTCTTTCTGCTTGTTCGGCGTGCGCTCTTACATGGGTGACGCTTTCTGCTTGTTTGGCGCGCGCTCTTACATGGGTGACTCTTTCTGCTTGTTCCCAGCTCAGCTTCTGGTTCAGCATGTGAGGGTTGTCTTGTGCTTTTCCTACAAGTCTCACATCCTTGCTGGCTGCACATGGTGATAGAACTGGTTGCTACGGAGCTGGAATTGTGATTGGTTATCTGCCTCTCCCAATGAGATTAAATCTATTCATGGGATCATCATTTTAACCTTGCAGGACTGCGCTTCTTGGTTTGATTTGCATGCTCAATTCTTATATGTAAGAGGGAGTTTACAAAGAACGGTGGGATTTTTGGTGCATGTCTTGTGTGTGTATATATTAAAAAATAAATACATTTATTTATTATCACCAATTCTTAAAAGGCATTTTCCAGAGTTATGATGTTGATGACCGATCAGGGTGGGAGATCTGACACCCGTCACCCCCCCCCCCCAATCGGCTATTAGCTCTGCTGTTGACTAGATGTTAACAGTGATTCACGGTCTAGTAACCAATAGTCACAGAGAACTGCAGCTCAGTTCTGTTAGATATATACAATACGTAGGGATCTCGATGTTCATGCTAATGCAGACCGATCACTAGATTTCACAATAAAATTACATACATTACTTAATAGATCTTAGACCTGATGAGGCTGGTGCTCTTACTGTGAAAATCCATGTCAAATGATTAAAATTCTATTTGTTCGTTTTCCCACCTGATAATAAAATGGACTAGATCTAACTGGTCTCATAATGGTTCATATCAATCTGGTGACAGATCTGCTTTACAATTCTATAGTAAGTTGTGCGGATGCACTTATATGCAAATTATACTTCTGTCCTCCCAGTCATTATCTTACATATCTTATTTCAGACAAATTTCTATTCAGAAGTTTCTATGGTTACTGAACTACAAATTTAAGCATTTTATAAATTTTTATACTTTTAATGACAATAATATCAAGTTTATGCAGCTTTGATCCTTATTTTTCAATGCTTGCTGATAACACATTCTTGCCTAATCCGTGCTTGGAGTTTATCACAATTTCTTTGTTTTTGTTTGTCACCCACTTTTTGAGGATTGAGCACAATTTTTTAATCAATGGGCTTAAGATCTGAGGAGTTTCCTGGTCATGGACCTAATATCCCAATTAGGGTATGTGCCCATGATCAGGAGCCGCTGCGGCTTCCGCCCTCATTATGCAAATGAGCCGCTATGATTTTTTTTTTTTCCACATGCGGACTTTCCTCATTGATGTTAGTCTACGGGGTAAGTCCACATGCGGACCCGCAAGAGAAATTGACACGCTGCGGTTCTGAAAGTCGCGACGCATGTCAGTTTCTTCGGGTGATCCGCTGGTGTACAGAGACGTATAGTGGACATGGGATTTCTAGAAATCGCATTCACTATGCTGTAACATCTGACCACTATGAGTTTGACGCTGCATAAGCATGCAGCGTCAAACCTGCAGCATTTTCTGATCGTGGGCACATGCCCTTAGAGGAGCCACTTAGTTAGTCTCCATCATGCTGGAAAAAGCATTTTTCTTCATCAAATTGCTTCTGGATCGTTGGGAGAAGTTGCTCTTGGAGGATGTTTAGATCCCATCCTTTATTCATGTCAGTGTCTTAAGCTTAAGCAAAATTGTGAGTGAGCCCACTTCCTTGGATGAAAAGCAACTCCACACATGAATGTCTCTGGATGATTTACTGTTGTAAAGACACAGGACTCACAGTAGTGCTCACCTTTTCTTCTCTGGGCAATCATTCGTTTAGATGTCCCAAACAGTCTAAAGGGGGCTTCATCAAAGAAAATAACTTTACCTCAATCCTCTTTAGTCCAATCCCTGTGCTTCCTGCAGGATGTCAGTCCGTCCTTCATGGTTTTTTTTTTTTTTTTTGGAGAGAAGAGGCTTCTTTCTTGCGGTCATTGACACCAGACCAGTCTCCAACATTCTTCGCCTCACTGTGCGTGCAGATGCACTGACGTTTGCCAGCTGCCATTCCTGAGCAAGCTCTGCACCGATGTTGAACCAATTCCGTAACTGAATCCTCTTTAGGAGATGGTTCTAGCACTTAGTGACTTTCTTGGCCTCCCTGAAGCCTTCTTCACAGCAGTTGAACTTCTCAGAAGTTCTTGTTGATTTGATAAATGATTGCTTTACATTTGCAGTTCTTCTGATCACTCTTCATAATGATCTAAAGTTTATGCTAATTCCTGCTATAAAAGCCGAAGCCATAAACTTTGTGAAAGCCAAAATTTGTCTCTCAAAACTTTTAGCACTCAACTGTACAGCACTTGAGTATGTGTATATTTTTGGACATCCTCAGACTTGTAGTGACTATGGGACAGAACTTACTCTGGACTATTGGCCACTACATCTTAAGGCCCATATACACATTAAGGTGGCTGTTCGGATGACTGCTACTTCTCCCGACTCCCTCATACAACTGATCGTTCATGTATTCTCTATGAGCGAGTTGCTGTCAGACATCTCTGGCGGAGCCTTAACTCCCAGTGAATAAAGCAATTGGCTTTTGAAAATCCGGATCCTTCTCGCCTCCTATACACATTAGACTGTCTGATCCTTCCAATGTTGGTGTCTTCAGACAACTTCAGTTTGTACAATGTATGTACTGGCTAAAGACTCCAAACACAGAGATCCGACGGCACTGCAGGTGCATAGTAAGATCATGTGTCCTCTGTATGAAATATTCTATACAATATGCAGTGGGTACGGAAAGTATTCAGACCCCTTTAAATTTTTCAGTTTTTCATTGCAGCCATTTGGTAAATTCTAAAGTTCATTTTTTTTCTCCTTAATGTACACTCTGCACCCCATCTTGACTGAAAAAAAAGAAATGTAGAAATTTTTGCAAATTTATTAAAAAAGAAAAACTGAAATATCACATGGTCCTAAGTATTCAGACCCTTTGCTCAGACACTCATATTTAAGTCACATGCTATCCATTTCCTTGTGATCCTCCTTGAGATGGTTCTACTCCTTCATTGGAGTCCAGCTGTGTTTAATTAAGCTGATAGGACTTGATTTGGAAAGGCACACACCTGTCTATATAAGACCTCACAGCTCACAGTGCATGTCAGACCAAATGAGAATCATGAGCTCAAAGAAACTGCCCAAGGAGCTCAGAGACAGAATTGTGGCAAGTCACAGATTTTGCCAAGGTTACAAAAGAATTTCTGCAGTACTCAAAGTTCCTAAGAGTACAGTGGCCGCCATAATCCTTAAATGGAAGAAGTTTGGGACCACCAGAAGTCTTCCTAGACCAGGCTGTCCAGCCAAACTGAGCAATCGTGAGAGAAGAGCCTTGGTGTGAGAGGAAAAGAACAACCCCAAGATCACTGTGGCTGAGCTCTAGAAATGCAGTAGGGAGATGAGAGAAAGTTCCACAAAGTCAACTATTGCTGCAGCCCTCCACCAGTCGGGCTTTTATGGCAGAGTGGCCCTACGGAAGCCTCTCAGTTCAAGACATATGAAAGCCCACATAGAGTTTGCACAAAAACAAAAGAAGGACTCCCAGACTATGAGAAATAAGATTCTCTGGTCTGATGAGACGAAGATAGAACTTTTTTGTGATAATTCTAAGCGGTATGTGTGGAGAAAACCAGGCACTGCTCATCACCTGCCCAATACAACCCCAACAGTGAAACATGGGGGTGTTTTTCAGCTGTAGGGACAGGACGACTGGTTGCAATTGAAGGAAACATGAATGCGGCCAAGTACAGAGATATCCTGGATGAAAACCTCTTCCAGAATGCTCTGGACCTCAGACTTGGCCGAAGGTTCACCTTCCAACAAAACAATAACCCTAAGCACATAGCTAAAATAACAATGGAGTGGCTTCAGAACAACTCTGTGACCATTCTTGACTGGCCCAGCCAGAGCCCTGACCTAAACCCAATTGAGCATCTCTGGAGAGACCAGAATATGGCTGTCCACCAACGTTCACCATCCAACCTGACTGAACTGGAAAGGATCTGCAAGGAAGAATGGCCGAGGATCCCCAAATCCAGGAGTGAAAAACTTGTTGAATCATTCCCAAGTAGACTCATGGATGTACTAGCTCAAAAGGATGCTTCTACTCAATAGAATCATAGAATGGTAGAGTTGGAAGGGACCTCCTGGGTCATCTGGTACAACCCCCTGCTCAAAGCAGGATTCACTAAATCATCTCAGACAGATGTCTGTCCAGCCTCTGTTTGAAGACGTCCATTGAAGGGGAACTCGCCACCTCTCGTGGCAGCCTGTTCCACTCATTGATCACCCTAACTGTCAAAAAGTTTTTTCTAATATCTAATCTGTGTCTCCTCCCATTTAGTTTCATCCCATTGCTTCTAGTCTTTCCTTGTGCAAATGAGAATAAAGATGATCCTTCTACAATGTGACAGCCCTTGACATATTTGTAGACAGCTATTAAGTCTCCTCTCAGTCTTCTTTTTTGCAAGCTAAACATTCCCAAATCCTGCAACCGTTCCTCATAGGACATGGTTTGCAGACCAGTCACCATTCTGGTCGCTCTTCTCTGAACTTGCTCCAGTTTGTCTGTCTTTTTTAAAATGTGGTGCCCAAAACTGTACACCGTATTCCAGATGAGGTCTGACCAAAGAGGAGTAAAGACCGATAATGACTTCACGTGATCTAGACTGTATGCTTCTGTTTTTTGCTGCTGCATCACACTGTTGACTCATGTTCAGTTTATGATCTATTAGTATACCTAAGTCTTTTTCACATGTACTGTTGCTTAGCTCTATTCCTCCCATTCTGTATATGCTTTTTTCATTTTTATTGCCCAGATGTAGTACTTTGCATTTTTCCCTGTTAAAAACCATTCTGTTGGTTGCTGCCCACTGCTCCAGTTTATTTAGGTCTTTTTGAATCCTCTCTCTCTCTTCTCTAGTATTAGCTATCCCTCCTAGCTTTGTGTCATCAGCAAATTTAATCAGTTTACCCTCAATTCCTTCATCTAAATCATTGATAAAGATGTTGAACAATACAGGTCCCAGGACCAAGCCCTGTGGTACCCCACTTGAGACATTCATCCAGCTGGATGTGAAGCCATTTACAACCACCCTTTGAGTCCGATCACTAAGCCAGTTATGAATCCACCTAACAGTTGCCTGGACCATTGCATACTTGGTCATTTTTTTCAATAAGGATGGTGTGAGATACTTTGTCAAATGCTTTGCTGAAGTCAAGATATACTATATCTACAGCATTTCCCTGATCCACCCAGTCAGTGATTCTGTCATAGAAGGAAATTAAGTTAGTCTGACATGACTTGTTAGTTACAAACCCATGCTGACTCTGGTTAATCACTTCATTCTTATCCATGTACTTACATACATGTTGTTTAATAATTTGTTCAAAGATCTTTCCTGGTATAGAAGTCAGACTCACCGGCCTATAGTTCCCTGGGTCCACCTTCTTCCCCTTTTTGAAGATCGGAACAACATTTGCTCTTCTCCAGTCTTCTGGGACTTCTCCTGTTCTCCAAGAATTTTCAAAGATTATGGAGAGTGGTTCTAAAATTTCTTCTAAGATCTCCTTCAGTACTCTGGGGTGTAATTCATCTGGACCTGGAGACTTGAACTCATTTATGTTAGCTAAATATTCCCTCACAATCTTTCTGTTTACAGATAACTTGGATTCTTCTATTCCTTTAAAAGGACAGTGAAGATCAGTTGATGTTACATTTTCTTTCTGAGAGAAAACAGATGCAAAATAGGAATTAAAAAGTTCGGCCTTCTCAACATCCTCTCTTACCATTTCTCCATTTTCATCCTGTAAAAAATCCTATAGCATCTTTTCACTTTTCTTTTACTTTTGACATACCCCCAAAATCCTTTTTTATTGCTTTTGACATCTCTTGCAAGCCTTAATTCATTGTCAGCTTTAGCTAACCTGATACGTGCCCTGCAGGATCTGCAGACTGCATTATAATCTTCTTTAGATATGCCTCCCTCTTTCCATTTAATAAACATTTCTTTCTTTCTTTTTAGCATGTGTTTAAGTTCTGTGTTCATCCATCCTGGTTTCCTTAAATGCTTCCCATTCTTCCTACTTTTCGGGATTAACGATTGTGCTTTGAGAATCTCATTTTTAAAAATTTCCCATCCTTCCTGGACATTTTTGTCCTTAAGGACATCCAGCTATTGGATCCCTCCTATTCTCTTTCTGAGTCTCTTAAAATCTGCCTTTCTAAAATCTAACCTTGAAGTCTGAGTCTTCACATGTCTTCCTCCTCTAGTTATCCAAAATTCTATAATAGAATGATCGCTGCCTCCTAGAGTCCCAGCCACCTTTACCTCCTCAACCATTTCCTCCCTGTTTATAAGGATTAGATCCAAAGTAGCAGATCCCCTTGTTTTCTCCCCTACCTTTTGGAAGATAAAGTTGTCAGCAAGAGAGGATAAGAATTTGCTTGACCTGTTAGTTTTACTTGAGAGAGATTCCCAACAAATGTCTGGATAGTTGAAATCTCCCATGACCACTACGTCATATTTTTTGGAGAACTTGGTCATTTGATACATAAAGAGTTCATCCATATCTTCAGCTTGCCCAGGTGGCCTGTAGTAAATGCCTACAATGGTGTCCTTTCCGTTGTTCTCTCCTTGTATTCTTACCCAAACAGTTTCCACAGAACTCCCAGTCTCTGAAGCTTCAATCTCTGTGCAGATATACGCTTTTCTAACATACAATGCAACACCTCCTCCTCGTTTATCAAGTCTGTTTCTTGCAAATAAGTTGTATCCTTTTAGCCTTTTATTCCAATCATGTGTATCGTCCCACCAAGTTTCAGTGATTCCAATGACATCATATTCCTTTTCCTGCGTTAGTAGTTCCAATTCTCCTTGTTTGTTGCCCATGCTTTGTGCATTTGTATAAAAACATTTTAGTTTGTGATTGGTTTCTCTTCCTCCCATATTTTTATTATTTAAATTGTTTTGTCTTTGTTCTTCTTTTCCACTTCCAGTAGCAGAGATCTCAATAGTATTTGTCAGCTGTATGGCTTTTTCTGGCCTTTTGCTTCCCTTCCCACATTGTTCTAGTTTAAAGCTCTCCTGATGAGTGTAGCAAGGCGACTTCCAAATACATGTTTTCCAGTCTTCGTAAGGTGCACCCCATCTCTAGCAAGTAGTCCATCGTATAGGTAATTAATTCCGTGATCCAGAAATCCAAATCCTTGTTGACGGCACCATCGACGTAGCCAGTTGTTCACCTGTAGAATCTTATTCCACCTCATTGTTCCATGGCCATCCACTGGGAGGATGGATGAGAAGACCACCTGCGCTCCCAATTCTTTCACTTTCTTGCCTAAGTCTTCAAAGTCACTGCAGATGGTTGCCAGGTCCTTTCTTGCGGTGTCATTTGTCCCCACATGTATTAGCAGGAATGGGTAGTGATCTGTAGGTCTGAAGAGTCTTGATATCCTGTCAGACACATCTTTAATTTTTGCTCCTGGAAGACAGCACATTTCTCTTGAGGTTATGTCTGGTCTGCAGATAGCGGCTTCTGTTCCTCTTAACAGGGAATCCCCCATGACCACCACGCTCCGTTTTTTCTTCACAACATTCTTCTTTCTCCATCCAGGAGGATTCTGAGGGCTTACAAGGTTATTCATTGCTGGCAAAGTCTTATTTTGCTGTATTTCTTCCTGGTTCTCCTGCGTGAGAGCCTGGTACTGGTTCCTGAGCAGTATGGGTGCTGACTGCCTCTCGATCCTCCTGCTTCTGTGGGTCACATGCTTCCATTCCTCTGTTTCCTCAGGTGCAGAGAGAATTTCTTCTCTTTCTGAATCATGAAGAGATAATTCTGCTCTGTCTAAGAACTCTTCACCTTCCTTAATGATTTTCAAGGTAGTTACCCTCTCTTCTAGATTTTGCAACTTTTCCTCCAACAGGGACACAAGCTTGCATTTCTGGCATGTGAAGTTTGGCTTTTCCACTGGCAAGTCTGTGAACATGTAGCAGGATATGCAGCTCACCAAATGGCTCCTGGACGCTTCCATGTTCTTACTGTTAATGTTCTGAAAACAGTGAAAAAAGCTTAAAAAAAAAAGCTTCAAAATGCGGCGCGCGGTTTACCGATGTCCTCTTTTCAGCTCCAACAGCCAAAATCCAGTGTTCTTTGAGCTCGCGGAGACTCTTCACTTACCTCAAAATGCAGTGGGAATATGCAAATTATCTCCTCAGGACTCCTCCCCTGGTACTGAGCAAAGGGTCTGAATACTTATGACCATGTGATATTTCAGTTTTTCTTATTTAATAAATTTGCAAAAATTTCCACATTTGTTTTTTTTTTTTCAGTCAAGCTGGGGTGCAGAGTATAATTTAATGAGAGAAAAAATGAACTTTTTAGAATTTACCAAATGGCTGCAATGAAACAGAGTGAAAAATGTAAAAGGGTCTGAATACTTTCCATACCCACTGTACACTCTGATCTGCGGCCATGAAAAGCTCGGGGGCACAGCTGGTGAACAACTGAAATACCAACATTACATTGTCATGTGGGCTTACCATCCACATATATGAAGCCATTGTGGAATTTTATTGTTCCTCTACTTTTATATGGAAGTTACCCCAAACATGAGCAACTAACAATAACATACAGCTACCACTCCATACTACTGAGCTGCAAGCATCCTGCTCTGCCAGACAAGCCTACACCATACTGTTATCTTCAGGTGAAATTTTATTTTACTGCTAAAATTAAGGCAGAATTATAAAGGGTATATTGGTAAATGTTTAGACCTCTGACTATGATGTGTCAGTCATGGCTGATATCCCCGGTGCTGGAGGATCTGCAGTAGTGTTACCTCTGCAGCGTGCATTTAGATGTAGGCTCCACATTCATCTGCTCCTGTGTGTTGAATCCGTATCGCTATAAATCTGCATCTCGGCCTCCTTTTTCTGTTTCCTTGTGTCGGTTTGCTCTTGCGCGCTCTTGTCAAAGACTATCATGTCTTCCTCCTCCTCACAGCCTCCCACGCTGTCCTGGGGGACGAAGGCTGATTCATTCATACGGATAAAACGACCTGACTTTTACAGAAACCTTAATGAAAGAAACTAGAACGGAAGCATGCAGTGGAAAATGAGCAGACTGATGGCTTTTGGGGTACGTAGGGCTATTGTGACATGTTGATCCTTTGTCATCCATGTTGTGTGTTTGCATTTGCTGGTAAAGGCAGAAGTTTTTATTGTTGCAATGCTTCCTTCAGGAATTGGTTGTGGAATAATAAAGCAGCGGTGTTTTTATCCATAGTTAGATTTATTTTATTTAACATTTTTGGGCCTAATGTAATTTATGGATTATTTATAAATTTATTTTGTGTGCTTTGGATACCTTATTATAATTTGCCATCTCTATGACCGTAGTTGGTTGTGTGGTCACAATCTTGGGAAACTTCTGGTTTATCAGCGACTTAGCAGGACTGTCTTGGCAGATCTAATGCAAAAATGGTGGTGTCCGACAGATCCTATTATAAGTATATGTCATCCATCAACCACTAATGGTCTCTGTGAACAACAGGTGCGGCAGACAACAGTGACTCTCATAACATTTGCCATTGTTTTGTACTTGGGCTTTTTAGGCCGCTTTCACACCAAATTCTTTTTTTTTTTTTCTGTGTGGGTACGTGTCCTACCTGTTATTTTTGTTAATGAATCACGGACCCATTACAATCAATGTGCCTTTTTGCGTATCCTTTTTTTTTTTTTTTTTTACCGACTAATTGTCCGCAATAAAAACCTGTAGACATGTTCTTCTTTGATTTGTGTATCAAACCTGCCAATGTAAATCGATGGCCCCGTGAACTAGAACACAGATGTCTTACACGCGCAGACTGTGCGTTACTGTTTAGTGGGTAGGAATAGTTAAGATGCCTTCACCATGGCTCACTCGGCGTGCTCAGTCAGTTCATTTGCAGTTGATTTCTCTGTGCTAAGCTAATGGTGCAACTACAAACTGGAAAGTGTCAAGTGTGTTAATAACACGCTGATGAACTGAATTTTTTTTTTTTTTTTTTAACCATCATGAATTTTTTAAAATCATTTTTTCAAATAAAAGGTTGTTTTTAATTAATTGAAATTCAACCCGGAATTGTTGCTAGATACACTCCTTGAAATCAAAAGTATTAAGTTTTTTCTGATTGTTTTTGCGCAGGTTAATACCGTTTGTGCTGTACTATGTTGAAGATGTCCCATGGCCACACAACCCAGGAAACTCTGGAGATCATGAAGGAGTCAGAAAAGCGATTAGTCGAAGAGTCTGTGAACAGAAGCAAGGCGGTATCTAGATCACCCAGTAAAGAGGAACAGGAATCAGACGAACCAAACTCGCGTCAAGAACCTCAGGTTAGTCTACTTCTCATAATGGAATAAATTGTTATGTTGTGTTTTGACGATAATACGGCAAATATAGCTTATATAGCACTGAAAACCATACAAGAGGACATTTGACCCTACACTAGTGGCCAAAATTGAGGCAACACCTGTAGTTTTTCACCATCACCAATATTTAATGAAAGTTTTTCACTGACCTACTTATTTGAACACAAGCCCTCTTCTGCGATATGTATTCTATGTTTGTTTATAGTGACCTGGGATTGATTGAAGACTGATATTCTGCGATTAAAAGGCGGTTTTTATATTTTAAAGCCAGTTTGTCATCAAAAGGTAAGCAATTACATGTTTTCGTTCTCAAAGTGTGTAAGCGGTTTCAAGAGACTGGTTCGATAAAGAATAAACCAGGTAGAGGAAGGAAAAAGGCTACAACTCCTCAGACTGATAGAAGAACGGTTAGAATCGCCCTAAATAACATGAAATCAACTGCTATTGACATCAACAGGGAGCTTGTCAACACTGGAGTGAGTGTGTCCGATCGGACGGTTCCACAACGATTCGACGACGATTGGTAAATGCGGGGCTAAGAGCCAGAATACCACGTAAAAAGCCATTTTTGAATGCCGCAGTGTCAGAAACGTCTGCAGTGGCCAAAGAACATTCTAAATGGACCATTGAACAATGGAGAAATGTTTTATGGAGCGAGGAGACACGCATATCCATCTTTGGCAGCGACAGTGTCCGCTACGTTTGATGACTACCTGGAGAGGATTGCTTGCCAGAGTGTACAGTACCGACCATGAAGCATCCTCTGAGTGTTATGGTAGGGGACTGCTTGTCCAGAGATGCCGTTGGTCGGCTGCAGGTAATTGAAGGAACTGTTAATGCTGAAAAGTATATCAAGGAAGTCCTTCAGCCTAAACTCATTCCTTCGGCACGTGATGTATTTGGTGAAGGGACATCGATTATTTTTCAGCAAGATGGAGTCCCATGCCATACAGCTAAAAAATGTCTCTTGGTTCAAGGACAAAAATGGAATCTCTGGGCTCGGCTCAAAAGAGCGGTGTCAAAACAGCGGGCTTCAAACAAGCAGGAACTCATTGCAGCCATCATCAAATCATGGTTTCATGTCATCACACCATCTGATTTACACAAACTGGTAGATTGCATGCCAAGTAGATGCTAGGCACTTATCAAGGCCAAGGGCTATCCAACTAAGCATTAATATTTTAGTGTTCGATATGAAAATAGGACAAATAAATGTTTTTTCTCCCACAGTCATCTGAGTGACAATAGTGTCCAATTCGTTGACAAATGAACAAATTTCCTGCTAATATTGTGTTTCTGCATGAGATTTTATTTCTACTTAAAAACTTTACTGTGAAATCAAAAACATTCATGAAATTTGGTTCTGTATTGGCAAAATGCGAAAAATTCATAAATCTTGAGGGTTTTACCTCAATTTTGGCCGCTAGTACAATACAATAGCACTTTTTTTTTTATTCTTATTTATTTTTTTCATTTACACACCTAGCTTGAATTATTGGTAACTGTTTTGCATCCATGGATCTTTTGGGTGTGTTTTAGCTTTGTATTTAGGATCATTCTCATTTCTACTAAACTAAATAGGCACCAAAGACAACAGGATTATCTAAGTTTAGCATTCACTAAATTTTCAGGGCAAAAAAACCCCCCAAAATGTATGTTCTCACGAAAGTCCTTCAGCTTAAAGGGAACCTGTCATGTCCCAAAATACTATTAACATGCAGAGTGCTAAAGCTGTTCGGCCACTGCAATGAAAGCCAGGCTACCAGGAGGAAATTAACTTTATTCCTCCCGGCAGCCTCCGGCTTTCAGTTATAGAGGCGCGGTTTCAGTCACCGCTCAGTACATTGTGAGCGGCTGCTGTAACATCGCCCCCGCACTGACTGACAGCTGACTTCGCACAGATGCCATACAGAGCCAGCTGTCAGTCAATGCCAGGGTATGGCTATAGCCACCGCTCATTATGTGCTGAGCCATGACTGAGGCTGAGCCTCTATTACTGAAAGCCAGCGGTTGCCAGGAGTAATTAAAGGCGTTTTCCCATGAATGTAAACTGATTGTAATCAATAGATGTTGGAATAATAATAACTTCCACAATTGAATGTGTTTAACCCCTTTAAAGCCCATGACGTACTAATACGCGTCTGTGCCCTGGGCTTTAAGAGCCTGACCCGTATTAGTACGTCATGGCGATCACGCGCGCACACAGGCTGTGCGGGCGCGATCGCCGCCGGGTGTCAGCTGATTGTCACAGCTGACACCCGATACTATGTGCAGGGAGCGGTCCTGCACCGCTCCCAGCACATTAACCCCCGCAGTGCTGCGATCGAAGTCGATCGCAGCATTGCGGAGGCAAGGGGAGGTGATCGCCGATACTCACCTCCTCTTCCGGCTTCCAGTTCTGTCTGCCGCGGCTTCCCGGGTGTTGCCATGACGACCCGATGTCGTCATGACAACATCCGGGTCACCAGACAGCAGGAAGATTGTTTGGACATGCGCAGTGCATCTCCAAACTATCTTCTCCCTGTCCAGCGCTGACAGCCTGTGCCATGCAGGCAATCAGAATAAAAAAAGTGAAAGTCCCATAGTGGGACAAAGTAAAAAACCTGTCTGAAAGTGAAAAAAAAAAAAAATTGTAAAAATATAAAAAATAAAAAAAATAATCCACTAAAAATAAAAATATAATGTACCCATCAATAAATATTATGAAAAACAAACCATAAAAGTACAGATATTTGGTATCGTCGCGTCCGTAACGACCTGACCTAGAAAACTGTTCCACTAGTTAACCCCTTCAGTGAACACGGTAAAAAAAAAAAAAAAGCAAAAAACAATGCTTTATCATCATACCGCCAAACAAAAAATGGAATAACACGCGATCAAAAAGACGAATATAAATAAAAATGGTACCGCTGAAAACGTCATCTCATCCCGCAAAAAACAAGCCGCGATACAGCTCCATCAGCCGAAAAATCAAAAAGTTAGAGCTCTCAGAATAAAGCGATGCAAAAAAATATTTTTTTCTATAAAATAGCTTTTACTGTGTAAAAGCGCCAAAACATAGAAAAACTATATAAATGTGGTACCGCTGTAAACGTACTGACCCGAAGAATAAAGCTATCTTATCAATTTTACCACACCCGGAGCAGAATAAAAAATATAAAAAAAACACAATTCCTGAATTGTTGGTTTTTGTTTATTCTGCCTCCCAAAAATAGGAATAGAAAGCGATCAAAAAATGTCACATGCCTGAAAATGGAACCAATAAAAACGTCAACTCATCCCGCAAAAAAAAAGCCATCACAAGACTCTGTAGGCCAAAATATGGCGATGCAAAAACTAGATTTTACAAAATATGTGTCTTTTAGTGTGTGACAATCAATCATAAAAACCCGATATGATTCTGGTATCGCTGTAATCGCACCGACCCGAAGAATAAAGTAATCTCATCACTTATACCGCAAGAGGAGCAGCGTAAAAAATAAACGCTAGGGCTGGGGTTGGGGTTGTGCTAATGTTAGGGTGGGGCTGTTTTTTTTTTTTCAAAAGTAAAAAAAAAGACGATATGGCGACTAGTGTTGAGCGCAAGTGCTCGCTACTTGAGTTTGCATCGGGTGCTCGGGTATGCACTGAGTATCGCGGGTGCTCGAGTCTCCGCCCCATATGCTTCGCGCCAAAAAAACCTCGCGGGGATTGCCTGCCATGCACGAGCGATCCCCGCATGTTTTTTGGGGGTGTCTAATAACCGTGAAACATCTGGGCGGGGACTCGAGCATTTCACTTGAGCACCCGTGATACATGGTGCATACCTGAGTACCCGTTGCAAACTCGAGTAGCGAGCACTTGCGCTCAAGAGTAATGACAACTTATTCAATATGATGATCTAATGTTATCAAATTCTGTGTCGTACCTCTGGGTTCAAAATGTTCGCTATACCCCTTAATAAAATCCTTGAGGGGTATAGTTTCCAAAATGGGGTCACTTGTGGGGGAGCTCCACTGTTTAGGCACATCAGGGGCTCTCCAAATGCGACATGGTGTCCGCTAACAAATTGAATGGAAAATCGGCTCAAATTGTTAGCGGACACCATATTGCGTTTGGAGAGCCCCTGATGTGCCTAAACAGTGGAGCTCCCCCACAAGTGACCACATTTTGGAAACTAGACCCCCCAATGCACCTATCTAGATGCATAGTGAGCACTTAGAACCCTCAGGTGCTTCACAAATTGATTCGTAAAAATGAAAAAGTGGAAAAAAAAATACTACTTCATTTTTACGAATCAATTTGTGAAGCACCTAGGGGTTCCAAGTTCTCACTATGCATCTAGATAGGTGCCTTGGGGGGGCTAGTTTCTAAAATGGGGTCACTTGTGGGGGAGCTCCACTGTTTAGGCACATCAGGGGCTCTCCAAACACAACATGGCGTCCGCTAATTATTCAAGCAAATTTTACAATCAAAAAGTCAAATGGCGCTCCTTCCCTTCCGAGCCCTGCCGTACGCCCAAACAGTGTTTTTTCCCCACATATGGGGTATCTGCGTGCCCAGGGGAAATTGCACAACAAATTTTGGGGTCCATTTTTTCCTGTTACCCCTGCGAAAATAAAAAAAAATTGGGTCTAAAGTAACATTTTTGTGAAAAAAGTTAAATGTTCATTTTTTTCTTCCACATTCCAAAAATTCCTGTGAAGCACCTGAAGGGTTAATAAAGTTCTTGAATGTGGTTTTGAGCACCTTGAGGGGTGCCGTTTTTAGAATGGTGTCACTTTTGGGGATTTTCTGTCATAAAGACCTCTCAAAGTGACTTCAAATATGATGTGGTCCCTAAAAAAATGGTTTTGTAAATTTTGTTGGAAAAATGAGAAATCGCTGGTCAACTTTTAACCCTTATAGCTCACTAACAAAAAAAAATGTTGGTTCCAAAATTGTGCTGATGTAAAGTAGACATGTGGGAAATGTTATTTATTAACTCTTTTGTGTAACATATCTCTCTGATTTAAGGGCATAAAAATAAAAATTTTCAAAATTGCAAAATTTTCGCCAAATTTCCGTTTTTTTCACAAATAAACGCAAGTGATATCGAAGAAATTTTACCACAATCATGAAGTACAATATGTCACGAAAAAACAATCTCAGAATCAGGTGGATCCGTTGAAGCATTCTAGAGTAATTACCTCATAAAGTGACAGTGGTCAGAATTGTAAAAATTGGCCTGGTCATTAACGTGCAAACCACCTTGGGTTGTAAAGGGGTTAAATAAAATGTTTGTGTGCTGAGATAATCTTATAAATGTGCCCCTGCTGTGTACTGTGTAATGGCTGTGACTTACCGTACGGAACAAGGTCTGATCATACCACAGCTCCTGGGCAGGGGAGGAAGCAAAAGAGTATACAGACATTACAGCACGGGATCACAGCTGATTCTTTCTGTGAGGTAAACCATTTCCCTGCCTGTTTTTAAACAATGTTTTATTTCAAAGAAAGAATCAGCCTTGACCCCCCCTGATGAAATGTCTGTATACTCTTTTGCTTCTCCCCCCGTCCTGGAGCTGTGGTATGATCAGACCATGTCCCTGTACGGTCAGACACAGCCATTACATAGTACACAGCAGGGGCACATTTATAAGATTATCTCAGCACAGGAACATTTTATTTAAACACATCCAATTGTGGAAATTATTATTATTCCAAGATCTATTGATTTAAAATCCACTTTCGTTCGTGGGAAAACCCCTTTAAGTTTATTTCCTACCGGCAGCTGGGCTCTCAGTGCGGTGGCAGCACAGCTTTAGAAAGCGATTAACCTTCAGATTAAACCCCCATTTGCATTGCAGGTTAATAACATTTTGCAAATGTTAGGTTCCCTTTTAAACAAAAGGGATTCTCTCCGATTCACCAAACAAAATCAAAATTCTCATAAAACACCCTAAAGTATTTACAGTCTCTGTATTTGTAGGAGGAGAAAAGGCTCGGCATCTGTACATCCATGAGCCATGTCTTGTACCCTAACCTAAAAACTCGGAGAGTGAGTACCACTAAGCTGTTCCACTCAGCATTTTCAGTACAAATAAATGTATCTAACTGATTTTTTTTTTTGCTCACAAACTTGCAGTTAAATAAGGCATCAACGATAAAGACAAAAAGAATCAAAGTACGCCGGGAAAACAAAGACCGTTCCCATTAATAGTTTATTGGATTTTTTTATTATTGATCAGCTATCTTTACAATAGTTCATCAATATAAAGTCTGTGGGGGTCAGACTCCACTTGGCACCACCACTGATCGACTGACTAAAGGGGGCATCGTATATCAGCCATGTATTATAAAGCAAGCTCTCCAGAAAGCTTTGCCCCTGCGCAGTGTACAGAGCTTTGCCACTTCCTGTGCAGCGCAGCCCCTTCAGTCTGCTGATCTGTGCAGAGGTCTTCAGTCTAACCTCCACTGATCTAAAATTGATGACCTATGATAAGTATCGGGTCCCCCTTACACATTAGATTGACAGTGGCCAAACCCACCAATAACGGCTAGCCTCAGTCTATGGGGCCTCCTTGACTCTTCATGACAGATGGTTCAAACTACCAACCTTTTTTTTTTTTTGGACAGTTGACTGCAGAGAAGTCTGGCAGTGTCTCTCTCAAGAACGAGAACACTTCTCTGAGATGGCTGCTAGCCTAACCCATTGGTCAGCCAATAGCCATCTTTTGTGTATGGGGCCCTTAAAGTGTAACCATTGTTTTAATTTTTTTTTCTACATATAAATGGTACACATTAAAGCAGATTTATCACATAACATATTACAAAGTTCCTATTTCCGTGTGTACTATTGATTTATAAAATGAAAATTAAAACAACGTTTACTCAAGTCGTCAATATAAGAACCTACGAATCTCCCAATCGGATGTAAAATGGCTCATAATTATCTACTCACGTGCAGGGCTGTGGAGTCGGAGTCGGTATAAAATGGACTGACTCCAACTCCTACAATATATAATAAATTGGGTACAGTAGTTCAATGCAGTTTGTGGGGAATATTTTTACATAAGAATTTGGTAAAGTTATGAAATGTCCTATAAATGTCTGTCCTATTCCTGATCTAAGGGTCTAGACTTTTAGCTGAGATGAATCTGTGCTACAGTAAATTTATCACTTAAACATGAGTCATGTATGAGGGAGTCGGAGTCATGGAAATGTCGGAGGTTTGGCTCACAGACTCTGCAGTCCTGCTCATGTGTCCTGTTATTTGTATACAGGGCACATCTGAAAACTTAGGAGCCCCCCCCCCCTCAACCAGTTCTTTACGTTTTAAGGTTAAGTTCCCACAATGAGTTTTCAGTGAGTTTTTGAAGCTGTTGTGTGGATTTTCCCCATAGACTTGCATTAGATAAAAAAAAATAAAAAAAATTTGCAGGTAAAAAAACGCATTTGCATTTCTAGTGCGATTTCACTTCCGAAGCGCGCTAAAATTACATATGGTCTGCACATGAATGTATCAGTTTTTTCTAAAGGCCAAATACCAGGAGGTATCAAACACAAAGCAGTTTTATTTACGTTAGATACCAACAAGAAGCAAAAACCATAGCGTAAAAACCGCAATGAAAAAACGCAAGTAACCTAATTTATATACTATGTGCAGAAATGCTGCAGAAAATCTAGAAAAGTCACCAAAAGCTCATTGTGGGAACGTACCCTAATTGGAAAATAGCCCAGTGTGTGATTTTTTTTTTTTATTGTTACAATGCTGCTGCTCAAACCGAACCAAACGGCATCCACTATAGTTTCTTGGGTCCGCTTGGACCTGTGACTGTTACATGGTGGCCCAATTACTGGCCAGCTTTCCATGGAGACCCGAACACTAATGTGAATCCAGCCTTCCTTGCTTTATTTCACTTTGTATGTCTTATGTTCTCTTACTTCTTATTCCTGTTGGGAAATATCCTTTAAAATACTATTGAATGTTTTGTCTTTTGATGTATCCCTACTAGAATAATATCATCTGCCGATTCCTGGTACATGACTAGACCGTGTATGTAGATGTAGGCAATCACAATGTGTACACTGCAGTTTGCTTCTGTTTATTGGTTTCATGTGTTTTTTTTCATTGTTTCTTTTTCTCTTCTCTCATGGGCTTATTCCAATGGTGTAGAGGCGAAATCCTAGCCACGGACATGCCAGGAAGAGAGCCAAGGTAGATCACCCACAGCTATTGCTCCTCTTGTCCTTATTTCATTTTCACACCTTTGTTGTAGAGCTGGTTTATGTGGTTTTCATAGTTCTTGAGTTGTTTGGCATGTTCACTCCTATGTAGACTAAAATGATATGCAGTCAGGTTAAAGCCTAGGATCTCCATCCCATCTCCAGAAACCTTTTATCTGGAAGGAGTCGTATAAAAAGTTGTACGTTTTACCATACATGAAGAAATTGCCAAAAAATTGGAAAAAAAGATTTGGTAGTCTGTCTTCTATCTTATGATCATTTCCACAGTTCTAGTGCTGTAAGAGCGCGCAGATCATTACTGCAGGCTCATTTCTTATAAATCCCTATGATCACTAGAATAAAGGGGTTTCCATGCTCTTTAGATCACTGTACCCCTTAATCTATCGGCCTCTCTTTAATTCACTCAAAAAATAACTGGCCTTATAATTGCAATATGGTCTATGACCCATCTTCTTTTCGAAGCTGGTGGACACGGAGGGGCAGCCCCTTTTGATGTGACAAAGGCTGGAGATCTCCGTGCTCATATGCCATGTACATGTTACTGTCTAGATATTTTATGCAGCTTTGCATTTAAAAAGTGTGATGCCCTTCATAAACCAGATCAGTTTGTGTCCCTCTTGTGTTGGAGATGTGCCTTGTTGACAGGATCTTTCTTCCACCTATTCTGGGACTTCTCGCTGATAAGACCACTTTGGACAAATGTACAAACTTTGATTAAACAAATCTTTTGATTTAGACCCTTCATTACATCTTCAACACTTCTAACTTAATATTTTCCCGCAAAATATATCTAAAAGAACGGTCCGACTTCTACACATAATTGACGGCCACAGGATGTTTAATAGCTTCACATTGGAAACAAACCTCTCCCCTGTCTATGTATGACATTCAACGTTTCTGATATCTTTGATCCTGGTGTATATTGCACTGTTCTGAATGATGAAACGGTCGAGAGGTTCAACCTCATTTGGTCCCCATGGGACACCTTTTGGGTATTTCTGAATATTTAGGAACTTTATTCACTAGGTCATATATCTCCCCCAACCTCTAACACCTTTACTAATTCTATTTCCTTTCTGGCTATTTGTGTGTCTCATATGGCGCCCTTTTGTTTTTTAGTTTGTTATATATATAAGAAATTTGTATATCACAAAGCTGATTTACTCTGTTTTCATTGTAATCTGCTAATATTTATTCCTTTTTCCCCAAGTCTGTTACTTGTTGAATATGAAAATCTTTCAATAAAAATTGAATAGGAATGAATGAATATTTTTTTTCTTTAGTCAAACTCAAAGTTAAAATTGGTGAGAAGCTTAGCTGTATGTGAAGAGTCATCTGGACCCTTTGTGGATGGCCCCTTGGAACTTCAGGTAAAATTGTGGGTCTATGAAGATTTTTAATCTGCATTTTAATATCGGTTAATCTTTTATAGTAGTAATTTTAGTTTCAGTAGTTCAATGTGAAGCTTTAGACTCAGACTGTACATGTGGTGCCTTGCTTAAAGGGAGACTGTTGCATAGAAATGTTACTACACTGTGAATGAAGTCCCTGGGGCTGGTAGGATGGGACATCATTTTACTTTTTACACTGTTATTGTAGAGTTTGATTCCTATGTCTGTAATCATTTATCAAAAACTAGAATGGATCCCAGGACATGGAAGCAGGGCAACAGTCTCTTTTTCCAAGAGTTGGGAACTAGCAGCGTCGTTCTCCTTTAAGGCTATGTGCCCACGATGCAGAAATGCTCCGGATTTTTTCCGGAGCATTAATGCATCTCCCTGGCAGAAAAAACGCATGCGGATTGTACATGCGTTTTTTCTGCCAGGTAAAAGCGTTTGTGAAGCGTTTTTGCATGCATTTCCGCATGCGGGTTGTCAAGCGGTTTTCCAAGCGATTTTAGCATCACTTGAAAAGTGCTTGACAACTTGGTCACACTATATAAATCCGTGCAAGTTGGTCATGTTGTGTGACCAAGTAACAATGCAGCATCAGTTATTTAAAAAAAAAAAAAAGAGAGTAAAAATGTCAAAAAATAAAAAAAACATTATACTCCCCTTCCGATGGCCCCCGGTCTCCTCCTCCGGTGCGCCGGTGTCTTCGGCTGCTCGCGGTACTCTAAAAAGGACCTTCCATGACTTCATTTAGTCATGTGACAGGTCACGCGACCTCTGACGTCAGCGGTTGCGTGACCTGTCACATGACTAAAATGATGTCTTGGAAGGTCCTTTTGACACCACCAGGAGCAAACAGGGGGCAATCAGGTGGTGAGTATAGGTTTTTTTATTTTTTTTTTAATTTTATTCTTTTTTAACTACAGGTACTGTTGTACCTGGGTCTGGAGGAGAGTCTCCTCTTCTCCAGGCCCGGCTACCGTTCGCGCATTGAATCGCATAACATCCGCATGCATACTTGTATGTAAGCGGATGTTATGCGGCTCAATGATCATCTATGGCAGCTAAAACGCAGCGATTCCGCAAAATTAATGGACTTGCTGCGGATTTTTCCGCAATGATAATCCGCAGTGGAAATTTCCGCAGCATGTGCACATCACATTTGGATTATCATTGGGGACCATTGCAGACCTATTAACAAGCGTTTTTTAAGCGTTTCCGCGGCTGAAATTACACTGCGGAAACGCTTAAAAACCGCATAGTGGGCACGCAGCCTAAGCCTCACTCAGATGTCTGTTGCAAGTACGTGTTGCATCCATTTTTTTTTTTTCACGGATAGAACATGTTCCCATTATAATCTATGGTGCTATACACTTGTCCGTGCATTTACACAGAACGTGTGTCCTTACAAAACACTCGGAGACTTGTCCATTTTTTTTTCCGGGCGCACGGATGAGAAGGGCCATTACAAGTCTATGAGTCCATGTAAAACATGTACAGCACACGGATGGCATCAGTGTACAGTATGTGTACTGTATGTTAATACATGCAAAGGAGAAGCTGTCATTTATCCATCCATGAAAAACAGACTCACTGGTGGTAAAAAAAAATGGGCACACGGAACATACGCTGATGATATACTGATCCCAAAACACTGACACCGGCACCATTTTTTCACACACATGTTTAAACACTGACTATTGAGTGAGGCCTTATATACACATTAAACCTTCATGAGTTTTCAGTGGGGATCAAGGAAGTGGCGTGCATGGGTTTCGGTAGGAACATAAAAATCCGGTATTGTCTAACCTGTACTCTTAGTGGACTTGTGCATGAAGTTTTAAACCATGTTTTGGTTTATACCCATAAAGGGGCATTGGGCCTTTTAATGGAAATCTGCATGTCTCCAATCTCCTAATGAGGTTTCTTTTTTTTCTGTATAATTCTGAACCTTTTGTTTAATAGTAGTATAACTCGGGAGAGATAATTGAAGAAAATGATGCCCCCACAACTCGCCCCATACTGCTGTGTGCCATGTACGCTGTGTAATTGCGCTTTATTCTATGCAGGATGTCATTCAGTTGCATATCAGCTGTCCGTCTGATAAGGAGGAGAAGTCCTGCAAAGATGGGTCTGAGAAGGAGGAAAAAAGTAAAGAGAAGGGGCCAAAGAAAATGTTGTCTAGAGGTTTGTATGCAGTTCTATCAAGTGTCTGCAGAGAATGATGTGATGGAGCTGAATTTGAGGGTCTGGGACAGGTTTTGGTTTTATGGAGTTTTACCAACTCCTTCAACGCGCCTACCGTGATTTGTTGCAGTAGCTAAATCTGTCGTAGCCCGTTCGTTCTAGGGATTGATGTTGGTTAAGGCGTCACTGCTTCAGGCCGCAGTAATTTTCTTCAACAGCCTAAACCAATGGAACAATTTGCAGCTCTTCAAATATTTGACACTTCTAATTGTGCTTTTCAAAAATAAATGTAAACTACTGACCAATATACTGGCTTGTGAAAGGGGGCTTAAATTGGTATTCAAGGTCGGACATGAAATCAGGACACAGGCCCTAATTCATGAAGCTGTGAATCTGGAGCGACTGTCGAGTGGCGCATGCATCCGTACACTTCGCCAGTAATCTGGTGTAGAGAAGGCTACAGCTCGTCATGAATTACCTGTGGCGCCACACTCCATCATGCCAAAAACTGCTAAATTTGGGCGCAACTAAATTTTGCAACTTTTCACAGCTCGCATGCGATGTGCGTACTTGCAGTCAAGTGCCGACAGATTTCTCTTACACTTCTCTCAATGTAGCAAAGTTAGAAAAAAGTATCGAAGGATGCGTCAAATCTTTCCTCCGCATCTTCAGGCTGTCTAGTCAACATTTGTACTGTCTGAATAGTGAACAGGGTTAGTAAATCTGCTGCAATATTTTACAACATGCCTTGCTTCCTTAAACGTCTTATTCCATAATGATTTTCTTTTTCTTTTTGCAGATTCTAGTCAAGAGTACACAGACTCTACTGGAATAGACGTGCATGAATTTTTAGTGAACACACTGAAGAATAACCCAAGGTATTTATTATATTTCAGATTATTTTTCTTCTGCATATGGTGTTGTCATATATAATAAATAGTAGAAGCTTTTTTTTCTTACTAAAACAGTCCTAGATTTTGAGGATCATTCTGGCCTCTGCACAACAGATCTCTATTAAGCGGCTTCCTAGTTCTATTTCGGTGACGTACCCTGGGGCAGTAGTGCTGGTCTTTGTTTGCAGTGTATGCAGTAGATGGATGGTCACATAATGAAGAGGGGCCTCTATGTCCTAAGTGGCCATACTCACAATGTGTCAGCTACAATCCTGTTGTAATTTTCCTATGTCTGTGTGTCTCGGTCTATCCTGTACTGTTATCCTAATGTTTCTCTGTCTGTCACTAGTCCTCACAAATAGCACATTTTGTGGCTCTTCTCCCAGTTTTACAGGTGGATCATTTATTATTAGCGCACTGGTGGTGGTTATAGCAACTGTTCTTTTGGATGTAATGTGTAAAGCATGTTGTTCTGTGACGCCTGAAGACATGTTTGAATACTTGTTCACGAGTTCTGCTACACTTGATAGATTTGCAAAATGTTGACTCTCAACTAGAGGGAATGTGTCATGAAAAAATGACCTATTGTTTAAAGAGTATTGCGTTGCCCTGTTATACTGGCCACATCATGGAATAGTGGCTGCAGAGCGGAGTTAAATTTTAGTTACTATTTTTTATTTTCTTCTCTCCGTTATGGATATATTAGCATGTAAAATAGAGCTTATTTTAACCCCTTAAAAGCCCAAGGCGTACTAATACATACCTGCACCCTGGGCTTTAAGAGCCAAGTTCGTATTAGTACTAGTGTTGAGCGAGCACTAAAGTGCTCGGGTGCTCAAAGCTCGGGCCGAGCTCGCCGTGATACTCGGGTGCTCGACCCGAGCAACGAGCCCAATGTTAGTCTATGGGAGACTCAAGCATTTTTGCGGCGGCTCCCCCGGCAGTCTGTAGAAAGCCTAAAAAGTGCCCAAAACGATAGTGACAGTGCTCAAATGACATGGAGACAGCATAGGGGTTCGCCCCTGGAAGCATTTCTGACCCCCAGGTCACTGCTGTCAACAACGTGGTCAGAGGTATTAAGCCACTTTTACGGGCTCACAATAAAACGTTCAAAAACGAAAGTGAAACTTTTTTCCTGTGAAATATGTTAAGGATAGTGTTGAGCGATACCTTCCGATATCAGGAAATATCGTATCGGATTGGATCGGACCGATACCCAAAAAGTATCGGATATCGCCGATTCCGATACAGGAAACCAATGCAAGTCAATGGGACACAAATATCGGAATGAAAATAAACCCTTTCTTTCCTTGTAGGTTAATTCTACATGAAGTAAAACAACTAAGAATAATGTAGAATGTATTACGCGAAAAGCCGGCAATTCATCAGCGGCATACACCGGTACCCACAATTTACAACAGAAAGACTAGAGCTTCACACATAGATTAGATAGATAGAAACATGTCAGTCGCATATATATGAAGTACAGTGACAGTTGCTTACTGTACTTGTCATTTAGTGTAAAGGATTTATTTAAAAATATAATAGTGTTTTCATGCACCGTCTCTTTAAAAAAGCCGGCCGGCAATTCAGCATCTGTACCCAACAATTTAGAATAGAAGGAATAGAGAATCACACATAGATTATATAGATAGAAACATGTCAGTCACATATATATGAAGTACAGTGACAGTGTTGATTACTGTACTTGTCATTTAGTGTTAAAATAAAGGATTTATTTAAAAAAAAATTGGCGTGGGGTTCCCCGTAATTTTAGTCTCTAGCGGAGGTTAAGCAGACGGCTGGGGCAGATGTTTGAAGCCTGGGAAGGGGGTAATACCCACGGAGCTTCCCAGGCTACTAATATCAGCCCCCAGCTGAATACCTAGCCTTTACTAGCTATTAAAATGGGGACCCCCTCAAAAAAACGACGTGGGGTCCCCCCTAATTTAATAGCTAGCAAAGGCTAGGCAGACAGCTGGGGGCTGATATTAATAGCCCAGGAAGGGTGCCATGAATATTGGCCCCCTCCCAGGCTAGAAACACCAGCCGTCAGCCGCCCCAGAAATGGCGCATCCATAGGATGCGCCAATTCTGGCACTTAGCCTCGCTCTTCCCACTGCCCTGTAGCGGTGGCAGTGGGGTAATAGGGTTGGGGTTGATGTCGGCTTATAATGCCAGCTGACATCAAGCCCAGGTTAGTAATGGAGAGGCGTCTATAAGACACCCCCATTACTAACCCCATAGTCAAAGTTAAAAAAAAAAACACAAACACCCAGAATAAAGTCCTTTAATTGAAATTAACACACAATTCTTTATTGTTCTAAATTAAACTATACTTACCATCACGCCCATTCCAGCTGAAGCCAACGATCTCCTGCAATAAAAGAAAAATAATAAAGCAACCTCATCCTTACCTTTCCATGGTTCCCAGGACAGCTCCAGCTCTGCTACATCGAGATGACAGGCTGGACCGCAGCAGAACGCTGCCATCCAGCCTGTCATCCCGCAGACACTGAGAAGCGCAGGCTTGCTTGCGCTCCTCAGTGTCTCTCTGTGACGGGCATAAAGATGAGCCGAGGTCATGTCCAATGAACTCGGCTCACCTCATGCACGTCACTGACAGCGTGGGGAAATTCTCCTGCACTCAGCGCTTCAGCGTGAGAATTTTCCCACGCTGTCAGTGACGTGCATGAGGTGAGCTGAGTTCATTGGACATGACCTCGGCTCATCTTTATGCCATCACAGAGAGACACTGAGGAGCGCAAGCATGCCTGCGCTTCTCAGTGTCTGCGGGATGACAGGCTGGATGGCAGCATTCTGCTGCGGTCCAGCCTGTCATCTCGATGTAGCAGAGCTGAAGCTGTCGTGGGAACCATGGAAAGGTAAGGATGATGTTGCTTTATTATTTTTCTTTTATTGCAGGAGATCGTTGGCTTCAGCTGGAATGGGTGTGATGGTAAGTATAGTTTAATTTAGAACAATAAAGAATTGTGTGTTTATTTCAATTAAAGGACTTTTTTCTGGGTGTTGTGTTTTTTTTAAATACTTTACTAGAAATTCATGGTGGTCATGTCTAATATTGGCATGACCCCATGAATTTCGGGCTTAGGGCCAGCTGATAATGCCAAGCTGGCCTTAACCCCTTTATTACCCAGTGAGCCACCGCACCAGGGCCCTGGATGAGTTGGGTACAGCGCCAGAAGATGGCGCTTCTATGAACGCGCCATTTTCCGGGGTGGCTGCGGACTGCAATTTGCAGCGGGTGGGGCCCAGAAAGCTTGGGCCTCCCTGCGCTGCGGATTCCAGCCCCCAGCTGCCTAGCTGTACCTGGCTGGACACAAAAATAGGGCGAAGCCCCACGTATTTTTTTTTTTAATTATTTCATGAAATTCATGAAATAATTAAGAAAAAAAGGCCTTCCCTATATTGTTGTGTCCGGCCAGGTACAAATAGGCAGCTGGTGGTTGGGGGCAGCCCGTTCCTGCCTGCTGTACCTGGCTGGACACAAATATAGGGCGAAGCCCCACATCAATTTTCTTTTAAATTATTTCATGAATTTCCTGAAATAATTTAAAAAAAATTGACGTGGGGCTTCGCACTATATTTGTGTCCAGCCAGGTACAACTAGACAGCTGGGGGATGGAATCTGCAGCGCAGGGAGGCCCAAGCTTTCTGCCCCCCCGGTGCAAATTGCAGTCCGCAGCCACCCCGGAAAATGGCGCGTTCATAGAAGCTGGATGCTGTACCTGGCTGGCATACAAAAATATGGCAAAGCCCACGTCAAAATTTTTGGCAAAAATTAATTAAAAAATAAATAATAATTTAGGGACTGCATCTTTATTAACTCCTCAAATGTCATTTAGTGTTAAAATAAAGGATTTATTTAAAAAAAAATTGGCGTGGGGATCCCCCATAATTTTAGGCTCTAGCGGAGGTTAAGCAGACGGCTGGGGCAGATGTTTGAAGCCTGGGAAGGGGGTAATACCCACGGAGCTTCCCAGGCTACTAATATCAGCCCCCAGCTGAATACCTAGCCTTTACTAGCTATTAAAATGGGGGACCCCCTCAAAAAAATGACGTGGGGTCCCCCCTAATTTAATAGCTAGCAAAGGCTAGGCATACAGCTGGGGGCTGATATTAATAGCCCAGGAAGGGTGCCATGAATATTGGCCCCCTCCCAGGCTAGAAACACCAGCTGTCAGCCGCCCCAGAAATGGCGCATCCATAGGATGCGCCAACTCTGGCACTTAGCCTCGCTCTTCCACGCTGCCCTGGTGCGGTGGCAGGGGGTAATAGAGCTGGGGTTCATGTCAGCGCCAGCTGCTATGAAGCCCAGGTTAGTATTGATGGGCGTCTATAAGACACCCCCATTACTAACCTACAAAGTGTTAAAAAGAAAAAACACACACTACACCCAGAAAAAAATAATTTATTTGAAATAAAACACACAATTTTATTTAATTCTTAGTTTACTAAAAAAAAAATAGTTACCTGTCCACGTTCCTGTGCTGATCTCCCATGCACAGCTGTCACATCTGGAGATGGTGACAGCTGTGCATGGCTGCTGTAAGCTCACGCTGCCGGGAACACGTCCACTCCCGGCAGCGGGAGCCACTGACTGAGGTCACCGGAGTGCATTCAGGCAGCGCAGCTCCGGAGACCTCCTTTACGGCACTGCTGTACCGTGGGAATTTCTCACGATACAGCAGGGCCGTAAAAGAGCTAACCGGAGCAGCGCTGCCTGAACTCCGGCGAACCCTTACGGCCCCATCATTCTAGCGGCGGCAGCGGTTCAGAGCGGTCACATTCTATGTGGCTGCTCTAAACTGGAGATCTTCGTGGGACACTCGTGAACTACTACGGAGGGGTAAGGATAAGGTTGTGGTTTATTATTTTATATTTTATTACAGGAGATCGATGGCTTCGGGGAATTAGGTGTCTAGGTGAGTATAGGTGTAGTTTTTTATTTTTTACTTTATTTTAGGTGGAGATCGGCGGGGACAGGTAATGTATGAACTAATTTATTGTAGGTAACCACTGGCCACCAATGACATGTATTTAAAATTTATTGGGGACACAGTAGGGCAATTTAAATAGCAGGATCAGGCTGATGGGAACTACTGCTCCCATTGAGCTGATCCTGCTGGCACGAGTGGACGGGGGACAGACATAGGCCGATGGGAGTAGTAGTGTCACATCGGCCTATGTCTGCCTGCACGCACACATCCCGCACAAACCTCGCACACATCCCGCGCACACTCGCGGACGCCGCGCAGACACCCACACACACCAATCATGACGGGCTGATCGTCTGGGAGGTGACGCTGTGCGGCCAGCCAATCACTGTAATGCCCACAAACAACATGGCTGCGGCATTACAGTGACTGGCTGGCAATCCCTGCATGTTCATTGGCTCTGTAAAGAGCACCAAACATGCAGGGCGGAGACCCGAGCTCCCGCCCGAGTAACCCGGAAATGCTCGGTGCTCGCCGAACATCCCGAGTAGCGTGATGCTCGGGCGAGTACCGAGCAGTGTCGAGCATGTTCGCTCAACACTAATTAGTACGTGACGACGTGCCAATGTGACAACATCCGGGTCACCAGACAGCAGGAAGATACTTTGGTCATGCGCAGTGCATGACCAAAGTATCTTCTGCATCTGCAGCGCTGGCAGCCTGTATAGCACAAAGATGGTGCTCCATCCCTATGCTATACAGGCGATCAGAGTAAAAAAAAAGTGAAAGTCCCATAGTGGGACAAAGTATAAAAGTAAAAAAAGAGTTAAAAAAATGAAAAACGAAATAATTCACCAAAAAAACTAAATATAATGTACCCATCAATAAATATTATGGGGAAAAAAAAAAACAATAAGTACACACATTTGGTATCGCCGCGTCCCTCCGGAATGACCTGACCTATAAAACTGTCCCACTAGTTAACCCCTTTAGTGAACACGGTAAAAAAGATAACTAAAAAACGAAGCAAACAACAATGCTTTATCATCATACCGCCAAACAAAAAATGGAATAACACGTGATCGAAAAGACTAATATAAATAAAAATGGTACCGCTGAAAACGTCATCTTGTCCTGCAAAAAACAAGCTGCCATACAGCTCCAACAACCGAAAAATAAGTTATAGCTCTCAGAGTAAAGCGATGCAAAAAAATATTTTTTTTCTATAAAATAACTTTTACTGTGTAAAAGCGCCAAAACATAGAAAAACGATATGAATGTGGTACTGCTGTAAATGTACTGACCCGAAGAATAAAGCTGCCTTATCAATTTTACCACATGCGGAACAGCATAAAAAAAGAAAAAAAAAAAAAATTCCTGAATCGTTGGTTTTTGTTTATTCTGCCTCCCGAAAATCTGAATAGAAAGCGATCAAAAACTATCACGTGCCTGAAAATGGTACCAATAAAAACGTCAACTCATCCCGCAAAAAACAAGCAGTCACATGACTGTCGGCCAAAATATGGAAAAATTATAGCTCTCAAAATATGGCGATGCAAAAACTAGATTTTACAAAAAATGCGTCTTTTAGTGTGTGACAGCTGTCAATCATAAAAACCTGATATGATTCTGGTATCGCTGTAATCACACTGACCCGAAGAATAAAGTCGTCTAATCACTTATACCGCACAAGGAACGGCGTAAAAAATAAACGTTGGGGGTTGGGCTAGCGGTAGGATTGGGCCTAGGGTTGGGTTAGGTTAGGTTAGGCTAGGGTTGGGGTTGGGCTAACGCTAGGGTTGGGTTGGGGTTAGGGTTGGGGTTGGGCTGGGGTTGAGGTTGGGCTGGGGTTGAGGTTGGGCTGGGGTTGCGGTTCGGTTGGGGTTGGGATTTTTTTCAAAAGTAAAAAAAGACGATATGGCGACTAGTGTTGAGATCAAGTGCTCTCTACTTGAGTTTGCATCGGGTGCTCGGGTATGCACGGAGTATTGTGGGTGCTCGAGTGGGATGCTCGAGTCTCTGCCCCATATGCTTCGCGGCCAAAAAAAACTTGCGGGTATTGCCTGCCATGCACGAGCCATCTCTTCATGATTTTTTTGGGGTGTCTAATAACCGTGAAACATTCACTGTATTTTCCCCACATATGGGGTATTGGCGTACTCAGGAGAAATTGCACAAAAGTTTTTGGGGTCCATTTTCTCCTCGTGAAAATAAAAAAATTGGGGCTAAAACATCATTTTCGTGGAAAACGTTTGATTTTTTTATTTTTTTTATTTTCACGGCTCCATGTTATAAACTTCTGTAAAGCACTTGGGAGTTCAGGGTGCTCACCAGAAATCTAGATAAGTTCCCTGAGGGGGTCTAGTTTCCAAAATGGTGTCAATTGTGGGGGGGTTTCCACTGTTTAGGCACATCAGGGGCTCTCGAAACGCAACATGGCGCCCGCATATTATTCAAGCAAATTTTACACTCAAAAAGTTAAATTTAATTGTTATTACTTATCTCACATTGAGAAACCTGTTTTAAGTTATCGTGGAGATGTGTCCTTTTTTTAACCTGTATGTTGCTGCATGCTAGTCATTGTTCAACATTATACAGGGTAAGACATAGAGATTTTTCAATGTGTGTGCCTAACTCCTTCTTGAGCTTAAATTATGTATAGGACATAAACTATAACCTATTGTGATTGATGGATCTTGTAATATCAGCGGTGTATAGAGGTTTTACCGGTCATTGTAATCCTACATGTGATGATAATGAGGCTGCTGAAAAGTCTTCTGTCAAGTACAGGAACTGCGAGTTTAAAATTGGCCCCATTGACCAGGGTGAAAATTGCAAGTTTTTTTTTTTTTTTTAAATCGCGATCCTAAAAAAAAATATAGATAGATAATTTTTTTCCTTAGATGACACGTTATAAAGGGTCTCACCATATCTCTCACTCCTCCCTCTGCTGAGGTAAGAGGGGGATGGTTGATTTAGATTAGATTCTAAGGCTGTGTGCCCACGTAGCATTTTTCAAGCGTTTTTGATGCGGAATTTCCGCAGCGTAAACGCTTGAAAAACGCTTGGTAACACGCACCCCATGGTCCCCAATGGGATTCCGCAAGTTCTATGCACATGCTGCGGATTTTTCCGCAGCGTTTATGCTGCGTTCAAAAATCCGCAGCATGTCATTTAATTTTGCGTTTCCGCAAGCAGAATTGCCTTTGTTCAATGCATAAAAAACGCAAGGCAATTCCGCATGTGGAAAACGCGTGATAAACGCGCGAAAAACGCGCGATAAACGCGTGCGGAATTCCGCATGCGTTTTTCCGGGAGAGGACTTGCATTTATGCAGCAGAAATTTTCTGCTTCATAAATGCAACGTGGGCACATAGCCTAAGGCTGTGTTCACACGATGCGTATTTCATGCGTTTCCGCGGCGTTTTTGCAGTTGCGTAAACGCCGCGGAAACGCATGAAAAACGCATGGTAGAAGGGCAGCAATGTTCCCCAATGGAAATCCGCATGTGCTGTGCCCATGATGCGGATTTTTCCGCAGCGTTAAAAATCCGCAGCATGTCAATTAATTTTGCGGAAACGCGGCGATTTCGCCGCCATTGACTTGCATTAGAACGCGCCAATTCCGCAAGACAGCATTTGTACTTGCGTAATTGGTGCGTTCTAATGTGCGGATGGTACCCGGGTGTGGAGGAGAGGAGAGTCTCCTCCACACCCAGGTACCATTGAAAAAGCTGTAAAAAGAAGAATAAAATAAAAAATAAATGTATTCTTACCATCTGTCGGCCCGCGCAGCGCTCCCGCTTGGTTCCCGGCACTTGCAGTGAGTTGTAGGACCTGCGGTGACGTCAGAGTCATGTGACGGGTCACGTGACGCTGACGTCGGCAGGTCTTTCAATTCAAAGTTTCCGGCAGCCGGGAGAACGGAGTGAGCAGGACAGCGCGGGCCATCGGAGGTAAGTATATACACTCTCTCGGTTCACACTGTATAAATCCATGCTGTTTGCATGGATTTATACAGTGTGACCTAGTTATCAAGCACTTTCCAGGTGATGCTAACATCGCCTGGAAAGCGCTTGTCAATCTGCATGCGGAAACGCATGTGAATCTGCATGTGGATCCGCATGTATTCTGCAGGAAAAACGCATGCACAATCTGCATGCGTTTTTTCTGCCAGGGAGATGCAGAAATGATGCAGAAATTTTCTGCTTCATTTCTGCATCGTGTGCACATACCCTAGTTTTAACCCGCATGGAACCTTCTAGAGAAGCAATATGGTCGTCATTTTACTGAACATCCTTCAAGCATTCTATATATACCACACATGAATATGATATATCCATATTTCTGGGCGATATTGTGCTTCTGTGGGTTGCCAGCTATCAAAACTTCTGCAATTTTACCCCATATATGTGAATCAAATGCCCGATCATGGTTACAGGAAATGCTTCAAAATGGTGCATGCGGTTTTAGAACTTTTCACTAAGTCAAAAATATTCTTTATTAAGATTTTTCAGTGCTAAAAAGTTGCACATTTCCCATAATGTTGCAAAAATTGCCCCAAAGTAATTGGCGAATATAAAATCTCTTTAGAGGGGACTTGAGTAATTTGCGACAAATTTAGCAACTTTTCATAAAGTTGCAAATGATGAATCAGGCATCTGGAAACCCTAGACTCAATCCGCAATGGAGGACTAAAAGAAAAAAACAGGTGAATACATAATAATCTTTTTTATATAGCGCCAAAATATTCAGCAGCGCTTTACATACATTATCATTGCTGTCCCCATTGGGGCCCAAAATCTAAATTCCCTATTAGTATGTCTTTGGAATGCATAAAAATATAGACCTGAAAAAAGTGCAAATGGAAAGATGAATGTTGCCAAAAAAAGGTGCAAAACACTAAAAATTAATATAAAAAAACAGGTGCAAATACAATAATTCAGGCCCCATAATTTCCCTTTAAAAACATCAGTAGGATCAACCTTCTAAGCTGTCTATATGGGCATGTAGGTCATATGAAGCTGAATTAAATGACACCTTGATATATGCGGTCCAAAGTCTTATTCCAGGAAAAGACACATTTTTGTTAATTTGTAAATGAGCTGTTTAGGACTATGGGCCAGAAACAGATCTGCATGAGAATCTGCCTCCACAGCTATTTTTAATGAAAGGGGAAGTTATCAGTGTGAGATATGTAATCAACACAGAACAGTAGAACTGAACTTTCTCTCATTACAAACACATTTGCTGCAGCTCTCACAGCTCTGCTGTATTGCAACAATATTGCAACCTTGTGTGCCTGCCTGATGGAGGCTGGAGCTGAGGGGAACCTGCAGATGTTTCAGGTATAACCACTCTCAGCTCTGCAGTGAGATCAGGAGAGCAGAGAGCGGCCATCACACATCACACTGTTAACTCTGTCTCCAGAGATTATTTTACATGGAGGGGAGTTATCTTCCGGGCAGCGTCCTCCCCAGAGCCTGGAAGAGGTCATTTATACACTGGTCAAAAAAATAAAGGGAACACTTAAACAACAGAGTATAACTCCAAGTAAGTCAAACTTCTGTGAAATCAACCTGTCCACTTAGGAAGCAACACTGACAATCAATTTCACATGCTGTTGTGCAAATGGAATAGACAATAGATGGAAATTATTGGCAATTATCAAGACACACTCAATAAAGGAGTGGTTCTGCAGGTGGGGACCACAGACCACATCTCAGTACCAATGCTTTCTGGCTGATGTTTTGGTCACTTTTGAATGTCTGTTGTGCTTTCTCACTCGTGGTAGCATGAGACGGACTCTACAACCCACAGAAGTTGCTCAGGTAGTGCAGCTCATCCAGGATGGCACATCAATGCGAGCTGTGGCAAGGTTTGTTGTATCTATCAGCATAGTGTACAGAGGCTGGAGGCGCTACCAGGAGACAGGCCAGTACACCAGGAGACGTGGAGGGGGCCGTAGGAGGGCAACAACCCAGCAGCAGGACCGTTACCTCCACTTTTGTGCAAGGAGGAACAGGAGGAGCACTGCCAGAGCCCTGCAAAATGACCTCCAGCAGGCCACAAATGTGCATGTGTCTGCACAAACTGTTAGAAACCGACTCCATGAGGGTGCTATGAGGGCCCGACGTCCACAAATGGGGGTTGTGCTCACAGCCCAACACCATGCAGGACGCTTGGCATTTGCCACAGAACACCAGGATTGGCAGTCGCCACTGGCGCCCTGTGCTCTTCACAGATGAAAGCAGGTTCACACTGAGCACATGTGACAGACGTGACAGAGTCTGGAGACACCGTGGAGAGCGATCTGCTGCCTGCAACATCCTTCAGCTTGACCAGTTTGGCAGTGGGTCAGTAATGGTGTGGGGTGGCATTTCTTTGGAGAGCCGCATCCCTCCAGAGGTAGCCTGACTGCCATTAGGTACAAAGATGAGATCCTCAGACCCCTTGTGAGACCATATGCTGGTGCAGTTGGTCCTGGGTTCCTCCTAATGCAGGACAATGCCAGACCTCTTGTGGCTGGAGTGTGTCAGCAGTTCCTGCAAGATGAAGGCATTGAAGCTATGGACTGGCCCGCCCGTTACCCAGACCTGAATCTGATTGAGCACATCTGGGACATCATGTCTCGCTCCATCCACCAACGTCACGTTGCACCACAGACTGTCCAAGAGTTGGCAGATGCTTTTGTCCAGGTCTGGGAGGAGATCCCACAGGAGACCATCCGCAACCTCATCAGGAGCATGCCCAGGCGTTGTAGGGAGGTCATACAGGCACGTGGAGGCCACACACAATACTGAGCCTCATTTTGACTTGTTTTAAGGACATTACATCAAAGTTGGATCAGCCTGTAGTGTGTTTTTCCACTTTTAATTTTGGGGGTGACTCCAAATCCAGGCCTCCATTGGTTAATAAATTTGATTTCCATTGGTGATTTTTGTGTGATTTTGTTGTTCGCACATTCAACTTTGTACAGAACAAAGTATTCAATGAGAATATTTCATTCATTCAGATCTAGGATGCGTTATTTGAGTGTTCCCTTTATATTTTTGAGCAGTGTATAAAGTGATAAAAGATGATTTCTCAACAACAAGGCCCCTGATATGAGACACACAGGACGTTTTCAGCATTATAAAGCCTATATTAATAGTTTTAGATAGGTCAAATGTTGTGACAGATTCCCTTAAGTCCAAGGGGGCGTGTAACTATTATACATCACACTGGTAGCTCCCCTTTTATTTAAATTATACTTTGGAGAAAGATGCAGATCAATGTGCTGCCTGTAAATTTTAACAGCTCACTTACATATAAGAAAAAATGTATTCAGCATTCTATGACTTGCTTGCCTATATAGACAGCTTAAGAGGGTTGATCCTACTAACATATTCCCTTTAACAAAATGTACCCCAAAATGAAAAAGCAGTGTGAAAAATTAAGTACACTCTTACAACTTCCATGTGCATTAAGAGGGTAAGTAGCAGCCAGCTGCTGAAAATCCAATGCCATTGATCAATTCATCAGGAAGTTTGACCATATCTATAAGGTTAAGTGCACACGTAGCGTTTTTGATGGGTTTTCGCTGCATTTTCCTCCACGGAAATGCATCAAAAATGCTATGTAATCCTTCTGCCAGCTAATGCAATGACAATCCTGATGTGCTGTGCACATGATGCTGAATTTTCCACTCAGGATTGTCATTGCTTTTAAATACGCAGCATGTCCATTGTATGCTGCGTTTCTGCAGCGTTTCCCGCCCATTGACTTTAATTGAACCGCAGCAAACCCGCAGGTATAAATATATCTGCAGATTTGCTGCGGTTGTTTGCTGCGTATTTGACTAGTAAATGGGTCAAATACGCTGCAAAAACGCACATCCGATGGTACCCGGGTCGGCTGGGGAGGACTACTTCTCCCATCATCTGACTGCTGCTCCAGCTGAAAACAGCGAGAGCGGCATGGCTGAGGGGAGCAGTAGTCTTCTCAGCCGAGCCGGCGCCTGTGTGCATGCGGTGTGTATATTACAAAAAAAAAAAACACCACCACTATCCTCACCTGTCCTGTGTCCTTACGATGTCCCCCAGTGATGCGATCAGGACAGCGGTACACTGCCGGGAGCACGCTCACTCCCGGCAGTATACATCGCTGCTGCCTGGATTGAGTTCACGTGAGGTCATCAGCTGAAGATCAGCTGATGAGCTCCGGGAGCTCCGTTTACGGCATTGGTGCTGCGAGGGAACATTCGTGAGAATGTTCCCGCGTATCACTGATACAGTATGAGGTCACCGGGGCTGATCAGCTGATCTTCAGCTGATGAATTCAAGTGACCTAACCCCTGCAGCAGCCATGTACACTGACAGGAATGATTTTACTCTCCTGTCAGAGTACAGAATGCTGTCTTAAACAGCAGTGATATCAGTGATTAATGTGACTGCTGTAGAAGTGACCCGGATCGCCGAGGGACCATCTGGATTACGTCGTGACGGTGGACAGGTGAGGGATATGTTTGTTTGTTTTTTACAGAAGATCGAGTGATTCGGGGACTGGGCATATAATAAAAAAAAAAATTAAAACCATATGAAATTTTGTTTCTATAAAATACTTTATTCTGGCCCTGTCTTTTATTGAAAAAGTGTAGAAAACTTAACTACGCGGTTAGTATAAGAGCCCCTCCATTACTAACCTGGGCTTCATGTCAGCCGCCAATACAAGGCTAACATGAACCTCAACCCCATTACCCCACTCGCAACCGCTCCAGGGCAGTGGGAAGAGCGGAGGCTAAGCGCCAGATTTGGCGCATCTTATGGATACGCCGTTTCAGGGACTGCTGAGGGGTGATATTATTAGCTGCGGAGGGGGCCAGGATCCATGGCCCCTTCCCTGGCTATTAATATCAGCCTGTAGCGGTCTGTTTAGCCTTTTCTGGTTAGATTTTATAGGGGGGCCCTATGTCAATTTTTTTTTGGCTTCCCCCTGTAATCTAGCCAGTAAAGACTAAGCAAACAGCTGTGAGCTGTTATTAATAACCAGGGAACATTGTTGGCTAATGGCCCCTTTCCGAGCTACTAATATGGCTTTCCCTCTTCTGGTAATAAAAATGATGCGGGAGCCCACGCCATTTTTTTTTTCCTTAATTTTAGCCTCTGTGCCCACGATTCAGACTTAACAGCGCTTTAGACGCATATTTTTGCTGCGTCCAAAACATTGCATTCTATTGAACGCATGTAAATTCACATGTGTTCACTGAACCATGTGGATTTACTGCATTCTATACATTCTAGTGGTCAAATTTATGTTGTGGAGAAAAGCGACTCCGCAAGAGAATTTGACATGCTGCGGTCCTGAAAGACTTGCCCCATGTCAGTGTCCACGGATGATCCGCAGCCTCGGATGCATGCAAAGTGGACATGGGATTTCTAGAAATCCCATCCACTGTGCTGTAACATCTGGATGCTGCGGGTTTAACGCTGTATATACACGCAGCTTCAAACTTGCAGTGGCTCCTGATCGTGGCCACGTACCCAAACTCACCTGCAGCATGTCAATTTCTGTAGTGGAGATGCCATTCTCCGCTGCAGATTTTGACCAATTGAAGTGTCATATGCGGTGGATTCACATGTACCGACAACAAAAGTGCAGCATTAGAACACCGTGTTTTGGACGCAGCAAAAATAAGCTGCACCCAAAGCGCTTCTTGTTTCTGATCGGGGGGGGGCATAGCGGTTAAACAGCTGTGAGCTGTTAATAATAGCTTTGGGACAATGTTTGCCTAATGGCACCTTCCTAGGCTAAAAATAGCTGCTCTCAGCTGCCCCAGAAATCACATGAATGGGAATGCTAATGGGATTGGGTGTATGGGATTATCTGATACCTAGCCCTTTTGTGTGTGATGACAGTGTCAATCAGACCCTTTCATTACTACACCTAATTAAAGTAAAGTAAAGCATTAAACACAGAGCAAACACTTTATTTGAAATACTACAAACACATTCTTAAATTAACCAATATGCTCACCCCAATTCATGCACACTCACACATCACATGCACACTCTCACACATCACATGCACACTCTCGCACATGCACACTCTCGCACACGCGCACTCTCGCACACGCGCTCTCTCGCACACGCGCTCTCTCGCACACGCGCACTCTCGCACACGCGCACTCTCGCACACTCACACATCACATGCACACTCTCACACATCACATGCACACTCTCGCACATGCACACTCTCGCACACGCGCACTCTCGCACACGCGCACTCTCGCACACGCGCACTCTCGCACACGCGCTCTCTCGCACACGCGCTCTCTCGCACACGCGCACTCTCGCACACGCGCTCTCTCGCACACGCGCACTCTCGCACACGCGCACTCTCGCACACGCGCACTCTCGCACACGCTCTCGCTCGCACGCTCTCGCTCGCACGCTCTCGCTCGCACGCTCTCGCTCGCACGCTCTCGCTCGCACGCTCTCGCTCGCACGCGCTCGCTCGCACGCGCTCGCTCGCACGCTCTCGCTCGCACGCTCTCGCTCTCTCGCACGCTCTCGCTCTCTCGCACGCTCTCGCTCTCTCGCACGCTCTCGCTCTCTCGCACGCTCTCGCTCTCTCGCTCTCTCGCACGCTCTCGCTCTCTCGCACGCTCTCGCTCTCTCGCACGCTCTCGCTCTCTCGCACGCTCTCGCTCTCTCACGCTCACGCTCTCTCTCGCACGCTCTCGCTCTCTCACGCTCTCGCTCTCTCTCGCTCTCTCACGCTCACGCTCTCGCTCTCTCACGCTCTCGCTCGCTCACGCTCTCGCTCTCTCACGCTCTCGCTCTCTCACGCTCTCGCTCTCTCACGCTCTCGCTCTCTCACGCTCTCGCTCTCTCTCGCTCTCTCACGCGCTCGCTCTCTCACGCGCTCGCTCTCTCACGCGCTCGCTCTCTCACGCGCTCGCTCTCACACGCTCTCGCGCTCACACGCTCTCGCTCTCTCACGCGCTCGCTCTCTCACGCGCTCGCTCTCTCACGCGCTCGCTCTCACACGCGCTCGCTCTCACACGCTCTCGCTCTCACACGCTCTCGCTCTCTCACGCTCTCGCTCTCTCACGCGCTCGCTCTCACACGCGCTCGCTCTCACACGCTCTCGCTCTCACACGCTCTCGCTCTCTCACGCTCTCGCTCTCTCACGCTCTCGCTCTCTCGCTCTCTCGCTCTCTCGCTCTCTCACGCTCTCGCTCTCTCACGCTCTCGCTCTCTCACGCTCTCGCTCTCTCACGCTCTCGCTCTCTCACGCTCTCGCTCTCTCACGCCTCGGATGCATGCAAAGTGGACATGGGATTTCTAGAAATCCCATCCACTGTGCTGTAACATCTGGATGCTGCGGGTTTAACGCTGTATATACACGCAGCTTCAAACTTGCAGTGGCTCCTGATCGTGGCCACGTACCCAAACTCACCTGCAGCATGTCAATTTCTGTAGTGGAGATGCCATTCTCCGCTGCAGATTTTGACCAATTGAAGTGTCATATGCGGTGGATTCACATGTACCGACAACAAAAGTGCAGCATTAGAACACCGTGTTTTGGACGCAGCAAAAATAAGCTGCACCCAAAGCGCTTCTTGTTTCTGATCGGGGGGGGGCATAGCGGTTAAACAGCTGTGAGCTGTTAATAATAGCTTTGGGACAATGTTTGCCTAATGGCACCTTCCTAGGCTAAAAATAGCTGCTCTCAGCTGCCCCAGAAATCACATGAATGGGAATGCTAATGGGATTGGGTGTATGGGATTATCTGATACCTAGCCCTTTTGTGTGTGATGACAGTGTCAATCAGACCCTTTCATTACTACACCTAATTAAAGTAAAGTAAAGCATTAAACACAGAGCAAACACTTTATTTGAAATACTACAAACACATTCTTAAATTAACCAATATGCTCACCCCAATTCATGCACACTCACACATCACATGCACACTCTCACACATCACATGCACACTCTCGCACATGCACACTCTCGCACACGCGCACTCTCGCACACGCGCACTCTCGCACACGCGCTCTCTCGCACACGCGCACTCTCGCACACGCGCACTCTCGCACACTCACACATCACATGCACACTCTCACACATCACATGCACACTCTCGCACATGCACACTCTCGCACACGCGCACTCTCGCACACGCGCACTCTCGCACACGCGCTCTCTCGCACACGCGCTCTCTCGCACACGCGCTCTCTCGCACACGCGCACTCTCGCACACGCGCACTCTCGCACACGCGCACTCTCGCACACGCGCACTCTCGCACACGCGCACTCTCGCACACGCGCACTCTCGCACACGCGCACTCTCGCACACGCGCACTCTCGCACACGCGCACTCTCGCACACGCGCACTCTCGCACACGCGCACTCTCGCACACGCGCACTCTCGCACACGCGCACTCTCGCGCACACGCGCACTCTCGCACACGCGCACGCTCTCGCTCGCACGCTCTCGCTCGCTCGCACGCTCTCGCTCGCACGCTCTCGCTCGCACGCTCTCGCTCGCACGCTCTCGCTCGCACGCTCTCGCTCGCACGCTCTCGCTCGCACGCTCTCGCTCGCACGCGCTCGCTCGCACGCTCTCGCTCGCACGCTCTCGCTCTCTCGCACGCTCTCGCTCTCTCGCACGCTCTCGCTCTCTCGCACGCTCTCGCTCTCTCGCACGCTCTCGCTCTCTCACACTCACGCTCTCTCACACTCACGCTCTCTCTCTCGCACGCTCTCGCTCTCTCACGCTCACGCTCTCGCTCTCTCACGCTCTCGCTCGCTCACGCTCTCGCTCTCTCACGCTCTCGCTCTCTCACGCTCACGCTCTCGCTCTCTCACGCTCTCGCTCTCTCACGCTCTCGCTCTCTCACGCGCTCGCTCTCTCACGCGCTCGCTCTCTCACGCGCTCGCTCTCACACGCTCTCGCGCTCACACGCTCTCGCTCTCTCACGCGCTCGCTCTCTCACGCGCTCGCTCTCTCACGCGCTCGCTCTCACACGCGCTCGCTCTCACACGCTCTCGCTCTCACACGCTCTCGCTCTCTCACGCTCTCGCTCTCTCACGCTCTCGCGCTCTCGCTCTCTCACGCTCTCGCTCTCTCACGCTCTCGCTCTCTCACGCTCTCGCTCTCTCACGCTCTCGCTCTCTCACGCTCTCGCTCTCTCACGCTCTCGCTCTCTCACACGCTCTCGCTCTCTCACACGCTCTCGCTCTCTCACACTCACACGCTCTCGCTCTCTCACACTCACACGCTCTCGCTCTCTCACACTCACACGCTCTCGCTCTCACACGCTCTCGCTCTCTCACACTCACACGCTCTCGCTCTCTCACACTCACACGCTCTCGCTCTCTCACACTCACACGCTCTCGCTCTCTCACACTCACACGCTCTCGCTCTCGCTCTCACACGCTCTCGCTCTCTCACACGCTCTCGCTCTCTCACACGCTCTCGCTCTCACACGCTCTCGCTCTCACACGCTCTCGCTCTCACACTCACACGCTCTCGCTCTCTCACACTCACACGCTCTCTCACACTCACACGCTCTCTCACACGCTCTCGCTCTCTCACACTCACACGCTCTCGCTCTCTCACACTCACACGCTCTCGCTCTCTCACACTCACACGCTCTCGCTCTCTCACACTCACACGCTCTCGCTCTCTCACACGCTCTCGCTCTCTCACACTCACACGCTCTCGCTCTCTCACACTCACACGCTCTCGCTCTCTCACACTCACACGCTCTCGCTCTCTCACACTCACACGCTCTCGCTCTCTCACACTCACACGCTCTCGCTCTCTCACACTCACACGCTCTCGCTCTCTCACACTCACACGCTCTCGCTCTCTCACACTCACACGCTCTCGCTCTCTCACACTCACACGCTCTCGCTCTCTCACACTCACACGCTCTCGCTCTCTCACACTCACACGCTCTCGCTCTCTCACACTCACACGCTCTCGCTCTCTCACACTCACACGCTCTCGCTCTCTCACACTCACACGCTCTCGCTCTCTCACACTCACACGCTCTCGCTCTCTCACACTCACACGCTCTCGCTCTCTCACACTCACACGCTCTCGCTCTCTCACACTCACACGCTCTCGCTCTCTCACACTCACACGCTCTCGCTCTCTCACACTCACACGCTCTCGCTCTCTCACACTCACACGCTCTCGCTCTCTCACACTCACACGCTCTCGCTCTCTCACACTCACACGCTCTCGCTCTCTCACACTCACACGCTCTCTCACGTCAGTAATCCATGGCTAATCAAGATGTTGGCAGCTAGGTGGCTGTTTGGAACACTGACTTGGCCTCTTGACTACGGTTCAGCCAATTTATTTTCTTGTCTCTAATATTTGTCATAAAGAATTAGGCCAAACATCATGCAAGGATTTTAGCGCTCTTAATACGCTGTGTTATGAATAAGAAAAAAAAAAAAGTGTGCCTGGCCATGAATTGGGAGAAACAACCCAGTCTAAGTTTTGAACTGGTTAAAAAGTGCACATGGACTTTGGTTAATCCATGTGTTTCACAGTGAGAGCCACTGTTAGTGGACTGTCTCTGCTATGTCTAATAGAAAAGGGCCTCCCAAGATGTCCAGTGCATACAGGGGCGAATTTATTAAGACTTATGTTTCAAATGTTCGTCTTGAAACAAACGCCTGCAGAAGTGCTAAATTCACTTAAGGTTGCCCACCTTCTTAATAAATTCGGCGCATATTTGTGGTGTGTGCACTGATCTACTAAACTTTTCTTGCATGCATGAAGTACAGTTTTCTGGGCAGCACCATGGCTCAGTGGTTAGCACTGCAGCCTTGCAGCGCTGGGGTCCTGGGTTCCTATCCTATCCAGGACACCATCTGCAAGGAGTTTGTATGTTCTCCCCGTGTTTGTGTGGGTTTCCTCTGGGTTCTCTGGTTTCCTCACACACTCCAAATACATCATACTGATTGGGGCTCACAATCTAGATTCCCTATGGGGACGGTGATGATAATGTATGTAAGGTGCTGTGGAATTAATGGCGCTATTTAAGAAATACATAATAAATATACACAAACACACTCTCTGGTGGCACAAAAGGTCAAAAAGTGTGCATGTACAGTATGCCTTGTGGTAGTAATAAATTCTCCCCATAAGCAGCAGCTGAGGTCTGGTACGGGGTGCACCCTGTAATCTCCTCAGGGGCGTACGTTTTAATTTGTGGCACCAATATTTTGTGCACATTTTCTGCATTTATGTACTGGCCGTTTATGCTTTAAGGATATATCATGCAGTATAACAAATATAGAGATGTTGTAAATTACTAATCTAAAGTTTAATTTCCATAGGGACAGAATGATGCTGCTAAAATTAGAACAAGAAATCCTTGAGTTTATTAATGACAATAGGTAAGTGCTGCCGGATCCTTCTCGCCATGTAGATGGTGAGAATCCTTACATAAATCAGCATGCTGCGGCCCGCATATATCCCGCCTGTGATGTAGTGCTAATCCCAGAGGTTGGTGTATTTTTATTTCTTGACCTATTTAGAAATAAACATCAAAGTATAGATATTTTGTCTTGGTGTGATGCTTCCAAATGAGGTTGTTTAAATGGAGCATGTGAATAAATTTCCCCTAGATTTATACAGGACACGGATGCGATGCTTTTTGTTGAGGCGCTAAAGCTTTTATGCTTAGAAATTAGGTTGCTTCTTTTTTAGGGCTGTTACCTAGGATAGACATTTAAAGGGGTAGCGCACATTCTAATAATTTGACAATTTTACAAATGTCAAAAAAACCCTTTTATTTAATGTTAGAATTAATATAATATAATTATCACCGCAGCGCTAACGTCCTCATCTCAAAAGTGTCTCTTCATCGGTGGCCTTGTTCCAGTCCTGGAAATATTCAATTGGAGGGTTAAATACATACAAATTTTGCCTCCATTGCCTAACATTAGAAATGTATAGTTTTGTAAAAAAAAGAATTTTGGCTCAGTTTCCATATTTTTCTAATTTTTATGGGGAAACCAAAGTTGTTGGCGGGTGGGCGTTATCTGAACAAATGATCAAATTGTAATGCAGTCGGTTGCACAGTCTGGCCTTAGGGTTGCATTGCGCTCTAATCTTTCAGTTTTGAATCTTGCCTTTGTTTCTTTTCTTTCTTCAGCAATCAATTTAAGAAGTTTCCACAAATGACCTCATATCACAGGATGCTTTTGCACCGTGCTGCTGCCTATTTTGGCATGGATCATAATGTAGACCAAACAGGCAAAGCCGTAATCATTAATAAAACCAGTAACACACGAATGTAAGTGCCCCCCTGCATGGCATGTCCCCAATTCGTTATTTGCTGTTTTTTTGTTTTGTGTAATTCATTGCCATTCTTTGTGCCAAATTTTTCAAACTGGCGCACACTGTTCGTGAATTTGGCGTAAAGTCAAAAATAAGTGCAGTTTCGCCAAATTTTGTGACTTTTTAAAAAGTCGCAATTCATGAATAAAATGAAAACATCTGGAATCATCTGCAATCACTGAACTCCACCGACAAAGCAGGGAAAAAAAGAACAAAAAAGCATAGCACATAAAGTAGACTTCAAAAAGGTGCAAATAGAATAATGAATTGGGCGCAAAAAAAGATACAAAATACACAAGATAACAAATGGACAAGCACAAAGCCTGGCGACAAGATTATTAATTTGCACATAAGAAATGTACTTTTTATCTCTGACATGGTGTTCCTCCCAGTCACCGGGGTGGCGCAGCAGCGAGGCTTAGGGCACATTTCCACGTGCCGACCACGGTAGTTAAATGATCGTCAATGTTGATTTACTAGCCTGTTTAGACAAGCCAACAAACAATCTGTGGCCACAGAACAATCTTTATCCAACCATTTTGTCCCCATAGAATAATAAGTGGTCGGTAGCACATCACCTATTCACACAGGACTATGCACTGCCGAATTTTTAAGTTGGCTTAAAAATCATTGCTCCCAACGAACGAGCGCTTTGTCCGGTGATTGCCAGTCCATTCATATTGATATCGTGCAGGAGCGAGACAATGACTAAATTGCTTTTTAGTTACTGTCTAGTGTGCCCACACAGCTTTGATTGATGTCCCACCCAACACTGCTTCATGCTGATAGGACATGAAAGCGGACAGTATGTACTTTCAGCAAGAAAACTGTAGCCTGTCCTCATTGCAGCATTGTCCAGTTGACTGGACAAAGTGGCGTGTCGCAGTATTAAAAGTTCATCTATTTTTTCCATTCTAATGTTTAGGGCCTTCCAGTCGGTTGTTTAACACTATATTAGTGTATGGTGTAGTGGCCTGCCCCTGATTTAGGCCCCTTAATTAGCCCGAAGGTTCCCTTTTAAGTGCTCCATCATTAGTCTCTCGAGAGCTACAAACATGTTATCGGGAATGATGAATCACATTTCACTATCTATGTGTGTGAGATAGAATCATAGAATGTTAGAGTTGAAGGGACCTCCAGGGTCATCGTGTCCAACCCCCCTGCTCAATGCAGGATTCACTAAACCATCTCAAACAGATGTCTGTCCAGCCCCTGTTTGAAGACTTCCATTGAAGGAGAACTCCCCACCTCTCGTGGCAGCCTGCTCCACTCAATGATCACCTTCACTGTCAAAAAGTTTTTTTCTAATATCTGTTCTGTATCTTCTCCCATTCAGTTTCATCCCATTACTACTAGTCTTTGTGCTAATAAGAATAAAGCTGATCCGTCTACGGTGAGATAGCCCTTCAGATATTTGTAGTCCGCTATTAAGTCTTCTCTCAGTCTTCTCTTTTGCAAGCTAAACATTCCCAAATCCTCTAACTGTTCCTCATAGGACATTGTTTGCAAACCAGTCACCATTCTGGTCGCTCTTGTCTAAACTTGCTCCAGTTTCTTTGTGTCTTTTTTTAAAATGTGGTGCCCAGAACTTCATACAGTATATCAGATGAGATCTGACCAAAGAGGAGTATAGGGGGATAATTACTTCAGTTGATCTAGACTCTATGCTTCTGTTAATGCAATCCAGAATTGTATTTGCTTTTTTTGCTGCTGCATCGCACTGTTGACTCATGTTCAGTCTGTGATCTATTAGTATACCCAAGTCTTTTTCACATGTGCTGTTTCCTTAGCCTTACTCCTCCCATTCTGTATATTCTTTTTTCATTTTTCTTGCCCAGATATAGGACTTTGCATTTCCTTTTAAACCATTCTGATAGTTGCTTCCCACAGTTCCAGTTTGTTTTAGATCTTTTCGAATTCTCTCTTCTTTAGTATTAGATGAGCGAGTACCGCGTGCACCCATCCATTTGTCCCCTTAGACAATGAATAGAGCAATAATGCCCAGGTGTGAACATGTCGCTTTTTTAAATTCCGTCTGCAACTAGGAGGAACGAGAACGCTGGACCCCCCTTACAGTAATCATAGGACCCCCCGCTATCATGTCATTTGTGGCAAAACCCTTTGAAGCCCCTGTAGACTGTGGCACTTAAACAACTTTCTATTCACCCCTGTGCTGTCTTAAGGCCCCGTCACACTTAGCGACGCTGCAGCGATCCTGACAACGATACGACCTGTCGGGGATCGTTGCTGCGTCGCTATGTGGTCGCTGGTGAGCTGTCAAACAGGCAGGCTCACCAACGATCAGAGGAGCAGCGATATCGTGGAAAGAATCTTTCCACGATGTTCTGCTCCTGGTTACCAGCCTGCTGAAGCAGGAGCAGGCTGGTAACCATGGTAAACATCGGGTTACTAGGGGCACACGCGCACCTAGTAACCCGCTGTTTATCACGGTTACCAGCCTGCTACGGTGAGCGGGAGGTTACCGCTCACTTTAGCAGGCTCGTAACCATGATAAACAGCGGGTTACTAAGTGCACGTGTGCCCCTAGTAACCCGATGTTTATCATGGTTACCAGCCTGATCGCTGCTCCCGCTGGTCACACACAGCGATGTGTGCTGACCAGCGGGAGGGCAACGACCAAAAAAAGGTCCAGGACATTCTGCAGCGATCAGCGACCTCAAAGCAGGGGCCTGATCGCTGCAAAGTGTCACACATAGCGACATCGCTGGTGAGGTCGCTGTTGCTTCACCAAAACCGTGACACAGCAGCGATCTCGCTATGTGAGACGGGGCTTTAGGAGAGTATAAAGGGCTCCGTTACTTGTGATCGCCGACAGTTTTATGAATTGTCCTTGTTTTGTCAGACCTGAACAAAGGTTCTCTGAGCACATCAAAGATGAGAAGAGCTGCGAATTTCAACAACGGTTCATCCTAAAGCGAGATGATGCCAGTATGGACCGTGATGATAATCAGGTAGAGCGGATTGTTTTGATGATTTTTGCCTTGCTTCACATCCTCTGTCAGTGTGTTCACGTTTGTAACTAAACATTGCACAGGCTGTGTCCCTTAATTTTATACACTTATTTTTTTATTTGGCTAATACAGAGAAAAAAAAATCTTTGTGCGTTTTGATTATGTTGTCCTACCATTGATTCATGCATATACATTTACAGTATGTCTACATCAAATTCCATAAATGACTGACCAACGCAATCCCATCTCTGATCCCCACAAGTCTCCACTGACCCCCATCTTGTAGCCTGTAGGAATGGAGAGATTGCCATGGATGCACATCTCTTTCAAGATAAGGCCTTGTCCTTGATGTAGGTGCAAGTATCAGTAATGGGATTTGCATCTGCAAGTTATTTGGAGCTGATTATTTTTCTTCTCCAAACTCAAGCTGTTTGTTGATCCCCTTCTTCGTGGAGAGGCTTTGCAATGAGATCCTTCAGCAATTACCTATTTTGCCACCCTTTAAAACTGATTCTGGAACAGATTTTTTTTTCTAGTTACTTCCACTGTTCCTGTTATTATTTTCATATTTTATAGATCAGAGTTCCCTTGCAAGATGGGAGACGGAGCAAATCCATAGAGGAGAGAGAAGAAGAATATCAGCGAGTACGGGAAAGAATTTTTGCAAGAGAGGTAAATGTTTTTCTTTTGCCCATTTTATTCCTGTTGCCTTATTCACTTGTGATGGAGATGATCTATAATCTGCTTTGGCTTTGAAATGTGTTTTTTGTGTAAAGCTAAAAACGCTTATAGTCCTACTTGTTTCCTGTTCTGTTATGCCGGCTATCTAGGCAGAATTGTAGGCTGTAGTACAGATTTGGTAAATGTGGATACTACTCAATAATACAGGCCTGCTCATCGTTATTGGCACCCATGAAGTTTAAGTACATAATGTGAAAGTACATAATGTGGAATATCTCTTGAAAAAAAATTAAGTTAAAGGTTTTTTTGTATAGAGCACTCGTGTTAAAGACAAAAGAGCAAATAATAAACAATAATTTAAAGGCAAAAACAATGGGAGGGAAACATAGAAAAACCTAAAGCTTGCTGTGTTGTATTGACACCCTTTACATTAATTTAGTATGGAAACACATTGACTCGCCTGTGGTAAATCACAAAAGAGATTCTCCTGTGATTTAATTTTTGGTGCCTATGGCACATGAATTGGCCAATGAATGACAACTTTAGTGTTTTAAAAAGCCACTTGGTAGGCCTTGTTCCTTTGTCACAATGGTGAAGACAAAGGAGCTGTCTGAGGACATCAGAACTGGTTTTGGCAAACACAAGACTTCCAAAGGGTATAAGGCCATCTCCAAAGACCATAGTATCCCAGTTTCAACAGTGCACAATGTTAAGAAGCTTGCCAAGCATGGAACGGTCAAGAACTTCCCTGGATGTGGAGGAAAATTGACAAGAGATGTCTTCGAAGGTTGGTGCGAATGGTGGATAAAACACCACGTCAAAACATCCAAGACCTAAAGGCCAACCTGGAACAGTCTGAGGTCATGGTTTCAACAAGTACCATATGCCACACACTAAACCAAGCAGAGCTTTGGGTGAGGGCCAAGGAAGAAACCATTGCTGAAGAAAAGACATAAAAAGTAACTCCTGATCTTTGCCAAAGAGTACCTTGATCAACCACAATCCTTGTGGGAAAATGTTCTTTGGACAGATGAAACAAAAATAGAGCTTTTTAGCAATGCAAATCAACAGTTTGTTTACAGACGGCGCAATGAAGCTTATAAGGAAAATAACACCTTAACAACAGTTAAGCATGGAGGAGGATTCATAATGCTGTGGGGTTACTTTGCTATGTCTGATACAGGAGGCCTTGACCGTATCACAGGAATCATGAAATCAGAGAATTATCAAGAGATTTTGTAGCGAAATGTCCTACCCAATGTAAGAAAACTTCATTTGTCGAAGATCATGGGTCCTCCAGCAAGAAAATGACACCCAAAAGTACACAGGAATGGTTGAAAAAGAAAAAATAGACTGCTTTGAAATAGCCAGCAATGAGTCCTGACCTCAATCCCATTGAAAATCTTTGTGGTGAGCTGAAATCTTCCATTGGGAATAAAGAACCCTGCAAACATTCAAGAGCTTGAACAAAACTGCAAAGGAACAGTGGGAGAAAATTCCAGCTGAGAAGTGCAAGAAGCTTATAGATGGCTACAAGAAACGTTTGGAGGCTGTCAGCAATACCAAAGGATGTGCAACCAAGTATTACTTAGGGGTTCCTTTATTGCTGCACATGCTGTTTATTCTGTTTCTTCTTTGAAATTTCAACATGGAAGTTGAAAAACAATGTTTTATTGTTGTATTACTTTGGACTACTAATTAAGAAATCCTGAGGATGTAACTTTGGTACACTTCCATTTATTTCTGAAGATATTGTACAATCTAGGAAAAAAAAAAGAAGGGGAGTCAATAATGGTGAGCAGCACTGTACTTGCACAGCTTTAAGGAGTTGATCCCTTTCAGTAGATGAATGTCCACAGCTCTAGGATATTAAGAAACCATTGCTATACTCGCTCTCCCCAGGTTCACCAGTGAGATCTGCCGCTTCCCCTGGTCCCTGGTATTGGCTGTGGCTCTGGCCTTATGTTGACACCCAGTCAGTGAGCGACTTTCAGTGTAAATGGAGTGCCACAGAGCACTGATTGGCTGTCGATATGACGTCAGCACCACAGCCAATGCCAGACACTGGGAGCAGTGGTGGAGACTCATAGGTGGACCCAAGGAGAGGTAATACAGCGTGGATTGTGTCTTTATAACCTGCAGATGGGAACATTCATTTAGTGAAGGGAGCAATCCCTTTAAGTACCATAGCTGTAGTATGGGAGCACTATTAGTATCTGATCATACTGTTTGTTTTTTATTTTTTAGTCTGCCCAAAATGGTCATATTCCTGATAACAGGTAAGCCATGTAAAATGTTGCTTGTCCATAGTGACCTACTAATGACATTCACAGATCATGGCTGGTTTTTATGTTGTGTGTATATAGCATGTGACCAGGTAATAAATACATAACTTTACACAGGGGCACAGCCGATTGTGAAGAATATCTGACATCGTTTATACTTAAGGTTTCGCCGGTACCAATCCTGGAGATTTTCCGTAGGCTGCTGGATCCATTTAAGCGCAAACATTTTAGTGTAGGCTGATAATTCTTTACAACTGAGACCGCAAAATGCTGCAGTTTAGTTAAAGGGTTTTCACTTATGCTAGTGACATGACATCACTGTCACCTCACATCAGTGAGGATCTGACCCCTTTAAGGTCTGGTCCTGACAGCCGTATTTCATGTTCCATGTACAGACCATAATGCCTGGACTGACTTGGACGTAGAACCCCATATATACCTATGAGGCTGTAGGTTTGACAAGTACGACTGGCTGATCATAGCCTTACTCCTGCAGATCCCGAAAATATAATGCTTATTGTTGTGATGTGGCACCCCAGCCATGCCCCAGCTGTGCAGGCACCTGAAACTGGATCACTTGACACTGGATTGACTTGACTGGAGTTTCACTGCAGACCCCTCAACAGCCAGGGACTGCTGTGCAAGAATAGCCATGAAGAGGGGATCCCCCCTGCACCAGCTGTGCTTATGTTATTCTGAGGATCCGTAGGGTACCAGAGGCTAGACACCCCCAGTTATGATGACGTGATAGACACGGTGAAACCCTGAACATCAGCTGTACTTCACTTTTCTCTTACATGCAGTGCCACCTTAAAATGCCAAACTCAATACTATTTTTCCCTCCCTCTTCATGTAACCTACAGACTCTACCGTGAAGGCTTTTCCACTCTCTCTCACAAAAGGAGACAATTGTTTAGGTACCTTCTATGTTGTGTACTATACATATTCTCTGTCCAGGTCGCTGGTGCCCACACCTTCCTCGCATGGCTGCTTGTGAGGTTCTTCTTGACATGTAGTCTGTTGCAATTGTCCTTTTCTGCAATGTGGGTAGGGTGCCCTGTATTTTTTTTTTCTTTCCATCAGAAGACTGGTTAGTATTCATGGCTGCTACATCATTTCTGTTTTCTTGTGTGATGTTCTGTCTGGTTTGGAGCCCTGTGCAGCCATTGTGCTGCCTCCGCTGTTGTGTCCATACAGTAGGGCATGATGCATCTATAACCGTGGGATAGCCATACGAGTTTCCAACTATTTCCAGTTCTTTTCGTTGTTTTGGAGATAGATCCTGGACTGGCTTCCAAGTATCAAGTTCTCCTGAATGTCCAGTTTCTAGTTCATCATGTACTGGGCTATCAGAGTTGCATGTTCAGTTACTGATGTGTGTTTTAACATTGACAGAGGCTGGATCTATTGTTGCTTTCTCATTATTTTATGCTGGGCATACACTAGACATAAGTGTTTGCCTGTAAAGACTATCACTCTGAATGACACCTGAAATTGCCCATGATTAGGAGATAACTCTGCCTTATCTGTGATCGGAGTGTAGTCATGACCCAGTTGATCTGCACATACTTTGGCACATTTGTATATCATGACTTTATAATTTTCCATCTGTATCCATCATCCAACATTTGTAAATGCTCTGAATCAGGCTTTGTGGCCATCTAGCCCTCAAGTGTATGACCAGCCTTACTCCAGAAACCCAACTGTGCCGGCGTTATTTCTTACCATACAGTAAATGTTGGCCTTGGCGCTGTCTACATCAGCCAGATTTCATTTGATTTTTGACATGTGCTGCAGATTCCTAGTTCGCGACTCCAGAGATGACATTTTCCAATGCACTCACGCTCCTATATACGCTCCTAAAATGCTATCTAGGACTGATTTGTAGGACCGTTTTTTCTATATAGGATGGATAGAGTAACGCACTCTAGGTTATATGCATTAAAGAGATTGGGCGGCAGCGTTAAGAGAAGAATTGCTGAAAGTGTAAGCACTAGACACGTTAGAGTTCCCATGAGTCGCAGGAGGCCTCCGGAAGGAAGGCGTTTAACTCACAGCTGTTCCTTTCTCTCCCACTCACATGCATACTCAGCTCAGTGTGCATGGGCTCGTAAAGGGAATCTCACCAAATTTAAAAGTAGAATAATGTAAGAGACACTGACTGCAGTGATGTGTCTCTGGGCTACCTGCTGCAGTTTTGATGAAATCACTGGTTTATCAGAAGGAAACTATCACTAGAGAACCAGTAAACCTGCTGCCATTCAGTCCTCTATTTTCATGAGCTCTGTGTAACCCTG